>NC_090931.1:801946078-802571078 GCF_040938575.1 Ambystoma mexicanum | reverse complement strand
CAAAAGAAAGGCATGGCAGATTATCATGGAGCCACGTTGGAAGGCCACTCTGGAATCGCTAAGACTACGGCCAAAATCAAGAGGCATTTCTGGTGACCAACATGGCGCAAAGACATCATAGATTACATTCAAACTTGTGGTATTTGTGCTTAGAATAAAAGCTTAAAGCAGAAACCAGCAGGACTGCGTCAACTGTTCCCCATCCCACCAGCGCCATGGCATACCATTTCTATGGACTTTTACAGAGCTACCTCCTTTGTCTGGGGTATAACACAAGTCTTGTTGTGGTGGACTTATTTTCCAAGATGGCGTATTTCATTGCCCTTAAGGGACTTCCTACTTCCCCAGTCTTAGCAAAGCTATTCCTGGAACAAATTGTACGTCATCATGGATTTCCATCTACTGTGATCTCTGATAGGGGGAGCCAATTTGTATCCCAATTCTGGAAAAAATGTTGTGAGGCGACTAAGATTGAAGTGCGTCTATCTACCAGTCACCACCCACAGACTGACGGTCAAACAGAAAGAACCAATCAGACTCTTGAACAATACCTTCCATGTCTCCTCCACCAGATAGATTGTTCTTGGGTGGATGTCCTTTGGATCGCAGAGTATGCTTATAATAACTCCGAACATACTTCCATGGGCTATACTCCCTTCTACATACTTAACGGTTTACATCCTCGGACCTCCACTTTCGATCCCACAGAGTCTTTAGAGATGCCAGCAGTACAGAGTCCTCATGATAACATTACTAGAGTGCAGGAAGAGGTTCTACTACATTTGGCTACAGCAAAAGAGGATCAAAAGAAATTTGCAGATAGACTTAGAAGAAAATCTCCAGAGTATAAGGTGGGAGACAAGGTTTGGTTGTCTTCTAAATAGAGTGCACTCAAAGGCCCACATAAATTTCAACCTAGGTTTCTGGGCCCGTTTCCGGTGGAGACAATTGACAATCCCGCAGCAGTAAGACTAAAGTTGCCATCCCACATGCAAATCCATCCAGTATTCCACGTTTCTTTGATCAAACCACTGAGTCCAGGGACCAGATTACAGATTTTCGATGCCAAAATTGTCAAAAGGAATTTTACCTGGTAGATTGGAAAGGGTTTGGTCCACAGGATAGGGCTTGGGAACCTAGCTCAAACATTCATGCCACCAGGTTACTTCAAAAGTTTCATCAAAACTACCCTACCAAACCAGGACCGCAGGGTTTATCCTTGGGAGGGGTATTGGGGAGTGGGGGGAGGGGGTTCTGTCATGATCCCAGCAAAAGAGCACAATTCCCATTCAGAAATACCAGGGAAGCAAGGAATATCATATCAGTCAGTGGGTCAACAGTGGCTTTAAGCCTGGCACAAATGGCATTTGTCTCATTCATAGCATTGCACCCATAGGCTTGAATAGCGCTTACATAGTTTTTTTTACTTACACTCAACATGGCTGCCGCCAAGTCCATTGTTAATTTACAGCGCATACTAGACCTAATGCAGAGGGAGCTACTTAAGCCCTGCCTCCACTGGAGCACTGGCTTTGCATCTTCTCCGCTGACAGCGGGTAACACTTCCAGCCATCTCCTGACAGAACATGTCAAAGAAAAAACGAAGTTAAGAGAGATTAGTTACCACAGAAAATCAACAGAATTCCATTGTTTTAGTTGAAGACTTATCGAACCGAAGTATTTTCAAAGCGTTTCTTCAGTCAGCTGTTTATTTCGTAGTCTCGGCATCCTCTGTCAGAAGTTCCGTCGCAGTCTCAGCATCTTCCTCACAGCAGTCTTCACTCGCGGTCGCAGTACCTTCACCCAGAAGTTCCTCAGCAGCCTCTGCATCACCTGAAGGTCTGAAGGTATTTCATTTACAGCTTTCCGAAAACCTATAAAACTAAAAAGATATTTTCATTATTGAATGAACTTTGTGAAATAAGAAAGAAGAAGTTCTTACATATGTTGCTTATCTGAAGTCGCAGCAAGTTTTTCTTCACTTAGTTATTACTGCGGTCGTCTCTGAATGCTGCAACTACTCAGTTAAGAAAAAAAAAAAAATTGCGTTTATTAAACATTTCCTCAAACCGAGTATAGTCGCAGCCATACCACAGCATCTAACCTTTTCTGAGAACCAAGAACCTGCAAAATAAAAAGGGAAAACTTAGAAAGAGAGATCTCTCCAACATAGGGATTGCTCAGAATCTGACGGACTATATATATTTGACCCAAAATTCTCCCAAGATAACTCCAAAAAAAGGCAAGGACATTATTCTGACAAGAATCTGTTGAATACGCAGCCTCTCAAGTTAAGTTTCCAAACCAACGTGCCTGTGTAGAATACAGGATGGAGAGCTCCACAAAACATAAGCACAGGTGAGAAGGGAGGGATTTATCAAAGGCACACTGCTATAGAGTTTTTTCACAGCAATAGAAATTAAAGTAGTTTATTGTTATTATTGTTGTTTTCACAGAATAAGAGCCCAGATAACAGATCCTCTAGCTGAGAAGGCGTTCCGCTCCCGTGGAGTCCCATGTAAGCGTTACATTATCTGAATAAGGAAATAATGAAAGAGGTTGCCCACCGAAGTTTAAAAGCAGTGCAGCCATGCTCCCTACTGATGTAAGAGAACATGAGACCACGGCACCGGTCAGAGTAGTGTAGAACTGATCAGGCATTAAAAGTATGTGTTCTGGATGAGTGCGAACAAAATATTTTGAATGCGAACCTCATGATGGTCTTGACTTAACCCATACTTCGTTACTGGAAAACCTAATTGTGCAACTCAGGTTGCAATCCCACTTTTTATTTCACACTCTTATCCATCTAGTATGGGAGCTGTAATAGGCTGTGTTCCTACCGAATATGTGTCATTTCTGTGACTCTTACCCATTTGTGTCTCTGAAAAGCTGAATACCGCTCTGCATTGTAGGTAGCTTAATGGGGGATATAGGCTGTGAACAAGCAGGCATCTAAATCTGACAAAAACCTGTGGGGGCTTCGGAAATTCCTGTACTGGGAAGGAACGGAGGCTGGGTGTGATAGCTGAGCCTCTGGATGAACGCGGCAGAGTGGTCAAACTGATGGGCCGTACCCACGCCACCAGCAACAGGACTCAATAGCGTCCGGATGCAGACATTTAGGAACGGACCTGTATCCATAATAAGCCATACCTTGTCTTACCAAAGAGAACGGGCGCAGGGCAGTCTAGACAAGCTCCAGTTCCTCCTAAAGGAAGTCCAACACACTTCATGTTTACTCACTAAGAGCATGCAAGTACCTGGATAAATGGCACGGATGTAAGCAGAATGAATCACTTCGAACCATAGCCAGTAAGGCACACTTGATTTAGACAGGATAATGAATTTGCGTAAGGTGCTAGAGAAGAAAGATGCACGTGTACAACAACACCAATCGGACAGTTATCTCGACTAGCATACCGAAGCTAATAAAAGACTGACTGTATCTAGGACCTGGGGGCAGAATTACACTCGATAGACGCTCCAGAACAAGTAAAAGTTTTGAAAACCGCATTCAAACACCTGCAGGTACTAACCCATAAAACGGGGTACAAACTATTATATCCTGTACTCCAGGGGGAGCCTCCGTTAAAGGATAGTCCTGAAGATAATTTGGGTACGAATAATCTGCCTATTCTTAATGAAATACCTGAGAGGCAAGTGGCTAGTCAGAACTCTACTCTACTGCCAACGTATCATCAGTCTGCCCCAATGCATCCTATAGGAGGTCCCTTTACTCCCAAACTACGAGCCCAGGTCTCTAAAGTCTTGACCCCATCCTCTGGCACGTTTGAAGGATTTTCGAACACAACACTTAATACCACTGATGGTACATTCCCAATCAGACAGCTCCTGGGAAGGGGAAGATATTATAGTGACTGTACATGCCCCATGGAGTGCTACTGATTTGTTTAACATTGTTCAAAGGTTACCAAAGATACAAGAAGACCATGTTACGTTTCAGGAGGAATTGCAGGCCATTATTGACATCACCCAACTTGTGTTGATCTGAATCAGTAGCTACATGCAGTATTGCCCTCAGACACATTTACGTTGCTTAAAGTACATGCAAATTGGCCGGTTGAAGAACTGACTACTGTTAGGGATTTGAAAGCACTTACTGATGGGCTGGTGCAAACTATTACTCAAATTTGTCCCGAAAGACAGATTCATCAAAGATCAATGCCACCAGGCAAACCAAGGGAGAGAAAGGAATTACCCCAACACGTATAGCGACCAATGCAACTATTGTGAGTTCGGACAATGGAAAGCAGAGTGTCCACATTGGCCTCAGTAGGACTGACGAGGCGGCAGCCAACCACGCCAAGGGAAATGGCAAGGATCCCGCCCCCACTGCCAATGCCATCGACTGATGTCTAGGATTGCCAAGGGATGCCTGAACTTGTTGCAGCGTTCATTTTGATTGATCCTACTGCCCCGGATGTGGACTGTATTGTTGCAGGTCAGACAATTTAGTGTTTGGTTGGCATCACGCTCCACTGTAAGACCTTCTGAGTTTTCACGAACGATGCATTCTGCTGAGTAGTTAATGCAATGGACATAGGCAGGACTCCAATACATCATCCTGTGTCCACTCTGCTTAAGTTTATGATAGGTCCCATTTCCGACCAACATGCTTTACATGCTTTTTTGATGAGCCCTTGTTCCACTCTGAATTTGTTTGGATTAGACTTCGGTAAACTGAGCTGCTCTATTTACTGTTCCCCTGGGGGGTATATCTCGATATTCCTGCGCACATGGAGCACAAGGTGCTGGCTATTTGTACTCCGAGGACCAGCCTGCCACCTCATGTCAGTGGGTGGGGCTGTTAGACCTGGTCCCAATTGAATTATGGTCCACGCTGAGCCAGTTAAAATTACCCGGAACCATGCCAAGTTCTTGCTCTGTGTACCACAGAATCCCATTTCCAAAAAGGTTGAAGAGGGTATTCGCCCTGTGATAGAATACCTGCTCTAGCAGTGTTTTATTGTCCCAACCCACAGCCCTGTAATACTCCTATTCTGCCTACTAGGAAACCAGGTAAAG
Source organism: Ambystoma mexicanum (assembly GCF_040938575.1). Taxonomy (NCBI): domain Eukaryota; kingdom Metazoa; phylum Chordata; class Amphibia; order Caudata; family Ambystomatidae; genus Ambystoma; species Ambystoma mexicanum. Next base: position 802,566,029 of record NC_090931.1, on the reverse strand, counting down.
AGGTTTATTGTTTTATTCTGGACCTGTGCGCAGTTAATGCAGCAGTGCTGCCAGATTTTCCAGTTGTCCCCAATCTAGCTACGATTTTGTCATGCATTCTTTGTATAGCCAAATATATTACTCTTGTGGATTGTGTTCAGCATTTTCCTTTCTACCTATACACACCGACAGTCAATATTTTCCCATTCACCCATAAAATCAATGCAGTAGACGTTCACAAGACTTCCGATGAGGTACGTGGAATGCCCTACCTTGTTTTCCCAAATTTTGAAGAAAGATCTGGATTCTGTACTGTTTCCAGGAGGGTAAACACTGGTGCAATATGTAGATTATTTGCTCCTAGACCCCCGCACACCTTCTGCTTGGAAGCATGCAAGGAAGACACACTGGCTCAGTTGATAGCGCTCTCTGATGAGGGTCACAAGGCAGCCAAGGACAAATTAGTTATGTCTGCCTCGGGTGTGGTATCTAGGCCATGAAATTTTTGCAGAGGAAAGACACTTGTGCCAGGATCATATTGCTGCGGTACAGGTGGTCCCTAAGCCCCAAACCATGAAGCAGATGAGAGGGTCCCTCGGGATGGTACATTTCTGTAGGAAATGGGTCCTGGGTTATGTGTCCATAATTAAGCCCCTTCAGAACCTCACATGATGCCATCTCCGAACCCTTGCCATGGTCTCGGGGAGCTTAAGATGGCTGTCACCATTGAGCAAGCGCTTACAATGACTCTGACTTTAGGTTTGCCGGATTATAGCAAGCACTTTGTCTCGGAAGGGGTTTGCTCAAGGTGTGTTGACTCAGACAGAGAGAAGCAATGGCCTGTATCTGATCAGTGTAGCGTTAGACCCTGTAGCCGCAGGACTTCCAGCGTGTCTGCGAGCTGTTGCCGCACTATTGGTGGAGAAAACAGACTCCCTGGTACAAGGCCATCCTGTGACAGTTTGTTCCTCATGTGGTATTGTCACTATTACTTAAGGGAAAGACACAGCAGGTGTCAAATAACCGCCTTATATGCTACAAAAGGTTGCTCACATCTGCTGCCAATGTCACCCTGAATCGTCATTCAGTTCCAAACCCTGCTTCACTGCTACCGACCCCGTAGTATTGGGGAGCTCCATGAATTTCAGGTTGTTGTGGAACACTTGTCTCCCCATGTGGACTTGTCTGATGAACCCTCCTTTAATCCTGATCTGATTCCGTTTGTGGACAGATCGTGCATCAGTGTTCCGGAAACGGGAATTTCTTTTCAGGGTATTCTGTATGTACCCCAGACTGTACTATAAGCATTCCGGTTACCTGTGGCCAAGTCAGCTCAAGTGGCCGAGCTCGTATCGCTCACCCGTGCATGTACTCTGTCACGGGGTAGATCAGCCATGATCTACACAGATTCCAGGTACGCCCACGGGGTGGTCCATGACTTCAGAGTTTTGAGGAACAGCAAGGGTATTTAACGTCCACAGGTACCTCAACCCTAAATGGAAAATGGGTGTCAGCATTATTAGAGGCATGGTTACTCCCCTCAGAAGTAGCCATCATGCAGTATAAAGGACACGATCCCTCACAGTCATTTATGGCCCATGGAAAAAATGTGGCCGATGGTGGAGCTCATTATGCTGCCTTGAGAGGACCCCTGGCTCCTAACGAATGTCTTGTTCGTGTTGTCGATACACAGTAGCCTATACCTTCCCTGGCCAGTCTGGCAATAATCCAAGATCAAGCTCCTGAAGTGGAAAGGGTGACGTGGACACAACGCACATGTGTACTTGGAGAATATTCCCTGTGGCGTTCCCCAGATGGCTGCATGGAGGCACCCAAGGTACTTCTCCCCTACTTAGTCTGTGAAGCTCACGGTGTGGCCCATTCAGGTACAAATGCCATGCTTGTACATATACAATAAGATGGGATGGCTGCTAGGTTAGCCACTGTGGCTCATTATTATTACAATAATTGTATTACATGCCTAACCCACAATATTGTGAGTGCAGTGCCTATGAAGCTGTCTGCACGGCCTGTACCAGAGGGTCAATTTTTACACTTGCAGACATACTTGTACAGCTTCCCAAGTGCATATCATATCTTTATTGTCTACTCATAGTCGATGAATTTTCTGGGTGGGTGGAGGCCTGTCCCTGTAGGGAAGTAGACGCAGTCACTGTGGCCAAGAAATTGTTAGCCAAATGTATACCTCGGTTTGGATTGCCCTTATGTATAGAAAGTGACAAAGGTACCCACTTTATGGGTCAAGTTATCCGGGCGATGTATAAAGCTTTAGGGATAAGACAATTCCACTGTGCTTATCCATCCTTGTTCCAGTGCACATGTAGAACACTGAAATGGCAACCAAGTTAAGGTTATCTAAAGAGTGTAAGGGGACTGGATTGAAATGGTCCCATGCTCTGCCACTGGTTTTGTTGGCCATGAGAATCAATCCCCAGCACGAACAGTCTGTCAGCCCACAAGATGTTTACGGGCCACCCCATGGGAATGGGAACTTCACCCCTGTAGTCCCCCATATGCAAAGTTTATCACTACAGGAAGACACCTTGTGTCAAGGAGTTCCCCCCTTCTCACCTGGGTCTGGTGTTTGCCGGTGTCTTCGATCGCTGCCTTCTTGCGAACACTCCTGGGCTTGAACAGCGCTGCTCGAGTCTCGTCTGGTTCCAGGTTGCGTTTAGTTCCGGTAGCGCGGAGTCCAGGAATCCGGGAGTCCGGGAAAGGCTAGAAATGCTCGGAACCAGGAAGGGGGGAAAGGGTCAGGAGCGGGTAATAGCACTGGGACAAAGGAAACAATACCGCGAGCTACGAACACACATCTGGGCTACTCTGCAATAGCATTGAGACGCGCGGAGCTGCAGAAGGCGTGGTCTATAAATAGATCACGCAGCGTTCAGCGCATGGAGCGAGCAAGGGCTTCAACTCTGGACGGCCATGTTGGAAGTAGTACGGAATGTAAGCCCCGTTGAGACAAGGACAAGGAGGTCCAAAAGGGGCGTGAGCTGAAGTTCATGACAGCATGCCTCCTCCGAAGGCCTTTCCCTCCAGGTTTGCCCGGGTGCATTAGGTGAAATCTTCTGAGCAACCGAGGAGCCTTGATATTTGAAACAGGTTCCCAGGTCCTTTCGCTAGAGGATATCCTTTCCACTCCACTAGGTATTGAAGATGGCCCCGCTTATACCTCGAGTCACAAATCCGGGACACCTCATATTCCAGTTGGTTGTCAACAAGTAGAGGAGGAGGTCTACTGGATTTTCGAGAGGATTGGATGTAGGGCTTCAATAGGGATGTGTGAAAAACTGGATGAATTATTTTCCAGGAGTCAGGTAGCTTGATTCGATATGAGAAAGGATTGATAATCTCCTTGATGGGAAATGGACCATAGTAGCGGGGAGCCAGCTTGTTTGGTCGCAAGTGTCTGGGGAGTAGTTTTGATGACAACCACACTCGGTCACCGACCGTATAGGAAGGACCTGGTCTTCTCTTGGAATCCGCATACCTCTTGGTCTGTAATCTAAGTGTTTTTTAGCCTCCCGGTGAATGTTGATAAGAGTTTCGATCCAGGAGTCAACAGTAGGTACTGGTGTAGGGTAAGGAAGAACCGAGGGTAAGACCGATGGATGGAACCCCTGGCTACAATAAAAGGGGCTGGTCTGTAGCGCTGAGTGTTCGGAGTTGTTGTAAGCGAATTCCACAACTGGTATCAGGAGAGACCAGTCATCCTGGACCTTGGTGGCGAAACATCCGAGATATTGTTCCAGGGTCTGATTTGCACGTTCTGTGGCTCTGTTGGTTTGGGGGTGATATCCTGAAGAGAGGGCACGTTGGATTCCTAGTACCCGACAGAGTTGTTTCCAGAATTGTGAAATGTATTGGGGACCCTGGTCAGATATGATCTTGGAAGGAAGCCCATGTAGTCGGAATATGTGTTCCAGAAATATTCCAGCTAGCTCTGAAGAGGGTAGTTTCATCAGTGGCGTAAAATGGGCCATATGGTTAAACAAATCTATAGTGACCATGATGGTAGTATATCCTCGGGAAGGTGGTAACTCCACTATGAAGTCTGTAGCGATGATTTCCCATGGTTTAGAGGGTAGAGTAGGCTGCAGAAGAAGACCCGCCGGTCTTTTGTTATTTTTATTTTGGGCACAGGTTATACAAGCTTGGATGTATTGCTGCACGTCAGACTTCATTTTAGGCCACCAGAATTGTCTCTGTATAAGACGGAGGGTGTTGGTGATACCTCGGTGCCCGGAATGGAGTGTGTCATGACAAAGGTTTATTATTTTTTGCTGTAACTTCCGTGTAGGAATTAGTAGTGCATTGTCCTTGAATAAGTAGCCTTCCTTGGCTCTTAATTTCCAGTGATTTTGTGTTGAAATGTCCTTCCATATTTCCGAGGATTGAGTTTGCGACCGGACTTCTTCCAGGAGATCAACTGCTTGGGCTACGAAGATCGTGGGAGAGAACATTTTAGGAAATGCCTTATCTTCAGTGGTCACGTAGTCAGGACGGCGAGACAAGGCGTCAGCGATCAGGTTCTGTGATCTAGGGACATGGGTAATGTGGAACTGATACTGGGCAAAAAAGTAGGCCCAATGTGCCGGACGACTGTTCCTGCACTCCAGTGACTGTAGAATCTGAAGGTTTCGATGATCAGTACAGACTTGGACAGGATGTCTGGCTCCCAGAAGTAGGTGTCGCCATTCAGTGAAGGCTTGGCGAATGGCTAAGAGTTCCTTCTCCAGGACGGAGTAGTGTGTTTCACTAAGACTTAAGGTTCTTGAAAGATGAGCAACGGGGTGTTCCAAATCGTCCTCCATTTTCTGCTTCAACACTGCTCCTATAGCGTAATTAGAGGCATCCGTTTCCACTAAAAAGGGTCGACTTGTATCAGGTTGAGCCAAAATGGGAGCTTGTGTGAACTTGGTCTTCAAACGCTGGAATGCAGTTTCTTGTAATGTTGACTAGACAAATGGGGTGTCCTTCTTTAGCAGAGCCACTATGGGTTGTACAATCTCGGAAAAGGTGGTTATGAACTTTCGGTAGAAATTGGCTAGTCCTAGGAAGGATTGGATTTGTTTCACGGACGTGGGAGTAGGCCAGGCGAGAATGGCCTTTACTTTTGAAGGGTTCATGCCAATCCCCTCTGGACTAAGGATAAATCCCAGATAGTGCAGAGAGGTAACGTAAAACAAACATTTTTCAGGCTTGGCTAAGTGGTGATGTTCCCGGGAGTCTTTGTAGAACTGCCTTAACATGTACTTCATGCTTCAGAGGGTCCTTGCAAAAAATCAACATGTCGTCCAGATAGACGATGACAAAGAGAAACAACATATCAGAGAACACCCTATCCATAAAACGTTGGAATTCTGCTGGGGCATTGGCTAGTCCAAAGGGCATGACCAGGTACTCGTAGTGGCCAAAGGGTGTTCTAAAGGCAGTCTTCCACTCGTCTCCTTCCCGGATACGGATGAAATGGTAGGCACCCCTGAGATCCAATTTGGTGAATATTACGGCTCCTCTCACAGCTTCCAGGATATCCGAGATCAGGGGCAGTGGGTACCGATCCTTGAGGGTGCATTGATTTAAGCCTCTATAGTCGAGGCAAGGTCTGAGTTCCTTGGTATCCTTCTTGGGGACGAAGAACAACGAAGCACCCGCTGGAGATTGAGGGTCTTATGGTGCCGTTTTCAAGATTAGTGTCTAGGTATTAGTGTCTAGGTATTCGTGTCTAGGTATTCCCGAAGGGCCTTTTTCTCTGGTTCGGAAAGAATAAACATTCTGCCGAAGGGAATTAAAGCTGACGGATCCGTATCTATGGCACAGTCTTCTGGCCTGTGAGGGGGTAAGGCTTGGACTATGGCAGTAGAAAATACATCAGCATATCCCTGATAGGCCTCTGGAACTTGTATGATATTGGAAATCATGAGTGGTGTTTCTCGGTCTCTTGGTGGTTCTTTAGAAGTTACCGAGGAGGGGTCCAGGGATAGACAGTGGGACATACAGAACTCTGAGCCCAGGAATAATGATCCTGCTGTCCAATTGATATACGTATTGTGCTTTTGTAACCAGGGCATTCCCAAAACCATGGGGTAATGAGCTGACTTAATGATTTTGAATGTAATCCGCTCTTGATGATGGTTTATGGAAAGTTGGATCTCTTTAGTCTGCAGGCTTATGGGTCCTGAAGAGAGGGGTCTTCCGTCAATTGCTTCCACCGGCTGCATGGTGTTTCGTGTCTCATGCAGAATATGATGACCAACAACCCAGTCTTGATCAATGAAAATTCCCATAGCTCCGCAGTCCAAGGCCAGAATGGGATAGGTCTTGTCTCTGGAGGGCGACAGGAAGGCCTGTAGTATCACCAAACTGTTTTGTCCAGGAGAGTTCAAGGATGGAATTGATGTGGAGCAAACCTCTCTCTCCAGAATCTCTGCTCCATTTAAGATTGGGAGCTGGCGTTTCCCGAACGCCGAGGAGGTGCCAGAGGACATTCGCTGACCAAATGTTTGTCTGAAGCACAATACATACACAAACCCGTATGGATCCTTCTCAATCTTTCTTGAGGTGATATGGGTCCACGAAAGGCTCCAATTTGCATGGGTTCAGGCTCTGGGGCTGGACTTGGGTTTGCGTCCGTTCTGGCTGTGCTCTCAAGGAACGTCTTGGGTGGGTTTCCCTTGGATTTCTTACTTTCAGCCTTCCTTTCCTGGATGCGAAAGTCTATTTGCAAGGCCAGGTCCATTAGTGCTTGGAATGAATTTGGTCTGGCCACCCTGGCCAGTTCATCCTTGATCTCATTGTTTAGGCCTCTCCTGAACAGGGTAAATCTAGCCTCAGAGGACCAGTCTGCTTCCTTAGCCAATTGTTTAAATCTGGTCACATAAGTGAGCATATCTTGGGAGCCCTGTTGAAAGTCCAGCAAGCGTTCTTGGGCAGTATAGACCTGCTCTGGACGGTCAAACATGCCTTTAAGGGCCTGCATGAACCCATCATAGTCGTCTAGGAGGGCATCGCCGGAGTTAACAAGGGGTGTTGTCCAAGTTAAGGCGTTGCCGGAAAGGTGGGATCTGATGAAACCCACCTTAGCCCTAGGAGTCGAGAAATAATAGGGCTTAAAGGTAAAGTGGACCAGGCATCAATCCAGGAATCCGCGAAGTGTTTTTGCCGAACCATCATACTTGTCAATAATACCGCCCAACAGGGCACCCTCCTTTGTAGCAGAATCCCGGGATAAGACCAATTGTTTGAGTGCAGCATTTTCCGCCTTAAGATTTTGAACCTCGGTTGTTAATTCTTGCATGCGTCGCATTAAGTCCTGCACAGCGGTTTCCATCTCGTTTTTAGGTTCGATCGGGTGGCGTCCTAAACTGTCAAGGAGTTCCCCCCCCCCTTCTCACCTGGGTCCGGTGTTTGCCAGTGTCTTCGATCGCTGCCTTCTTGCGAACGCTCCTGGTCTTGAACAGTGATGCTCGAGTCTCCTCTGGTTCCAGGTTGCGTTTAGTTCCGGGAGCGCGGAGTCCAAGAATCCGGGAGTCTGGGAAAGGCTAGAAATGCTCGGAACCAGGAAGGGGGGAAAGGGTCAGGAGCGGGTAATAGCACTGGGACAAAGGAAACAATACCGCGAGCTACGAACACACGTCTGGGCTACTCTGCAATAGCATTGAGACGCACGGAGCCACAGAAGGCGTGGTCTATAAATAGATCACGCCGTGTTCAACGCATGGAGCGAGCAAGGGCTTCAGCTCTGGACTGCCATGTTGGAAGTAGTATGGAATGTCAGCCCTGTTGAGACAAGGACCAGGAGGTCCAAAAGGGGCGTGATCTGAAGTTCATGACACCTTGATGAAATATTGGAGCATGTTAATTAAAACTGTTCAATCTCTCAATCCTCAGGTTCATGAACTGGCTATGGGACTCTGCCATCCTTTGCGCAAAGGAAACTGGGTCCTGGCGAAAGCCCATCAGACAAAGTATGCACTTCAGCCAAGGTGGCAAGGTCCCTTTCAAGATTTGTTAACCACCAACTCAGCAGTGAAGTGCGCCAGCATCGCGGCCTGGATCTACACGGCGCATTGTCGCAAGGTCGCTACCCCAGCTAATGACAAACACCTCACCGGCCACCGATCTTTTCGCCAACTGGCTCCAGTTCCCCCACGACCACAGACATCACCGGCAGTAATGCTGTCAAGGGTGCGTCAGTGTCAGACATTTCCAAGGTTCCTGGAACAGAGCGATCAGTATCGGAGAGCAAGGGCACGTCCCTCAATCAGACAATATGCATACGTACTGAACTGGGATCCGCAGCTGCTGAATCTTTTTAACGCAATAAGTTCTCGTAAGGAGCTGTTGATACGGCTCCTCCGGCAGGTGGTCAAGACCCAGGAAGGAAGGACAGCGAGCCAGTTTCCTCTGTTGGCATACCATCTCCAGCGACCGCTTCCACTGGATCTCACCACGCAACCATGAAGAGGTATACACTGAGATCCCATGGGAGGATATCCTAGAGTCAGCAGTTCTGATCAAAGTGACAAGTCACCTTTGGATTTGTTTCCCCATTGACAATGAGTTCCTCTGAGGAGGTGGGGGCATGGCGGAGAGCAGACACCACTGCTGCCAAGTCCCCAGCATCTGCAGGTTATGGGCCTTGCGGGTATCATGTATTGGTTATGTGTTTCATAACTATGACTGATATTTGTGCTGCTCTAGCATTATCAGTATTTGTAGTTGGGATTGGTAAGTGCATCTGCTGACCATACACTGAGCAGTGGATCTTGCTGCTAGACACTTGACATTTGATAAGCGTGGTGAAACTTTGGAACACTGAGACAGTCGGTCTCTCAAGAAGCAGCCAAAAGAACTGACGAGAGATGGAGGGAACCAGACCCGCTGCAGAAGGAGGAAGAATCCAGCAGTGGCATGGCCTCTCCGGGGTGGACCATATGGTGCGTAAAAAACGCAGACTATTGCAGGAACAGCTCTGTGGAACTGCACAGACCAGAAAAGAGGAGAACAGGAAGACATGCTCAACACATGCAGAAGCAACAGCAACCCGGGACCCCCCCAGGAAGAACCGGTAGCACTTCCCAGTGAGAATACAGGTAACAGGAGTTACGGAAAAGCCGGGTAGAGTCCAGGGTCCAGGGAGCTAAAAGAGTTCAGTATTCCAGAGGAGTGATCTACCTTGTCACAGTGGTGGTACACAGAATCTCAAGAGTCATGCATTCTTTGGGATTAATCTCCCTCATCATAGTAGAGACAATCTGAAGACCAAGAAGCAAGCATTCTTCAGGAGTAATCTCCCTTGTCCAAGTGAGGACACGAGAAACCCTAAGAGTGGTTCAGGAGTGACCTCCCTCAACACAGTGGGAAGCCCAGCATATGTGAAAGATACCAAAAGAACCAGGAATTGCCAGGGAGTAATCTCCCCAATAGTCAATAGTCTTGACAGTTCTTCAGCAACAAGGAAAGTTGATTACGCCTTAACTCTGCTGTGCACAAACCCCTCAGAGGAAGTAAAGAGACTTAAAGACTTGTCCAAAAGACTATCAAGAAACAGCCCAGGGAGTCATTCTCCTGGTCTAAGAATATTTGGTAAATCGGACCATATGCCAAGAGACTGATAAGTCAACCCAAGATTGGATCGTTTCACCAGGAGAAGGGAGCCATTCACTTGGTGGCTTGGGTTAGAAGTTCCTTGAATGGATTCTCTTCTTGGTTTATTTGTTATTATAGGAATAGAGGAGTTGGTTTGAACAGAGAACGGTATTTGGGTTCCTTGATATGATAAGGCATTTACAACGTGCCTATACACAAGTGCTTCAAAGCGTGTCTTTTGACTTGCCTCCCGACAAGCACCCAAATTGTTCTGTGTCGAGGTAGGGATAACCCCTCTAGAAATAGGGAGAGGTAGGTTTATTCTCTTCACTTGAATAAAATTCTATAGCAAAAATGATACCATCATGTCAGCCTCCTTAATCCATCGCGCCACAGTCTCCTGTGTTATACTAACCAAGGGTCTGTGTTCATGGGAACCAGCAGATGCCAGTATTACTGGTCCACCAACACTAGTGTGGTAATTAATAATGTTACATTTGCCTTTGACTGAAATTTCACATTTTCCTGGGCTGGATATGCCACTTATCCCAGAAACGATTTAATCTGGGGAGATAAGGCATACCAGTTGTTACCCATCAATTGGGGAAGGAGTTGCTAGATGGGATATGTTCTGCCTGCAGTGCGTCACACCTCTACGTTGCTTGCACTGGGTCGCTCTTAGCAAAGCTTTTCATGGGAAACTTTGTTGCAGGCCAGGGTTACCCGATGCCGGGTCTAGGGATTAAAATAAATAGAAATCTCTTAACACAGCTCTCAATTGTTGGTGGAAGATACTGTCAATGCGACAGCTCTGTCTTGTCTATGCTGTCCCAGCAACAGGTAGCCCAGCAAACCATGATTCTTCAGAGCTTTATGTCGTTAGACATGGTTCTGGCATCCCAGGGAGGAGTCTGTGTGGTTGTAAAGAGTGGGTGGCTGCACTTTTATACACAATTAAGCAAGCAATATCTCTGGCCTCATTACTCACATTTTGGCACACTGTAAGCCTCCTGCACACTAGGCCGTAGGCATCCTGTCCTTTGTGAGGTGGATCGAGGGACAACTGGGTTCGCTGGGGGAATCTGAAAGATCCTGCTCATAGTAGTCATAAACCTGGGGCTGTCTTGTCTGTCAATGGCAGACAAAGCCCAGAACTATCGGTTATGTAGCACCTGTTAAGTGTCACACCCCGCTGAAGTGCTTTACTGACATGTTAAAGATTATATAAAGTGTTATGGCCTGCTTTAATGTGATGTGTGTTCCTCTAGAGATGATTGTAAATGAGACTGGAGTGAAGGTCTCAGGAGGGGACTGTGGAGCAAAATTGGGAAATGAAAATTGTATGCACTCCCTGTGCCTGCCCGTGCAGTATTATAGTGACTAGGCCCTGTAACTTACCATTTAAACAGTGATCTTGCTTATGCAAGGCGGACACTGTAGGACGTACTGCACATGTCTTTGCAATGAAAGCCTCTCGCCTAGCTTATTGAAATGCTCGCTTTCTCACCTCTTGCTTCTTAAGTGTTTCCCTTTTGGCAGTATAAGGCCCGGTTTTGCCCCTGTAGGGGTCAGATCATCTTCCAGCGGTGGCGCGGGCAGGAACCCCCACCAACAGCCACCCACGCTCTCTACTACCTGGCTGCAGCGCAGTGACCGCGACCGCAACGGGCCATCCCTCCCAGGCTTGGAGGTGAGACCAGCAGCCCTGCCAGACCCCCCCATCTGCCCACGCTGCACCCACAACAGGCCCGACCCCATTTGGCCAAGCACCACACCGCGCGACATTTTTTTCAGAAAACAAAATGTCGGGCGCGACGCGGCACCAGAACGAGGCTCGGCTTCATCTAGTTGCCTAGCAACAAGTGTTATTTAAACACCATACCCGGCGGCGGCCACTGAAATGCCAGTATAAGGCCCTGTTTTGCCCCTGTTTGGCGCATGGGAGCGCTACGCCCAACCTACATGCCCCTACCGAACTTTCCTGTTGGAGCCCCCATACCTGGACCAACCAGCTAGCGCACTTTGCTGTATGCTACTTGACCCTGCACCATGCATTTTCCATGCTTATCCATGTGACAGCACTGTAAGTGCTCTCTACCTGCTTTAGAACGCTCAGCCTCAATATTTCAATGGACAGCATCTAATCAGTGCATCTAATCTAAACAGCTAATTTAATCTAACTGTGCCGCCTTCTGCGCTATACCACCTGTTAGGCTTGAAATCTGAATCTAGTTGTGCCACACTCCGTACTGCACTACTTGATGTGCTCGAAGCTTTTATTCTATTTGCGCCGCACTCTGCACTCCTTATGCAGATGTACTTGAGACTTGCTGCTGCGATGTGATTATGTTGTCCCTGCCTTCACGTGCTAAAGTGGCTTCAAGTTATCAACTTAAAGCAGCCTGCCTGAAATCTGCTTAACCGCTAACTGCATATCTCTGCATTCTAACTATACTGCCTCACCCTGAACCTAGCTGTTTATCTATGCATTCTTGCCAATCTGATTCATTTCGAATCTAGGCGTTTATCCATGCATTCCTGCCAAACCGCCCAATCCTGATGCTAGGCATCTATCTCGCATTTCTGCCAAACTGCCTCATCTCATTTTTAGGTGTTTTTTCTATGCATTTTAGCCAAATTGCTTCATTCTGACTGTAGCTGCTCACTCCTGTAATTCAGATTAACTACCATAGTTTGATGCTACTATTTAGTATGTGCCTGTTCACCACTTACCTGCTGGCCTATATACTGATCAGCCTTAATATTGCACCACCTACTAAGTTGGCTCCACAACTACCTATCATGCCAGCCTTATCTAGATTTAATAACCAAGACCCTTATTTAGATTTAAATGACCCTCAGGTATTGCCACCCTCCAGTCACCCTCGCATCACTATAGAAAGGAACCTAGGACTTGGAGCCAGGCTAGCCAAAATCCACAAGGCCCTGGCCCGCTCACTGCCCAACACACAAAACCGTAGAACGCAGCTACTCCGACCTAATCCCGCCACACAAGTTGGTAATCCCATTACAAAAACCCTACTCCACACCCTTTCATAACTCCCTCAACTTGGGCACTCCTGAACTCTCACAGGACAAGCGCCATACTACTACCCCAGAAAAGATAGACTTTACTCCCAAAAACATAGTTAGTCCTAAGATCAAGGGAGCTTTGATCAACGCCAGATCGCTGGTAGCCCATGCTATAGAAATCGCAGACTTAATACTTACAGAAGATCTTGACTTCCTCGCCATCACCGAGACCTGGTTACACCCAGCAGCAGGCCCTATGCTCATGCTGGCAATTCCAGACAACTACACTATCCTGAGATAAGACCACCCCAACTTGAGAGGAGGTGGCGTCGCCATTATCCATAAGTGCAGTCTCACCATGAGATTAGCCACCTCTATAGATTCCCTCTCCTGCGAAATATTAGCAGTTAAAATACCACTCACCAATACCCAAACACTTAACATCTATTTGATATACCGCCCACCAGGCCCCATCGGTACCTTCAATGAAGACCTCAACGCTATTCTATCTAGCAACCTTAAAAGCTCCACTCAAACACTCACCCTAGGAGACCTCAACTTAGGTTACAAAGACCCAGAAGACCATCCCACTAGCATCATAGCCAACACTCTCACTGAATTAGGCTTCGCGCAAAGATGCACGCTACCAACACACTTGAAAGGCAGAACACTCGACTGGGTGGCCGACCACAACTGCCTAGCGAATATCACAAATATCTCACCTCTAGCCTGGACTGACCACCACTTGATATCATTCATGCTCTCCACCGATAGACCACCACCTCCACCTTCCATTAAGGCCCCACCCACCCTTACCAGAAACAAGAAAGACATGACAGCAGAAAGACTTATCCCAAATCTACTCCCCACTCTCAACACATTGCCAGACGACCTGGACCCCGAGTCCCTGGTTGAAGAATACAACAAGATTATGGCCACCTCGCTGGACCGCATCGCCCCCCTCAAACTCAGATCCAGCAAACCGAAAATGCACCTCAACAAATGGTATACACCATTCCTCAAAAACCTAAGGCAGCAAAAAAGAAGCTGTGAGGCCATTTGGAAGAAATCCCCCTCAGACTCAAACAAACTCAAATTCTCCAAACCAGCTGCACTGTACAAAAAAGAAATCTACCTGGCCAAACGTACATCATTTGACTCTCGTATATCCCAAGCCAAATCCAACATGAAAGAACTTTTTTCAATCCTCAAAGAAATAGAAACCCCCATAGCACCCTCTGATACTTGCACCAAAGATAAAAGCTGGTGCTCAGAAATTCAAAATGCCCTAGCAAATAAGATTGCGACTCTTCAAAGTAAAATCTCCAGCAAAAGAGCCTCCTTGAATAACACTCTCAACTCAAAAATTCATGACAAACCCATGTCCACTGATCTAGCCCGTTTCCAGTTTGCCAAAGTCAATATTTTGGAAGTGGAAAAAATCATCTTATCTCTGAAACCATCCAATTGCCAGGGAGATTTGTGCCCTGCACAGCTCATCAAAGATGCTGCCCGGGACCTCTCCCCTTTCATCACAAAATGGATCAATGCCTCCTTCACCACTGGATCCATCCCTACTAATCTAAAACAATCCTGGGTACTCCCATTATTGAAAAAACCTCGACCCTGCCATACCCCCAAACTACTGACCCATAACGACCGTTCCCTTTCTCCTAAAAATTCTGGACAAGGTTGCCTATGTACAAATACAGAAGCACCTGGAAGAACATAACCTCCTAGGATCTAGACAATCTGGGTTCCGGCACCAACACAGGACCGAAACCGCTCTCATTGACCTGAAAGCCCAGATCGATTCGCTCAGAGATAATGGGCAAGCTGCCTTACTCCTTCTCCTTGACCCATCTGCAGCTTTCGATCTGGTCGATCACTCTGTCCTATGCTCACACCTCTACACTGCAGCTCACTTCTCAACGGATGCCATCAAGTGGATCACATCCTTCCTTAACGGTAGGACCATGAGGGTCTTCTCCCCCATGGCTGCAGCAGACCCCATACCTATCACCTGCGGTGTTCCTCATGGCTCCTGTGTCTTCCCCACACTATACAACATATTTACCAAGCCCCTTTTCGATGATTTGGATCATCTCGGTATCACCTACACTAATTATGCAGATGATACTCAGATCCTCCTTCCACTTTCTGGAGATTATGGAAAGGATTTGGCCTTGTTAAATAGGGTGTACATCATCATCCAGGCATGGATGGCCACTCATGGACTATGCCTGAATGATGATAAAACAGAACTTATCATCCTAGGCACCACACTCAGCATAAAGAAACTCGGCCCGGCCTACAATTCCTTCATGATTGACGGAAACATCAAAGTTGGACAAGAGGTCAAAACATTGGGATTCTATCTAGACTCCAATTTTTCCTTCAAAAGACAAGTGAGCTCCCTTGCATTCTACACGGCTTATACATGCAAATTAATCCGCGCAGCTAAACCCTTCCTGTCGGACTCCAGTTCCCTGACACTCGCTAGAGCTCTTACTCTGTCTCGCCTTGACTACTGCAATGCCCTATACCTGGGATCTACTAAGGCTACCACAAGTAAACTGCAAACCCTTCAGAACAATGCTCTTAGAGCAGCTCTGGGCATTTCCAGAAGGGAACACATTACAAATTTTAGCCAACAGAACAACTGGCTATCCACTAAAGATAAAATTCTATTAAAAATGGCTTCACTCACTCATAAGTCTCTGAACAATGCTGCCCCAACTTACCTGATCAACAGATTCCACCGACAGTCCTCATCAAGACCCACCAGAACCGCATACAAAAACGATCTATCTGCTCCCCATTACAAGCGGGCCACCATAGGGGGCAACATTTTCCCAGTAAAAGCTGCTCTGTTGTGGAATTCCTTGCCTCCAAACCTTAGAATTGACATGCCCTACCAGAATTTCCGCTCACTGGTAGTCTCATGGTTGAAACTCGAGACCCACTAAGACTATGACGTGCCCAGCACCACCCGCACATACTGTAACCACGTATGCCTTCCTGCTTACCTGTATATAATGACCTGTAGGCATACTACGGATTTGTATACAACATTGATGTATCTTTCTTGTATTATGTATATTCTTTGTACTGTAACAAAGTTTCGAAAATTCTTGTAAAGGCTGCGCCCTGATACCCACGGGTACGCTCGCGCATTATAAAAAAATAAAAAACAATTTGCAAGCACGATCTAGGCTCTCGATTTCTTAAGACAAGCAACACAGGGGGGGAGGGGTCATATTGCTAACCCTCAAAGTGTATCGGAATCCTTGAGGAGCATGGGCCCCTTGACTGAATTTATGACGGCATGACCTCACAGAACACTGGCTTACATGAAAGAGCACAGATGGTGTCAAAGGCTGATATCATGAGGCTTTGTTCTTTGCCAGCAGGATGAATTTAGTATGCAGCCTTGACCTGTTGGGACCACCCCTGCATTGGAAAGCATGTGTCCTGTTGGGTATAAAGGCACAGAACTCAGAGGGAAGGGGACGCTTGGAATGTGTGTCGCGTCTTGTTGGGTTCATGCTATCACTGCTTTCTACTAATAACGAGTTCATCAATTGGCCAGAGTTATGAGTGATCCTTTTTCCTCAACACCAGTTCAGACCCCTTTTGTGGTACCTCGGGACAAGCCCCTTCACCAGATACCATTATCATCTGGTCATCTGCGCGGGGTGCCCTGTAAAGGAACGCACTCACTGGCCCGGCTCGCTCCTCCTCGATAACCTCCCTGAAGTGGCATGGTGGGAGGCACTAAAAAACTGCTTCCCCACCAATTGAGTCTTCTTTCGGGTGCGTAAACAGACAAAGAATCAAAAGAAAAAGCATTAGCTCCAGTGGGGATCCAGGTTTAAACATTCAAGACAAAGGGTTTGAGCAACCACCACCACGTAGTGATGTCCGCACAATGAACACGACACAGACCCTTTAGACTCCAGCACAGGCAGAGGTGAAAGAATGACTGAGGGAACCAGGCAGGAAGTATGACAAGAACAAAATAAATGACCGGAAAAATAACCAACAGAGACTATCGCATGTCCGACCCCGACTGTGCAGAGTAAAAGGACTGAAGGGCATGGCCATGCATGTGCCAGCCCTCACGATAACTAAAACAAAACCGAAAAAAGGACAAGATTTTTTTGGTGCTAGAAAGTGCTCTGGTTCCATTCAGAAGGACGAAATGTCCCATAAGTATTAAGGAAAGGGGACAAGACATAGGAGTACTAATGAGATTCCAATTACACAGGATGTGTGGCAGTGGTGCGTACTAGCACAACCTAAAATGTTTATTATTAATAGTAAGCAATTGGCCGTTAGTGATTAGTATGGATGTACCTTGTTGCTCTGGTGCTCCTACTTTCAGCGAATGATGCATGCAGATTGGAAGAACAACTGCTATAAACCTTTGAATGCTTTTGATAATTAATATTTCCAAATGTAAAGCAGTATCACTTGGTGCCAACTGAGAGTTCTCCCACTTTTATAGACAAGAAGCCAATTGAGAGGAAAACATATTTGGAACCACCTTGGACTGTGCTAAAACAGGCAAGCAACGGGGACAGATTGCGTGTCTTTGCCCAATACCTGTTAAAATTGATTTTTAAACTCTGTCCTGGGGGGACAGATTTTAGGAGTCACCCAAGTTATAGTGAACAGGGAACTTTGAGATTAGCCGAAACACAATCAAGGTAAACTTGGATAGCAGTCAAAGCTATTCTCAGGAGAGTGTGAGTGGAGTCAGAGGTCCACAATAACCACACAGTGAAGCACCTCCTAAAGCCCCCCCTCCAATTCCCAAGTGCCGATGCTCCCCTTAAACTCACCCCATCTTCCCCCCACCAGTCTCTCAAACCCACCCATGATCTAGTCTGAGCTATCCCGACTTCACCCATTTTGACCAGATCTTTTGAAATTTCTGGGGGGCATACCCTTTCTTTATATATCCTTTTCTCCAGTTCAGCGAAGTAGACCATCTTCTCCAGTCATCGCTGGAAGCCGGGATGTGCAGGGGTGCCCCATTCCTTTTCCAACCTCTTGTTCCCCAGCATCAGAGCCGTCCTCAGAAAAATATTTGCTCGAGTGCTAAACCCAGAGTCCCCCAACACATTCAACAAGAACATCTTGGGACAGTCAGGAATCCCTTCTGCCACCAGCCCCTCCATTTCTCTCTTCACCTCAACCCCAAAAGACATCCACCAGGCATTCCCAAACCATGTGGAAGAATCCCACCTCCCCCCTGCACTTCAAACATCGGGGGCCCTCTGCTCTGCCCATTCGATGGAAGCAGTTCCTGCTATAAAAGGCCATGTAGCACTTTGTATTGCATCAAACAGAGCCATGCCGTGATGCTCGCTTCCCTTGGGGATCCCAGAGCCTCTGCCCAGTCTTCTTCCTCCATGTTCCCCAGATCTCCCTCCCAGAACGCCCTCAGCTTTAACAAGGGTTTGGCCGTGAAGCTGTTTAACATGTGGGATTTTGTCATAATTCCTTTCCCCACTATTTAGCGAACCAGTAGGTTCGCTTCCAGTGGTGACCTGTCTGGTAGGTCGCATGTCACCCTCTAGCCCCCTTTCTCAGGATATAGTGTGTCCCCGTCAGTCAGGCCATAGCCTCCCTGCAATTGCTGAAAAGGGATCAGCCGCTTCTGCTCTATTATATTGATACCAAGTGATAGCTCTTTCTTGCCATTTCCGTTTTTGGACCCAGTATCATAACCTCCGGCAAATCTGCATTGCCTTATAAAGGCACCTCCATGGTTACCACGCCATGCCACCCACTGGCCTTCAGGGCGGCACGCCTGACATCCAGCACGCTCACCCCTGCACTTGGTAGCCCATGTCCCACCTTGCCTCCGTAAGTCACTTGTAAGGGAGGGGTTGCACCTATCCTATCCAATTCTCAGGCAATGAGCTTCCTCCAAACACCCATTCAATGATCACTAGCAGTTGGAATACCCAATAATAAAGTTGCACGTTGGGGACTCCCATTCCTCCGGTTCTATGTGAAAAGACTCATTTTAAAGCTCTCAAGTGAAAAAGACGAATTTACAAAGACCGATTTTCTATTGATCGGAAAACTAGCATTGTAAAGGTCTTTTTCCCTTCAGAGCTCCAAAATGAGTGCTTAAATTAATATTCAGGGGGTTTCACCCCCCCACCCCAAGTCCCTGATTGGTCCTCCCCGACCGCCACCCTCTCCCACAGGATTTCTCTGAAACCGGGTGTTTTGCCACCCGAACCCCCATCTCTCAGTATCCTCCCCCAAACCAAAACCCCCCCACCTGAGACTCCCCCAAACCACAACACAGCCAGACACACACACACACACACACACACACCCGCCCCCCCCCCCGTTCTCCGCGCCCTCCGCTTCCGGGTCCCGCTTAGCCCGTCAGCTGGTGTGCGGCAGGGGCATGACAGTTTGATTTAAAAGGACCGCTCTGTGCAGTCACAGAGCGGTCTTTCTAAATCGATCTTTTTGTAAAAAGATTTTATCACCTAGTACCCATTCCTCCATTCCACACTGACCTGGACAGTGTTGCCATCGATATTCTGGGTACCTTGCCTCCCCATATAATCTCTGTTTGTAGCCCTTCAATAAGTGCTAATTGGAACCTTCACTGGGGCGTTCTGGAACACATAGCAGCCTCGGCAGTGCCATCATTTTAAACAGATTTGCTTTTCCCACCATAGACAGTGGAAGCGCCATCCAGTGTTTTGCATCATGTCTTAATCAATCTAATACCGGGTTAAGTTATTCTCAAGGTTGCGCATACTATCCACCCTCACCTTAATGCTCAAGTACTTAAATCTGGATCGCTCCATCACCAGCGGCACCTCTCCGGGATCGCCAACTCTCCTTTAACTGGCAACAGGGTCGATTTCTCCCAGTTGATTATGAGCCCACTAACCTCCTCAAACTATCGAAAGATCTTTAATACCCTGGGCCCTGTACATCTGGGATTCATCATGTAAATGAGAACATCCTCGGCATATAACAAAATGCGCTCCCCCCCCCGGTTCTCTCGAACCCCCGTACCTCCGGGTCTGACCCGATACTCGCTGCCAGAGGCTCCATGGCCAGCAAGAAGAGTAGTAGCGACAATGGGCAGCCCTGTTTTGTCCCCAATAAGCAGGAAGCCACCTGAGGTACACCCATTTACCTTAACCCATGCCTCAGGATTTTTATACAACAGTTTGACCCACTTAATATATCTTGGCCCGAACCCAAATTTGTCCAACACTGCCCATAGGTATTCCCACCCCACTGAGTCGAATGACTTTTCTGCGTCTATTGCCATTACCGCGTGAGGCCCCTCCAATGAGGGGGCCATGTCCAGAGCATTATGTAATCAACCAATATTCATTCTGGTCACCCTGCCTTGAACAAAACCGCACTGGTCTGGATGCATTAGTTCCATCAGTGGTAGCAATTTATTGGCAAGAGTCCATTATTTTTGCCTCCCCGTTTATCAGAGAGATCGGATGATATGCACTGCATTGGTCCGCTGTCCTCCCTTTTTTATGTATTGCTACCACTGTGGCTTGGCGCAAGTCTGCCGGCAGCCGCCCCTCCTCCACACTCTTCAGGAACATATCCTGCATGACCTCCGCTGGCCCCCGCACCCATCAGCCTCCAGAATTTGCAGGGAATCCATTTGGCCCCGGTGATTTGCCCGCTTGTAGCTATGTTGTGGCCTCCTGGAACTCCTCCAGGGTGGGATCTAATTCCAGCCTTTCTCTCTGCTCCTGGTTCAGTCTGTGCAGGGCGGTATCTCCGATCTATTGCCAAATCTTCCCAGATCATCGGAGGAGGTCTCCCCATAGAGTTGCCTATAATAGCGTGCAAACACTTCTGTTATTTCCTCACCCTCTTCCGCAACTCCCCCTCCCAGTTCTCCAATTTCCCTTACCCATAGTGCCTCCTCTTTGGGCTTGTCTAGCCAAGCCAGTAAGTGACCACATTTGTCCCCAGTATCAAATACTCGTGCCTGCTTGTCCCAGAACGCAGATCTAGCTTCTTGTGCCACCGTTCCGAGCTGCCCCATTGCCTTGGACAGTTCCCTCCCACTCTCCACTGTGTGAAGTTTTACATGCTCTTCTGCCCGTTCCACCTCGTCTTCAAATTGGCACACTCTCTCCCTTCTCCTAAGGTGTTCCCAGACCAGTTGCATCCCCTAGCCCGGTGGCCACCATGAAGGTTCCAAGTTTGGTATGGGAGTGCCCCTGTCTCCTCCGATGCGGCACCCTATCTAATTCAGTCCTCACAGTGTCATTGAATTCCCTCCCCCACCAAAGTAATGCCCACCCCCCGTATTTTGCTAGCCAGATTTGGACCATCTGCTGTGTGCCCCACTGTAGAGCTGGAGGCAGGTACACGCAAATTAGACATACTGTTTCCCCCTGCAGTACCACTCGCAACAGTAACCCCTTACCCCCGATCTCTCTCCACCTGCATCACTTCCAATGGTAGATTTTTCTTCACCAGAATAGCCACCCCTCTGAATCCTCTTGTGAATCCTGCATTCTCCACCATCCCGTACTGACACCTTCCCAGGAATCTGCACGCTGATCTAATCATGTTTGTTTCTTGCAGCATGACTATATCCACCTGTTGGGTTGCCAGGTATTTTGCTACAAGGCCCCTTTTAATTTATCCAGTAAACCATTTATGTTCCATGTTATACATCTCAGTGATGTTTCTCTGGTCTTAACCCTGTTCGCCATTCAGAGATACGAGATGCCAAGGCATGTGTACATTTAGCCCCCCCCACCTTGTCTCCAATTCCCAACCTTTGAATAAAAAGGTGAACCATTTATTTCCCTCCCCCACCATACGCTTCCCCGCAACTTGAAGCATATGTCGCCCCACAACATGAAGTCAAATTATGATCATCCCAGGCCATTTGTCGATGATCCGTCCGCAGCGCTTCTTCAGTGCCGCTCCTGTGTTTTGCCGGCTTCTGTGCACGCCCCCCCCCACCATGGGAGCGTCTCCGGGCCAGAGGTACATTTTCCTGAAGTTCCTTATATCGCGAGCTGGGTCTTCGGTGTTACCCGTTTCCCTTCTGTGCCTTTAGTGTTTTCTTTTCTTCAGGCTCCCTCCGTCTGCCCAGTCCCATCGTTCCATAGCACTCTGGAAGAAAATGACCCCTCCCGGTCCAACCACTTGCAGGGTGGCCGGGAAGGGCATGGCGTATTTTATGTCGGCTGCCATTAGTCTCCTTTTCACCTCCTCGAATGAATGCCTCACCTTATGGATCGTTCTTATGAAGTCCGGGTATAATGTCACTTCGGCCCCATCAACTATTACTGGTCCCTTCCTTCTTGATGCATGTAATATCACATCCTGGTAGTTCAAGATCTTGGAGATAACGGGCTATGGATGTGCCCCCGGTATAACTCTGCTGGGGATTCTATGCACGCGCTCCACACAGAAGAATTAAGAGATCCCCATCGGTCCCATCCATTCGTTCAGCCATTTTTCTAAATACAACTCAGCCGACGGCCTCACTGTTTTCTCTGGAAGGCCCAGCACTCTGATGTTGTCCCGCCGGGCCCTCCCTTCTGCACCCTCCACCCTGTCTTCCTGTACCTTTGATCTTCTCTGGATATCCCTTTGCATAGGCTGCAAGGCATCCTCCATGTTCGATATTCTCTGCTCCGCCTTGCCCACTCTCGACAATATCTTTTGCAGATGTTGTCTCAGGAAGCTCACCTCAGCTCCTACCTTGTCCACCGTTTTTTTCTAGAGAGATCTTGGAGTCCCCCACATGGACAGCGGTTCTCCCTCTTCCCCTCCTCCAGTGGCCACTCCACTGCTGGTCCCGCCCGTGTGCTCCCTTGGGCTCCCTTAGGGATGAGGGGGGAGGTAAAGGCTTCCATTTCTGCCTGCAGTGGACCCTTCTGTCTTGCCATGTTGCCTTCGGGACCGCACTGCTGCTGCTACTGTTGGGGGGGACGGGACACGTGCTGTTCTCAGACCCCTGGCGGGCTGTCCCCACTTGAGTGGGCTTTTTGTCCCCCCTTTTGTACTCCCCCGAGCTCAGTCTCTTTCCACGCAAGTTCCTCAGGCCCTCAGATGGTGCTCCTCGCCGTTTCCTCGTGAATGTTCATCGGGGGTTGGGGTATGGTCCAGAGCCTTGCACTCCCTGGCTCTGAAGCAGCCCTGTGTCGATCAGCCCCTCGCCGTTGGTGACACTGGGGGCTGGAGGCCGGCAACACACACACTCCACCCCTGGGCCCCCGGTGGGGATCCTGTCCACTGCTTTGTTCCTTGCGTGGGCCTGCGCCCCTCTTAAGCCTCTTCGGATCCCTCGCACAGCTGTCACCGTGGCCCTGCATGCTCTCGCCACTCTGTGGTCCACTGCCTCAAGTGTTCCTTATGGGCCACCCCGGGCTTCGTAGTTGGCGCCTGTAAACACACCCCTCAACCCCCTGTTAGTCCTTGCTTGTTGGCTGCAGCCGGGCTGGAACACGTATGTGTGTCCCTGCTGCCTCCGCTGCTCTTCTTCCTGTTCCGATTCACAAGCGAGGGGAGCGCTGCACCGGGCACCGCTCACCTGGACTTTGCAGTTCTGGCCACAGCGTCCCCCGCTCCAGTCTCCGATCTGCTCTGCCGCCGAGGGCTGCACGCCCCAAGTTGTCCTCTCGGGCTCCTGCACTCATCCGCGTTTGACTGACTCCTCCGATGCTTGCCACCCGCCGCCCCGCCCCACAGGCCACCATCTTGCCTGGGGCGGCGCAGCTTTTTGCTCATCTGTTTCAGCGTTCCTAAGCTGAATTTTCAGGCGGGGTCACCACCTCAGCTCCCTGCTCACTCACAGTGCTCCGGGGCACCCACATCTGCCACTATTATGTCGCAAAGCGGCCACAGAGCCTTCTCTTTGCTGGTTCCAGAGCGGAACTAGTCCTGAGTGTGTCTAGTCCGCCATGATGCGCAACAGCGCCCCCACTGGTTCCCAATGTTAACCTATGGAGGATGGGGGGTATAAATGGTCTGCGTTTACTCATCCCCCGGGACTCCAATTTCCCAGGTGACCGGGGGTCGCTGAAGGTTGTATTTCCCAGCGTTGGTTGCGGAGAGAGGCACCCAGGACCTGCGGGTGCAAGAATTCTTCTGGTCGGATCCAGATGCAACCTCTGGCAATAAGGAAATGCAAGCTTCATCTATGCAGGCCTCTTCAGGACACTTCTCAGGATAGGGGAAGAAGAGTTCCAGAAACTTCGACCACACACAGACGACGGCAGACGTCCTTCCAGTTGCATTTGAAGAAGCTTCTCTAGGACAGGATCCCTTGAGTATGGGACGCTGCAATTTGGAGGGAAGGTGACTCGTACCACAAACTGGCGATCACCGAAGTTCCGGGTGTAACTGCAAAACACTGATGCCTCTGGCGGGGTAGCCCACAATAGAGCTTGTCAGTCCACCCTTGTGGTCCAGGGACACTTACAAAGGCTCAGGGCGGCTGGCATCAGGACTAGTTGGCCCCACTAGTCCAAGGGCTGAAGCACCGCTCAGTGTCTTTGCAAATCTTAAAGGGCTCCACCGGGCCAGATGCAGGAAGGGATATCAAGCCTCTTCAGGAGTCTTTATGGGCTCCTCAGTCAGCTGTTAGTCTATGAGGGAGTCTTTGCTCCAATGCAAATCTGAAGAAATGGCTTCAGGAATCCTCTTCTAATCTGAAATCCAGCAAGTTCAAGCCCAGCAATGGTAAGGATCAGCACCCTTCAAACAACCAATAGTTGTCCAATCAGGGACAATTATTGGTTTTACTCATGCCCCACCCCTACACTCTCTGGCACAATAGATGTGGAATGCGATCAGACAGTCCCACCCAGTTCCTGGGCCACAAAGACACACATACACACACAAAAGCAGCACCAGCCCCTGAAAGCAAGAGCCTTGTGCATGACCTTATATGGGGTTTCCTGGCAAGGCAGGAAGAAGGGCAAACAACAATTTTGCCTAAAAACAAGTGAAAATATTGTAGAGCTGCCATTTTAGGGCATTAGCCTTATTTAGTAGCCATACGCGGTAAACACAAATGTGCACACTAGAAAGAATGCACAAATAGTAAAAGTATATCTGTTGCCACCAGCTTTTCTTTAGGGACATATAAAAGTAACCAAAATTCATAAGTGGAAAAAGCTAGGGTAATACAAATGTATCACTATTGCACTGCATTGTAAGATGCCATGTGCAAGGTTAAAAAGTTACAAACAAATGTAAAAGATGAAAGAGAAACCGTTTCCCAGTACTGATAGTCTGAAGGACTGGTTAGTTTCCTCATAACAAATGAGCAGAAGGCACGGGAAGTGAAGCTGGAGGCTTTACATCCCTTCAGAAAGCTAGAACAGGTTAAAAACAAAACAGATATTGAGTGAAAGTTGCCAAAAAAGAGAAATCTTTCCTACCAATACCCCAAAAAAGCAGACAACACCTTGCATTAAACACTGCAGTTAGGACTCCGGGGGTCAGCAGGTTTCTTTTAGCTGTATCCACCCTAGTTTAATGGGGGGGGGGGATTTGTGGTCTTTAATTCTCTACAGGACTGAATTATTAGGATAGGATTACCCCAATTGTGTTCTGGAGTTATACTTTAAATGTAACGCATCCATGCTCGGGCAGCTGAATTTAGGCTGCTATTGTTTTGTGATGGACTGTGTACAAATGCACAAGGGAAAAATGTATTGGGACACTGTTGCATCTGGCAGTAAATACATAAGACACTGAAAATGTTGTGCATGTTATCCAGCAGATTGTTCTAAAGTGATAATTGGGTATACTGCACATTAGAATATCATCTAACAAGGAGCGTGTAGGGTACATTTCCAGACAAGGAAGGTTACATAAAGAATGAATAAACTAAGAGTACAGTTATACAGTGCAGAAATAGAACAGTCTTTCATAAAGACAACCAGTGCAAAGCATGAGGGAGCCCTCTACACAGATATTCGATACCTATTTGGCAAAAGTTTAATTTCAATGACCAAACACTCATGAAGTATCTCTATTAACGAATAGTTAAAAAGAACTTTCTCAGTCTCTGCAGGGGGGGGTGTATCTGGAGGTATCAGGAGCTCACTCAGCAGCAACCACCACTACAGTGAACCACTATTACTGTCAGACTTCCTTCTACTTTTAATAAGATGGTGTTTGATAGGGCACATCCCTCCATTTCTTTGAGCAACGTTGACAGTGAAGGGGTGCTAGTCGATATCCACCATCGCTTAACACGTGGGTAGCCATAATGAATGAATTTACACTTCCATTAACTACCTTTCAACTCTGGTTCGAGCTCCAGCAGAAACGTCCATAGTATTTACAAAGTAGTTTTACCCGTCAGCCTCTTCATCATAGAAGATAGATTGGGCCAGACATTTGGAGCATGGGGCAGGACCACAGTAGATTATAAAATGTGGACCCATCAGATTGACATTTTGGGCAAGATATTGGCGCTTCAATGGAATTTCTAGCTTTCTCAGTCGATTTACTGAGAAATCATACCAACAGGCTCCAAGTTCTGCTTATCTGCCAACAGGTGTTGAGAGCACAGTCGGCATAATGATCTCAGAAGATTTTGTTAAGGTCTCCTTAGGTGCTTAGAAAATATTCTGTCGGTTCTTGCAAACATGATCACGTCTAGTTGTTGAGAAAGGATAAGGACTGCCTGATCTGTCGGAAAGATCATTCTGCCTAGTGTGCCACAAAAGGAACTCAAATGTATTACAGGGCCTCCTGCACCAACACATTTTATTTTTCAGTATCATCTAGCTCTGTACAGAGCTTTCGCTAAGGTCCTGAGCTTTGTATTTAGTGTCTTTTCCACTTCATGCATCCTTGAAATACAGCTGGAACAGGTACATCAATCAGACCAGTTCATCAATTTGCCTACAGATTAAACATGAACACTTGATAATTCGCATTTACCTCAATTGTATGGAGTCACTAGATCTTTGATATTATGAGGGAGGACAAAACAGTTGGACCTTTGCAGCACACTCCATTCTATTACAAATGAAATAGAAATTACCAGATTGTGATAAAAAGAAAGAAAAAAAAAAAAAGAATCGAGACCCTTTTTTGGAACACTCGTTACATTATTTGATCCTGCACGAGGTGCAGGCTGGCTTGCTTTCATATTCCTGGTTGGGTATAAGATTCAGGAAAAGGGCACTTTGCCAACCAAATGCATAAACAAAGAGGAGTAGAAGAGATTGTACGCTCCAATATTTTCAGTGGTCATCGAATTAATAGAGAGAAGCAGAGAACACAACTAAGGCACAACACAGTATGTCGTGCTAAAAACCACACCCAAAACGCAAAAACAAAAAAAGAGAAAAGCAGCAACTACACAGAGTTCAGACAGTGTAAAACAGGATCAGCAAATAGTCACAGTCATTATTTTGTCAACACTGGACTATACTAACAGTTCATACCTGGGTACACCAGCATAGCTACTTGGAAGACTGCAAAGAATGCAAAATGCAGCAGCCCAATCGGTTTCTGAGACTAGGGCTTGGAACATATCTCCCCAGCACTATCGTCCCTACAGAGGTTACCAGTCGGACATAGAACAGCCTTTAAAGCACGGGTAGGATAACACAGTAGCAACGCGCAAGATGACGCAGAGCAACACAGGTTTGAATCCCAGGTCTGCGCTTAGAAACCTCTGCGGTATTAAGTGCGTTATAAAAAAACAATTATAATTAAACTTATGCACTGCTATCAAAGCAATCCAGGCAACACGGCCCTCATTCCTCCAGTCCAAATTATAGACACCTTCCCAGAAGAAACTGAAAATCGGCAGCACATCTAGCCCGAATAGTGCCAAAGTTTGCCAAAAAAAATCTGGGTGGTTCCTTTTCTAACCTAGCACCACAAATATCCTAACACATAACCAGGTACATAAAAGAATATTCAGCATTCAAAAAGCCATAAAAACAAGACTAGTTCCATACTAATTCATTGCATCGGATTTGCCATACACTCTTTCGAGAATTTAAGTGTGCACAAAAACGTAGCATTTCCCCAAAGTACTCCATCAAGGTGTATATATTCATTTTCTCCTTCAAACATTGACATACACCTTGCTCTGAATGATGTACTAATCACAATTTAATTAGAGACTTTTAATTTGCCCTAAAACACAGCATTTATGAACCTTGCATATTCTGCAATTGCATTAATTGCACCAGATGTTCGACTACCACTTAATTATTGCATATTAAATATAACATTTAAATAAGAGACATAACCTGGTTCCCTCATTTGTGTTCTGATATTTATTCTGGTGCAGCCACTAATGTAATAAACAATCACAAACATACAAACAAATATAACAGACGCTCTAGTACCACTGAAACCCCACCCCACAATACAGTGGGTCTTTGACTCTCAGGCTTGCTTAAGGAAAAGGGATTGCTGGTAACTAGGCTTTAGAGGGATTGTCCCTACGTGTGGTTTATCAGATGATGGTCGGAAAATGAGTATTACTTTCCAATTTCCAATCTTGTTAAAGAGCAACCTACACTATTTCTCTACGAGACATTGAATTCAAGCAAAGTCGGAAGGGTTAACCAGTTCTGGGAAACATTTGACCCAAATTAGGTGATTGAGATACTTAAGCTGCTTGTTAGCTCTCTACTGTTTCAGGTAGTTGTCACAAGTGCATCGTTATGTGGGAAGGGGGTTTCGAAACATTGCCCCAGTTGCTCCAAAATCATACATGTGAATGAAGAGATGGGGAAAGCTTGTTGAAGGAATAAATATGGCAACAAATAACTATGGTGCAGTGCTTGAAGTAACTAATAATTGCACTGGTATGTGGAGGACAGCCTTGCACCTCACTTAAGGGTTCAAATTAAACTTACTCTATTTCAAGAATACCCAATACAAGATTTACACAATGATGCCATTAAGTTCTGCATATGATTATGATGCCATGCCTTGCACAGCATTCAGGATGGATTTTCATCTTACCATCTCCTGCCCCTGATTTTACAGTCCAGTTTGGATTTGGCCACTGTTGGGCTCTTGGCTTGGCTGTCCTAGTAATTCTAAGCTGACATCCATACACAACAATTTATATTCTATATTACACCTGCCCTTATGGAACTTCTCATTGATCTACAGACACCTTTCAATGTGTCCTTATAACCTTTTTTCACAATTGTTTCATGCTTATTGAAGCATCATGAATCCAAGCTTTTAAATATTTCTCCTCCCCTTTTTACCTGACTAGCTTATGTCATTCCCTGCTACTATTTTATTTTGACCATTTAACCTCTACTTCTCTCCCTTACTTTTCCCTCTAAAAACGCCTGCTCTGGGCACATTATGCCACCTTTCCAAAGAAGCCTACGCACTCTGGACTATTACAGTGTGGCTTGGTGCAGTTTAAAACCTTTGAAACATAACAATTAGCTAAATGGAAAACACGTTACCTTAAATTCCATAACATCAACAAAAGTGAAGTAATATAAGGCCAGGTTCTTAAGAATTTCAGATTTTTCCTTTTGGAGTTGTGCAAGCTGTTGCTGGAAAACAATGAAACATGTAAGTAGGCAGTCTACAACTTTTATTCACATTTATGTACCGGCAACAACGAAAATGAGACAAGTAAACAATCCACAAATGCAATCATCATTAACTTATACCTTGCTTATAATTTCATTCTTAAAATGCTTCCAAATATTTCTATACAAGAGGATCTATGAATCAAAGTCACCTCGTGGATCAATAGCAAAGAAAAACAATGCCTCCTTATTCAACAAGTTTACACTCTACATCTTTGTTTTTGTCAAAGATCTTTTGTAAACCCCCCAAAAATCAAAGAAAGTGCATGTAAAAATATTAAACCAACTAAACAACTATGTGTAACTTCATAAAGTTGATCCTCATTACAATTTAAAATCATGCAGATATTGATCACGCATTTCTTACTTTGTTTACATTAGGTATCATACGGGAATAGTTTCTTACCTGTAACTCCATTTCTCCAGCATTGGTATCTTTCAAACTTCATCGACGACGTGGCCATTGGCTCAAAGGGTGGTTTCATTAACCCTGCAAGTACCATGTTAAGGCTCCACGTCGGTGGAAAACGCTTAACCGGGGGAAACGTCCGGAATAAACCTCTCATGAAGTGTTTCACTAACCTGTCGCTAAACAAGGGCGTTGATTTCCTCCCTCTTGTGAACCTAGAGATGTCCGCCAGGTGAACCTTTAGTGATGAAAAAGACAAACCACTCTTCGCCAAATGTAGTAGATACAGAAGAAGCTGTTCCGGAGTAACCCTCAGAGGTTCCAATCCTGCCTGTCCTTGGCACCACGTACAGAATCTCCTCCACTTACACCTGTAGGACTTGTTGGTGGACGGGGCCCGCGCAGCCTGTAATATCTTCCGACAGTCCGAGGGAATGTTCAAGGCACCGAATTCTAAAAAGTCAGGAGCCAAGCTGTGAGGTTGAGGCTGCTCGGGTTGTGATGCCACACCGTTCCTTCGTCCCGGGACAAGAGGTTGGGCACCTTCGGGAACGTTATCGGGTGATCCGCTGACAGATGAAGCAGGTCGGAAAACCATGGTTGCCTTGGCCAACACGGCGCTATCAGGATGACTCGGCACCTGTACCTGCGTATCCACTGCAGAGTTCTCCATATCAAGGGGAACTGAGGGAAGGCGTAGAGGAACTTGCCCGTCCACGGGAAGGAAAACGCTTCTCCCACTGAATCTTCCTGTGGCCACCTGCTGGCGTACATCCCGCACTTCTTGTTCGCCTTCGTAGCGAAGAGATCCAGCGGAGGTCGCCCCCATTTCTCAAAGACCTTCGACAATTGATCGGTGTATCTCCCACTCGTGAATCTGGTCCATGTTTCTGGTGAGAGAGTCCGCCTGCTCGTTCCTCACTCCTGGCAGGTGATGAGCTACAATGGATATATCGTGTTTTAGAGCCCAGTGCCACACCTTCTGAGCCTCGATGGAGAAGGTTCTGGATCGCGTGCCGCCTTGCTTCCTTAAGTAAAACATTGCCGTGGTATTGTCCGTCAAAACTCTCACTGTGAATCCCCTGATGTGAGGCAGGAACGCCCTCAGGGCCCAGCGGACCACTCTCAATTCCAGAACGTTGATGTGCAGGAGAGATTCCTTCTGAGACCAACGGCCTTGTGTCTGCAGAGTGCCCATGTGCGCTCTTCAGCCAGTTAGGGACGCGTCCGTCACCACAGTGAACCGGAACTCCGGCTCCTGTAGGGGTACTCCCTTGGAAATATTGTGAACTCTCTTCCACCACCGAAGAGTTGATAGGAGCTCGTTGTCATCGACGGTCAGCCTGTCTGACCAGAGGCCCTGAGCCTGCATCCAACGATCCGCCAAAAACTGTTGCACTGGCCTCATGAAAAGCCGGCAGTTGGGCACCAGAGGAATGCAGGACGCCATGGCTCCCAGGATTGATGTATATTTTCTCACCGACAGTCTGGAATTCATTTTCAACTGACTTGCCAATCGACTGAGCCTGGTGATCCTGTCGAGGGATGGTCTGACTAACCCCAACTAGGTCTCGAACTGTGCACCCAGAAACACCAAGCTTTTGGACGGCGTTAACGAGGATTTTTCGAAGTTGACCCCTCTGTGACGACGGGACCAGTTCTATAGCCCCTTTTTGTAGCATAAGTGCTACTTCCTGCAGCAACACGCTCAGATGGGATTGAGCTACACGCGCCGGTGGAATATGCGGAGGGTTGCTCTTGAATTGCAGGGAATGTCCGTATTTTACAGTGTCCAACACCCATTGATCTGTTGTTATGAGCTCCCATTCGTTGATGTAACTTGATACTCTGCCCCCCAGAACGTTCCGATGCCCGTCATTGCTGGTCCTTGCTCTGTTTATCCCTCGTCGACGAGTAACCTGCTCTCTTCTTGGGGGCTTGGTAGTCCAGGCGACGTTTAGCTCGCCTGTATCCCTGAGAGGAATATGCTGGCCTACCGATCGGTCCCTCGATGCTGAAAATCTGGAATTCCCTGATGCTCTCCTCTGAAGGGACGAAAAGACCGGAAACTCCGACCACTCTGGAGGGCCCCCAAGGAGCGCGCCGTGTCCGAGTCCTCCTTCATGCCCTTCAGGGCTTTGTCGACCTTCCCGCCGAAGAGGAAGTCTCCTTCAAAAGGCATATCCAGTACCTTGTACTGCACCTCGGGTCGGAAGTTGGTGCATTTTAGCCATGCCCGTCGTCGGAGAACTACGCCGTTGTTCACCTGCTTAAACCCCGACTCCGCAAGGTCTACTGCGATGTTAATGGCATGATTTGAAGCCTCCTCACCTTCCCTGACCAGCAACATAGCTGCTTTTCGATGTTCATCCGGAAGGTGTTCGAGTATAGGTACCAACCAATGCCACATCTCCCTGTCGTATCTAGCAACTATGGCGAGAGAATTGGCCGCCTTCACTGTGGTAGCACCTACCGACAGGACTTTTTTGCCAAACGCATCCTGCCGTCTAGCATCACTTTCCGGTGGGGTCGTACACTTGTGTTGAGCCCTTGCCTTTCTCGCCGCCGCCGATACCACAGAGTCAGGTGTTGGTTGTGAGGAAAGGCACTTGGAGTAGAGTCCGGGGCTTTGATTTTTTCTCTAGGCGACCCTTCATCGCTGGCTCTGAGAAAGGGTGACGCATGGTTTGAAGACCTTCCTTCCACACATGATCCAGGATGGGCACTGAAAACACCGACCACCTCCTTTTACCCATGTGGTCGAAAAGAAAACAGTCCTCCTTTTCTTCTTCTTGGGCCAGCACGAATTCCGTGCAAGCCCTGGCCATCATGTTGTGAAATGACCCGATATCGTCTGGGGGAGACGGCTGAGCTGGGCTCCTCAGGGTTTCCAATTCTGCATCGACTCCCAGGTCAGATCCCTGGAGGGGGAAAGGGAGACCACCGACGACACTCTGCTGCCTGATTCCGAATCCAACAGTTCCCCTTCCTCGTGGCGTGGGGCCGAGAGATTTGCTTCCGGAGGCCCTGCCGCGGGGGTTGAAGGTGGTGGGCGGCGAGACGGGCCCGGGTCATCGACGACCTGGCCAGAGTTGTTCGAGGCAGTCTGTCATCCAGTGTCCTCAGCAGCGTTTGCAGCGTGCACAAGACCTCCAATGATAAAACTGATTGCGGATTGAATAGGGGGGCAGAACCCGGAATGCCCCCGGAGAAAGGTGTGGTAACTTGTAACCCCAGGTCTGCATGGGAAGCTATCCTTTCACCCTCATCTCCCGAGGACACCGACAAGGCCTCCTGCTGTAGAAGTGTGTCCGGCAAAATGGGGTCGTAGACCTCTGGACGCCAGGCCTCCTGCGGAATATCTGTCGATGAAGCAATAGTCGGCCCCTTCGTAGTCGTCGCCTGCAATCCAGGCGCGGTTGATGACAACTGCGTCAGCGGCAGAGAACTAGTTGACGACTGCCCAACCGTCGACGACGGTGGTGGTCGCGCAGGCTTATGCGTTGCTCCCGCCTTTTCTGAACTCGACCTGCGTTTCTCTGTCTCTCGACTCAAGGTCGATCTATGACGATCGCCCGAGGAGGATTTAGATTTTTCTTTGTCTTTCCTCGCTGAAGACGAGGACGAAGAGAGTCCCTGGAATGGCCTAACGACGATTCCTTGTCCACCGGTCGCGATTTCTTTACCGGGGGTTCCGATGATGATTAGCGGCGCGGGGCCCCTGACGATTGTGACACCGAGGCCGTGCTGCGTGTGGAGCCCACTTCCGAAGGCGGGTATGCCCCTGCTCCGTCGTTCAACCATGCGACAAGTCTGCGACTCCGATCCTTAAGAGTCTTCTGGGAGAAGCCCTTACATATGTCGCACTTGTCAGCCGAGTGATGAGGGTGCAGACAGTAAATGCAGTCCATATGTCCGTCCCCCTCGTAGACCTTTAGTCCGCACGTAGCGCACGGGCGGAAAAGTGCTTTTCCTGACATTAGGAGAAAAAACTGCAACAGCACAACCTAACCAAGTAGAAAATACACGAGGTGTTCCCACTTTGGAGACGGTTGAAATCTGAAGGGAGCCGCGGGGGCGGGGCATTTATACCACTAGTATGTCCTAGTGGCAGTGCGTGTGCGGCCCAAAACAACGTAGATAGGACACAAAAGTGTCGAACGTTTTCCTACGGGAAAAGGCTTTATAAGCTTACCGAGGGTTCCCAGTCTGTCGACGGGGAATATTCCAAGCATGTGAATCCATGAAAGATCCAATGCTGGAGAAAATAAAGTGTATTAATACAGCGCAATTATTCAGTGCAGATATATTAACATCGAGACTATTCATCGGTGAATAGTGTAACCTTTCATTCTTTGGGATTTTTACTTAAAAGTAAAGACTTGAACCAGTATTCTAAATGATACACCATTACAATCACCCTAGCTTATGAAAGAGCACAGCTGTGGCAATACAACATTTTAAAACACAAAGGCATACAAGCGTAGAGGTTAGACATTTACTTTGGGGCAATTCACATTATCCAACTGCTGTCATTTTATTAAACACTGATTCTTGCTTGAGAGCTATAATGGCCAAAACCTTTTCTCCAAAGATGCTAGAAGATGGATATCATTTTCCACAGAAAGCAACTAAAAGGAATTATTCTTTTTATCCCGTCACCCAATGTGTGTAGGCATTAAATAGTAAATGTTTCTCAGAAAAACAAAGAAAACAGAACATCCTTCCGAATTAAAAATCAAATGTCACCCAAAACAGATTTACCAGGTGACCAATA
The DNA here is from genome assembly GCF_040938575.1 of Ambystoma mexicanum. NCBI lineage: Eukaryota > Metazoa > Chordata > Amphibia > Caudata > Ambystomatidae > Ambystoma > Ambystoma mexicanum. The sequence continues at coordinate 802,531,612 of NC_090931.1, read as the reverse complement.
TATATTTGTAGAGAACAGATTCACAATTTACATACAGAAAATAAAATATTAAAGAAATACTTATTTGAAGCACTAAGGAGAGGTCCACAAAATGTCCATTATCCCTTAACATTTATCACTATTTAAATATCCAGAGCAAATAGCAGACCCAGTACTGAAATCTGGATTCGAGAGCTCACCCACCTGGCAGCAATGGAAAAGGTCTCCTTTCAACAAAAAGGCAAACTGATCCAGTCATCATTTAATGACAGCCGTGTTATCAGAACCCTTGGAATTATTTGCAAACCCCCCCGTGTGTGTTTTGGGAGGTGTGTTCTCCCCCTCAGGTGTCCCCCTTGTGGATAGTTTTAGTGTTTTTGTATTTGCAAAATAGTATTTTGGTCACTGAAAACAGTTTGATGGTATGGTCCGAGGCGAATATCCTTGCTCACTCTGCTAGTGTGCAATCTCTAGACATGAATCTTTATCTCTACCTGTACCGATTAAAATGTCAATAAAAAAAAAAAATCAGAACTTACCAAAGATCATCCAGCCAAAGCCACGTTATGCATGCAAAATAAAATGAAGATAAAAACATAAAAAAATAGAACACCCCTCTTTACAATATCCCAGAACAAAAAAGACAAAACCAGTACAAAAAAAGAAAATCCAGCAAATAAGCAAACACGCCAATAATCAGAAGAAAATACACAAAGTAGATGTGAAGATCTGCAGAAAAAATAAGCATACAAGGTTACCAAACCACAGATTAGAAAGTTGAGTGAATGTTAAATTGGGGCAGGAGCAAAATAGCCTGTTACTCTTGTTCATTACATTCACTATAGACTGCAACAGTTGTAAGCAACCTTTGTCTCTTCACATGTTCTGGACTGCAACCTCTCATTATGGTTAACCAGAATAGTCCATGTTGAGGGATCATAGAAGTCATAGGTTGCAGACTCCAGGTACAGAAGAACAACATTTAAATTTTCTTCACCACAGCCGTTTATGGTCTTAATTTTCTAGAAACACGTAAGAATGGATTTGACTAAATTTAAATGATGCCAGAGAATAGCCTGCAGTTTAACTGGGTTTTCCTTGCTATTGTTCTACTTTTGCAAATGCACTACTACGTTAAATAATTTAAGCAATAAGCTACAGAGTATTGTTTTATTCGCTTTAATTGAACCCTACTGTATTGCTATTTAGTTCTAATGACCAATATTGCAACTTAGAAAACTGTTTGCAAATAAACAATCAAATGATATATCAGTTTGTACATGATCATTTTCCTGTTGTAGGTAAAAATATGATATTTTCTAAAATACAAATTTCAAAGCACACAACAGTAGGCATCAAAAGACTTTCCTGTGCTTCTACTTATATGTACATTCCAAGACACTAAGCAGTTTATGCTACAGTTCTTTCTTGTGCATTGAAAAACTGAATTTTAGGACTTTGTAGCCGTAATATAACCTCAAGGGATATCAGTTCACTTCAAAAACAGAAAATAATGATTTCATGAGGATATACTTGGTTCATTTCTTTTTCATTTTGAAGAATTAAAAGCTTACTTCAATTTGGGACTCATGGTGCTAGAATGTTTTAACTTCTTGGCCCATAGGTGCCATCTAAGATTGCAGTTTTTGGAAACGATAAATGGGGGTCAGGGGGTGTAAAGAGTTATGCGTACGTCTTTCTTTTTACATTTTATTTTTACAATCAGCATTACCTATGGGAGATTGTTTAGTACAGGGTTGTACTGCCTGGATCCTGTGGGCGGCTGACTGATGTAAGACTATTAGAGAAGCCAGTTTATATACTTTATTCACTGTATTGACATGGGTAATCTCCAAGGACTATGTTATTAAGCAATGGTCCAACTGGTGTGAAAGGTTTGAGCCTACTTAGCCAATGTATTTGTTTCTTATTTTTGTAAATGCTACATGCAAAGGGAAATACCTCATAGCACTAGTCAGGATTTGGGGAAGGGAAGAAATAATGGCTTTCAGTGTAACAAGCTCACTTTATAGTTTATATTTTGTCACATGTCATCAGATTTGGCATGTTCTTATTAGTCACCTTTTCCCAAACAGGAAACCTTTCAAGGATGTTATTAAAATCACAAAAGTGGTTTTGGGAAACCAGCTCCATCAATCGGGGCGACGTGGGTGTGTGGGGAGGCGGGGGGGGAGAAAGACCTCCACGCCTAAGTTTCTATCTGCACAACTGATCACAACAGACAGTGCCTTCAAGTTTATTGGCTGTAAAGGCACATGCGTGGCAGAGGCTGAACGAGAAACGGAGAACAGGCAGGATCTGCAGAAAACGTCTACCATCTGTGAGGTCCTGCAACCTAATGGCTTCAACAATCACAGTGCTACAGCAGGACAGGGGAGAGGCGTCACCTAAATGTTGCCAATCACTCGGAATTGCTACCTTTACAGACCCCCAAAATGAAAAGAGATCTCCCCCCACACGTCTACTCACGTCCAATATTGAATATTACGATAAGCGAGCATCCGAGATAAAGTGAAAGTGGGGGTGGAGGGGAGCTTGCTTACCGAGGAAGGAACCAATGCAGTCATCTTTGAATCACAGGGGGAAGGGAGGATAAAAACCCTATTTTAGATCAGGGGAGAATCACACGAGGTGAAGTGGATAGTGCACTTGGCCCTCCAAAGGAACTTACTGATGATGTAAGGTACCCTAGCTACCTTGCTGAACTAATATCCTTTTACACTCCTTCTCGCTCTCTTCGGTCTTTCTCCCAGTTCAGACTTTTGGCTCCTCATCCCCCCTGTGCTCAGTCTCATTTTCGTTCCTTTGAACTTCTTGTCCCCCTTCACTGGAATGTTCTTCCACTTTTCCTTCATTCTATCCTGGTCTACCATCTTTTCCGTGGTTTGTTAAAATCTCATCTACTACAACATTCCTAAGTGATCGTTTCCTACTTTTAATTGTACCGTGTTTCATTTTTATGTTCAGCACTTTGGCTTAAGGTGCTTAATAAAAGACAAATAAAATACAAACAATACAAAAAAGAAATTAGAAATATTGCAAGGAACAGTGAAAAAAGAAACTTTCACAAGAGCCGCGATGCGAACAGAAACCAACATTACATTAAACAGTGCCCCATATGGTTGTCTGCCAGCTCAAAAAAGACCCAGAACTACATCATCTGAGGCTCCTCTGGGGCAGAAGCATCAGCTCTATGTAGTTTTTAGGGGAACAGTAGCAGTTTTCCAGATGGAACTGACCCTGAAGAAGAGTCATTGCCGAGAACACCAGAGACGCCATATAAGAGAAATATGTCATCTCTTCAAAATGATATCGCTAGACAATGAAAATGATTGAGCGAGTTGACTCAAGAGCTTTAAACCCACAAGTCATAAATGAGGACATGCCAGGCGAAGAGATTATCGAGAACGCCCCCATGCTAAGTAGTAAAGAGGCTAGGGAGGGAATGACTGAATGAGATTGAGACCTTCAAAGCCTTCATGATTGAACCAGAAAAAAAGCAGTCAGAAATAAAAGAGGATAAACAGAAAAGGGTGGGACGTGGCTGCTCCCCGGATCCTCCAACAAGAAACTCCTCCTGTCCATCAACTTCTCATTTTAGCGTACCAAACTCTAGAATTGAACAAATAAACAAAACGCGAAAAAGGGAAAACTCCCCTCAAAAGAAAAAAGGTCCATCACAACCCTATGAGCCAGATGACAGTAGTTACCATCACAATGGCTCCCTTTGTAAAACTAAATGTAGGCATAAACGACACCTTAAAAGACCAAACAACTTTAATAGCAATGCTACGCTCAAAGATGATCTACATCGAAGGCTTTATTGTGGCTGGGAACACTGCTGGAGACGGACGCTGCCTAGGAGTACCATGTGGAGGAGAAATAATAAACAAAAAGAACTGTACTAATCACCACTCTGACGTGACAGTAGAACAAAAGCCAGTACATCAACAGCGTGTGGAACATAGGAGTTCAGTTACTCCACCGTATAAAGAGACCAGTGATGTGTTAAAACCACCCTGTTTGGAGACCTCTACAGGTGGGAGCTCTATCTTTGTGGAGGACTCAGTCATTGCAGCCTCAGTACAAAGCGTCACTCTCCCCTTGAAGGAGAACTTACTGGGTCTGGGAACGATTAAGGAGGCAGCAATAAAACTCCTATTCGCTGTTCGCCCAAAAGAAGGAGAAAAGTTCAAACGAATGGTCAACATAAACAACAAAGGCAATTGCCAATGGATAAATGGAATGTCTCTAGGAGTTCTTTGAGGAATCCATCACTCCCGCCGACTGAGAAAAACCATGCAAAGAAGTTTATAAAAAAAAAATGGAAAATAAAACACCAGAAGGCCGTGGTAGTGAATAATCAAAACCCTGCTGAGAAACAATCTGAGTCAGATTTTAAATATAATTTTAAACCTATCAACATACTCGCTGAAAGAAGAAGTCATTAACGTTCCTAAAATAACACACCCAGTACAATAACAAATCCCCTCCTGGCTCCTTTAAGTGCCTCATCCAGGGGCATGGATCCTGTGCAACTTTTCCTAACTTTGGCAGAAAAAAAAAAAGATAGCAGTAGTGAAATTCAGAGCCTTGGAAAACACAGGAGACCAAAACATACACCTCTATGGAAGAACTCTGAAGTGGACAACCGACTACTCGGCTAGAACAACAAACTAAGCACTGAGATTAATTCAAGTTAGTAAACAAAGTAAGTTAACTGCAAAACTTCCCAAAGAAAGCGATTCTTTCTTGATCTACAGACCAAAACAACAGTAACAACGAGACCCATCGAGCAATTGGGTCCGGAAATGTCAGAACAGATACGGGAAATAACCCCAAATTGTCAACCCGGTCCAGGGACTACATGCTTTGTTTCGGACTGGAAAGAGTAGTTGACGGAGAAAATGACTTATTGCTGAACAGAGACAATGTCTTAACGCTCTTCCATTGCATGCCTAGCTTATGTCAAATCGTCACTGAAGACATCTCAGTAATTGAGTTCATACAAGAAGATTGCATGGATCAATTACTACAATTGATCTTCGTTCAATTGTAGTAAAGCAAGTGATACTAGCCTCAGTTACAAGCTTTCAACTCTTGGGATTTGATTTAACAGTTATGCTGGATGTTTTAATAGAAGGCTCCTGTATATGGGATCCCCCACCTGGCAAGGCAGGAAGAAGGCCAAACAACAATATGGCCAAAGAACAAGCGAAAATCTTGTGGCGTGGCCATTTTAGGGCACTAGCCAGGTTTAAGTAGCCATACGCGACAATATATTTGCTGCTACCAGCTTGTCTCTAGGCACATATAAAAGGAACCAAAAATCCCAAGTGTAAAAAACTAGGGTAATACAAAAGTATACCCATTGCACTGCATTGTAAGCTGCTCTGTGCAATGTTAAAATGCTACAAAAGATTTGTTATGTTTCATCTCTGCACTTATCTCTTCGATAATCAAACATATGCTCTTGAGATGCCCGTTTATTGTCAAAATCAAATAAAAAGATTTGTAGAAAAAAAAACGCTACAAAAAGGAAAGTCAAAAGGGAAAGTTTCCCAGTACTGATAGCCTGAAGAACTGATCGGTTTCCCCATAACTAAATGAGCAAAAGGACAGGGGGCACTTCTCTGTAAAAGTCAGAACAGGTTCAAAAACAAAATGTTTGGGGGTCCATAGAACTATGGAGGGAAAGTTGCTAAAAGACAATTCTTTCCCAACAGTAAGCACCAGTGTGCCTCAAGAGCAGCCTATTCTAAAGTAGGGATAAAATGGTGACCCTGAAGACTCTTCCAGTTTAGGCTAGCTTTCAGTAGGCAGGTTCCCTCCTGGGCACACAGCTCTGAGGCTGCAGTCCAAGCAGTCATTGTGCCATTCAAGCAAATATTTTAAGGATTACTGGGTTGTTGTGTCGACTGGGCCCTGCTTATGAAGGGGCGGTCGGGGGGGCCACTGGACTCCTCTGGGAATAATCTTTATATAAACCACCCCTTGCCAATCACATTGCAGAAACTGCAGTAGCCTAGTTAGGTTTATAATCAGAGAGGCACAGCTCCACCTCACTGATGAGGCCGAGCAAGGCGGAAACAGGTGGCTGGGGTTGCTGTTGGTACTCTTGTTCAGAACTGCCCATGTGGCCGGGACAAAGACTGATACCTTCTGTGAAAGGAACAGTGAGCTAAAGTGTGGCTACAGACTCTCGAGTGGGTACCTTCCCAAAGAACAGGTAATTTAGCCGTGTTCGTTCTCGCAGAGGGGCGCCTATGGACTATTTTGTTTGATAGTTAGGTTTACAGATGACATTGAAGAGTGTCATCAGGCCCAGAATGGACAGAATGGGACTAGAAACACAAATATTTGCACCAAAAACGAGCCTGAGGCATGAGCAATGGTAATCTGGGGAGTGTACACACTTTGAAACCCTTTTTAGCTTTCTTACAGTGAACAAAAAGACATTGCAAATAACTTTGAATAAAGTGACACTGAAGATGGCCTTGCTGAAATTAAATCTCATGTTTCTTCAGTAAAGAAGATTCCTGGAGACTTCTGGAGGCACACAGGTAAGTTCCTTTATTGCTTCTTGACATGTTACAGCATGTTACCTCTCAGGTGTCTACTTTTACCCATTTGATCTCTCCATCCAGCCGAGTTTGATCTCTCCATCTGCCAGGGTATAGAACCTTAACCCATAAACACACACTCTCATGTAACAACATTCTCACAGCATTCGCTCTAACATCATATGTTTCATGCATCCATCCAAGCACAATACAACACATCACCTTTCCTTTCCCAGATCTCAAAACATGCCAACCAAGAACTATACAACACATCTCCCTTCCTTTCCAAGCAGTCTCCAGGGGTAATCACTCAAGCAGCGGACGTGCAGTACTCACCCCACATACCACTCCTCTCTCACAAAATCACACAACAGCTTTTTAACGAGCAGTGTAGCTCTAAACACATAAGGAGGCATGCCCCTTTAACACCCATGCCACTCACGCAAGGGAACATAAGTCTCACACCCATGACTACCCCATACACCAGAAGCGATAGTCCCATACTCTGCACCATATACACATGGCACACTTTTAGAGCGCTGTGTCGCTCTGTACCAATGACTACCCCCACACACCGGAAGCAGTAGTCCCATACCTTAAACATACTCATGGCACATTTAACGAACGCGGTGTCGCTCAACTTCGACTACAAATTGAGGCCTGGTGCAGTCTCACACACTATCTACGCATGTCACTACAAATATCTTGACATATTTTCATATCTTACTAAAAGTTCATAGCTCTTTACACAGCAATAGCCACACTCTTAACCCTTGCTTCTTATATAGAAGATGCAATCTCACCACACTGACATCTTAACATCTTGAGATAGACCCAAGTCCATAGATGTCTCAGCAGCTCTACGTCTGCAATTCCTCAAAATGGTTAACTCGGCGCTTCTCACTTGTTAACCCCATATCCATTCTCAGTTACATCAATGCGTAAACACTGAATGTTCATGATCTCATTTAACATTCACTGAAATATTCCTAAAAAACCATACTGAACTGACAGCGCTAAACCTGTAAAAAGTTTAACAAAACAGACACATTGAATTGTATGTTTGGCACCATACCATACACTTTCGTTACTATACCACACATAGCAGTACTAGGTACTGTGATGAATCCGATGGAGGCCTAATTCCCCAACAAGGATCTCCTCCCACGTGGCCAGGGAACAGCAGTCGCTACCTGATCCTGACCCCGGGGTGGTATTATGAGGGAGGATCACATGGGAGGAGAAGGCCGTCAGGGAAAGAAGAAGACTGCCTTATTCCTAAAATGTTAATGGCTTGTTAATATAAAAGTCCTTCCCGTTGTAAACCCCAAAAACCTAGTCTTAAAAATCACTCTAGACAAGCTAATATTTGCACCTCATACACACAAGACTCCTTTAAAATCTCCTGTCTCAAATGGTTCTTTGAACAGAAGTCCTGAACAATAGCATATTGGAAGTCACAGAAATTCTATACACGCCAACTCCCAGAAAGCCTCAACTACTGAGATGAGGAAGAGGAAGGAGTTAATGCGGATCAAGAGAAACACCAACATGCAGACTAGTTGTTTTGAGGCGGTCCAGGTGAGCAGGACATTTAAAAATGGTGACCACTTTCAAAACCAGAGAGCCAGGGAAGAAGGATGCAGACCCGGAGACGAGAGAAGCAGAGCTGAAGCAAGACGCAGTGCAGAGAAGGACCGCGCAGGAGAAAGCAGGCACTTCTACAATGCTGTTCGCAGGCATTACATACCACTGTGGCGCAAGGCTGGCAGGGACGCTGCAAGCACCAGGAAAGAACGGTCAGAAGACCGGCAGCAAGATCAAAGCTACCAGGAACATGGTTGTGCAGAGGGACAGCAGCCATGCAGGCGACTGAGCGCAGAGCTGCCCGGAGAGATGAAAGGAGGTCTGCTGCGCAGGGGAGACCGTCCCAGAACGGGAGCTTCACCAGATCGGTGTGCCACGAGTTGGGAACACTTCAGTACAGTGGTGGGTCTACCCCAAAGCCATTGGGGACCCCGGGCCGTAGTGGCAGGCATGGGAGCAATTAAACTATTTTCAATATCGACCAAGTGAAATAAAAAGACAGAATTTGAATCATACATGAAATATCAAAGTGGGAAATGTTGCAGCAAGCATTACCTCAAGCAAATGAATAGTAATGAAGATATAAAAAGGCAGAACTTTAACAAATCCCCACACATGAGATGTCAGTCTGGGGTAAGTTGGAACAAGTAGCACCTCAAGCCAATTAAGTAGAAACGTGAAGTAGTACAAGTGTGTTCAAGGACCGTGGACTCAATAAGTAGTCCTGGTCAAAGGAGTACACCAGACAGTGAACATTGGGAGGCAACATACCTGGCAGGGGAGTATACCAGGAGGTACATTAACATTGCATAAAGAAACTTATTTGGTTAACAGAGTGTATGATAAATAAGTACACAGGAGATACTCTTGCCATCCTAAAGGAACTATTGTTTGAAAGACTCTTGGTCACCCTTAAAAAGCTATGATTTGAAATAGACTATTGCTATCCTTAAGGAACTATTATTTGGCAAGAAATGTTTTCTATCATACTTAAATAATCAAAGGGAAGGAAAATCATGCTCTGGATCCAAGGATTATTCCTTGGCAAAGATGGTTTCTTTTGGATGCGTCTACTTGCCTTGGTTGTGAACACTTTTTGCCAAATACAAGCCAGATACAATTCCTTGCACTTTTGGTGTTCATTTTACTATGAGGGTCAGAGTAGTATGTTTTGGACACAAACACAGCTTATATGTTTGACGACGAGACACAGACTGATCTTCAGTTTTAGTTTTCCAGGTAGGGAAACTCTTTAGGATAGGGACAGAAAGGACTTTATCCTACCCCTTTCGTTTATTAAAGATGTCCAAAACTGAAAACATTACAACTCTGTGTCCGGTTCTCATTTTTGACCACTCACAGCCCATATGTTTTTCATACACTACTCACAAGTCCTTAGAGTCCATGTGTGCACTAACCCTGAAAGTCCCCGAACTTGTTAATTCTATTGTCATTCCTAGTACTTCAACACTCGACAACTCAAACAGATCTTCTACATCTTCATACACTTTCCGTGTGCACATAACAAAAATTCACTTCACCGTTTCCTCGACACACAGAGGTCTTCCCTAATACAGAGTCCTACTGCATGATCATCCATTCTCTGTGCGTCCTTACTCGATACAGACTGCACAGCCTGACTTCCCTACCTCCTGCACCATGGAAAACAGATACCACGGTACACTTTGGTGCTTTCCACTTCTTCTAATTCACCTCCGACCCCAGTACAGAGGCTGCTCTGAATATTTCAAGTCAAACGGCCCAATCCCTATTACGGCATCATCTCACTCTCCAGCTGGACTTCCCATGCAGAACACTCGCAGATGTTGTTGATGTTGGTCCAGGACATCCTCACGTGGAGGGTCCCTTACTCTAATCCACCTGTTGGACCCATGGAGACGTCATCAGTCTTCCTTCAGTAGGTTCACTGAACAGAGCTTTGTGACCCCATCCAAGCTCTCTTTCCAGAGTCCTTTGATCAAACCACTGTAGCAGCTCGAATCAGCCATGCTCTTCTAATCGTACCACACCGCATATTCCTCTCGGTGCAGGTACCTTTTGTTGCTTCCACACCTGGGTAAGCAGTTAAACAATGTTGCTAGTACTGGGCAGCTTGCCCAACCAGCATCATGACAGTTTATTGGGCACTGCTACCCTATATTCGGAAACCCATCTCAATCATGCAGCTTCCTTGTTCCTGCTCCCCACCTGTTTTGGCAGGTGCTCTGGGTCTTCTTAGCTCACTTAAACAACCTCCTTTGCTTGGTCGCTTCACTTCAAGCCCACGTATTGGGTCATTCACAACACTCCTTTACTCCACCCTGGGTGATACACAACACCCCCTTTAATTCTCCTTCGGTGTTACTTCTCTTCTCGCCCTGGGCACTGGTTGACTACTTCTCCTTTTCAGCTGCTCCGGCCACCTGGTCACTCACTTCTTCCATTGTGACCTGGGGGCTCATTTCTTCCTTTGCCCTGGGTGATGGGATGTACCCTTTGGGGGCAGTGGGTCCTCTTCTCTTGCCACACCCTCTTCCCCCCGCAGATGCTCACTCTTTTTTGGATTTTCTCTTTTCAGTCCCTGCACGCATTTGTTCTTAAAGCCTGTTGCCAATATAGTAAAGCAGATTGCTGGAGACTTCTGGAGGTACACAGGTAAGTTACTGTATTGCTTCTTGACATGTTACAGCAAGTTACCTCGTAGGAGCTCACTGGAACCCATCACCCATTTCTGATCTCTCCAACTGCCCGAGTATAGAACCTTAATCCATAAACACTCTCTCCCTCATACAACAACATTCTCACAGCATTCTCTCCGATATCATAGGTTCCATGCATCTATCCAAGCACAATACAACAGTTTCGAACATGTATAATAATTTGAAGCTGCTCAGGCCAATTCAACCTGGAAATCCTTGTTCCAGGAATTACGTGGTACCCCTCTCCCTCCCTCCCTCCCTCCCCCCCCCCCCCCCCCCCCCCAAGTACTCTGTATGAACCATTGTATCCCAGGGACAAGGGTTACATTTTTAGAAAAATAAATCCTAAAATGCCCTCATCGATAACTCACCATATAGATATATTTTCAAAAGCAGAGCATTTGCAAAAACATTAAATCTGGTGAGGCGCTTCACTATTTAGCAATGAAACACTTAACCATATAGGATTGCAAAAGCAGGTGGAAAATCACTGCATTCCGTATCAGTAAGAATTCTACCGAACATGCTTTAGCAAACCACCATTTCTACTATCTGATGCACAGTCAATGCGAACATGACTTACCCTTATAGGATAAATGCAAGCTCTGCAAATATATGTAAAGTTAATTTATCTGTGGCTCAGAGGACAACCATGTACGCCAAGCGAGATTAAAATAGTTGGTCCTGTGAATTTAAGTTTCCTCAAAATCTGCCATCTAATCAGAATGCTATTTAGCCAATGGTCTATTCCAACAACCAGCAGGACTCAAACACTTCCCTTTGTCCAAGAGAACTCCTAATGTAATCTCTGTCTCACTACATTGGAAAGACCTCAGATGCTTGCTAGCTAGAGAAAGCACATATTCTAGGCGGCTATATGACACTTAGAATGTTTTGCACAACAGTCCTCCAAGGTAGACATTTCATTATCTTACAATCCAAAAACAATTTCAAATTAGCTTGATAAAATGCTACTTTCGAAATTAAAAAGATTCACTCCAGGTTAAACGTTCATTAACACGTTCAAAAGTTCACACAACCATCTCCGCCCTTCCCTGTGCAGGCTGCCAAACCACCATTGCAAATCCTTGTCAGCAGAAACCTCATTGAACAATAGAGAGCATACCCCAGATCCAGAACTGGGCAAAGTGGCTGTTTTTGCTATGCATCAAAAATCCTTAAAGCTGAAAACCAGTCTGATGATTCAGAATTCTAAAGCCTGTAAAGAAAACGAATGTATAGCTGGCAGCACCAACGAAAACCGACCCTTTCTTGTTCTTCTATGTAAGGCAACAGCTTACTGCAGAAGCAGGATTTAAAATAATGGGCGTTTGGCAAGATGGGCACTTCAATCCATTCATATACTGGGTATGCCAAACTGGCCATCTACAGCTGAAGGTTTATAAAAGAAAAGTACTACTCCTTATCTCAGAACACCTTCGCCCGCCCAGTTGTGGCTGCCCTTATATCATCTCGGCTGGATTATTGTAATTCCTTATATCTTGCCCAACCGAGAGGTCTTATCCAGAGACTACTGCGTTTACAAAATCTGGCAGCAAGAGCAGCCACTCGTTCCCCTTATGGGGCAAAGATCTCTCCCGTCCTGCGTGCTCTTCATTGGCTGCCAGTTCATCAGAGCATCCAATTTAAAGCTCTGTGCATTGTACATCGGTCAATCCCCAATGTTGGTCCAGAGTTTTTGATTTCCAAGTTTGTCCGTTATATCCCCACTCGCCAGCTTCGCTCAGCATCAGAAGATTTACTTGTTGTGCCATCTTTCAATCGGGCGAGGATAAGAGGCCGGTCCTTTTCTGTAGCTGCTGCAACTGCATGGAATGAGCTGCCACCTTCTATAAAGAAATTAGCCAATAATCTAGCTTTTAAGTAAGCAGTTAAAACCTTTTTCTTTTAAGTTATTTTTTGTTGGCATCTCTATATACTTGGTCTACTACCTTGCCTCTAGCGCCAAGATGCCTCCGGGCGACCGTCGCTCTTAAGAAATTCCAAATAATAATAATAAACCAGGTCACAGCATTTCCACTTGCCAGTAGCCATTGGTGAGTGATAATGTCTATTGGCAAATACAAAAATGGCGTTGTGGGTGCATATTGACAAATGAGGTGGCAAGCAACTTGACATTTTTACACCTGCATATAGAAAATAATAACTCCTGTTTCTACTAAACTTGTGAATTCAACCAGGGCTACAGTCCAACTCCAGGAAGTAATGTGTGGTAGCTAAATGCTATACAAACATGTCAACATAATGTAAAACTGACTATCAGAGTGCTAAGGTATTTCATCGCTGGCCACATGTTTATGAAATATTTCTCAAATCTAAAAAGGAGAATGCCTTTTTTGGCAGTCACGAGATGAACAGGCAACTCGAGACAGACTAAGTTCTACAGTAACATTATATCAGACACAAAGACCAGGAGAGAGTAGAACCAGCAAATCAGGTAGTATGGCAGTCCATAGGTTTGACTCCTTGTAGAAGCATGGTTGCTAGTCCTTCCCAGTTTCCTTTGTCTAGACATAAGGCAGCTGTGTGTGTTATTTCTCTCTGGCCTATTATGCTGGCCTAAACTACGCCCTATGTTTGACCCCCCCCATGACCAGTTAAGGAGCCCCTTCTAGCCACGTGTAGAAGGACTCCAAGCATCCACTGCCTTTTGTCTCTAGTAGTTCTGCCCTCCCTCCTCCAATGGTTCACACTCCTTTTACTCCATAAGTCTTATATTCCCCTACTCATGCCTCTCCCTCTATACTTTTGAGGATCTACCTAATTTTCTGACTTCTGTTTCTCTCCTTTACTTCCTTATTCCCCGTCACTGTGTTTGTTCTCTGTCTTTCCCCACTTGTTCCTTTCCTAACTCATTCCTGTTTGTTCCTATATTCACTCCCTTTCCCTTGGCTCTACTTTCTTCACTTCAAATTTCATGTGTGTGATTATGGCACCAAAGTAAATGTTCTGCTCTCCTTGACTTTTGTTTATTGGTGTCCGTTTCTGCTATGAAGGCCACCTGAAAATTTGGGATCTTCACTGGTTGACAGTTTGCTCTGTCCTCGTCAGTGTTCAGACGTTGGACTAGTTGCATTTCTTCTCCCATTGATAGCTCCCTGTTAGGAAACTGGAGCAGCACAAGCTTCATCTAAGATAGATGAGGAGCACATTCTGAGGATGTGAGATAATGGACATATAGGAATGAGGTTATTTCAAAGGGAGATGTTGATTGCAGAAAAGAATGTTAGGTTTCCCCAATGTTTACTGGGAAATGTAGTTTCATTTTATGAAAATGGTAACTATGATTAGCTGCTGGAAATTTGAAGTGAAGAAGGTGGAGCAGAGCACTCTCTGTGTCTAATTGAAACTGAACTTCTGCTTACTATACAGTACGGAGAACACGCATTGGGAGTTGATGGAGAAGTATGCATGGGGCTAATGGAAGGTGGTTGTGGTGGGTGTGAAGATTTGTTGTGAATTATTACCATTTTCCTGCCTACTCGTCAATTCTGCTAATTTCACCTGGTGGCCTTTAATAAGGTTTGGTGGTGTTATTTTTCTCTGAGACAACACTGTCCTTATATGAGACCGCCATGGGATATTAAAGACACACAGGCGAGCATTCACTTCCTTTATTCTGCTTTGTACAGCAGACTTAAATCTGAATATTTTCCTTACTTTTGTTTTTTAACACCCGAAAATCCTCATGCTCGTCTCCCCCCACGCCCCTCTAGTTTTGGTTGTGATTGAACCACTCACGGAGTGATCACTTTCTCCTTTCCTCCCAACTCACTCTCTCCAACCGCGGGCCAAGCCAACTCCAGCACTGCCACCTACCTTCTCGGTTATCCGACCCATGAAGCGTGTGTCAGTTGAGGCTTTCGCTGCCACTTTCTCACCCCGCCCCATCTTTAGCTGACTCACACCCGGACAGCACTTTTTTTGCTCCACTCTGCTATATCTGATGCTCTTGATGTTCTTGCCCCCGTCATGAGAATCTGATTGAAGCCCAAAGCTAAGTGCCACTCCTGGTACGACTCAGACCTCACCCTTAAACGCAAGTGCAGGGTGGCTGAGAGAAAATGGCATGCTACCTGTACATCCTCTGACAAACTGGCCTGCCGCCTGCTCCAAAGGCAATACCGGCTCTCTGTCCGCACCGAGAAGAGAGCCCTCATCCAAGCCCGCATCTCTGCAGCATCCAACAACTTGGCTGAACTCTTTAAAATCTGCAAGGAGCTGGCCAATCCTGCTGCAGTCTCTACCTCTCCTGTCCCCAACCAGGCCCTCTGTATGGCCCTGGCTTCTCATTTCATCGCTAAAACTCAGGACATCCTGTCCTTTCGCTCTTCCTCTCCCCTTCCTAACTCTACTCCCCTCCCCTCTCTTCCTCTGGCCCTTCTGTGGCCACTTCTCCTTCCTCCTTCTCTGCCTTTCCCTTGTTCTCCCCAGACGAGGTTTCTAGACAAGTCTGATCTATGAAAGTCTTGTCAAAACAGGTTCTCCCCTGTTCCTCTAAAACCATGAAGGACCACATTGACACCCAGGCTCCTGCTTTCGCTGCCTTCTGGAGCCACTCCTCCGCCACTGGAGTCTTCCCTTTCCCCCTGAAGCACTCCATTGTGCACAGTCTTCTTAAACCATTTGCCGTCCCTTCCTGCCCTGCTACCACCCAATCCCCATCACTCCTTTCCTGGGCAAACTCCTGGAAAAGCTGGCCATCTCCTAGCTTAATCGTCACACTGAATTGGGTGGTTGTCTCCAGGACCATCAGTCTGGCTTCAGAGCTGCCAGAAGCATGGAAACTGCTCTCCTGAATTTCCGTGAAGACCTGCTCTCCACCTTGACTCCAATACCCTGTGTCCTCATCTTACTTGATCCCTGTTCTGCCTTTGACACAGTCAACTATGCCATCCTGCTCAGTTATCTCCGCGATAACCTGGGTATCACCGATCAGGCCCTGGCTTGGCTGACCTCTTTACTCTCCGATCGACCTTGCCAGGTCCAACTTGGGTCCTTCCTCTATCTCCATCTCTATCTCTATCTGTGGTGCCCCTTCTCGTCAGACAAGACGACCTCCAATTTCATCAAAATCCTGAAAGGCAGTATCCTATGTGACATTTCGAAGTGCATACTATGAAATGTTGATGGCAATAAAAAAATATATAAAAAAAGGTTTAAATAACAATTAAAACAACTTTTGCAAGGCCTGAATCTCCACCATCAGCACTAGGGCTACCCACTAAACGATGGGAGAGGAAGAAGGAAATGAAAACTTGTATCCAGAAGCATTGATTGAAGAGGATCAAAATGTCCTCTGTGTCTTTCTATGATTACCTCAGGTGCAGGGTCGCTGTCCCACACTGCGAGAGATGGTAGTTAGGAGCCCCCAAAAATTCTGCCAGTTCTGTTTTTTCCCTGAGGCAGAGGCCCCCCGGTGAGGAACCACATCTTCTGCTTCCTCTAATCCCATCTTCAAAAGGTCTTGTCACTAGCAACAGGCCTTGAAAATGCAACAAAAGTCACTGTATCACACCTTGTATTTCGACTAAACTGGTGTGAAGAAGGACATGGCTAGGTACCGAGAGATCATAACTTGGCAGTCGTGGTGCCCGTTTTAAACTCCACCAACTGCCTGTCCGTCACCACCAAGAAAACACCTTTTAAAAAGGAGGTCTACAACTTTTTTTTCTGCCACCTGGAGGTCATGTGTAGACTTAAGCCACACATGCCTCTTAACACTCCCACCTAGGCTCATGACCCTTAAGCTACATCATCTTGGTTAAGAGTTGGGAAGGCCTCTAAGGAGTAGCCATTGTAAACAATAGCATTGCCATCAGAGTCAGCGACACAGAGATGAGTAAAACAGAGCAAGCCTATAATGCGTAGCAAAATAGGCATCACTAAATGCTGCAAACAGACCTGTATATGGGTTTCAAATACCCCTGTTACCAATCTCCCTACCCAGGCGGGGACGGGTACTAAGTTATGCACCCTCTGACCCTGACCTTGGAGGTCAGTGTGTGAAGAGGTGTCTATTGGAGGCTGTTCCATGGACTTCAGTTCCAACAGGTAGCCAACAAGTAGCATTGGTCTCAGTCAATGGTATAAAGAAACATTGGAGTGACATCCTCTTACTTCCTCTTTTTCACCCTCCCACACCAAGCAAGGAAGCCATTCAGTATGGAGGCTACATGGGAGCAATCTTCCAGATTGGAGGCCTTGGAATCTATGGCTGAAATCTCTCCAAAGTTGACATGCCCATCCAGCTGCGTGGATGTCAAAATCTTTACCCTCAATTGTAGCAGGGACTTTATTCAGAGGATTCCTCTGACAGTTCCCTCTGTGCTTTGGGTGTGAATGTACCCAAGCTGGCATCTTGGAGGGGCTGTCTGCCCTTTGGCCTCATGCTTGGGCCTCTCCTGCATCGGTTTCTTTGGCTCATCTCCCAGCCAGATCAAGAGTCGCACATGGAAGTGGGGTGAAAGAATCTTGAAGGGTCTCAAGGACAAGTCTGCTGCCTTAACCTGTGGTATCAGTACACAAATCAAAAGGAGCAAGTGCCACACATGAACATTCCCTGGTCTCACCTGACAAAGTCAAGGAGAAGGAACCATTTCAAGAACAACCAACCACAGAGGCTCAGACTCTCACTTGGAAGAAACCCCATAAGTGGCGTCAGAGCTTGCTTCATTAAAAACTCTCCAGATAAACCTTGAAGTGACTTCTGGAATAAGGCCTGCATGGCAACTCTAAGGAGACTCTGGAAGAAATGGTTACTGGCGACCTGTCTACACCAGTGGGGTTTAGGTAGGTTAGACAAAAGAGGTGCACCAAGTTTCTTCTTCCTCGCAACAACATCCTTAAAGGCAAGAGGGGGCTGCAGTGTTCAAGATCTCCATGTAATATAGAGCCTGTTATTGATGGCCCCCCAAAAAAGAAGGAGTCACAATGAGCACGACTGTGCCTATGTTGCTGGGGGCCAGCACACTCAAAAGATTAATTTCCTATACTTTAAGAAAATATAGTAAATAGATATTCTTGATAACAAAAAACGAGAAAGTGGTAAATGATTACAGAAGACAAAAACATTTTCCAGGTCAATAAACAGGCCTATCGGCCCTCACCTACCACCCCCCCATTTATTTACAATAATGCATGCCTCATTCAGAAACATTGGCCGTATGATATCCACTGAAGAGGGAGCAATTAAACAAAGGAAATGAAACCTATTAAATACTGGTCTAACAAACACCAACTTATGCACCTTTTTTTTAGCATAGACATGCAAGATTACTAGGGAGCGAGACCACAAATTTGTTCAATTCTCTAAATAACAAAATCTTAATGCAAGTCCTAGCAAGAATAAATGGTTCTCTAAAAACAGATAGAACAAGATTTAAAGAAAATGATAGCGCCAGAAAAATATCATGCCTTTCGCTTGGCTCACGAAAAAAACTCAAATAAAACAGGCAGTAATAAAACTATTGCCACCTGCTGCACCAGAAAAGACATGGTATGAAGAGCAGAAGCATAATGTGATTGTACGAAAAGCAGCCTGTCACAAAGTATAAAGTTAGCTTGAGAGCTAGTTCTCATTAAAAGCAGACTAGAAAATATTGTATGGTGTGCTTACTCCCCGTAGTACACAAAGATAAGAATAAGACACGTGCAGCAGTGCAAGGTCATTCCTCTTTGGAAACACATACTAAATGGAATAAAAGGTTATCTTTTTTTACACTGCAATTACAGATTCAGAAAAACGAATGAGCATTATTAAAATTCAAACATTATTAAGTGTATACATTGTAGAATGACACATTATTTCCAGTAATTGACTCACATGGTATCTGTGGAAGTTTATTATTATTGCTTTATTTGACACAAGTCATAAAAGCTTTACACAAATACAAAAAAAAAACATCGTTAAGATACCTTCTTCATACAACAATTCAGAATCTAAGCTATACAAATTGCTAAAAAAGCATATAGAAAGCAGTAAAAGAATAGGAAGGACAACGACAATTTCAACGGGCCAGTACAAACCTATGCATCAATGCTCCGTGTATATATTTGGCAGCCCCCCCAGGTGATTAAAGTCCTAGAGGTAGGCGTACATAGAATCAGGGCTCCTGTAGAGGTTTGTGTATAGGGGCTTCAAGTATGTGGCTCTCAGGTCCCTCTAGGGTGGGCAAAAAAGCATGAAATGCTGCATTGACTCTGATGTTTATACATGACCAACAGAGATCAGATTCAGCAGCATTTCAGCTCCTTTTGCTAGAGGTAAAATGCAGAGCCTAAAACTAATATAAAGGGATATGCTGAACTGAGGGTGAACGCGATCAATATGTTCCTAAAACCAATAATATTTTTGCATAGCCAATATTCACAGGACAATGACTTTTTAGGCATTCATCACTCGTGCAGGACCACACCATGCTATTGTATTGACTTGTGGCTTGGTATTGCTGTTTATGCAAGCAGGGTTCTCCCAAAATTCTCAGGGGTCCAAGTCACTGATCAAAGTATTTGTATTTATTGTCTTGATGTGCCTGCACCAAGCTAATTTGGTGCTACCATCTTAGAACAAAACATCAAAAACTGCATCAGTGAACTTGACTAGGAGAGGGGAGGAACAGATTTTTAGCCAATACAAGACGGGTGTTTAGTAAGAGATAATGTCTTAAGTTCTAGTATAAGCAATGTGTTCGGCGTTCCCCTGGGAAGGGCCCAATAACTTTTTCATACTTTTATTTTCGACAATGGCTTATTTAATCGAGTTGGCGTATCCCCATAATTCAGCCCCAAAAACTGCCACTGCGCGTGCTACTAAATTGTAAACCTTGAAGGAAGGGCTAACTGCACCATTCCCAGGAATATTTAGAACACAAAGAAGCACGTTATAGGACACTTCTAACATCAAATGCGATTTATTCACTTAATCATTCCACCTACATCCGCTTTCAAATCTGACATCCAGGTAGTCATAGCTGGAAACTTGTTTGATATTGATAGCCGTGCCTTCATAATGGACTACCAATCCGTGTTCTTTCTTCCTCTGTGCATGAAATAACATTGATTTAGTTTTGGTCTGGCTTATTTCCAGACCATTAGCTGTACAGAAATTGTTGAACAGCCTACATTGTTCCGTCAATCCTTTCGGTGCTTTTGAGATCAAGACAGCGTCAACCACGAAGAGGAGCAACAGAATTTTGTCATAGCCCAGAGTAGGGGCATCAGTAGGTAGCTTAACAATTAAGCCAATCACAGCATAAATTAATAGGCAAACCAGAGTAACCGTGCAAATACGCACCCTTGGCAGTCACCCTTTTGGACAGGAAACAAAGCTGTGATCTCACCAGAAAGGCTCCAACAGATTGCACCCCATTATTATTGTAGAGGATTACGTTTGCTTTTAGGAGAGATAATGGAAAGCCTAGATTCTTGAGCCTATCCCATAAGAGTACATGAGGAACACAAACAAAGCAGTTTTCAGATAAACAAATAGTACATATAAATGAATCTTCTTCTGTGGAGGTTTATGCTAATAGGCATAGGTGCAGCACACATCCGCCAGTGACGTGGCCTTGTAGCACTATTAAATAGAGGACTGTCTGTAAAACTAAATAATTGATATGCCACTGGTCTGTTCAGAATAACATGTACTGCTCTAATGCAGAATTCATTTATTTATGCATTCTTCAATTGGGGTATCTATAATACATAAAAATAACTTACTGCATCAAAATAACTTTCATGATTCCAGTTTATAGAGCATTGTTTGCTCTGGTGCAAGACCTGTGTTCTCAGTCTCAGTGTGGCCTGCTTCAATATATAACAATCTACAGGAGTTGCATAGCTGACATAATAGGTTAGCTATTTATTTATTGAGCAGAAGTCAAATAATTGTTCCAAAAATATTTTACACGAAACATCCAAGTCAGTGCGCTAGAGACCCTTTAGAATAGGGGAAGAGAGTGGAGTGTGATAACAGGTAAAAGTGTTGTAGAAGTGGGGCATTAACCAGGGCCATAACATTAACTACGGACAATACATAGGAAAGAGAAGGTGGGTTAGTGCATTTAGGAAAGGTTGAGAGGAATAAGTGCATAGGTACCACAAGAGGAGATGGGAGCAGAGGCGAGAAAAGGATAGAAGAAATAAATGGGAAGGAGAAGTGTAGTAGTGAGGAGTAAGAAAGTGAGAATGTGCTACAAAGACTCAGGTTACAAGGGTAGGTTGGTAGCTGGATGAGATGAGTCGAGTGGAAAAGGTTCTGGTGACGGAAAGGAGCTCAGATGAAAGTAGGTAGACTTTTGGCTTTGATTTGAACAAATTGAAGGATGAGGCGTTTCCGATAACAATCAAGAGCATTCCAGTGCAGTAGGACTTGTAGCGAGAAAAAGAACGAAAGCGGGAGAGGGCAGAGTGACGTGGAGGAGGAAGAGCGAAGAGAACAAGAAGGGGGAGTAGCAGCAAATAAAGGTAGCAAAAGTCAGGACAAGGCCATGGATCGATTTATATACCAGAGGAAGGAATTTAAATGTGGCTTGGTTGCTAATGTATGGTCAGCCTAGTTGGTGCAGAAAGGACGAGGTGGAAGAAAACAATGAAGGTTAACAAGGCTGCGTATTGCATAGCCGATCACCTTGTCAAGAGGAGTGAAGGAATAGGGAAGGAGGTCAAATGGAGTGCTTCAAGTTTGGAGCGGATTTGTGCCAGGGACACATTAATAGAACATATGCTCTATAAAATCAGCTTTCCGCCCATGCCATGTATAAATATCACCATTAGTTTTGGCTAAGTTACAGTGAAAATAAGTGTTCAGTTATGGGTCCCAGTTGTTGAGTAGTCAAGTTTGGAGAGGAAAAGAGGAGATAAGGAGTTAGGGGGCATATTTTTATGATCAGAAGTTAATATGAGGTGTCGTGGAAAATACAGATAACTAAAAGTTTAGGTCAGGGTTGAAGATCAAACAATTGCGGGTGGACGGTCAGGATGCAAAGAGGCGAGTGGGTAGGTAGCAGGGTGTGTTATGAGAGGGGAAGTAAAGAACCTCAGTTTTCGTGGGGTTGAACATTCGTGATAGGGAAGTCATATTGTATTTGATGGCAGACACAGTTTGATTTGTTGGTCAAGAGAGATGACAGAAGGAAAAGAAAAGAAGATTTGAGTGTCATCTGTCAAGATCTGATAGGAGAAGCTAAAGGAGGAAATAATGGCCCCCAGAGCAGAGGTTTACATTGTGAAGAGAAAAGGGCCAAAGGCTAAACCTACCCTAAAAAGGAAGGGGAATGAGCTTGGAAGTGCTGCCATCCCATGAATGTGCATATCAAAAGCTGTTTCACCTCTAAAACCCCTTGCATCCAAGTGGATGTGCAATACAAGACTACCCATCTACTGAAGGCTTTCTGTTAGGAACCGTGGAAGCAGGTCACAAAACCTGCACTTGCCATTCGATACTGAATTGTGAGAATATGCCTTTTGGCAAGTAGGAAATTGCATACTCTGTGCTTTTAATAACCCGAAATTCAAAAACACAACCAATTAACTTTATATGTCAGGCTAGAAGCTTAGAATTTGAAAGTTTGCCCCCTGGTAGAAGGCTCTCTGCTATCAGCTATGTTCTAGCAACCCCTTGAAATATGAAAAATCTGTACACCTCAATCACAGTCACAATCTGCTTAGAAAACAGGGCTACTTACATTGTTGTTGCGTGTTTCTACAGCGGGAAACTTCCGAACTATGAATTTGACAGCCGATTCCAGATTTTTGTCAATCAGATAAGATGGCTTTGCTTTGGGATCACCACATGCCTGAAAACACAAAGCAAAAAATGTCTTGAAAATATAATTAATATCACACACTGGCATAACTTCACCAAAGCTAGCAGTCTAACCAGAAATAGATGAGCCTTGCATGAGAGGACATGAGGCATAGTGAAAGAAAATTCACTTTTTAAATATGCAAAAGGTGACTGTGTGTGGGAACCCTCGGTGGAACCCTCTTCATAAGCAATGTTATAGCAGTTAGCACCAAACCGCAGGAAGGGTCCAGCTAATTCTATCAATGTAATAAACGTATGCCGTGCTGCTACTAGTAAAGTGGGAGTCAGGGTAGTAAACTTCTCAATCTAATAAACATCTGAAGAATTTAAATGAAACACCATAGTACATTGTAAACATGCTGGGGCAGGTTTAACTACACATCCGAAATTCCACAAACAATATAATCGACAATATGTTCAAGATATTTGCAACTCTCCATAGTTCATGCTGTGATAACGTTTTCCCCAGGTCATTCGTTTTAACAGCTGAAGCAGAACTTATAAAAGCAGCAGCACGTTTGAACTAAGATGTATTTGAATTACGAGGTATTTCAATAAACTATGCACTTGTTTTAATAACAATTAACGTAAAATCCGTGCAATGCCGTTCTACAGGAACCAGTGCACCAGCCAAAGCTATAATATGTGTGCTGTGAGCATACTGGGACTGCAAATTCCTACTAGATTTCTTCTATTGGTCCCTATGGTTTTGCGGTGGATATCAGAGCAGGCATGGAGCGGGAGTCTGATCTGAAAGTAGTCAAGCAGGTAATAGGAAGGTGAAAAGCTTTGCAAACCTTCCATACTTGTCCTTGCTGGGGAAGCATTTAAACAAAAAAAAAGAGAAAATTACACAAACATAGATTTGCAAACTGACAATTTGCACGGTGAGGAAAGTAAAGTTAACAATATATGAATTGCCAATAAAAAAGAAAAAGATGACCGTTAGATGGCAACCAAGATTTTCAAAACAGTTAACAACATTGGATCTTCATTTTAAAATCAACTCATGAGAGAGCAGAGACATTGAAAATGGAAGTTAGTATTAACACAAAGTGAAACTGAGTTAAAGAGAAGCAATCAGGAAGGCGGTACATACATTACAAGAAACAAAACAATGTTCAAATCTTCCATCAGATTCGGGCAAACGGCAACCATACTAACATGCTGGCATTACAATGTGCACGTGTACTTTTCTAAAGTAAGCAAGACAATTAAAGCAATTGAATGGGATTACTGATCTGCCTACAAATTGTACACAGGGAATATAACCCTGCCCTTCCGAAAGGACGCTGCCAGTTTATTCCAATTTTTTAAAAGATGGAGTGCTTGCCATCCGGTGTTTGCCTTTTACAAAGTAGGGTTCGAAACCTAAAGAAAAAACACTCACCCACTTCAAATCCATGGCAGAACACTGGTTAGTGAAAGGAACTTTTAACAGCTGTGCGAATCTGTGTAAACCAACTTAATGTCAATCCAAGTCCTAAATGAGAAATTCATGTGCCAGTTCAACGGATTTCAAAACATTCATCTACCCATAAAAAAACATTTGTGCCCTACAACTTCATGTCCAGCTGTTAACTGCAAAAAGCTTTACTGTTCAGTTGCATAACTGAAGGAAGCAGTTTAAAGGGCACAGGTAACTTGACTGGTGTGAAATAATTAGGATAAAAGACTTATTCACACATTCCAATGTTCTACCAAGTACCACTTACCTTGTAACATAAGACTGGAGTTTTGTCTGCAAAGGGGCAATATTATTATGGAACACCCTTTAATGTCAGCAAGGGAGCACAGCTAAAAACAAACGAGTGCAAACAACAAGCACTTCACGTGCACTGCTAACCTAGGGCAAAGAAGTTGCGACGTTGCTGTTATGATGTAGTAACATTTCATGTAAAGCGAGTGTCAGTTTTTACTGCACAGACGCCCAAGCAGAAAGAGCAGAGTCCGGTAGAAGAGCAACTCGCTGGAACAGCAGATTTCTTAAGACCTGCAAGAAACACTTGAGACATGGAATGGCGCCCCTGCAATTATCAATATAGCAGCATATCCTGACAATGGCCATATTATGATGATGGTATAAGCTTGCAGTGTACCACATGGATGCATCCACCTCCTACTTATCTTGAATGTCTACAAGCAGCCATTGCGAGAATTCCTCAATGGTCAGCATGTCAAGAGCCATCAATTGACCGGTGGAACTACCTGAAAAAGACATGAGACCGAGTCACCTAACTCTGCGTCGCCCAAGCCTGGCATACTCTGCCTGCCTAAACCCAACAAAGACAGAATCCATCCCAAATCAGTAAAAGCAAAAAACAAACACCATCTAGACATGCTATGCTGAGACGAAGCATACACAGACTACCAACAAGGACAAGCCCCCACTACACATGCAGGGCAAAGCCCCTCTACACCAAAGTAAAAGCCAGACCTAATGGCTTTGTCAATGCTTATCCAAGAAATGTTCCAAGGGTAACAGAAGAGGCAGCGGATTGCTCCAGTTCTTCTCCCGGAGGGTAAGCTGTGTGGGGTGGGGGGGAGCGGGAAGAAGCGGGGGCAGGGGGATCATCAGTTTGTCAAATGCTTTGTGCTCTTAGAGCTACTAATCCTCATTTCCCCCACACGTATAGCATACAAACTAATAACATGCTACTCTCAACTCCCCCTACATAAAAGGGGAGTCGCTCCCTTCTTTTGTTATGGCTCCCAGAGGTAATTTTAACTGCCTGTCTGAGAAACGACCAATTATATGGATAATGGGTGTGGTGCTCTATTCTGGCATTTGTGGAGAGATACATAATCATAAGTAGCATCACCAGTGACACATTCCCCGTGTTTTCTCAATCCTTCTCACATTAAGGCGATTTAGACGAGCAATTTGCACCTGCAAAGGCAGCTTCAGAAAAGTAATGGTTTGATTGCAGCTATTAAGCTATGGCTGATGTAAAAAAGAAAATCTTAATCAAGTTCACTATTAAAAACAAGGGATACAAATTGCTGAGAGCAATTTAGCTCTTGCTTGTAGCATACAAGAGCGAGGTCTATAAGGTTATTAGCGGATAGCGGAAAAAGCAATGTAGGTTTAGGAGTTGCAGTGAGGAAACAATTGTCACTTTAATAGGGAGCAAAGTAAACAAACAGGTTAGCAAATTAAATGGGATTTTATTTTTATGTACATTATGTTTCTTTATAATTTAAGTGTATTAACTGTAAGCTTGTTTGAACTGAAACAGTTTTAGCATGGGAGTGCATTAGAAGTAATGTCAAAGGGGACAGTGTCTACACAAAGGTAAACGCACCATTTCATTTTTTAGACTGCTTTATTTTGATGTGTAAAATCGGATGTGGTTGTCACTTGACAACGGTTCAGTGAAAAAAGGATCCTCCCAGAGGGAGTGGCTTGTAGAAAGAAATCTTATTGGGAAATGAATATTGTGAAAGGAATGGTCTCTGTTGGTCCAAGGTCTGCTTCTGAAGTGAGAACGTTTGGAATGCAGTCAATACCAGCAGTTACTGAAGGCATTCCCAATTTTCCAATTGGATGAGAGGTCAGTAATTCCCTTCAGATGCTCATCATATTTAAGCAATATTACCCGAGCCGGGGGGAGGCCAGTGCCAGTTTTAACAATAGCCCAGGGCATTACTTCCCCCGGTAATGCACGCCCCTCCCTCCTGGCCCAGGTAATATTGCTATTAGTACCCTGGTGCAGCGTACTGGGGTACTAAGAGTGTATTTTTGAGAAAAGTTCGCAGTTTTTCAACTTCAAAAACAAAAACAAAATAAGATGCCTGCCATGGGTCGGGGAAAAGGGAACTACACGTAGTCCCTTCTCCTTTCCCATGGTGACTAGTCGCGCTACGGGGAAGCGCCAGGAACACTACTGTTCCCAGCACAGGCGAGAGAGAAGTCAGCAGCAGGTAAGTAGGGAAGGGGGGCTAAACATGTGGAAAAAGGGGATGGGGGACAGAACGCAGGGGGCACCACGTACTGGTTAGCCGGCAGGGGAAGATAGCGACCTCCAGCTCAGCAGAGGCTTGGATCAGGGGCTTTACCATGTGTTAAAGCCCCTGTTCTGAGCCTCCTCATAGGGTGGGAGGCTGAAGCCACACCCGCGCCGGGTTCTAATTATTGATCTTGCTGTGCTGAAGTTAAATGTTCAGAACGCTAATTGTATAGTAGAAGGTGATTTTATTTTAGTGTACAGAGAAAATCAACCAGACTAAAAGTAACATTTGATTTGGTTTTATAAAGGACAATGTAAATCCAAGTAGTAACAGGTCATGAATTTTGATTGTGATCATTAGTATAACATTGTACTATGTAAAGTATGTTAGAAATGCATGAATTGGGAGGAGTACATGCATGCCTATGGAAAAGACCAAACTGTTACATTTGCTAATGCTTCTTTTTAAATCTGCAGCCCCTTGTGTTATTTGCACAGGAACCCTAAACTGTGCATTGACTGTACACTTAGACAATATATTTTCAGAATATCAAAAGATTCCCCCTTCTTTCTGAGCGTCAGTCTTGCAACATAACCCAAAATGTTTTCAGACATCCATAGCAGCCAGTCCTACCCTTTTGTTATCCAGCTACATTCACCTTGCATGCAGTCTACTCAATTCAGGGCCACACCTGCAACAACACCCCAGCTTGGCAGCACCGAATTATAAAACGGGAGTTTGGCACAGGACCCATTTTAAAATGTAACCCTGAGTTGAACAGTCACCAATTTAATGGGTGGCTAATTAACGTCACCCCGCTAAACTGTTTCACCTAGACAATCCAGACAGGTTTAGAACATAACTCCCTTTATGCAATCCCAATCTACGGTTCGGCACTCACCCAAATGATCACAAAACATTCCTTTTCCCTCTTCGATATCACACCATCAGTACGTCTGTTGCGCTTCATCCGGTTTCCAATCCTCTCACCTTCTCCTTTGCCGCTGCAGGAATAGATGCCATGCGCAGGGACACAACACGCAAATCTCCTGGGACCATTACAGTGTTGATTTGGGGCAGTTTAAAAGCCTTACAACAATATTTTAGTAGCCATACTATAGAGAAAGGGAAGTTCAAAATAAATTATTCAATCTGAGCCCCTTCTTTTTAGTTCGAGCCATAGCAACGGAAAGAAGTCGGAGATATTTGCAGTACTGTAGCTCGGAAGATTTACACTTTAAGTGGTGAACTCCCATCCCAGATTCTGCTGCTGAAAAGGAAACAAAATGCAGCAAGTACCCATTTCACCGTTTGTTTTCCACCACATTACACTTCCAACAAAAAAATAGGATGGAATCTTAGGGACAGAGATGCATTTCAAAGGTAACTCCCGAGCTTTCACAGCTGACGGAAAATCCTTTTTTTCTTTCTTCCTCAAAATTACTTCTTAAGATGTTTTAAATGTTCCCGCCTAAGCGCATTACTTCTTGTTATGCAGTTAAACTGATATGGGGCATACAGAAACTTCAGTCCTTTGGAAAAGTACCTTAACATTCTGGTGAAAGGGAGCGTTCTCTCTTTTACTTAATCCCGTGGCAGTGCCAGCAAGGAAAACTAAACAAAACTATCAACATTCCACATAAAAGGCTTAGCAAATTCGTTGTTTTTTCGAAATATAATCTAAGGACTCCTATCGTCCAGATTCCAGTCCCTAAAATCACTTCCCGTCCTTTGCCAGTCTTCTTTCGTTGCTGCACTTTCAGTAGAAAAGTCACTGATTTTGGACTCTGTCTGGGGGTTCGAATGTTTGTGTTTTGTATAGGTTATTTACTGTCAATGTGTGCCTAGTCTAATTATGAATGCATATTGTGCTTATTGTAGTATACATGAGGAGGAGGAGGACAGAAGGAAGCCTAGAGTCCAGATTTGAGAGCAGGTCTTCACATGTGTTCAGGAGAGCAGTGTCCATGCTTCTGGCTGCTCTAAAGCCAGACTATGTTCATGGGGACAACCAACAGATTCAGGATTACTCTCTATACAGAATCTGTTGGTTGTCTCCATGACCATCAGTCTGGCTTTAGTGCAGCCAGAGGCACGGAAACTGCTCTCCTGAAGACCCGAGAAGACCTGCTCTCAAATCTCGACTCTAGCCTTCCTTCTGTCCTCCTCCTCCTCCTGATCAATCGTCTCTGTGACACCCTGGCATCACAGATCAGGCCCTAGCCTGGTTGACCTTCCTCTCAGATTGACGCTCCCAGGTCCAACTGGGGTCCTTTCCCACCTCTTCTCTCCCCCTCCACATGTGGTGTTCCCCAGGGCTCCAACAACTCACCCTGGCTCTTCACCCTTTACTTGGTACCTCTAGCCCATCTCATCTCTACCTTTTCTCCCAACTTTCAGTGTTATGCAGATGACACTCGGCTCTCCTTCAGGCTCCCCTCAGACTCCTCTCCTCTCCTCTCTTTCTCATTCCCGATTGTCTAGCCGCGATTCCGGAATGGTGTGCCTTTAACGATTTCTGCCTGAACGGTAGTAAGACTGAGATCCTTCGCACTGCGACCTCAGCTCCCTCTTTCCCTCTCACTCTGGCCGCCCTCCTTGGGCCCTCAACTGCTTTTGTGGGTACTGACGGAAGAGGTGTAGTATGCAGTTTTGACAACCATCGGGAGAGGGACAGGTGGGGAGCAGACACTCTCTCACTGAGAGAGCAAGAACGCTCACACTAAAGAGTGCTTTTTAAAGTGTTTTTAAAGTGTGTGCATGAGACAGAGAGAGAAGGAGAGAGAGGCCGAGAGAGGCCGAGAGAGAGAGAGGCCGAGAGAGAGAGAAGTACAAGAGAGTACGAGAGAGAGAGAGTACGAGAGAGAGTGTGCAGGGTGTGTAGCACAGAGCCGGCAGGCAAGAGGACCGCACAGCTTGTCTCCCAGCCGACATGTGCAAGGTTTGCCCATTAACATGTGGATTGACACTACTCTTTGCACTGAAAGAAACTGATGGACAAATTGAGTGCTCCCTCATCAACACTGTGCCAATATAATAGAAACAGTGGAGAGAAGGTGTCAAACATTGGAGAACCTGTCGTTCCCAGTGCTATAGAAATGTGGTGCAATATATCCTATTGGGTCGCACAAACTGGCTGAAAAGCGTTCAAGTAAAAACCCCTTCCAGGTCAAAACATATCCGAGTAATTTCTTCTCAAAAGAGTTCACAAATAGGTGGAGCTTTAAAGTTCACAAGGCTTTGTGGTACAACCTTGCCATTTACAGTCTCGAGCCAATGTGTCCAGTCGCCGCCTAATGTCTCAGTGGGATGTGACCACCACCGTTCTAACGCCATGCATTGCTATGCCACTCCCATGACTTGTAG
Source organism: Ambystoma mexicanum (assembly GCF_040938575.1). NCBI lineage: Eukaryota > Metazoa > Chordata > Amphibia > Caudata > Ambystomatidae > Ambystoma > Ambystoma mexicanum. The sequence continues at coordinate 802,501,616 of NC_090931.1, read as the reverse complement.
GTATAAGCATAGCTTCTCGTAATCCTCGAGCTGGAGCCAAGTGTGGGTGGAGTCCTACAGGAACTTGGGCTCTGTCCACTAAACAAACTCTGACCCCTTCAACACCATGCCAGGTGACTGTTCTTCCAACCTGCATGTTCCACCTCTTGAGATCTGGGTCTCACACTAACCCCTACCCTGGGCCCAACATAACCTCTCAAACCATCCTGCTCTCACTGGCTACCAACTTGCCAGCCTCTAGTACCTTCTCCCGATGTTCCACTCCAACCTCTTCCTGATTTTCTTAAGCCGTCTCTGCCTGGTCCTCAAACCCAAACTCCTGCCTATGCCTAACTCCAACCTCCTCCTCCTGATACTCCACCTCCAGACTCTGTTTCTCCAGGCTCCCTTCACAATCTTCTCTGCACTGCCAACTCTTTAAAAACTCTTGCTGCAACCTCCACTTCCAAAAACCCACAACCTGATCACCCAGTCTAAGGAGGTTATTGTCATGACCCTTGCCCCTGGTCCTCACTGGCAAATCAGCCTTTCAGTTAGGGCCAAGTCAAAGGCCTTAAAACCTCATCCAAGACTCTCTTGGAGTCAGTCCTGGCGCCTTTGGCACCAGGCTCATAACCATCATGAAGACCAACATTAGAATGGGACTATTTACTTGGGACTATTTAACTATTTAACATGGGGGGGGGGGCAGTTCAGCCAACATGGAGGCACACACATAGCTCAGTTACAAGGAACTGAGCTATGCGGTCTAGTCTTTTGGGTGTGGCAGGCCTGGGACTACTTTACCTGGACTACTTTGGGTGTGGCGGGCCTGGGACTACTTTACCTGAGACTATTTAAACCACACCCAAACAGCAGAACATGCTTTGCGTTATTCTGCTGTGGACAACGTAATGCTCACCGTGTCCAGTTCTTTGATGCCAGTTTACCTGAAACCAAGTATCATGAACCACCGTCTGCGTCCCTTCTGGACTTCGTGGTCCCTGACACATAGGGGATTGAACTCAGTAATCCTTCCAACATGGCCGCTTGATGCGGAACGCTGCTTGCCAGTCTCTGCGTTACGCGCTCTACAAAACAGACACGCCCCTGTGGCTCTCCGCGTCGCAACGCTATTGCTCGCCTTAGCTGGACGTGTGCTGCCGGAGTTCGCTCGGGGCTATTTTTCTGATCTCTCTATTCCCGGTTCCTCGATTTCTCCCTGCCTTTCATCCCTCAAACGTACCGAACTTTCCTGGATTTTCTCCCGCGTTCGAGCCACGGTTTCCGTGCCTCAGCGTGCGGACATTGTTCCTTCCTGGTTCCGTCCTGGACAATCTGAACAAAGCACGCTGGAATCCGAAGACCCACGCGCAGGCTTATATAAATCCCGGACCGTGCGGAGGAAGTCACAAAAGAAGGTTGCAAGCAAACAGGAAAGACAGGTGAGAAGGGGAGAGACTTGTGACAGATTGAGACGCCTAAAAATCGATACGGATACAGGGATGGAAGCCGCGGTTCAAGACCTCATGCGAGGCATGCAGGAACTCACCACAGAAGTTCAAAACCTTAAAGCAGCTGGTATTGTCTCGTGATTCTGCTACCAAGGAAAGTGTGTTATTGGGAGGAGTGGTGGACAAATATGATGGCTCTCCAAAGACCCTTCGTGCCTTCCTTGATTCATGCTTGGTGCATTTCAGCTTCAAGCCCTACTATTTTTCCACCCCTAGAGCAAAGGTGGGGTTTATGATCTCACACCTCACTGGCAACGCATTAACCTGGGCAACTCCCCTAGGCAATTCAGGCGACGCCCTCCTGGATGATTACAATGGATTCGTGGAAGCCCTAAAGGCCATGTTTGATCGTCCTGAGCAGGTTTACAGCGCTCAGGAACGTCTACTTGATTTTCGACAAGGATCCCAGGATATGCTTACCTACGTCACCCGTTTCAAACAACATATGAAGGAAGCCGATTGGTCCCAAGAGGCTAGCTTCACTCTCTTTCGCAGAGGCTTGAATGAAGAAATAAAAGACGATCTAGCCAGAGTAGCTCGCCCTAATTCCTTCCAGGCCCTCTTGGACCTTTCCTTTCAAATTGATTTTCGAATCCAGGAAAGAAAGGTGGAGAAAAAGAAGTCGAAATCATCATTCCAAAAGGCTATCATAGACCACCCTTCTAGCACAGAACCCGCAGTTTCTCCGACCTCAGATCCAGAACCCATGCAACTGCGGGTATTCCGTGGACCCATTACCCCACAAGAAAGGATGCGCCGTATTCACACTGGTCTCTGCATGTATTGCGCCTCCGATAAACATCTTGTCAGAGAGTGCCCTATTGCTCCTCCACAGCGTTCGGGAAACGCCAGCTCCAGATCCTAGATGGGGCACAGTTTCGAGAGAATAATGTCTGCTCCACATCAATTCCTTCCTTGAACTCTCCTGGACCAAATAAGCTTGCGATTCTTTAGGCCTTTCTATCGCCTTCCAAGAAAGAATCTTACCCCATTCTGGCATTAGTGGATTGCGGAGCCATGGGTATATTCATAGATCCTGATTGGGTCACTACTCACAACATTCCACATGAAACACGAGAGACAATGCAACCAGTAGAGGCAATTGATGGAAGACCCCTATCTTCAGGACCCATAACCCTTCAAACTAAAGAGATCCTACTCTCTATAAATCACCATCAAGAGAGGATCAAATTTGACATCAGAAGATCTGCCCACTATCCAATGGTTCTAGGCATGCCCTGGTTACAGAAGCATAACCCCTACATCAATTGGGCAGCAGGCTCCTTGTTTCTTGGTTCTGAACACTATGTCCCACTGCTTATTCCTAGACTCCTTACCAAAGTCCTCTGAAAACTCGCACGAAATCCAGCAAAGTCCAGTCAAGGACATCAAAGTCCAGTCCAGTCAGGGAGAACATCATCCGAATTCCCAGGGCCTATCAGGCTTACACAGATGTATTTTCGACTGCCATAGTTCAAGCTCTTCCTCCTCACAGACCTGAGGATTGTGCCATTGATACTGAACCTTCAGCAGTGATCCCTTTCGGGAGAATGTTTATTTTATCAGAACCTGAAAAGAGGGCCCTCCGAGAATACTTGGATACTAACTTGGAAAATGGCACCATACAACCATCCAAGTCCCCGGCGGGCGCTTCGTTATTTTTCGTTTCCAAGAAAGATACCTAGGAGCTTAGACCATGTCTAGATTACCGTGGCCTTAACCAGTGTACTCTCAAGGACTGCTACCTATTGCCTCTCATCTTGGATATCCTGGAAGCAGTAAGAGGTGCAGTAGTATTCACAAAATTAGATCTCAGGGGTTCCTACTATCTAATTTGTATAAAGGAAGGTGAATGGAAAACAGCCTTTAGAAGGCCTTTTGGCCACTTGAATACCTGGTTATGCCCTGCGGACTTGCTAATGCCCCAGAAGTCTTCCAACGTTTTATGGACCGGGTGTTTTCTGACATGCTGTTCCCCTTCGTCATTGTATATCTGGACGACATACTGGTATACTCCAAGGACCATCTGAAACATGAACATGTAAAGGCAGTTTTACAACGTCTACGTGAACATAAGCTCCTGGCCAAACCTGAGAAGTGCCTTTTCCATGTATCAACTGTTCACCATCTCAGATTCGTTCTTAGCCCTAAGGGGATTGGAATGGAACCCTCAAAAGGTAGATTCCATTCTATCCTGGCCCGTTCCAACTACTGTAAAACAAATTCAATCCTTCCTGGGGCTTGCTAACTTCTATCGGAAATTCATACCAGCCTTTTCAGAGATTGTACATCCTATTGTTACATTGCTAAAGGAGGATACCCCCTTTCAGTGGACCTCAGCCCAAGATACGGCTTTTCAACGGTTGAAGTTGGAGTTTACACAAGCTCCCATCCTAGCTCAACCCGACATTGATCGCCATTTTCTTGTGGAAATTGATGCCTCCAACTACGCCATCGGGGCAGTCCTAAAACAGGAACTTGATGATAAGTTAGAACACCCCATCGCCTATCTTTCTTTCACCTTGACTCCCAGAGAAACTCATTATTCCGTCCTGGAAAAAGAACTGCTAGCCATCCGCCAAGCCTTCACTGATTGGCGGCATCTTCTCCTGGGAGCCAAACACCCGGTACAGGTCCACACAGTCCATCAGAATCTTCATGTCCTGCAATCCCTAGAATGTAGAAACAGTCTTCAAGCGCGTTGGGCCTTCTTTTTTGCTCAATATCAGTTTCAAATCCACCATGTCCCTGGAACACACAACATAATAGTCGATGCCTTGTCCAGACGTCCTGATTACGAAACCATTGAAGATCGGACTTTTCCTAAGATGTTTCCCCACACAATATTTGTTGCCCAAGCAATCACCCTTCTGGAGGATATTCGAATTCATACTCAGTCCTCTGAAACCTGGAAGGAGTTTAAGAGAAGCAATCGATGGACACTCAAGACAAGGGACGGATATCTGTTCAAGGACAATCGCTTGGTCATCCCCACTCCTGGACTGCGGCAAAAGATCACAAGCCAATGTCATGATACTTTTCATTCCGGACACCGTGGCATCACCAACACCCTCTGTTTAATACAAAGACAATTTTGGTGGCCGAGGATGAAAGAGAATGTCCGGATCCATATCCAGGCATGTACAGTCTGCAATCAGAACAAACATGATAATAAGAAACCGGCAGGTCTACTGCTTCAACCAACAATACCAACAAGACCCTGGGAATTCATCGCCACGGATTTTATCATGGAACTACCATCTTCCAGGGGATACACAACTATCATGGTTACCATTGATTTGTTCACTCATATGGCTCATTTTACACCTTTATACAAACTGCCATCCTCATCTGAACTCACCGGAATCTTCCTGGAACACATATTCCGGCTTTATGGGCTAACCTCCAAGATCATTTCTGACCGAGGACCCCAATACATATCCCAGTTCTGGAAACAATTATGTTGTATACTGGGAATCCAACATGTCTTGTCCTCAGGTTATCACCCACAGACCAATGGAGCCATTGAACGTGTAAACCAAACTCTGGAACAGTATCGTCCTTGCTTCGCCACCAAGGTCCAGGATGATTGGTCACTCTTAATACCTGTGGCCGAATTCGCCTACAACAATTTGGATCATTCAGCTATCAACACCAGTCCTTTCTTCTGTAGTCAAGGATTTCATCCTTCAGTTTTACCTTCTGTTCTCCCACACCCTACCCCAGTTCCTACGGTTGATTCCTGGATTGCAAACCCTTATTAATGTACACAAAGAAGCAAAGGAACACTTAGAAAAGGCCAGAAAAGATGTTAAACATCATGCCAACTCCAAAAGACCTGGGCCTTCTTACTCAGTAGGGGATAAAGTCTGGTTATCCTCGAAACTCCTTCCTCGACATCTGCGACCAAATAAACTGGCTCCCAGGTATTACAGGCCCTTTTCTATAAAATAAATCTTAATCCAGTGGCCTTTCGACTTCGGCTACCAGAATCATGGAAGGGGATCCATCCTGTCTTCCACACACCTCTCTGTTGAAACCATATGTTCAGCCCTCTCGAACTGCTCCAAGATCTACCCCAATGATTATCAATGACCAACTCGAATATGAGGTTTCCAGAATCTGTGACTCTAGATACCGACGTGGTCCACTACAATATTTGGTCCAATGGAAAGGACACCCTCCCAGTGAGCGCACCTGGTAACCCATGTCAAACATGAATGCTCCCAGGCTGATTCGAAGATACCATCTTATACATCCGGGCAAACCCGGAGGAGCTGGACTTCAGAGGAGGCATAATGTCATGAACCGCCGTCTGCGTCCCTTCTAGACTTCGTGGTCCCCTTCATAGGGGATTGAACTCAGTAATCCTTCCAACATGACCGCTTGATGCGGAACGCTGCTGGCCAGTCTCTGCGTTTCGCGCTCTATGTTTTACAAAACAGACACGCCCCCGTGGCTCTGAGCGTCTCAACGCTACTGCTCGTCGTAGCTGGACGTGTGCTGCCGGAGTTCGCTCGGGGCTATTTTCCTGATCTCTCTATTCCCGGTTCCTTGATTCCTCCTCCTTTTCTTTCATTTCTCAAACTTACCGAACTTTCCTGGATTTTCTCCTGCGCTCGAGCCATGGTTTTTGTGCCTCCGTGCGCGGACATTGTTCCTTCCTGGTTCCGTCCTGGACAATCTGAACAAAGCACGCTGGAATCTGAAGACCCGTGCGCGGCTTATATAAATCCCAGACCGTGCAGAGGAAGTCACAAAAGAAGGTCGCAAGCAAACAGGAAAGACAGGTGAGAAGGGGAGAGACTTGTGACACCAAGGACCTGCAGAGAGAGAAAGAACACTACGAAACTTACCTGGAACAGTATCTTGTCTTCAATCCATCGCTGACTTCAGTTCCACTCACCTGAAGGTACGAACTCCATCATCCGGCACCGCATGCATCCTGGAATACAATAACCTTGAAAGAGGAGAAAGAAAGACAGCATTAGTAAGCGTTTACTCACGTTTCCTCCCGAATGAAGAAAGCCACACAATTCTTACCTGGGTAGTCATCTCCTGGTCAGTATCATTGCTGGAACATTACGGCGCTCGGCGAGGAACATCGCAACCTGCAAGGAGAGAAAAGACACAGGTTAGCAATATAAAAGGCAAAACAGCGCCGCGCATTACTCACCGGACAGCATCGCGCACACCGCGCTTTCGCCTACCGGCCCATGCTCATCTTCAAACTGCATGACAACACCAAAATACCTTTCCATACATAAAAGGAAAGAAGCAAGACATTATTATTCGAACTAAGAGGAACATAAGAACTGCATATAAAGACTGTAAAGCAGCAAACCTACAGAGTCGCAGCAGGCCTGGATTCCCACAGGGGGCTTGCACCAGTGAAGTAACTTGGTCGCTGCTCGCCCAGCACATCTACGTGCCCCTGCCACGAGGAGCAGGATGGAGAATCCACCTTTCACAATATTAAGACCCATCTTTAACCGGAGGCCTTACCAAGGGTCCGGGAGAGGGTTCGAGAGTACAAATCATCCAACCAGGGTTGGGTGGCGTCCCCGTGGATACCAGGTGAGCTTAACAGGTATAATGTGGTGTTCCATCATCGTGGGCCAGATATGAGCAATACCCTAAAGAGATGTTCGGTCAACAACAGTGACATGTCATTGGTCCTTCATAATTGGCCACTCTCTCATGTATGCAAGGTAGGGGTATGCAGCTCCTCCCATCAGTGTGGACTGAAGCTCTAAAAACCTGATCCTCCATTGTGGATTGACAAACCTTGTACGGGCATACATTTGCCTGACTGCCAGGTTCCCGTAGCAGTGTCATGTCTCCCAATGTTCTCACTGAGATTGTTAAAAAGAACTGCATGTTCCGATAACCTGCTGTGATTATCTAAGTGTTGTACGAGTTTGTGGTCACCTGCCATGCACACATCATAGAGTCAGTGGAGTTTTGATTTGTTACTGTGATCACGTATCGGCATACCGGGTCTATTTATTGGATCAGTGTTATGCGATGCCCCCGACTTGTCGCATGGCGATAATTAACTGAGGGTGACTAGGGGATTCCTCCCCATACTTTCCCTGTGAGAATCATCTACTAGCTTGCCTGCTAGTTCACCCCGCTAGATATCCCAAGAGTTAGACTTCGTCACAGTGGGCTCAGGGAGTGGCTTACTTGCTAGGCAACAAACAAGGGAGGCCCTGGGAGTCTCTCTGCTGGACAGTCTGGTTATGAGAACCTTACCCAGATTCTTCAGCTCACATTAACTCAGAGAGGAGAAATATCCAAAACATATCAGAATTGCCTTGCATTTCGGTGCTGGACTGTCCCAAGGCAGGACAAAGACTGATATGTTTTCGATATTTCTCCTCTGTGAAAGATCATGAGCTAAAGACTCTGCTCTACGTAAGGCTCTCGTAACCAGGACTAATGTCCGGCAGAGGGACTCCCAGGACACCTTGTTTTTTGCATAATTTAAGTAACTTTGGGACTCGCCATAAGTTACTAGGGGAATCCAGACATGGACCCCTTACTCACTATTCTTAGAGAGACACAGCTCCACCCTACTGATGAGGTCCAACCAGACTGAAACACGTGTCTGGGGTTGCTGTTGGTACTCTTGTTCAGAGGAGAATTGCCTAGCATTTTCGGTGCAGGACTGCCCCAAGGCAGGACAAAGACTGATACGTTTTGGATATTTCTCCTCTGTGAAACTGTGAAAGATAGGGAGCTAAAGACTCTGGGTAAGGCTCTCGTAACTAAGACAAGCGTCTGGCAGAGGGACTCTCAGGATCCCCCCCTTGTTTTTTTACTTGCTAGGCAACACCAACTGTGCCATATCCACGGAAAGGAAGAGAGGCCCCTTAGTTAAGACCAAGTCCAAGTTAGGAGGACTAACTGCTACAGGCATATTAACTAGCTCAAGATCTCCTGTTCAACAATCCCTTTGCCAAAAGGCTAGGGGAATTTGTAGGAACATTTAAGGCCATCAATGAAGCATAATTATCAAATCAATAGCCTTTCTGACTAGAGTTTTCAGCATGGTCAGATTTGGTAGAAACCAAGTGTCCAACTGTTGCCACAGAGAATCAGGGGTACCAAGGCGGCAGAGACTCATCTCAATAATAGGATGCTGGAAAACTGGACGCATTCTTCCCATCAGGAGGTCAAGTCTGAAAGATGCTCATCCGACCACTTCCATTTAGCACATCCCATCAAGAGCCTTCCCAAATGTTTCTGGAGCAACCCGGTGTGGAAATTGAGGAGTCTTCCTTTCAGCCTCTTGACTCTGGGGCGTTTTACCAAATTTCTGAAGCCAGTGATGGTAGCTCCCAAGGAAAAAAAGGGGAGCATGAATATTTATCAGAATAACATGAATGGCATCTAACAGGATACAAGGCTGCAGTAATGTCACCTACAGATGGGAATTGATGATCTTCAAAGTTTGGGTTTTCCCCATGCAGCACAAGGGGCTCAGGTTTCTAGGTTTCACATTGGGCGCAGACAGCAGCCCTGGAACTACTAAATATGACAAATAAAGGAATACATTCAGCCAATTGCTGTCAAGGGTTGAGTCTTCCTCCTAGAATTAGCCAGGATTGTAAGGCTGTTTGCATTGTCCATGCAAGCCATTATTCCAGGTTCCCTATGTTACAGATCTGCATTCTATATAAACTTTACTCTCCACAAGGCAAAAAGTCTTACAAGCCTGTCATCGTGTTGACAGAGCTGGTAATAGTTTAACTGGAGACTGGAACAAATGGGTGCTTGGAAAAGGCAACAGATTTTCATGTACACCCCAATTTTTGTTACAGAGACGAACAAACGCCAGCATGTAAAGCTGAGGAGCAAGATGAAGGGACATCTCCATCGTAGGGAGGTTGTTACCTAAGAAATTAAACATGCAGAAATTGCCTCGCCAGGAGATCAGCTGTTCAGCTTCTGGTTGGCGGTTTGGTAAACTGATGCATTGTACCTACCAGGTCCAGGCTGCTTGCAGAACTAGCTAAGGAAATTGGCCTTTAGAGGTGAACTAGAGAATCTCACTGGTTAGGACTAGAACCCCAACAAATGCCATCTAGATCTTCTGATATTCAAACATCTGTCAAACTAGGGTCAGCTGCAGATGGACCTCTTGAGTCACGTATCCATTCACAGATATCTTGAATATTTCACTGGAGACCAGACCAAGCTGCAGCACTTACGCGTAGATTTCTCCAGAACTCAAATCCAGTGATTGACTATGCTTTGCATTTGCTCTCATAGCCAAGACTTTGGTCAAACTAAGGAGACATGCGACAGCAAAGCAGTTTAGCGACGCAATCCTGGATGTCACAAGCATGGTTTCCAGTTTTTCAGAATCTATAGATTTTCCAATACATTTCTGCTAGAATCAGAATCTTCCGACTAATCCAGAAGGCCAATTCCACCATCTGGTTCCAGTGAGTATATGAATAAGGCAGCTTGAGCAGTCTGGTGGGGCTGGTGTGTGTCACTATATTTGAATCCCACTTCAACTCTTAGTTAATGTCCTCATCTTTTTGCCCTCATTGTCAGAGGAGAAAGCTTTTCCCACCATTAGGGTTTATCGTTCAGCCATTTCTGCTGGCAACGTGTGATAGGACAGCTAGCTGGTAGGCGAATATCCATTAGGGTATACACTTATGAAGGAGGTTTAGTTGTAATGGCCTCCAATGCTTCGTCATGGGATGTTAATATAGTGTTGTGTCCATTTAAATGTTAGCTTGATGTTTCTACTCATTAGGAAATCTCAAAAGGAAATGTGTTATGTTTGGCATCTTGTAAAAGGTTTTCCTAAACCCAAAGACATTGCAAGGTGCGACCATTAGTTGAGTAGAGCCGGCCCTCTCAGCAAAGGCCCACTTCTAAGGCCCCGGTCTGCTCCCGGAACGCTAATTGGGGTCCTCCCTGCACCTTAACCACAATGATGCTGCCACCTCACTCCTAAGAAATCCGGACTGCCTTGAATTTGCCTAATCCAGAACTATGGGTTAGTTCCCTCCTTATGGACTCACTCCTACTGCCTTTGACTATCACTGTTCTTTCTGCGCGTTACTCCCATGTTGTCATCCTGCTGCGCAGTGCTTCCTAAAACCCTTTACTAACATCCGATTCCAAGATTGAAAAAGTCAAATCTTGCTGTCTTTGCTTTGTGCTAAAAAGACAAATCTTGCTGCCCATTGTGAAATTCTCTGTATTTTGCTTGTATACCGTTTCTTCTCTGTAACTTGCCAGCCGAGTGAACTCACCATTCTTTTGTCCCACACCTACCTGCCTTAGCTCCCTGAGCATCTCCATCCTTTCCTCACTTCCACCCCAATGGCGCTTTCTGTTTCTCCTATCTTTTCCAATTGCTTCTCCACTGACTATCCTTCCCTTCTCACCAAGTCTGGTAGGAAAAAGTTCAAAAAGGATATCTTGGCCTCTAACCCTGGTCTTCCTATCGCCGACACCCATTCCAATGCTTCCGCCAGACAGACCCTTACCGACATCCTCTTTGTCGTTCCTTTGCCAGATCTATGTCTATGTCCTCCTCCTCCTGTACCTCTGATCTGTACCTCTGATCTGTACCTCTGATCTGTACCTCTGATCTGTACCTCTCCCCGGAATGTCTTTAAGGCTGGCAACCTTCTTCATATTGCCACTCTCAACTCTCGCTCTGCCGTCAAACACTCCTCTGACATCTGCCTCCTCCCTGAAGAACTAGACCTTGATGTCCTTGGTCTTACTGAGACATGGTTCACGGCCAGCTTTGTCACAAGCTTTGACTGCCACCTACCTTCTCGGACATCCGGCCCATGAAGCGTGTCAGTTGAGGCTTTTGCCGCCACTTTCTCTCCCCCCCCTCTACCTTTGGCTGTCTTACATCCTGACACAGCCATGTCTCTACTCTACTCTTCAATTTCTGATACGCTTGATGCTCTTGCCCCTGTCATGAGGATCCGTTTGAAGTCCAAAGCCAAGTGCAATTCCTGGTATGACTCTGACCTAGCTACACTTAAACGTAAGTGTAGGGCAGCTGAGAGGAAATGGAGGACTTCCTGTTCATCCTCTGACAAACTGGCCTGTCGCCTGCTACAAAGGCAATACCGACTCTCCGTCCTCAGCAAGAAGAGAGTCCACATTCAAGCTCGTGTCTCTGCGGCATCTAACAACTCGGCCGAACTCTTTAAAATCTGCAAGGAGCTGACCAACCCTGCTGCAGTCCCTACCCCTCGTGCTGCCTCCCAGGCTCTCTGCAATCCCCTTGCCTGTCTTGACGGCACAGAGTGGTACTACTGCACCCATATATTTTGCGGATTAGGTCCTTTGGCATGTTTATGTGCTGACAGCACTTCAGATACAGGCTATGCATGCAAGTATATTTAAATTATGTGGCATTCTGCCTTTGTGTTTGCATGAAATTTGCACTATTGGAAATTTGTAGAGGTAGTTTTATTTTCTCCAAACCATGTTTTTTTTAAACAATCTGGAGTTACTCTGTTCCAATTTCTCTACTATGGTTGAATCTGTTCAAGAGCATTATCATACAGGCAAAGTATTCGTGTCTAGCCATTATAAGGCTTCAACTAAAAACCACAAACACACACCTACTTATGGAGGCGTCTGGTGTATCCTTCTTCGTAGTAGGCTAGCCACACCCTGCCTATATCTGGAGCATAAACAAATAGGTCTCTTTGGCTCGCCAATTGTTTTGTAATGCAACACCAGACCTGGCCAGAATAATATTTGCTGAAGGATTGCTGGAGTTGTACTCCAATAAATTTGGTAAGCCACAGATGCAGGAGGCGGCCTCTAGAACTCCTTTAAATCATTTGCTAGGCGTACGTTGGGGAGGAGGCATAGCTGCTGGAGGATTGGTATTGAGTTTTCAAAGACAACAGACTGCTTTGTCCATCTCCCAACAAGTCAGTAGCCAGTCACTCTCTTTGCTGAATCCACTCCCACCTGTTGTTCTCCCTATAGTCTCCCTTTCCCCAGATCCTTAGCTCTACCTAGAACCCCTATGGATGCATACACTTTGTAAGCATACAGTCGAACTATATGTAGCATACATATGCCAGCTCAGTCACTGATTTTGACTCCCTCCTCCCTAATGGCTTCAAATTCATTTCCAAGCCTCGACCACACCGTGCTGGCTGTGGGGTAGCCTTAATCTATCCCGAGTGGGTTCCATCTTACCCACCAAGCTCTTCTCTTCCTTTGAGAGCCTGGTATGCAAGTTGGTCATCTCTCCCTCCTCCACTCGGACCATTGCTACCATTTACCGGCCTCCAGGCCCTACCACCCTATTCCTCTCTGAATGGAATCATTTCTGCTCTTCCTAACTTTCAACTAACTCCAACTTCATCCTCTTGGGTGACTTCAACATCCAATTGGACTCGCCGGTCTCAGCATCCACTCTCTTCATTGACCTATGCACCTGTCGATCTTTATTTTTTAAAATGTTATTTATATAGCGCCATAGCCCGCAGGCATCAGGGCGCTGACATCTAGACAAAGACAACGAAGGGTGACTGAACAACATGGTAACCAAACTATGCATATCTGTAAGTTGGAGAGTTTCTATCTAGGCAGGAGTGGATTAGACTATTTAAAGAGCAGGGTTTTGAGTTTCCTTCTGAAACAAAGATAGTTGGATTCTATTCTCAGATGGTTTGGGAGTTCATTCCATTTGGTGATTGCTTTAGAGGAAAACGCTTTGCATAACCCATTGGCTCTTTTTGACTGGCTGACATTTAATAGTCCTTGGGCACTGGATCTGAGGGTACACCTTGGCTCATAAGGAGTGAAATGTCTTTAGGTAGGAGGGGGCGTCTCCAAAGAGGCAATGGTGGACAAGCGTCAGTGATTTAAATGCAAAGCGGTCTTCTATAGCTAGCCAATGGAGGGATTTTCCATCTCCCTCTCCATTCTCCGCTCTGGTCCAACCCATTCAGCTGGACACACTCTGGACGCCTTTGTCCACTCTGACCCCTCTCTCACCCCCCCCCCCCGGCCCCGGGCACTCCACTCTCTTGGTCAGACGATTCTCCCCTCTCCTCCCACCTGGGTCCCTTTGGCCCTCCTACCACCCCCTCAAAAGCCCTGGCAACCTCGTTCAAACATCCACCCAATGAAACGAGTGTTAGCTGCTGCCTTTGGCTCTACCTTCATCTACCTTCATCCACCTTCCCCTTCCACTGCAGACTCTTCCACTGACTTGCTCTCAGCAACCTCCGCTTGCCCATCACCATCAAATAACACAGATGAACTTTTCAAAATCCACAGGGAACTAGCCAACCTTTCCGTAATCTCCTCCTTCCTTCTTCCGTCCCTCAACCTCTGCAACGCACTTGCCACACACTTTAAACTCAGGGGAAACTCCGGGCATCCTTAACACCCTTGTTACTCACCCGCCAAACCCATCTCACACCCCCCCTTGCCTACCTTGGCCACTCACCCTCCTCCTGCCGCCTTCTTCTTCACCCGTCACACCTGAAGAAGTTAGAGTTGTCCACTCCATGAAGGACAACATTGGCTCTCTTGCCCCCGCACTCGCCGATTTCTGCAACCACTCTTTCACCGCTGGATCTTCCCCTCCATCAAGCACTCCCTTGGGCGCCCCTCCTGAAAAAACCTTCAGCAGACCCTACCTGTCCAGCAAACTACTGCCCTATTTCAATCACCCCCTTCCTAGGGAAACTTCTGGAGAAGCTGGACTTGCCCCAACTCAACTCGCACACTGAACTTCCCAGTGGTCTCCACGACCATCAGTCTGGATTGTGGGCATCCAGAGCTGAACACCCGTGAAGAACTGTTCACATCTCTGGACTCCAACTCCCCAACTTTCCTCATCTTTATTGTTTGTTTGTTTATTTATTTATTTATAGAGTGCAGTCGGGCCGTTAGGCAACTGGGCGCTTGTGAACTTCTTAGGTTATAGTTACATGAGTATCTTACATTTCTTATGTTGCAGTTACAGGAGAACGTTGCATAGGTATCTTTCATTTCTTATGTTACAGTTACAGGCATATTTTACAGTTATGGATATCTTGCATTTCTTATGATACAATTGCAGGCTTATCTGTACAATTACAAGCAAGGGTATTAGAATATATTTACAGTTGACAGAGGTAGAAGGGGATAAGGGGATGGTAGATAAGGGGATAGCATCAGGAGAGGGGAGAAGTGTCTAGGAGATCTGTCGTATGAGGAAGGGTGTCAACAGTCGTGGGATTGTAGCCAGAGTTTGACATTAGTTTTAAACATGTGAAAGGAGGGAGTGGCTGTAAGTGGATCAGGAGTAGAATTCCACAGATTAGCAGCCAGTATTGGGAAGCTTGAACCTCCAGTTCTTTTCAGATTAAAATTTGGGATTCCAATACTATTTCTTTGAGCCTTTCTAATAGGGCGGTCCGATATAAACCTGGTAAATTTCTCAGTGAGGTATGCGGGTGCTTTGTTGTTAAAGACAGTTGTGTGTGATGTTCAGGGTTTTAAGTGTGATACGGTCATTGATGGATAGCCAGTTGATATTTCTTCTATGGTCAGATATGTGGAGACCTTTGGGAATGCCTAGTGCTGTTCTGAGGGCATTATTTTGCAAGGTTTTAAGTTTATGGGTGTTGTGTTTGCTGATGCCTAGATAGAGTGCACTGCAGTAGTCTAGTTTTGAGAGGATAAGGGCGTGTGCTATGGTGATGCAGCTGTCTACAGATAGAAAAGGTTTACATGCGTGAATTAACTTACAGGTGTAGCTAGTTGCTGAAGCTGTGGCATTGACTTGCTTGTTAAGGTTGAGAGCTGAGTCTAGGTAAAAACCTAACGATTTGACTTCATTGGCTACGTTGATTTTGATACCATCAATAGTGATGGTTTTGTATAGGTGGGAGAGTTAGTGGATCCAATGATTTATAGCTCAGTTTTATCGTCATTAAGACATAAACCTTGAGTGGCCATCCAGGTTTGGATAATTTGGTAGATTTTGTTCATATGGGCAGTGTCTTTGTCGTAGTCTGCTTGGATTGGGATAAGGATATGGGTGTCGTTGGTATATGAGACACCGAGTTTGTCCAGGATATCAAATTGATCTCTCCTCTGCCTTTGACACAGTCAACCACTCCATCCTCGTACAAAGGCTCCATGGTACCCTTGGCATCTCGGAACGGGCACTGGATTGGCTGACCTCTTTCCTAACGGACTGCTCTTCCCAAGTCATCCTGGGCACCTTCTCCTCTCCTACTTCCTTCTCCACCTGTGATGTCCCCCAGGATTCTATCCTCTCCCCCTGGCTCTTTAACATCTCCTCCTTCTCCCCAACTTCCAGTGTTTTGCAGATGACACAACTCTTCTTCAGACTTCCTGCTGACTCACTCACACCTTCCTTCATCCCTGACTGCCTATCTGCCATCCAGGCCTGGTGCACTTCCAACGATCTCTGCCTCAATGCCAGCAAAAACGAGATGCTTCCGATTGGAACCCCTGCTCCCTCCTCCCTCCTTCGATTCTCTCTGGCCACCCTCCATGGGCTCTCCCCCCGGCTCCTCCTTCTGAAGCCAGAAACCTTGGAGTCATCTTTGACTCCCCTCTATCTCTCCCTCTCTCCCCCTCTCCTCACACTCAGGACATTGCTAAGAAGTCCTACTTCCAACTCTTCCTTCTCTTCTCACTTTCCCCCAGAAGCTCAATGTTTCCAGAGCCCTGGTTCTCACTAGGCTTAACTATTGTAATAGCCTCCTCCTCAATCTTCCTTCTTCCACTCTGAGACCCCTTCAGCTAATCCAAAAGAGCAGCACGACTTATCCTTGGCCTTTAGCCCAGGGACCATATCTCTCCTGCCCTAAAAGGACTTCACTGGCACACAGATCAAATCATCCACAAGGCTGTCTTGGACCGGGGAACACACTATCTGCAACTCTCTTACAAAATACTCTTCTCCTAGACCTATACGTTCCTCTGGCACCAACTCCTTGTGTGTAAGGCATTTCGCTAAACAGAGCGGGAGGTCGTCCGCTTTCCTCAGCTGGATCCCTCCTTTGGAACAGCCTCCCTGTCCCTCTATGTCTTAAATTCCTAAAGCACCTGAAGACTTTGCTCTTTTCCTCTTCCTTCCCTTCCCTTCCCTTCTTCCCTCCTCTGCCAATTCTCACAGTTGCTGTGATCGGTCTATTGTACCCTTATGCATCCTCTGGGCCCCTGACCACTCACACCCAATCTTCCCAGCATCTGTCTACCTTCAGCACTTGCCTCAACACAGCCTACAGCCTGGAGACTCGCACTTTTCCACCCAATGCGACTCCAGGCCATATAGCACTTACCTTGCCTTGCACTTCATCTGTGGCTCACCCACAAGCACGCACACCCCAGCAACTACCCCACTGCCCTATTCCTTGTTGCACTTGCATGTTCTGAATACTCACAAGCCATAGTAGGTTTGTCCATTCCTTCCCAAACGGTATTTATATTTGTGTTTTTAAATGTACTTCAATCCCATGATCCCCCTCCCCTTCATCCACCCCCGCCCGTTGCCCTGTGGGCACTTTGAAACAGAATTTGTGCGCTGTATAAGCACCCAACAAGCAAACAAATAAAATAAATACCAGAATGGTACAATGCATTTATAGTGCTTGCTTGTTTTTCTCATGCAGTATACAATATTATTCGAGCTGGATCAGAAAGCACAGAAGATAATTTGGGTACAATGCCTACTGGGAGTTGGCATAAATGTATCCACAGGGATAGTTTATCTAGGTTTTGGTTGCAGTGTATGTCCGAGGTGCAGGGACTAGTGGGTGTGACACAGGTTATGCTCTGTAGCCAAGGCATGCTTGAGCTTGTGGCCCATTTTCAGCATTCAATACACCCTGGGAAAAGGGAAAAAAAAAAAAATAATAATAACAAAAAAAAAAAAAAAGCACAGGCCCTCGGAAATGGGTATGCTATATGCAGTGGTCCAAGTGGGCGGGAGTGGTGTTCCTCTACTTTTTTAAATTACTGTTCCTATACTTCATTTTTTTAAAGAAATCATCCCGGAATGGTTTTGTTTTAAAATAAAAGTGTAGGATTAAGTTGAAACGTGCACTGAACATTCCCTTAAACATGCGCATGTGTTTGAGGGTTTGCATTGTGGGTGGAGATGCGGTTTGTGTGGAGCGGGGGCTGGCCAATAGGGAACATATAGTTCGACTGCTTCTTTTCGTACACTTCGACCACTGGCTATACAAACTAATCACAGTCATCAGGCATAGCATTTGAGACATACAGATATAGGTGTCCTTTCAATGCTTCGACCCACTGAGCATGGCTATAGCTCATGCTCTGTGTACAATGCATTTCCGCCGTAGTGATATGGCAGGACCCATAAACTGCATGCATGCCTGCACGTACTGTCATTTTGTCTAGAATCGGCCTCAACGCTAGAATATTTGTCAAAACGGTCTGCAAGACATAAGACACTAGGCGTTGGAAATGACTCAAATCAATGTTGTACCTGAAACGTGTACCGATCATGGTTGAAATGTTGTGCTATAGAACAAAGTGTACTGCTGTCAGGACTGATCCATTTGACCGTTTTATCATTCAGAAAATAAAAGCAAGAAAAGTCTCAAAATAATGTGTCATGGGTTATAAAGCCTAATTAAAATGCTATCAGTATCCAAGTTTACAGTATTTGAGAAAGGAAGTAACTTGGAGAAGTTTAAAAAAGAAAGCTCACTCCACGAGCATACAATCGAACTGCCTGTATTTTCCCCTTAAGTGCTAAGGGCAAATGTTAAGTATACCAGTGGCCTATAGCTTCTTTACAGTAAGGCCCACGAAAGTATAATTTTATCTTTTATTTTGAATAGGCTAAAACATCATCCATTGATACGTCGAGTGCAGTACCCAAGAGGTATGCGTAGAAACCCTACCATGTGCACATTCTACATAGGGACACTGCATATGGGTCATTGCTGGGTGTATGCCTCTGGTGCAGTGGTCAGTAGATTAAGTCATGAGAAATGCCCCACGAGCACGCTGCCAACAGCATGCTTCCAGCTGTGAGCCAAAAGGTGTGTTCATAGAGTATGGGTGCAGAGCATCGCATAGGTCAGTGCACCAGGTGAATCACTAAAAACGGTTTCTCGGGTGCAGTGCCAATTGAGTGTGGTACACCTTATGAATTTTAGCACCATCGGGAGCATAGGATTTGCAGGTGTTCTGAATGCAGTGCTGAGACAGCATTCTTGTAAAGCATGATCTGTAGCCAATGGATTTACGTCTTGGCCATATGCCATGTTTAGGGCACAGTGCCCACAAAGTGTATGGTCTACAGTCATATCACCTAGATACAGCAGACAATGCCACTGTATTTATTTATTTTTTGGTCTGGAGGTTGAAGAACGAGTGCCCTGGCCACGAGCTCTGAATTTAAGACCTGGTCGGAACTGTTTTGTACTAGGGTGTGGGGATAGTATAAGCTGTGCATGCAGTGCACACTGTGAATGTTGCAATTGTATGTTTGTGTGGGCTAGAGCTACGGCAGTCACAATCAACTTATGACGTCATGGCCGGATACAGGATCTTTTTTCCAGGCAGGTATTTTTCTTTTCTCCTTTTTTAGGTTCCCGTCAGGTGAGGGTAGGGGGCACTTGGTATTATTTATTTTTGTATTTGGTCCTATCAATTCTCAAATCCACAGTCCATGATGATTGAAAAGGGACAGGGGGGTGGGGGGCATAGATAAACTCAAAGATGGGTAGCTTTCAACTACAGGGTTTCCAAGTGGCATCAAGAAACAACTCAAGCTTCACTCTCGTTGTCCATCAGATGTGAGGACTCCTATGTAGTCATCACTGAGCCCCATCCTAAAGTCTTCTCCTATGTGACAAGGGGAAGGCAGCCGCTACCTGATGCTGACCCCGGGGGTGGTATTTTGAGGGAGGATCACATGGGAGGAGATGGATGTCTGAGAGATCTGGGGATTCCATCAGGAAGAACTCAGTATTCTTACCTTCCATGTGAAGAAGACCCTATAATTCCAGGGTTCCGGATGGCATATTGTCATACAAATCCATTCACACCTCATGTGTACATAAAACACACTTAATATCTCCTGTTTCTGATAGTTTTAATTTAAATAAAGATTCAAAACAACACAGCCTTAAAAAGTCTAAAGCTCCTATGGACTTAAAAGCCTATACTGAGACGAGGGATGGGGTGCTCGTGAGTCCAGGCAAGATGGCCACCAGTCTGAAATCCCAGGCGGGATCATAGAACTCCGGTAGTTATCCTGTCATTGTGGCGAGATGATGCCTCAAAGATCCTAAATCTGCTACAGTAGCCCAGTGGCGTAGTGACAGTGAAATCCTGATAACAATGACTGTCCCCCGTGCTCAGGTATCCTGTGCGGCCCCTGTGGCGCGAGGCCTGCACAGGGCTTGGCGGCTTTCTGAGGCTCATTGGTGGGAGCGCATCCCGGAATTAGGCCGCTGCTGTGGCGACAAACTGTCTCTGAGGGCACCGGCACCTGAGAAAGTGCATGGAGGGCTGCCTGGTGCTGCTCCGACTACCAGTAAGCAGTGTGTGAAGGCGGTGATGGAGGCGCGTGGAGCGCAGGGGTCAGGCATATGGATAATGTCACAGCTTGCTACTGGCATTTAGGCACTGCTGCGTCCCTGAAACTACAGGCTATTCAGCATTTGGGGCACCTTGCAGGTTGGCCCTGATGACTTTGGACATGATCTCCAGGCCACAACACTTTATGATATAATAGGAGCGGCCTTGCAGCGCCAGGATAAAATTCAAGCCCACACTCCTTTGACCAGGAGGGTGAGGGGGTCACAGGAGGAAGGACAGGCACAGTCATAGTTTACACTCTGGTGTGGGAGAGTGGCGAGTGCTGTGGGGCTGTGCACACTTGCGAGGGTACACTGCAGAAGGAGCTGCGTGCTCGGCGATGGGAGTAACCTGTACTATATGACTCACAGCTACAATAAACATTACAGAGCACACTTAGCGGGTTTGGGGACTCTCTGGACACGTCTAAGGCAGCCTTGATGCCTCGCTGTAGGGTCAGAGGTGGGCACTGGCCCCAGGTGTAGATCTCTTGAAGTGGTGGTGGAAGCATGGGCGCAACTGAAGGGACACTACAAACATATCCTAAGGGCTGTGACAGGCCGGCCCAAATTGCAGTACATCAAGGAGAAAGCCGAGGAAAACCAATCCAAACTCCAGTTTTATACCCTAGCCCATACAAAGAAATCCAAAGCTCTGGACCCAACTCCCGGATTGGAGCATGCACTGTGGGAGGCTGGCCGGCCCGAGCGATACCCTGAACGTCATTCAGGCTATTTCACGCAGGTGCAGGACGGGATCCAATCACTTGATGGCAAAATTGATACTTTAACCTGCAAAGTAGATCACATGCAGGTCTGGCTGGACAGGCATGGCGAGAGGTTGGACGAGGTAGAGACTAGATGGTCTTCAGTTGAGGATGAGTCATCTGCGACAGCAAGGGAATTAGGTCAAGAAGGCGCTCAAAGAACCGGCTGACCAGCTCCAGGTCAATGAGGAAACATCTTGATAATATTGTTGTTCCAGAACCAGCTAATCAGCAATCAATTGAGCTTCTCGGCCATTATACAGGAGTCACTGGGTTCCTAGGGCTTTTCTGCTGTGTTTATTCTGGAGCACGCACATCTGAGTCAGAGTGGAGGGCAGCTGGTGCTAGGGGCCCATGCCCGTCCAATCATAGCAAAGCTGCTGAATTAACGGGACAGAGACTTGGCACTCCATAAGGCAAGGGAAAAAGGGGCCCTGACCTTTAACAGTGATATTATAAAGTTCTTTCCCGATTTATCTAATATGGGGCACGCGGCACGGAAGACATATGTGGATGTTAAGAAAAGGCTCAGGGACATGGGTTGAAGATATTCCAGGATGTTCCGGGTGAAGCTGAGAGTAGAGCACAATGGCCGTGTGCCATTTTTTCATTTTCCTGAGGAGGCCAATACTTTCCTGGAATCCTTACCGCAGGCTCCCAGGCAAGTGGGAATGCTTTGCAGAACAGGGGTCCCCTACGCTAAGGGGTGATGTCTGAGCCGGGAGGTGATGGGAATTGGGTGCATATTGTTTATGCTCGAGGTGGTGGTGGTGGTGGTAGCGGCCACATGATTATGGAGTGCGGCGGATGGCTGGGCTCAGTAGGGTTCCTCATGTGTTTGCAAATAAGAGTTGATGTTGTGGGGGTTAGGGAATCACTGGTGGATTGGGGTTGCCTGTGGGGGTTGCCAGCGCTGTTTGGCATTATGGGTTTGGTTGTCAGTCCACCAGTTGGACCGCAAGACGTTTGATATACTGTGGACTCTGGCCACGGCCAGTGGGAAACTCTAGAACGTACTATTTAAGTGTAGACTCTAATGATTAAAGGGATGCGATTTAGGTCATGGAATATCCAGGGTTTGAACTGCCTGTCAAAAACGTGCAGAGTGCTGTTGTATTTGAAGATACATGGAACGGATGTTGCCTTCTTACAAGAGTCCCATCTCTCCCCTGCGGGGGAGTCTCAAGTGGTTACAGCATAGGGATGCCACAGATATTTTTCATCCTATTCCAGCTTCTCTAGGCGAGTGTACATACTTATCAGTGATTCAGTTGGTTTCCGCTTTGTCGACATGAAAAAAAATGAGGGTAGGGCACTGCTGGTCACTGGGGTGTTACTGGGGCAGTTGGTAACTCTCATTAACTACTACGGCCCAAACACAGACTCAACGGACACCTTGGAATGGATAGAGATGCAATTGTCGAGACTCACCCCTGGTCTTATACTATGGGCTGGAGATTTCAATGAGGTTCCGGACCAAACACTAGGTAGAACACAGGGGGTGCAGAGATCACTTATGCAGACCACTCAGAAGCTGGTGGGGATGTGCACAACTTGGGAGCTGAGGGACATTTGGAGAGTGCAGCATGGGTGTGACCAGGGGAACACCTTTCTGTCTACAGTATATCAGTCGGCTTCCCGGCTCGATTATTTTCTGATCTCTGATGACACTAGGGGGTAGGTTGAGGAGTGTGAGGTACTGGCTTGTACACAGTTAGACCACGCTCCAGGGATGATGTGTATGGGGATCCCAGGGAAGCTTTGTTAATGTTAAAGGATTTTGGTACCGCGTACTATCACCACCGGAGTGGTCCCCTGGCGTCTAGCAGACCGGTATAGGCCTTCAAGAGTGTGTTCACAAAGCAATTGTGGATGTGATCTCCAATTTCTTTATTGATAACGAAAACTCAATTCATTCAAAAGGCAGTACTGTTGGAGGCGGCGGCCTTTAAATGTGGTGTGCGGAGCAAGTGCATATCAAAGGAGGCAGGCATACTGCATACGATTAGGAAGGATCTGCCAGATGCAGGCTTCAAGACGCTGATGCACGTAAAGAAGTTCAGTTTTTACAGAGGCAAAGGGCAGTCCGACAATATGGGGAAGGTTAACGCCTGGGTAGGCTCTTGGCTAGGGCAGCTAGGACTGAGTCCACAAGGATGCATGTGATGACCATTAGGGACAGGGATGGGAGTGCTGCGGTATACAGACAGTGACATTGGGCATGCTTTTTGGGAGTTTTATGTACGGTTATATTCTTCGCACACAGAAGCGCAGCAGCCAGTCCTAAACAGCTTTCTTCATATCGCACTGTATTGGTTAGGGAGGAGAGGGAGTGTTAGGCAGAATCCTGTGCAGTGCCCTTAGGGACCACTACACACAATTAAGACTACAGGTGGCAATACAAGTTTACCTTTGGTACAAGCCTGTACTACTAAGTTATAGTGGTAGCAGTAGCAGAGCAGCCAGGCTTATCTGAAGAGTATATGAACAGTAGCAGAGATTACACAAAGGGACCAAAATTACTTTGACTCAAGCAAACACTGACTCAAGGTTTCAGGTAAAAAAATATTAAGTACATTTATTTTTAAACCATCAGTTATAAACACAACACCTCTATTAAACTTTAAACAAACGTTAAATATACTACAACTAACCAATTCACTTTGTACAGTAAGTCTCAAGGTAAGTACCCTGTGTTTGAATGAACCGGTGTTATGAACAAAACACAATACCGCGGATATGGTTGCGAACACTTTTTGACAGTTCGGTGTACTAAATAAATGCGTATCCGTGACATGAAATGCTACCGGGGAAAAAAAAACACACTTAGCACCTGAGATACCCAGAGGGAGTTGGAGGCAAAAATCACAGGCAATATTTAGGTTAGGCAGACAATATCGAGAAACACTCACACAGGAGTTCAAAAGTCAAAGGGTCGGAGCCAAGTTTAGGTGACAACGGAGGCCTGTGCCAAAGATCACACCGTTAGACAGTTCACGATTCAGTGTAGCCAAAAAGTACTTGGATATTGTCAATGTTCGGAAGCAAAAGTTATAAGAAGGAGGGAGGACAAGGACGAGCCTTGAGGATGAAGAAAAGGGATTCACCCAGTTTCCTTATTTCCACGATGCAGCTGGCGCCCTGGCAGTTGTTCCTGTTGGTTTCCCGCAGACCCACGATTCCTGGAGCTTCGTTGTGAAGGAGGATGTCTGAAGGGGGTCTGCACCACACAGGGATGAAGCCGGCAGTAGCAACAACAAAAAATGTGTGCTCCTTAAAAACAGGAGAGGCTCAGCAGGTGGCTATCCGGACCACTACAGCAGTGTGCACCGATTTCGACCACGGCAGAGATCTCTGGCTGAAGAAGATGAGCTAGTTATCCCCACCAGGCTCAAGGGAAGAAGACTCCGGACTGGATCTTCTCTTAGTCATCGAAGGGTAGATAGCTCAGGGCTTCACCGGGACGGGGTAGTTGCAGCAGCCGTCGTTCTCTTCACTTCTCTTCGGTTCCTTGTAGTTCCAGAGGCGACTGACTTCTAGCCCAAGAGACCTGCCTTTTATGCGCAAAACCCCCATTCACACAGCCTGGCTGTCAATCACGCAGCAGGAGGGTTGTCCAGCCGGGACAACCACGACAGCCAATCATGGCAAAGTGCGACTTGGGTTTCCTAGGATACCCTGTGCAGGGGGTGACTACACCCCTTCACCACATCGAGTCTACCTAGACACCCAGACGCCAAGAGGAGGGCTTCTCTGTAGAAGCCCGCCAAAAGACGGTGAACAAAGAAGGCAAACCTAGTTTGCCGCGCAAAGTAAAACACAAGAAGGACTTTAACAAAAAGAAATGGCGAATAAACCCAACCGGAGCCAAAAGAAAGACGATTTGGTCAAGCGGGTTTATGTTCGAGGCTAATATAATAGCCAAGAACAGTACCACGTTTATCTAATATAATCGCGGTAGAAAAGTTAGGGTAGATACCACTGCCACCAGCCAAGTCTAAATGTTAAAAGAGCAAAACAATGCTCAGGGAGGTACAGACAGAAAAGGGGTACAGATTAGCCCTTTCCAGTACTCCATGTAAGATGGAGTGTACTGGGTCTGTGGTAAAAATGACTATGTAAAGTAAATGGCAACTTTACCTTTCTCTGGGGGACAGTAGTCAGCCCCAGCGAAATGGAGTCAGAGGGAAGTCTAAAAGACAACCCTGGGTTACTACACTAAAGGTGCTGTGCAACCCATACAAGAACAGGGGCACTTGGAGTGGTGTGCTCCAGTGCCCAAGATCACACAAGGAGTAACAACACATAGGCCAAAACACATGTAAGAGTGAAAAAAAGGATGTACACTCTTACCAGGTGGAAAAAATAAACTCCAGAAATCCAGCAAAGCTGCTGGGGGACTCACTAGGTGAGGGAAATTAGCCCTAGAAGGAGAATTCTCCCTGGGAGATGCTGACTAGTCCCATTACTGAGGGGGAAGGTGCATCGAGCGATCAAGACCGTCACAGCAAGCAGGGCTACGGGGCCAGAGGGCCCTACCGCAGACTTTTATAAAAGCCTAGGAGCCTCTCCTGGTCCCACATTTGCTGGGCATGTAGCAACAAGTGGTGGAGGATGGAATCCTTCCTGGCACAGTTTGAGAGGCGGTGGTCACTATACTATTAAAGCTAGTCAAGGCGGTAGAGGAGTGTGCGTCCTACCGTCCAGGCTGTCAGACTGGCTCCTCTAATGTCTTACTGTGTCAAATCAGACAGATCTGATTTCATAACGGGCACGTCCACATCTTATGGTCAGACGTATTTTTGGGTTAGTGTTGGCAGCAGATTGCGATATATCCCTTTAGTGGCAGCACTATTGGATGCAGGAAAAGCGTTCAATTCTGTTGAATGGCCCTTCTTGTTTACAGTTTTGAAAAGGATAGGGTTGTTAGCGATTTCAATCCAGCACTCCAACTAAGTCAATGCCTAGAATGGGATGCTCAATGGAAACCCTTATTTATATATTTTTATGTCAAAAGTTATTTTAATTCTGGATGATGTACCCTTATATAAGCTCCTCTCTTTGAATTCCCCCGGTCTCACTGAACCAAGAAATAGGCTTGTTTGCAAATTAAAAGATTTATTTGAAGAATTGAACAATATATATATATATATATATATATATACACACCACACTTTTATAAATATGGATAATATCTGATTATCACACTTATGAATATGAACAACGATCGGCAATGGGTAATATGACAATATCAACAATCTCTAATCAATTAGGAGTAGGAATAGGAAGAATAACTGTTACAATATTCTTATAACTTTGTGTGGTTCAAGGAAATGCAATGATAGGAAAGAATGCAACACAAAAAGAAACTTGATATGAATTCAACCAAAGACAATATAATCACTCTTTCCCCCTGTTGTTACTCACTCCCCCCAATATGCAATATAAAGAGATGAAGGAGGGAACACAGGTATCAGGAATAACAATCAACAATTGCAGTTCAATCCCGATTCCCCCCCAAGCAAGCTTAGAGAGAACAGTAATGATTTTAAAACAGGTCAATTGCTTTTAATTGTGGTTTGAATTTAATGGAAAAAATGCTAAAAATGATTTTAATTTGCTGAATTGAATTCAGACCAATTGTGGGTTGTTTTGGATAAGTTCAGGGAAACACTAGCAATGATTGTTGAACGGTTAGCAGATGGAAAACGAAATTTAGAAGTTGAAAACAAGAAATAGCTGTTTTTACAGGTAGTGAAATTGAGCCAAATGCAAATTCGCAGCAACTTTTCCGTGTGTGGGAAACGCGATTACAGAAAAACTATAAGGAATTGAAACAACATTTAAATTTTGTTCCTAGCACTTACGGTTCAAAAGTTAGAGGTTTTAGTAGAGGTCGATTTTTCTCAAAAGGAGTCAAGATTTCTAATAAAATTGTGCTTTGAATTACAAACAGGTTGGCTTACACTAACAATTATCACAGGATTAGATGGATGAGAACGGATTCAGAATGGACAAAAGAGATTCTACAATGCAGTCTGGATATGTTGGAATGGGTTGGATGGATTACTTTAAACTAAGGGATGACTATGGACAGTTCTACGCTAAATACTCACAACTCTGGTTTAAAATGGACACGTCAAAGATCTGGTCAAAGGTTTGGACTGGACTTTGCTCGTCACCGGACAGGTCCCAGGTGCTTGGTTTTGCTCTCAGGACTATGGTCTCTGCGCGGCCTCTTGGACTGGATCTGACGGGTTCTGGGTTACAGCTCTGCTGGACTGATCTGGATCTTGGGTTCTAGCAAAGGTTGTTGGCCAGAAGCAGCATACAGCTCAGCCAGGCTGTTGAATGGATTAGGTTAGGCCTCGTGGAAGTTAGGGGTTAAATCAGGTTTGCAAGATTTTTAAAGGCCTGCTGAAAAGGGTTCAGCTTTTTGGATTGGGCCTCTCTGCTTCAGAGTTCTGGAGTCTGGATCTAGGTTCTGGAGTCTGGATCTAGGTTCTGGAGTCTGGATCTAGGTTCTGGAGTCTGGATCTTCCTGCAGGGTGCTTCGCTAGTGGATCAGTTGATGAGTGAAAGTGTGTGTTTTGCTTGTCCTCAGCAGTCCCTATTTATCAATTTTCCAAAGTGGTTGGGGAGGCTGATTGTCTATGCCCAACCCTCTAAGGATCCGATAGGTCAGAGAATTCCCCTTCTCCTGATTTGAGAAAGGAACAGTGTGGCAGTGATGCTGCCATTTACAATCTAGGGAAGAACCTCCCCTTTGCTTTTACCCAGAAAATCTATTTTTCCCAAAAAACATATTTACAATATGCACAACTTGTTAATAATACATATACACATCACAGATTGCCTAAGGTACGTTTCTGTAGAATTCTTATCTTCCTACGGGTTTTGGTTCATAAATGACAATTTTTCGCGCTTTTGGTTGGTTACACATTTTCAGATCTGTACGATTTTTTACACATACATGCAGATACCCTCTGGGCATATTCCTGTAATTTTTCATGTTCCTAGCATAATCACAATAGCTAAAATATTAAACATTTCGTGGTTCAGTCTCTGAATGTCGCACAGATTCCAGATTACTTTTAAACTGCGAATGAATTTTTCATTTTAATAATCTAAGTTTAATATTTTTGTCAGTTTGGTACAATATTTTATAAGTCTTTTCCTTAAAACATATACTTAGTCCAATTTCAAATCCACATTTTCAGTCTGGCCCACCTCCAAAGCTTGGCTGAGTCAGAGAGTCACATGGCTCGTCTTCCTGCCAGGGCAGTTGATGTCAGTCACACCCAAATTAGCATTTCCATTCAGTTCAAGGACTCCATTGTCTCTTTCCCAGAGCCACATGCCAGAGTGCCCCTCCCATTTCCTTTCACACCAGCCTGCCAGTTTCTTAGCAGAGACCGGGGGGGGGGGAGATTCTTTTGTTGGGTAAAATGGTGTGGAATGTCTGAAGCTCAGTGTGGGAAACTAACTTTTAAACACAATGCCTGAAATTGTCTTGTCCTATAATATAACTTACATTTTTAACAAATACATCAACCAATTTCTTAATTCAAGGCTTTTTAAAATATAGTTTTGAATTGTATCCACCTCTTAGGCTTCTGATAGCAAGTCTTTCTTTGGCATAGAGTTCAATGTACAACTTTAAACATGACAGGTTTTAGAAATCGCGAGCTTCTGACAGAGGTGAGTAACGTATTACACCCATTTTTGACAGATTTCTTTCCAGCAACCATCTTCAAAAGTGGACTTTGTTCAGATAAATATAATGTCAGCAGAAGTATATGTTATGTGGATTCTTGAAGGAGAGTGATGTTCAACACCCAACAGGAGGTTGGCTCTTTTGGGTGGTTTGTGAGCCATGATTTTTGCAAATTTGACAACCAAGAAAAAATGGATTTTCACACAGCTCTGTGTTTCTTTTGCAATCAGCCTTGCTTTGTGGGCAGCCAAGTGATGGGTTTTGGCAGTGGTCTCCTGTGTTACCACTGACAGGCAAAAGTGGATGGAGGCAAAAGTGGATGGCGGCCTATTTTTCAGATTTTTACTGCGCATTTCTGGGTGATTTTTAGCAAGCAGCATGCTTTCCATCGGCCGTTTCTGATGTTTCTGCTGCCAGCAATGAACAGTAATGTTGCAGGGGCTGGACTAGCGGGTTGAAACATCCCACAGGGTGGGGCAGGGGTGCTTGTCACTGGTGCCTTTACTATACACCTCTCCAGTTGCTAGAATTCAAGTTAATGGTCGGCTCACTAGACCAGTGTTCATGGGGCAGGGTACAGGCAGGGGTGCCCTCCATCACCCCTCCATGGGTGCAATTGCAACTCACTAGACCAGTGTTCATGGGGCAGGGTACAGGCAGGGGTGCCCTCCATCACCCCTCCATGGGTGCAATTGCAAAGAGGGATGACTAGTTAATTATTTAGAGACACAGAAAACAATTTTTAATTTGGAACCTTTTACAATGAGCAGATATTCAGGCAGAAATAAATGTAGTTTAACATCCTGCTGTACTCACAGCCCGGTGCTTACCAGGTTTTTTACTTGTAGTAACCGCCACAGTGGTGCTTAATTGAGCCTGATCAATTTGGGCTTAGATACAATTTTAGGGCCGGTTTTCTCCTACTATCCCCTCACCCTAGATAAGCGGCACACCACCGGATGCTAGGGTGAGTTCTAGCAGAAGGGATAGTTAGAGAATGTTGGAGGGTGAGAATAGCGGGATTGATTATAACTATACAAGTACGATTTTGAAACCTGAACTTCCTTGTGCGAGAACATTGTTGGCCTTTGGTTCAGGTCCAGGTCCAACTTGTTTTTTTGTGCCATTGCCATATACCGTTTGCTGAGTTAATCAGTGATAGGCACTTGCACAGGGGGGCACAGATGTATACTCATCAGTTGGTAGTGTCCCTTTATGCCAACGATATGGTACTATAGGTAACAGACCTGGAGACCAACTTGGCCACTATAATGCTGGATATCCTTGATTTTGGTAAGCTGTCAGGGTTGAAGGTCAATCCGAGGAAGCAGGTATTTCGCGACATGTTGGGATTCCAATGGCGCATGGAAAGTATTTGTTAACTTGGTGTTGAGGTCGCCCGGTCCTTGGATTTTCTCTACCAGAATGATTATGCAGGGGTGTTAGAAAAGGCGCGGGAAGTAACAGACAGATGGATGAGACTGCCTCCATCTCTTTACGGTAGAATATCCATGATTCAGATAATTTTGCTGCCAGAGTTACTATACATCTTTCTGAACGTGCCTCTGGCGGAGTCCAAAATCATCTTCAAGAAAGCAAAAGCCGTGCTTTCTCGGTTTACCTGGCCTGGCAAATAGCTCAGGGCCCGGTGGGAGACTGACAGCACCTCTCGAGCGGGGAGGATTAGACCTACCAGATTTTGCACCGCACTAGGACTAGGCACAAGCATCGTTTGTATCGTAGACGAGAAAGGATGGGTTCTAGTTTTGGAACTCTCCTGTGCTAAGCTCTGTTTATTGGTTTTATAGTCCTGATTCTTAAGTGCAAGGTCACAGGTATGTAAGTGTGAACCCACACCCCTAAGAGGTTTTAGAGAAACAGTCCTGGTTACCTCGCAGTTGCAGTATTTTACAGTGAAATTTGTATTGTAATACAGACACAGTCTTGTGGTGGTCACAAGACTGTCTGTATTACAATAAACATTTCACTGTAAAACACTGCAACTAGCGTGGGAACTAATTTATACAAAAGGTTTCTCAATACTGCAACTGCAAGGTAACCAGGGCGGTTCATGATTTGTTTCGTACTGGTTCTCCCCCGACACTGATAGGCGCCATGTGCAAATAGAGAGATCTGAGAGTATTGCAATTGAGGCACTGAAGGCAATGGAATGTACCCCCGTTACGTGTAGACAATGTTCTTTGTGTGTCTGAATGACTTCTTTCGGCTCCCCCTGTGTATCATTTTCAGAGGTATAAATAAGAATGAATATACTGTTATTTGAAATTTTATATACAATTGAAAAGCACAGTCGTATTGTACTGAAAGACTAAAAAATATATTGTAGATTAATGAAATGCACCTGATGAAGGGAGCCAGATTCCCGAAACGCGTTGTGCTGACGACTTCAAATATAAAGAAAATGGTGCACACT
This sequence comes from Ambystoma mexicanum, assembly GCF_040938575.1. Lineage (NCBI taxonomy): Eukaryota > Metazoa > Chordata > Amphibia > Caudata > Ambystomatidae > Ambystoma > Ambystoma mexicanum. The sequence goes on along the minus strand of NC_090931.1, from coordinate 802,470,591 downwards.
GAATTGACGTCAAATTGCATCATTACTAACACAGTTCTATATTGTTAAATGATTTTCACTTATTTTGGTTATTTTAAGTTATATACTGCTCATCTAATGTTGGCTGATCTTTCAGCATTAAGGTGTGCAGGGTACAGGAGTGTCCGACACTTTGCAGTTGCTGTACATTTCCAACGTCATGTCAAGTCTGTGTTACCTCCTCTGCACCCACATTTTTAGAAGTGCCGAGGACAGATATACCTTTGAGTAAACTACCATTCCTAAAAACAAAAGCAAGAGACACGGGTGGTATCCTATTAGCAGCCACTAAAACGACCCTACATAGCTGTGATAAGGCTATCCGTAGCAGGGGGGGTCAAACTAGGTCTGGGCCCACTATCCCCTATCACGCATAATCCAGATTTCTCACCTGGCCTTCACAAAAGATTCTGGGAAGGCTGGAACGAAGCAGACACATTGTCCCTACAAGATATGTATCAGGACGACGCCCCACTCACCTTCGAAGGATGTAAACATAGATCCGGCCTCGTCGAAAACCACAGATTCAAATATATTCAATTGCGTCACTGGATCTCACACCCAGAGGTAAAAAAAGCAGGGTTACGACCCCCGGTAGGCCTAGAACTAACAATACGGGAGGGGACACATGAAAAAGGGATCACTAGACTATACAAGCTACTGGATAAGGCGCAAACAGACGACTCCCTCCAGTACATGAAAGATTGGGAGCGGGACATAGGAGAGGAGATTACGCAGGAAGAATGGAGTCAAATCTGGAGGAGGGCGCAAAAATTACCCAAATCCACGGCAATTAAAGAATCGGCATACAAACTATGTTACCGCTGGTACTTACCCCCAAGTAGAATACACAGAATGATCCCCTCGTACCCCCCAAAATGCTGGCGGCAGTGTGGAGAAAGAGGAGACATGTTCCATATGTGGTGGTCGTGCCCAAGGATAAAAATATTCTGGAAAGAAATTATGTCCCTGATCAGGGACATAACGGGCGCAGACCTACCATGGTCCCCGAAAGTCATTCTGCTGGGGGCAGTGGCAGAAGGGAACTATGCAGCCTCAGAAAACAGAGCGGCCCTCATAACCCACCTTCTGGCTGCAGCAAGGGTGACAGTGGCCCAACGATGGAAGACAGTGGAGGGCCCTACAACTCCATGGTGGTGGGTGAAAGTGTGGGGAGTTATGGCAATGGAAAAAATCTGCGCCACAAAATCTGGGTCATATCTGAAATTCTTGGCCATATGGGACCCACTCCAGGACTATGTGGGGGAGCGGGAGAATCAGTACTTTAAACCCCGGGCTCTTAGAAACATCCATATCAGATAAAGGCAGCAGAAGATATGGCGAGGGGTTGCCTCTTGGAATTGTTCTGGTTACAACCACGGTTTTGATTGGCTCAATTAATAAAAGGAAAAGGGGGGGGCGGGTGGGGAAAAGTATGAAGACAATACTAGACTCTACAAGAAAGTTCAAGGGGTTTGAATAAAAGGTTCATGTTGATAACAATGTTCTTAACACATGTTGTAACGAAAGCTCATTCATTGTCTTAAGTTAAAAATGAAAATAAAGTTGGTTTAAAAAAAAAAAAAAAAAAAAAAGAAGTGCTGAGGGAATAGCTGGGGGATGGATCAATGGCCCAAGCTTGTGGAATGGGCAGGCTATATGGGGTGGTTACGACAATGTGGGCGGGTATTGGTCAGTTGCTTGATAATGTAGGCTACATTGTTATGTGAACTTCTGTGTTGGGTTCAGAGTGGTGGATTGTTTGCGGTTGTTGGAAAAACACAATAAACAGTTTTTTTTGTTTTTAAAGTACTGAGCCGAGGAAGATGAAGGAGTTAATGAGGAATGAAGAAAACATCAAGCAAAACGTGCAGACTACTTAGGATAGAAATCAGCTGGTCAGACATTTAAACCCGATAAATACCTTCCATTAAGGAGAGAAGGAAACTGCAGAGTGAGCGAAGCAGCACCGACATGTAGAAGCAGACACAGAGAGGTGAAATGCACTGGGATAGACGGATGCTTACGAGCACCCGCTTGGAAGCACACTTACCCGGAGAGACATGAGACCGGGAAAGGTGCCGCGGATGCTTTAAATAGACCACTGGGAAACAGCTTCGATTCACCCGTTCACCCGTTCGAGAAGACGGAGCCGACGCTGGAACCAAATGAGTGTCTGAGAAGCCAGGGAAGCCTTCCTTGGGATGCAGCTTCACCGCATCGGAGTGCCATGGTCCAGAAACACCATCAAAAACCGGTGAGTCTGCAATAAGTGTTCAGGACACCGAGGCGTGCAGACAGGCACATGGACAATTAAACAATTCTTTTGAATACCAACCAAGTAAATTGATAAGACAGAACTTGCAGAAATCCTCATGTGAGAGATCAATATGGGGAAGGTTGGATTAAATGCTATCCTCAGCCAATAAATACTAATGAAGAAGTTGAAAGTCAAAATTTGTACAAGTCTCCTTATATGAGAAGTCAATTTGGGGGAAATTGGAACAGGCATAAGAGTATTAATGAAGAAGGTCAGTCTCCATACATAAGATGTCAATGTAGGGGAAGTTGGAACAAGTAGTACCTGAAGCTAAAGAAGTATAAACAATGAAGAAGCACAGCTGTGTTATACACAAAAAGAAAGTGAACATTGTAGGAAGCCCTGGTGAAAGAAACACATCAGGCAGTCCTTTTTGGAGAAATATACCTGGCAGGAGAGTACATGAGGTGATCTACAAGACCGAGAATGGGGAATTCCTGGCAGGAGAGTATACCAGGTAATGCACACAAAGACTTTATTGAAGACGAAGAGACACTTTCGCCATCCTTGCAAAAACCACAATAGCTTTGAAAATACACTATTTGTAATTCTTAAGGAACTGTTGTGTAAAAAAGACATTCCTACTACTCTTGGTGAGCCATTGTTTGAAAAAGACAAGGTTATCATCCCAACAAAGTGTTAAAAACACCATTATTTAAGTTACCAAAAGATACTTTTGACATCCTTTAGGAAACCATTATTTGGAAGAGACACTTTTCATCTTTAAGGAAGTGTTGTGTGGAAAATACATTTCTGGGGAAGGGAATCATCCCCTGGAAACAAGGATTGTTTTTTCTGGATTTATTTTGCACTTATTCTGAGTTTAAAGCAGAAACAATTGCGTTGCTCATTTTTAGTGAGAGGGTCAGATACATTTTGGACACAAGGGGAGTTTACCCAAGTTGGATGACAAAACACAGACTGATCCCTAGTTTTGATTTCATAAGCAGGCAAACTCATTAGGCTAGGGACAGGAAGGCCTTTATCCAAACCCTTTTATTTGAATGAAATGTTTAATGTTGAAAACTTTACAACATTGTGTATGTCTCTCATTTCTGACCCCTCACATAGGTGACACTCTGAAGTCTTTGGTGGAATATATATGATTTTTAAAAAAAAATGTATATTGTTGTTTAAAATGCAGACCTAACTTGAGAGCAGCAGAGAGCTGTACAGACTGTGGGTAGCCAGCATTTGGGCTGACATCTTAGAACAGTAGTGCAGCACTGTTTGCGGAGGTCTGTGCATCAGTATCTGCGACCATTGGGATTAGTCCGTGGTCGGGTGGTGTTGATTAAGGAGCATTTGGAGAGATTTGTGAAAGTGGAGAATTATGAGGGCATCCAGAGCAGATAGCAGGATCGAGCTCCAGTGGGTGGGTGTGTGACAAGAGAATAATTGTTTGCATGTCCTCGTTTTGCAGGCAAGTTGCGATTCAAGCAAGTTGGTCGATTTGCTGTGCGAGGAGCATGTGCCCCCAGATTGGTGGTGTGCTACTCCGGATTGCTTTGTAGACATTTCTGTGCACACATAATAAGACAGATGTTCTAGTTTAGTCCAGATGTCAGAACCTTTTGGAGGCAATGAGAACAATGTGTGTATCAAATGAAATTGGGAGCAACATTCATACTTATATGGAACCTATGGGCGTTCTGTTGGTGGCAAAATTAATGCAACACAAATTATAAATGCAAGAATCTTAATATTGCTAAAAGGATATGGTAATTAGGGGGTGTGGATAGCAAGCCATGTAGGAGGAAAGCCTTCACCAACTTCTTTTGGAGAAAAGAATACCAAGCCAGGGAAGCACCACACATCCACATGCTTTTGTGGATTAAAGATGCTCCTAAATGTGGTCAGGACAGTGATGCCACTGTTTTGCAGTTCATTCAGAAATATGTCACTTGTAAAATCCCTTTACAAATTACACATAGTGACCTACATGCACACATTTTACAATTTCAAAGACACAAGTGTGGGAAGTATTGTCGGTGCAAATATAAAAACAAAGGGAAATACTACACCAAATGCTGCTTTGGTTTCCCTAGACCAGTTTCAACAACAGGACAAGTGAACAACTTCATGTCTTCAGTTAGACATAGTGTCAAAGGGAAATCAACTATGAACACATACTGCATAGAAAGAACAGAAGGATCAAAGTACATCAATGATTACAATGCAACCATTGCCCTCCTATGGAATGCAAAGATGTGTAATACATTACAGACAATTCTGCAGTTGCACGATATGTCAAAGCCTACTTAACCAAAGCAGAAAAACAGAGCTCAAAGACCTCTGGGACGACATATCTGACAAAACACTGTCACAGACATTGTACAGCTTAGGCATAAAAATGCTCTCCCACAGAGAATGTGGCTGCTACGAAGCCGCAGACCATTTAACCGGTACTGTCTTGTATGGAAAATCTGAAAACATAGTATGGCTAAGCCTTGGTCCTGCTAAATCTAGAGAAAAAAAAAAAGAGTTCTCAAATCATATGAAGACATAGAAAAAATAGCCAAAAATGATCCCAACAGCCAAGGCATTTTGAAAAACAGGTTACTAAACAAATACTCCCCAAACAGGAGTACCACTTTGGAAACCATGTGTCTATACCACGTAGACCAGAACTTCACATACAAAAATAATATTAAACCAGATGAGAAGAAAGGTAGATACAGAGTCGAAAATTGTGAAGGCAGCCTAGTGAAATTTACCTAACGCAGCCTAATTAATCATATGAAATTGTCATTAAAAACTCCTCAACATAAAGAACTGTATTACATGTCCCTACTACAGCTTTTTAAACCATGGGAGAAAAGAAGAAGATTTATTAGATACCTATGTCTCCTATGAAGAGGTTTTCAAAGCAAATGAAAGCACTATAACAGATATAAACTTTATGCAGTACAAAACAATGTTAGACAATGAACAGCAACAAGAAGAAGAACTCTAGGTGCAACTAAATATAGACACTCCCGACAGCAGTCAACCTTCCCTAACAGGAAGCCAAGAACCACTCAAAGCAAATGAGGCCGAATTAGCCATGACTGAAGTATAACACACCATGTACCAGTATGACGGGTCTACAGAAGACTTTGCTATACTCAAATCACAATTAAACAATGAACAGCGTAGCATTTTCCTAGAAGTAACAAAACAAATTGAACATGGAATGCAGCATGAAACTAAAACTTGTACCTGTCAAGACTACAAACCTATACTGCTATATGTGAGTGGTCAAGCTAGTTCAGGGAAAACATTCTTAATAAAAAATCAGCAGCAAGTTCCTCCAACAATTGACAAACAACAAACTGTCAGCTGTTGTAACTGCCCCCACAGGTTTAGCCGCCTACCACATAGGCAGTGTCACTTTACACCGATTACTACTCCTTCCAGTAGAACACCAAAACAAATTAGACTACTATTTCTCCAGAAGCTGCAATGGAACTACGCAGAGTTTTGAACCAGATGAATATGCTGCTAATAGAGGAGGTGAGCATGGTCTCCAACCTAATTTTGGCTTTGATTCACCTCACATTACAAGAGGTCCTCAAAACAGGCTACGAAGAACTCTTTGGAGGAAAACACATTGTTTTGGGAGATTTTCTTCAATTAACACCAGTTAAGGTGAACCTATTTTTAAACATTAGAGCACAAACTATGCCGTAAAACTCTTGGCAGCATAGGAAATGTCAATCTTTGGCAACATTTCCAATACAAAGAATTAACTGAAAACATGTGTCAGTCTGCAGACCTCACCGACGCCAACATTTTAAAAAGCATTAGAGTTGGTGTGCTATCTAAAGAAGCACAATCTATATTAAATATCAGGCACATCCATGTACCCTATGGGCATAACACATGTGCTACTGATGTCATGGAACAATTAACACACAAAAATGCAAAGTGTATGTCCTTGATGCCAACTCTTGCAAGCTGTGCAAAATTCAATGAAACAATGTTGAAAAAAGAAATGCAACCAATAGTTCAAATTTAATTCACAGACAAACTGAACGTGCACGGTATGACACTACCCATGTGTGAACAAGGCACAGCACGATTAAATACCTTAGAAAACTATCTCTAACACAGCTGGTTTAGAGAAAATATTAAAATAATCGTTAAACTGTAGAGTAATGCTCAAAAGTAACCTTGATATGGACCAAGGACTAGTTAATGGAGTACTTGGTACAGTTGTTGGCTTTCAAACTTACCCACGTGACAACAACATTCAGTTTTTCAATATTCACTTTGAAAAACTGTCAGACGTTAAAAGGCTAGGGCGCTCAACAGCCCGTTTCCTTCTTTTCAAAGACATGCATGTATGCAATTTTCTCTATCTCTAGCATACGGAGTCACCATTCATAAATCACAAGGTCTTACCCTAGATCAAGCATTGATAGATATTGGCAGCACAGGGTTTAAAGAAGGCATGAGCTATGTAGCACTGTCACGCCTTCAAACACTTGAAGGACTTTCTAGTCAACTTTGATGCAAGTAAAGTAAACGCTGATATTCCTTGCATTGTAGAATACAATAGTCTTCGTGTACTCTACGCACCCCATCTCAAAACCTATCCTGTTCCTCAAAAAGCAAAAGTGTGTAAAGAAAACTTGTTCAGACTCAAATTATACATGATCTCACAATAATACCTCCAGAGAAATTAAAATAAGCTAATACTTCATCAACGACCACAACCAAAGAAGGATCTACTGCACAAACAAAACCAACTACCTCTTCAAAGAAACAATGCACTCTTCCAACAAATAACTTAGACACAGAACTGTCTGGTCCATTCAAATTTTCCAATAAAACTGTTAAATTGCTATCCAAATGTAGCAATCAATATTCTATTCCAATTGCCACCAATTGTTGAAAACATTTACTTAAACGGGACAGACCAATTAGGTTTGCAAATGTTAGCCTTTCACAGAAATGCAACCAACAATCCTGACAACACTTACAGTGTTTCTGTAATAAGGCAGGAATTGGACTACTGTGCTGGAATGGTCAGATTCACTATAGACACATAAGAAGATGCGCAAGAATTTCTAATGTACTGACTACAAGTACTGGAAAACAAAAACATACGTATAAATTAAATCTTCCAGATTTCATACATGTGGAAACATACATGCACTCTCTGCAGTCATGTGGCACAGGAACAAGTCCCTAATGAACGCTTTGTGTATGTATCCATACCAAACTTGAATCCATTCCATTTAAGCAACTTGTACAACATGCAAACCATGCCAGATTATGTACGACTTGCAATTTTGATAATCGTTCCACCTTACAAATACAGTCACATAGTGAATACGTAATAGTAATGCTTTTGCGTTACAATTCAGATGGTACCAAAAACAACTGCAAGCTGACTGGATTCACACATGGACAAGTATCACTTGGTAAGAAAACCTTCACAACAGCAAGTATAATCTACCATGCAGGAGCCACAACCAATGCAGGTCACTACACTGCATACATAAAAAAGAAACGTGGATGGTTCGAATGTAATGATACTTTCATTACTCTAAAACAGAGATTACCAGCAAATCTTGTAAACGCTTACCTAATATTCTTAAGAGCAAAATGTATTCAGTAATCCGAGTATAAACATCTACAAAATCTCCTCAACCTTTAAATCCATAAACTAATAAGACAACAGCTATCTAACAGTTATGCCAACTGGTATCTAACTACAACCAGAAAACTGCAATATACATTTTTCTAAGAAACCCTGCAACACTTATTACGTATAAAAATACCCTCAACAACTTCAAAACTATCAACAGTTATAATACGCCAACAGGTAATTAACTGCCCCAAAATTCAGCAACAACCCAACAGATAAATGAATACTGCTAAAATGCAACAAGAAATAAACTATTAAAATACGCCAACTGGTATCTAATTGCAACAATAGTAACACCACTTCCAATCCAAAAACCATACACCTATTCAATTCCTCCTACTGAAACCAACCACCTAGAAATATTGTACCATAACATAGTATGTTTTTTTTTATCCTGCATGGATTTTTTTCCCGACAGACCCAATGACTTTATGAACAAACACAGGAACTGAGCAAATTGCACAGTAGACTGGTTCGAAGAATAGTGCTTGTAAAGTACTAACTAGGAGGGTCGACAAAGTACAGAAATGTCTACTATGCAATGCAATAACTCATTATAAACTACCTCCACTAACAGGTGATATTTTCTTTTATCACAGAGAATGAAAAAACAATGTCTGCTTCAATTTCCCATACCATGAAAAAACTGCATACAGCCTCAACAAAGCAAACAGTAAGTATACAATAACTGGAGTCACAAACACTGCCACATTACACACCCATGCAAGCAAACACCTGACCACAACCCAAAATGTTTGCTTGCATGGATGTGTTATGCTGTGGTGGTTGTGGCCAGGGCCTACAGTTTTGGGTGCATGGCCTGGACAAAACATTGCATGCAGCCTCAACAAAGCAAACAGTCAGTATACAATGATTGGAGTCACAACCACCGCAACATAACACACCCATGCAAGCGAACACCTGCCCACTAACTACAACCCAAACTGCCTAGAGTCTTAGGTACCAACATTCTGAACACAGTCCAACAAACCACTACCACACACCATGGCCACTGTCCTATAAATACTATTACACTACTGGCAACCAGTACAGAAACCTTTTGAAAACATACCTCCTATGCAGCCCACATACCACAGTCAAAATGTTTTCTTGCATGGGTGCGTTATGCTGCGGTGGTTGTGGCAAGGGCCTAGAGTCTTGTTTAATATGTATATATGTACCATTGTAATTTTACCTTCAATATTCAAACTGTATTCATGCACACAACTGTCTATACTATGCCATGTAACCATTACTATCCTCTAGCGCCCAATTACCTCGGGGTCAGGTGCACGATATAAATAAAACAAACAAACATGACTAAGCACTGGCCACAACCACCGCAGCATAACACACCCATGCAAAAAACACCTGCCAACTGACCATAACCCAAAAACATAACACAACCACCTCAAGCCCTATCCACTTCACTTGACATACTAAGACAGTACATGCAGCCAATGCACAAACTCTACAATGCATCCCCTCCCCACCCAATACTCTTCCAACTACCCAAAACCAATACAACAGAGCATAGTAAAATACCCAGTAGTGCGGTCAGTGGTTGGTATGTCCGCGGACACTGATCACATCACGGCCTTCTTCCACCTAAACAAATACAGCATTTGACCCATCTCCCACTCCCCCACCCTCTCCAGCCACTCTTCCACACCAACACACTCCCCAAAATTATATTTCTGCTCTATTCCATGCCACGCTGCCCGTGGATATCCACGGATCCAACATGGCGTGCGCATCTGGAAAATGTGACACTCCTCGCGCTTCACTCCAACCAATCAGCGAACACGTTGCTTGTCCGCTTACATGACTTAAGCCCATTGGCCAATCGGTGTCCTGACCGCAGAGCGAACAGGGAAATGTGGCAGCGGAGCGGACCCAGATATCACACATTTTTTTGGACCAACTTTTTGGTAATTTAAAAAAAAAAAAACCTACTGGATGGATTTCCACCAAATTTACAAAAGCACGCTTTTGGGACCGAACCGCCGCACCTGCTGCAAATTTGGTGAAAATCTATCCAGCAGTTTCAGCTGTAGGCGTGAGCAAAGTTTTTCTCCATTCAGTTTATGTTAAAAACAAAAATGTTGGGAGCCCCCTGTAACTTTGCCCCCTCACCCCAGAACAAAACCTCACCAAACTTTGCAAAACAATTCAGAGCGGGCCATATACTTGTTTTGCAAAGTTTGGGGAGGATTCGTGCAGGGGGAGCAAAGTTATAAGCCACCCAAAAAGTGATCTTCCTATGGATTTTGCAATTTATATGTATATTTCCTGGGTGAGAAACTGATTTATAGACAGCAATTTACTCCAAACCTAAACTAGAACGCAAATTATTTACATTAGGCAGACAAGACCACCCAAGACAAACCGGAGTAACCCAAAATACAGGTTTACAAGGCCTCGTGAGGTAGAGTCAGGTTGACTTTCCTATTATGGACCACGCCCAAGATGTGGCCACGCCCCTTTTCAGAGCAGCCCTGATTCCGTATCCTATTTAAAGCACTGTTTAAGCCTTCTTTCATGATTGAGCAGGGGGCTCGGCCGCCCCGCAAGAGAGGAATAACGCACAGGTTTCGGTTTACAACATCAACAGTTATTGTGCAGTGGGCAGCAAGTGGATCGCGGCCTTTTAATACGGAGTTGGAAACTATGCATACATACTGAATATAGGTCTTATAACTGCAAATGGGCGGTAGACCCGGTGCACAAGTGCAGGGCAACTAATGTATTTTACAAGATGCTGGTAAAGAAAGGTGCGTTTGTAGATTACGACCCGGGAGTGGGGTTGTAGCATACTGTTTGCTGTGTCCCGCTGGTGGTTTGAGTACTTCTAACAACCAGAGATTGTTTACTGAAACGAGGCACCGCCAAAGTGTTTACAAGAGGAGGGATGTGGCCATACACGTAATATAGTCAAAAGAAATGATGGACAGGCGGGGACTGTATTATACAGCCCCCGCCTGTCAGTCTGTATAGTCTCCCAACCAAAGCTCTCGGGTGAAAAAGCTTTCATCCTGTGATAAATCTCTTTCCTAATTCCCTCGCAAGGATTAGGGCAAATCAGATGGGGAAGGGTTTGAAGGAGCGAGGAATGGAAATTTCGGATTAAAGAAAATGTGAGTGGAAGTGTTTCTGTTGTGGGCCTGACAGCGCCACCCATCCTCTCCCAACAGCGAGTGTCAAAGCCACCTCCCCGCCTCACCTTCTTGATGTTATACAGGCGGGTCAGCATCCCGACGCCCCTGTCATTCAGGATGGTAAGCTTCTCTGCCAGCTTCTGCTGACTAGGCTGCACGGCGGGGCGCGACATGTTCTTCCCTGGAGCCGCTGTCATCCAATGTCACTGTGACAGATCCGGAGCCAGAGCCCGGTGTGCCCGCCCCGAGGCCGATTTCAGAGCACCGGGTTTCGGCTGCCCCGAGTTCAGACTGTGATGTAGTCTGCTACAGAGCACAAACTGTGCTGGACAAGGGTCCAGTTTTGCAGCGCAGCGGGACCCGCAGCTCACTGCAGACGGCGACCGGCTGGAGTCTCCGCCCTGTACCCTGAAACAGACCGTGGGGGCCTCAGGCGCCCCCTGTTTCGCTCTCGCTTTCCTGTTCTAGCTCCCACGGGTCGCTGTACTTCACTTCGTTGTACTCCTCCGCCTTCCTGGAGCTCCGCTCCCAAACCCAGTTCACTCCCATCCCAGGCCGGCGATTGAGAGCGGTGATCATGACCACAGAAAGAGGACTAGCGGGAAACGGTCCAATGGACGCCATTTTCAATCACAACTCCATAATTTTTCGGAACAGGATTTTTTTCCAGACACTCTAATTCATAGGTACGTCGTAAGCAAAAGTTTTTTTTTTGGTTGAGTCATAGCCTTATCTTTTTGGTATAATTGCTATGTTCGTGGAAAACGCTCACGGGGCCGATTCTGAGGTGCATGCAACAACACGGGTGTTCATCCATGAAGGCTGAACACTTTCTTTAAAAGCACCCTATTCTGATGATGTCCTAATGATGTGCTCTGGCATTTAAACCCGATTTACTACTTTAGAACATTCATAGCGACCATGAGAAATGCATGGCTGGCATTGCAGGGGATTCTGCTCTCAAGGACACAGCTTTAGCAGTCAATAAGAGGAGTTAAAATAAGGCACCAGTGAAGTGTTGTTAAACGCTGCTTCACACTTTTTCCTTTATAAAAATGACATTTCCGAGACTGCAGCACCACTTTTCTCATAGCTCCCAACTCACACGCTTTTGGCGGGTGTCACCCGCCTTGTAAACAGCGGACTCACCCGCCAAACCTCATGCACGCCCATTCATTTCAATGGGCCTCTCACCCGCCAAAAGTAAAATCGGGTGGTTTCACCCGCTTTTGCGACATAAATGGTTGAGAGCTATGCTTTTCTCGTTTAATGAAAGCTTAAGAAAACTTTCTTAAACTAGAAAAGTGGCGGTCTTTTTGAAAATGCTTGCACATGTTTTTATGTAAATGCATAGCTCTCAATCATTTGTGTTGCAAAGGCTGGTGAAAGCACCCGATTTATTTTTTGGCGGGTGGGACGCCCATTGGAATGAATGGGCTAGCAGGAGGCTGGCGGGTGAGTCAGCCCTTTACAAGGCGGGTGACACCCGCCAAAAGCGTGTGAGTTGCGAGCTATGGTAAACGGTAGATTCATGCAGCTTTTGCTGCTAGGAAGCACAACATTTCCCCTCCAGTATTTCCACCCCCCCAGAATGGTGGTGCTGGAAACTGTAAGGGAGATTGTCGGCTTTTAACACTATAATTAGCACAAGCTCAGAATCAGGCCCATGGTGGTGATGAGCCAGTCTTCCAGACATCTATTGAGTCCCAGTCTGTGTAAGATAAATCAATATTCCCATGTAGCAATGAACTCACTGTATCAAATGTTCGGGACAATTCAGATTTTCAATACTAAAGTTACAGAAAGTCATCATTCTAATAAAGACACAGACGAAGGAATGTGCTTTCTCTTCTCTTAACTTTCTCGAGCAGCAAATATCAACAATAATCAATATAACAAACAAAGCAATGAAAAGTACAGTCCCCAACGTAGTTTGATCTCTTTGGTAGTTCATATTATTATTGGTCCTTTTCTTAAATCACGTGGCTTTCCTGACCAACAGTCTATAACCAGTCCCAATAAACAGGGGATGTGGCTTGCAGCCATGGAGTAGATCGTCTTCCAGGACTGCTCCTGCCCGATCCTGCAAGATCCGTGAAAATAGCAAGTTCCACAGTAACAATATAGCTGGAAGTTGGCGAGAAAGTGTGAGAACTTTACTGGAGTGCCCAACTGAAAGGAGGTGAACGGAGGCGAGAAGCAGAGCGCGAAAGAGAGGGACTACCGATGGCTCCTGTAATCAAAATGGCAGCCGCGAGGGGAAGGTGGCGGTGGAAGTGTGTGGGAGGCTTGGAGGTCGAGAGGAGCCCAAAGCACTCAAGCAAACCAACAGCAAGACAGCAGAAGACACGGTAGCAGAGGCAGACTGCAGAGGGGCACCCACCGTAGAGGACGGACGTCCGGGAACTGGCCTGGCCTGACCAAAGAAAACATGTGGAGAGGAGCGACAACTGACTCCCTCCGGCAAGACGGACACCGCAACAAACACAAGGCAAGTGCGGCGCTAAGCCTCCTAATAGTCCTAGCCCCTTGAGAGCGCAGAACAAGAGGCAAGGCCATATGCCGGTTAACCTGGGAAGCACGGTGGTGATGAGCTGACAGTGGTAGCTCCTGGGGTAAACATTGGAGACGTGAGTGCTCTGCAGCTCACAGAGGACCGAATTAGTGGCTTAACTAAGGGGACCCAGGCGAGCGGTGAAATCAAGGAAGCAGCCCTTACTACCCCCTGGCAATAAGAGGCTGAGTCTATGTCGCAGAAGACAACTCGCGGTTAGCAATCATTCAAGATGAAATGCCAGGGGAAAGATCCCGGCACAAGGCTGGGGGAGAAGGACTATTAAGTACACAATAGCAGTGAACAGCCAAAGGTTACTGGGGTGCATGGGGCAGTATTTGCACCTGGAGTGCTATGTAAGCTTTTACTTTTTGATACACATACAACAAGCCCACGTTATTGAATAGCCACAACCAAGACACATTCAATTAGGCCCAAGATCTCATGTGAGGAGCTTGGGGCAGAAAAAGATTGTAGCCAATTACCAGGGGCTTAAGCAGGCTGGATGCTTCCCAAGTTGGCCAAAATAAAAGCAAACTAACCCACGTTAGACAGCTTTGCCAGGACCAAGCAGCATGTTCCCAGAGGATACATAGAATCAGCGCAGGGTAAAGGGGGTGAGGCCATGGAGCTGCAAAACCAGGTGATGCTACCAATAATGGAATACCGTTAATTTGTGGGTGATAACCTGATGAGAGAGCATGTTGGAGTCCTAGAATTCGACAGAGATGTTTCCAAAATTGAGAGATGTATTGAGGTCCTCTATCTGATATGATCTTGGAAGGGAGTCCATGAAGACGAAATATATGTTCCAGGAAAATGCCAGCGAGTTCTGAGGAGGATGGCAATTTGTGCTATGGTGTAAAATGGGACAGGTGAGTAAACAAATCAATGGTAACCATGATCGTCGTATAGCCCCTAGATGGTGGTAATTCCACAATAAAGTCCGTGGCGATGCACTCCCATGGTCTAGAGGGTAGTGCAGGTTGCAGTAGGAGGCCTGCCGGTTTCTTATTATCATGTCCCTCACTCCCCTGCTAATATCACTGAACCTGCACTGAATTCTGCAACTGGGCCAGTCAGCGACTTCGGTCCTTGGCCCAGCCACTCTTCTCTGCACTGCCTCCCTGCACTACGGGACTGTCTCTATATCCTACAGCCCCTCCTCCCGGAACTTACCTTGCACTTGCCACCAGCTGGCCCTATTATTTATCGTGTATTCTATTAACCCTGTACTGCACTTTCCCCTCTCCCTTTCCCCTTGCACTTTCCCTTCCCCTCTACCCTTGCACCTGCGCGATCTGAATGACACCTGGCCTAGTAGGATCACTGTCTGTCTCCCCTTGTTCCCCCCGCCTTGTCGCGCCTCGTAACACTTGGTATAGGCGCATTACAAATGCCATATCATATCATGTTTGTTTTGATTGCAGACTGCGCAGGCTTGAATGTACCATTGAATGTCAGTTTTCATTTTGGGCCACCAAAATTGTCTTTGTATGAGATGAAGGGTGTTGGTGACACCACGATGTCCGGAATGAAGAGTGTCATGGCAGAGGTTAATAATCCTTAGTTGCAGTCTCTGTGTGGGAATGACCAGGGCCTTGGACTTGAATAAATATCCATCTCTAGAATTAAGTCTCCATCGATTCTTTCCTGTGAATTCTTTCCAGATTTCAGAAGACTGGGTTTGCACTCAAATCTCTTCCAGGAGACTGATTGCTTGGGCTACAAAAATTGTGTGGGGAAACATCCTTGGGTATGCCCGATCTTCAAGAGTTTCATAGTCAGGACGTCAAGATAGGGCGTCTGCGATTAGATTATGTGATCCGGGAACATGATGGATTTGGAACTGGTACTGGGCGAAGAAGAAGGCCCAACAGGCTTGACAGCTATTTCTACATTCCATAGATTGCAGCACTTGAAGATTTCGATGGTCCGTACGGACCTGGACAGGATGTTTAGCTCCCAGAAGTAGATGACGGAGTAATGGATCTCACTGGAAGTCAGGGTTTGTGAGAGGTAAGCAATGGAATGTTGTAGTTTATCCTCGAATTCCTGCTTTAACACTGCTCCTATGGCGTAGTTAGAGGCGTCCGTCTCCACTAGGAATGGTTGATTAATATCAGGTTGAGCAAGGATAGCAAGGATAGGAGCTTGAGTAAATTCCGTCTTCAATCGTTGAAATGCTTGGTCTTGGGCTGAGGTCCAGAGGAAGGGAGTATCTTTCTTCAATAAGGTAATGATCGGTTGAACTATCTCAGAAAAGGATGGCATGAATTTCCGATAGAAATTGGCAAGCCCCAGGAAGGATTGAATTTGTTTCACCGAAGTGGGGGCAGGCCAAGATAGTATGGCTTTTACCTTTGAATGGTCCATTCCTATCCCTTCTGGACTAAGGACGAATCCTAGATAATGAACAGAAGTGACATGAAAAAGGCATTTCTCGGGTTTAGCCAGGAGTTTATGTTCACGTTACCATTGCAGAACTGCCTTCGCATGCCCTTCGTGCTTTTGAGAATCCTTGGAGTAAATCAAGATATCTTCTAGGTAAACGATGACGAAGAGGAACAACATGTCAGAAAACACCCTATCCATGAAGCGTTGGAAAACTGCGGGGGCATTAGCAAGCCCGAAGGGCATGACCAAGTACTCAAAGTGACCAAAGGGTGTTCTAAAGGCTGTCTTCCATTCGTCTCCTTCCCTGATACGGATTAGATGGTAAGTGTCATGATGCCTACCCCCGGAGCACCAGGCCAGGCTCAGCACCCCCGGGAGCAGGCATCATGCCCCCGGGTAAAAGCCCAGCGGCCCCTTATAGGGGCTCTTTGGACTCTGTCCTGGCGCCGTTGGCGCCAGGCTCATGTTGGACATCAGTCCTGGCGCCATAGGCGCCAGGCTCATAAAGGAAGGTGTTTTGTGCACTTACCTGATGCAGACCATGCTGCAAGATTCAGGCCTCCCTGAGACCTTAAAGGGACTATTTTTTCATTGGGACTATTTTGCCACTCGGGCGTGGCCAGGGAAGGATACTTACCTGGAACTACTTTGGGGGCTATTTAAGCCACGCCCAGACAGTAGCTCACGCTTCGCGTTGTTCTGCATCCAAGCAGCTGTACGCTCACCGTGTCTGCTCCTGCATCTGGTCTCCAGCCACGCCCGCCTCGATCCTGGAACACCTGTAAGGAAAGAAGAGAAGAGAAAGGTGAAAACCAAGAATTTTATCAAACTTCTTACCTACATCCGGAACCTGAGAAAAGACTTTCATTTAAAAGCACTGCGTTGCTCGCTGCAGCGCCGCGCTTCACTCACCTGTCCTCGGGAGTTCTTCTGGCTCCACTGCGACTGTCTGCACTGGTCGCCACATCTCTGCGCCTAGGGGAGAGAAGAAGAGACAAAAGGTGAGCAGAAGGAACATATGAGCAAAGCCTAATTTTCCGCCATAACACTTACCGGTCTTCTGTTGGTGGACCATTCCTCATTTCGGGTCGGCGCCGCTTCGTTGGCAGGTACCGCACCCCGGCCCCTATGGGGAAAGGACAAAAGACATTACTGGAGGAATATAAAGACATTAAGAGGGATCGCCCCCATCGCTAACTCACCTGAGTTTATCATCGGCAATTCAATCCCTCAACGCATCGCCTTGATTCTGCACCTGAAATAAAGGACAGATCACAGGTTAGGAAGGCAACAGAAAAGGAGGCTCTACACTTGAACTTTTGTAATCTTCATACTTACGGCGTTCCGCTCGGAAAAGTCAAGTGGATTTTGCCAGCGCCATTCTGAAAACCAGTGAAGTAACTGGACAAACACGCGCCCCTGCACCAGAAGCAGGATGGAGAGTTCATCCTTTCAAACCATAAGGTGAGCTTCAACCGGGGATTTCGGAGGAAGTTAGAGAAGAACGAAGGGGGGAAGGGGGGAGCAAGCACACTATTCTGCAGACTGTTAATCCCCTTTCTCATCTGCAGAAGGATATTCCTACGGGCCAGACAAGCAAGATTTGAGGGTCCTGTTCAGTCGGTGTTCCGAGTTCTGCGCATCACGCTCGAAGAGGCCACAGCAACCCAGACTAGAGCAGCGCCTCCGTGGGAGTCAGGTGAGCGTTACAGTAAGCACCCCTGAGATCTAACTTAGTGAAGATTACAGCTCCTCTCACTGCTTCCAGGATATCCGAGATTAAGGGCAAAGGGTAGTGGTCCTTGAGGGTGCATTGATTCAATCCACGATAATCAAGACAAGGTCTAAGCTCTTGGGTGTCTTTTTTGGGGACAAAAAACAATGAGGCTCCAGCTGGAGATTTAGATGGTTTTATGGTGCCATTTTCCAGATTGGTGTCCAAGTATTCTCTAAGGGCCTTCTTTTCCGGTTCGGAGAGAATGAACATACTCCCAAAGGGAATTACTGCCGAAGGTTCTGTATCTATTGCGCAGTCTTCAGGCCTGTGAGGGGGTAAGGCCTGGACTATAGCAGTTGAAAACACATCAGCATAGTCCTGGTAGCCTTTAGGAACCTGTATGACATTTGAAACCATGAGAGGGCCTTGTGGATCTGTTGGAGTGTTTTCAGAAGGTATCAAGGAGGGATCTGGGGATAGACAGTGTGTCAGGCAAAACTCTGAACCAATAAACAAAGATCCTGCTGCCAAATTGATGTAAGGATTGTGCTTCTGCAACCAGGGCATGCCCAGTACCATGGGGTAATGGGCTGACTTGATGATGTCAAATTTGATCAATTCCTCCTGATGGTTTATTGAAAGTTGGATTTCCTTTGTCTGTAAGGATAGGGGTCCTGAAGTGAGAGGTCTTCCATCAATCACCTCCACAGTTTGCACAATACTCTGTGCTTCATATGGGACATGTGCTTAAAGACCCAATCTTGATCAATGAATATTCCCATAGCCCCACAATCCACCAAGGCCAGGATGGGGTAGGTCTCCTTCTTCGATAATGATAAGAACGCTTGTAGAACCACTAAGTTGTTCTGTCCAGGAGAGTTCAAGGATGGAATTGATGTGGAGCAAACATCTCTCTCCCGGAACCTCGCTCCATCTAGGATCGGGAGCTGGCGTTTCCCGAACGCCGTGGAGGGGCTAGAGGACATTCTCTAACCAGGTGTTTATCTGAGGCACAATACATGCACAAGCCCGTGTGGATCCTCCTCATCCTTTCTTGTGGGGATATGGGTCCACAAAGGCCCCTATTTGCATGGGTTCACGA
This sequence comes from Ambystoma mexicanum, assembly GCF_040938575.1. Classification (NCBI taxonomy): domain Eukaryota; kingdom Metazoa; phylum Chordata; class Amphibia; order Caudata; family Ambystomatidae; genus Ambystoma; species Ambystoma mexicanum. Next base: position 802,451,687 of record NC_090931.1, on the reverse strand, counting down.
TCGCAATCAGAGACTGGAGTAGGATCAGATTTCAATGAAGTCTCAAGGGAACTCTTCTGGAAGGGCATCTTGGTCTTTTTTCTCTCTGCTTTCTTTTCCTGGATACGAAAGTCTATCTGCATGGCTACATCCATAAGAGCCTGGAATGAGCTTGGACGAGCCACTCTGGCTAATTCTTCTGTTATCTCTTCGTTAAGCCCCCTTTGGAAAAGAGTAAAACTTGCTTCTGAAGACCAATCCGCTTCCTTGGCCAATTGTTTGAATCTTGTGACATATGTCAGCATGTCCTGGGATCCTTGCTGAAAATCAAGTAGGCGTTCCTGGGCACTATAGACCTGTTCTGGGCGGTCAAACATGGTCTTGAGGGCCTGTATGAACCTGTCATAATCATCCAGGAGGGCATCTCCAGAATTGACTAAAGGAGTAGCCCAAGTCAATGCATTCCCAGCGAGGTGCAAGATTATAAAGCCCACCTTTGCCCTGGAAGTTGAAAAATAATAGGGCTTAAAAGTAAAATGCACCAAGCAGGAGTCGAGGAATCCACGAAGGGTTTTTGCAGACCCATCGTATTTGTCTACAATGCCACCCAGTAGAACACTCTCCTTTGTGAGGAGACTCCTTTGTGGCAGAATCGCGGGACAGAACAAGTTGCTTCAATGCGGCATTCTCCGCCTTTAAATTCTGCACCTCGATCATTAATTCTTGCATGCCACGCATGAGATCCAGAACGGCCTTTTCCATATTGGGTTCACTGTCGGTCGTTTGGCGTCTCAAACTGTCATGGAATTCCCCCCGTCTCACCTGGGACCGCTTCTTGCAGGACTCCGTGGGGGAAATCGTCTTGCGCACGGATCGGGTTTTGTACAAGCCTGCACAAGTCTCTTCTGACTCCAGCGTGCATTCAGTGTTCCAGGATACTCAGATGTTCAGGACGTCCAGGAAAAGAGGAAGCGTACACAAAGGGGGTACGCAGAATCCAGGAACAGGTTGGAGAGGAGAAGGAGGAAGGAATGGGGAATAAGGATCCGGGAACCTAGGACAGAGTAACAGTTCAACAAGCTACGAAGCACACGTCTAGTCACTATCAGCGATAGCGTTGAGACGCGCGGAGGCGTGATCTATTTGTAGAACGTTCTACGTCCGCCGTGAAAGCTGGTGTGAGGCGTATCATGTTAGATGGCCATGTTGGGAGTATCAATGAATGCAAGCCCCGCTGCGATAAGGACCAGGAAGTCCAGGTGGGGCGCATTCTGTGAGTCATGACAGCTTGGGGCGAATGCGAGAAGTGGACATGCCTGAGCAAGGGTAACACTGCTGGGTAGTTGTTCATAGTTGGGGATGTTCTGTTTGGGAGGGGCTTGCCTGCAGTTTAGTAGCACAACATTTTTGATTAGATCAGCTCATGGGGAGAAAGCAGCGCTGGGTGACTTAGGGGATAAAAGCTAATGGCTGGAACTGTAAATATCCTTACTTGGAATGTGAGGGGCTTGAACGCCTACGTGAAAAGAAATAGGGTTTATTTGTACCTCAAGAGTTACAAAGTGGACCTAGCCATGTTGCAAGAAACACACCAAGACGCCACAGAAGCTCCTAGACTCCTTTTCCCTGGAGGATGCCTGGAGAGCTCTCGATCTAGACACCAGACATTACTCGCACCACTCAGCACCACACACAGTGCATACAAGAATAGATTACTTCTTTGTAGGGCATGAACTGGCACATCACATTACGCACGCTCAGTACAAAGGCAGGGGTTTATCAGATCACGCCCCGCTCAACCTACAATGGCAATACGTGCCCCCTAGAGCTCTGATACCTGTGTGGTGGCTTAGAAGTGAGTCGCTGAAGGACCCTCCATTTTGAGACTGCATTAAAGACAGCATTACTGAGTACGTTTTGCATAATACGGGCAGTGTACCTAGCGCAGGAACCTTTTGGGAGGCGATGAAGGTGGTGGTCAGGGGAATAGCCATAGCAGGGTCAAGCAGTGTCCAAGCAAACATCAATAGGGATTTGCCCTCTGCAGAGGAAAGTTTGAGGAAACTGGAGCAGTCTCGGGGGCAAGGGTTATGGAACTAAAACAGAAATGTATGGAATGCTGGGAGAGGCTGGGCAAACGTAGCTTCGCTAAATACACTGAGAGGCAACACATTGAAAGGGATAAACCCAGCCGATTGCTGGTATGGCTATATAAAAATGAGGCGAAACAGGGCCCTCAGCCTTGTTTCCCTCAGCGGGACTGCATAAGACAGAACTAAGCGCACTGCCCGTTCTCGCCTTGCAATGGAAAATGCCCACATTTAGATATTTGGGGGTTAATGTATACCAGGACCCAGTGGCGGAACACATATATAACACGCTGAGTGCCCTAGAGGGCGTTAAAAGTTCTATGAAGTTCTGGGCGAGACTGCCTCCTTCGCTGATGAGAAGGGCAGCTCTGCCGAAAATGGTGGTGCTGCCTAGACTGCTACACTTCTTCGTAAATGTCCCGTTCTACATACCAAGATCTTTCTTTAAAACTCTAGATAGTATTTGCAGAGTATTTCTGTGACAAAATGGGCGGAATAGAATAGCGTTATCATCGCTACACAGGCCATACGCAGAGGGTGGCATTAGGGTCCCGCAGTTTGAACTATATTACATAGCAGGGCAGGTACAATTTGTAGTAGATTATAGAGGGCACACCATATCACGGATATACAACCTTTTATTGTTTAATGGGCCTCCCTCCCCCCTAGCGGTAAAGGGCAAATGGGAGGAAGATCTAGGGTGTCACACTCACCTGTGTCTCTGCAGGAGCGATGGATGAGCCTCCCTTGACCCGAGTTCTCACTTCCCCTGTTTCAACCAGAGGGATACCTGTCAAATACAAGGTGTACACTTAGACCTGAATTCACCTGATTCCCCTGGGCCCTTCCCTTCACTTTACTGTGTGCTGTGATTTCCCCTAAGGCCTTACCTTGATCTTTAGTAGGGTGTGCACTCCATCCTGCATTCGCAGGGGCGCGATTCACTCATGTGATTGATGCCAATGTCTGTAAGCTGAGTTCAGATGCCACATGCTGTTTTATGCCTTCACAGTGAGGCCGAGTGTTCAAGGGCCAGTTTCTTCACTGGCTAGAAAGTCCTTCCCACAAGTGAAAATTGCGCGGAGAATGTTGAGTGTCCAAAATTGTCCGTATTGTCTTTGTTTGCCGGTATTTTTGTGGGTCAGTAGCGCTGCGTGTAGAAGCTAGCTGCTGGTAGGTATGCGCAGCGCCTTTAATTCGAGCACACCTGGTAATGTCTCTCCCTTTCCCTTGCAGGAGAAATTATGTGGAATTAGCGCCTCAAGTCTGGGTTCAGCGCTACGGGAGACTCAGTGGTTTGGTAAGTATGCACGGAGGCTTTGGTAAGTTTGCACCGCGTTGAGAGAGAGAGAGAGCGCAGTGAAATAAGTGTTTGCGTTACTGGGGCGAGCGCAATGAATAATGTCTCTTCTTTAATTTGCAGGGGTTTGTGCGCTCGTACAACTGACCTGGATTCCAGCATTGCAGGAAGATTCGGTGAGTATGCGCAGCATTACTGATGTGCGCGTGTTAACGCAATTCTTCTTTGTTCTTACAGGTGCCAGTGTAGAAGTCCCCTCTTGACTGGAGATAGCTGCGGCGTGGAGTAAGAACGGAAGTTCCTCCGGAGCAGGTAAGCAGAAGCAGAATGATAAAGCAGGATGATCCGGAGCAGGTAAGCAGAAGCAGGATGATCCGGAGAAGGTAAGCAGAAGCAGGATGATCCGGAGCAGGTAAGCTGAAGCTGGCTGATCCAGAGCACGGCAAGTGTGTTGCTGATACAGCTCACAGTAAGCAACACGAAGCACTGAAAGAATCTTGGGTGTGGCTTATATAGCCAGCCACACCCAAACACTAGAGAGCTCATGAATTGTCATGCTATTCCTTTTTGGCAACAGGAAGTGGTAACCAGGAAGTTACTACAAACACTAGAAAGGAATTAAAGGAGGGATCTGCTATGGGTTCTTTGTGTGCCTATGCCAGGCCTGCCAAGCCACCACCCAGCTTGCCCCAACTACCTGCCTGATACCCATGACAGTCTCCCCCCTCAAGATCCCTCCCAATGGTGTGTATGAGGGCTTTGGTGTCTCAGGATGGTCCCGATGGAATTTTCGCATCAATCGGAGGGCATGCACGTGTGTGCTGGGTTCCCATGATCTTTCCTGGGGTCCGTACCCCTTCCAGTCAATAAAATAATACAGGGTCTTTCGTACTAGTTTGGAATCTAATATGTTCTTTACCTCATATTCTGGTGCTTCTTCACCCACTTGTGTGGGTGCGGGAGGTGTGGAAGTTCGGGTTCCTGGGTGTGCTGGTTTTAATAGTGACACGTGAAATACGGGATGTATAAGCATATGTTGAGGTAACGCCAGTCTCATGGCTGCTGGATTAATTACTTTTTCAATTGTATACGGGCCGATGTATCTAGGCTGACATTTTTTGGGACCCTTTAAAGCAATGTGTCTAGTTGCCAGCCAGACCGAGTCTCCCGCTTGATAATCTGGGGCTTTTCGTTGATGGTGATCAGCGTTTCTTTTCTGTGTTTCTTTGGCTTGCTGTAGGTTCCTGCTGGCTTCTCTGGCTGCCTTCATGATGCTGGCATGCAGATTCTTTACTGCAGGCATTTGTTTTCTGGCGGATCGTAGACCGACGTTCTGGGGTTTCGACCATATATATTAAAGAAGGGTGTTGCTTGGGTTGATGAATGTTGTTGTAGGCATACTCTGCCATCCATAGTATTTCTGTCCAGCTTTGGCTTGTTTGGTATAATAGACAGCGCAAATACTGTTCCATGGTCTGGTTCGTGCGCTCGGTTTGGCCGTCCGTTTGAGGATGGTGACTAGAAGACAGACGGACTTCTACTCTTGCCAGGGCACAACATTTTTTCCAAAAACGAGATACAAATTGGCAGCCCCTGTCAGAAACGATTATGATAGGGAATCCATGTAACTTGACGATTTGGTCTAGAAAAACCTGCGCCAGAGTCTGAGCTGAGGGAATACCTTTTAGAGCTATGAAATGGGCCATTTTGGAGAAGAGGTCCACTACCACGAGGATGGTATTATAACCTGAGTTTGGAGGTAAGTTAGTGATGAAGTCCATTGATACTGTGTGCCAGGACGCTGGCGGAATGGTGATTGGCTGAAGGAGGCCGGCTGGTTTTTGCCTGGATATTTTGTATTGTGCACATACCTCACAGGTGCCTATGTAGGTGGCAATATCCTCTCGCCAAGATGGCCACCAATAAGATTTGCTTACTTTCTTCATGGTTGTGGCTATATCCGGATGGGCTTCTAGCAGCGAGCTATGGTAGTCTGATATGATTGCTTGTTGCAGATCCTTAGTTGGAACGTAGAGGCGTTTTTGGTAGTATGGAAGTTTGTCTTGAATGGTGAACTGATCTCCCTTCGTGTCCCAAGCCAGTAGGTCTTCTTCAGACATATTTTCTTTTATTGCTTCCTGCAGTGTTTTTAACAGAGATGGGCCGATGCAGAGGCTGAGAATTTTATGGCTGGGTATGATCTCCACCGGGTTAGGGGAATTGTCGACATCCTCTCCTGTGCCAATGCGGGATAACGCATCCGCTTTCCCGTTCTTAACTCCGGGGCGGTAGGTGATCACAAAGTCGTATTCCATTAAGGATAGGGCCCAACGGAACTGCCTAGAAGACTGAGCTTTTGCTGAGCGTAAGTATTGCATTCCGATGATCTGTTATTATTGTGATGGTGTGTTTTGCTCCTAGTAAGTAATGTCGCCATTCACACAGTGCGCTTTTGATTGCTGGGAGTTCTTTCTCAGAAATCGCATAGTTTAATTCTGCTGGGGAAAATTTCCTTGACCAAAAGGCAATGGGATGAAGGCATCCGGTTTCAGGATTTTGTTGAGACAATACGGCCCCCATGGCAATGCTTGAAGCGTCCGTTTCCACGATGTACGGTAAATTGGGCTGTTGGTGTTGCAGTATTGGGACTGAGGTGAATTTTTCCTTGAGAGCTCGGAAAGCTTCTTCCACCGCTGGTGTCCATTCGAACTTTCGGTGTTTGCGCAGTAAGGACGTTATTGGATGTACAATATGTGAGAATCCCGGTATGAAGCGTCGATAAAAGTTTGCAAACCCTAGGAAACTCTGTACTCCCTTTACAGACTTGGGTGAGGACAAAGTGAGCATTGCCTCCACTTTTCTATTCTCCATTTTGATCCCCTGCGGTGTCAGTACATATCCCAGAAACTCCACCACGGTGACGTGGAAGGAGCATTTTTCTAGCTTTGCGTACAGTTGGTTTTCACGCAGTTTGCGGAGTACAGCTCGCACATGGGTAACATGCTCTTGGGGAGTGGTGGAGTAGATCAGAATGTCATCGATGTAGACGACTGCGCAGGAATCGAGGAGATCCGGTAACACATCATTCATAAAATGCTGGAACGCAGCGAGGTAATTGCAGAGCCCAAAGGGCATGACCTGGTATTCATACAAGCCATAGCGGGTACGGAACGCAGTCTTCCACTCGTCCCCTTTCTTCATGTGTACCAGGTGATATACGCAGTGTAAGTCTAGCTTGGTAAAAATCTTCGCTTGTCTCACCTGGTCTATGAGTACTGGTATCAGAGGTAATGGGTATTTATTTTGTATGGTGACTTGATTTAGGGCCCAGTAATCAATACACGTCCTTAAGTCCCCCTCTTTCTTCGGTACGAAGAAGAGTGGGGAGGCGGCTGGTGACTTAGATGGTCTAATGAAGCCATTGGCCAGGTATTGGTCCAAGTAGGTCCGTAGATGAGGATTTTCTTCCTCGGTTAATGCATAAATGCGGCTGCACGGTACTTGTGCCCCTGGTTGCAGATCGATCTGGCAGTCGTAAACTCAATGTGGTGGTAGTGTATTAGCTTGCTCCTTCGCAAACACATCCTGGAACTCCTGGTATTCCTCTGGTAAAGTGCCCACCAAGCCTAAACCTGCTATCTTTTCCTGTGAAGCTAACAATGGGCTTCCTTGGAGCCCTTTGTTGTCGTAGCAAGAGGCGCATTCCGTGGAAACGAGTAAGGTTTGAGCTCGCCAATCTATCTTTGCGTTGTGCGTCTCTAGCCACGGTATCCCAAGAATCAGCTGGAATTGGGGTGCAGCAATAAGGTCAAATCTAATACTTTCCCTTTGGCCATCTTGGCAGATTAAGGTGATGGTGGAAGTACACCATGTTACCGGTACCGAAAGGAGTTGTGTGCCATCCACAGAAGTAACGCTTTCAACTGTGTCCTTACGGTGGAATGCCAATCCCGTGGTCTTTGCAGTGTTTATGTCCAGGTAGTTCCCAATAGCGCCACTATCTATGATAGCTGTGAGGGCATGCATTCGGGTGGGCTGTGAAGGGTCTACCAAAACCACAGGAATACTGAAATGAGAGATCTGAGTGCTCCGTTCCTGGCTCGACAGACCGACCTCTACATCTGCCGGGCATTGGAGTTTTCCGCTACCGCACCTGTGTCTTCCCCTGTGTTATCTAGTACCCCCATTGTCTTCCGTAGAGGTTTAACCGTGCTGTTCTGGAGGAAGTGACCAGATTGGCCGCAATATAAACCAAGTTTCTCCTGACGCCTCTGTTCTCTCTCTGCCTTGGTGAGTGGTCCCCTTAGAACACCCAATGGCATGGGCTCTGAGTGTGCTTCTGAGGCCTGTCGATGGGACGCTTCCTTTGGTCGGACATACACTGGTCTATGCTCTGATTTGGTTCGCTCGGCCTTGCGATCCTGTAACCGGTGGTCTAGTTGCATAGTTAGGTCGATGTATACACTGCAAACTTCGGGAGGATTAACTACCTGCGCCAAGACATCTTTTTATTCTCCTCTCAGTCCTCGATAAAATAATGTTATTCGTTTCTCCTCTGGCCAACCTGATTCGGATATTAGGCGATTGAATGTGGCAACATATGAAATAAGATCCTGACCACCCTGTCGCAGAGAGAGTAGCTCATCATCCAGGGCTTGACCTCGAGTCCGTTGGGCAAATAGTTTTTCCAGTTCACGCTGAAAACCATGATAATTTCTCAGTAAATGGTCGTGTCTAAGCATTAACGGGACAGAACAGTCCGCCGCGTGCCCTCCTAAATAGGAGAGGACGAAAGCTACTTTAGCTTGGTCGTTCAGAAAAGTGTCTAGTTTGCATATGAAGTGTAGCCGGCATTGACTCATGAACGCTCCAAATTTCTTGGGATCCCCAGATAAGCGTTCTGGGGGTGCTAAAGGGATGTTGCCTGGAAGCAACACCTGAACGGGTGTGGCTACAGGTGCCACGGAAGGCTGCCCCTGAGGAACTCCACCGGGTAGGGGTGCTAGACCAGCTTGAGTCTGTAAGAGCTGTCTTGCCAAATCGTCTGTTTTGTCCCTGTTGACTACCAGTTCACACCTTAAGGCATTTGTCTCAGAGCGGACTGCCTGCACCTCGGCCCGTAGTTCACCTAACAATAGGGAAAGCTGGTCTACCTCAGAAGTTTCCATCGCTCGATCAGAGGTATTGAGGATGGCTTCGTGTTCTGTCACACTCACCTGTGTCTCTGCAGGAGCAATGGATGAGCCACCCTTGACCCCGAGTTCTCACTTCCTCTGTTTCACCCGGAGGGATACCTGTCAGATACAAGGTGTACACTTAGACCTGAATTCACCTGATTCCCCTGGGCCCTTCCCTTCACTTTACTGTGTGCTGTGATTTACCCTAAGGGCTTACCTTGATCTTTAGTAGGGTGTGCACTCCATCCTGGATTCGCAGGGGTGCAATTCACTCATGTGATTGATGCCAATGTCTGTAAACTGAGTTCAGATGACACACGCTGTTTTATGCCTTCACAGCGAGGCAGAGTGTTCAAGGCGCCAATTTCTTCACTGGCTAGAAAGTCCTTCCCACAAGTGAACGTTGCACGGAGAATGTTGAGTGTCCAAAATTGTCTGTATTGTCTTTGTTTGCCAGTATTTTTGTGGGTGAGTAGCGCTGCGTGTAGAAGCTAGCTGCTGCTAGGTATGCGCAGCGCCTTCAATTCGGGCACGCCTGGTAATGTCTCTCCCTTTCCCTTGCAGGAGAAATTATGTGGAATTGGCGCCACGAGGCCGGGTTCAGCGCTACGGGAGACTCGGTGGTTTGGTAAGTATGCACGGAGGCTTTGGTAAGTTTGCACCGCGTTGAGAGAGAGAGCACAGTGAAATAAGTGTCTGCGTTTGTTAGAGCCCAAGAGCTAAATTCAGAAGTGGTGGCTTGACACATCGTGAAGCAATTGAGTCTTTCTGACAATATAACCCTCAAGAGTACAAAAGGACAGATTGAGGTGAGTATTGGCCGAAAATATTTGGTACACCCTGGTACCCACACAGCTGGCTGCAAAAGAAAATAGCCAAGGATTAATATACAGCTCAAGACAATGAGATAACTAGGCAAGATTATTAGCTGTTACTCACTAGTAAGAATGATGGATTGGACAGAGAATTTCCAAGCTAGAATAGTGAGTATCCTGGACCAAGAGAGGTAGCTATTACTGAGGGTAACAAGGTAGGAAAGAGGAAGAATCAGACAGTAGTTTGCTTATCAATACAAGGGTGTTGAGTGTTCTGGAGTATTTCTGAAGAAGGGATTGCTGTAATTGAGGTGTAATCCCGGGAACACAAAGTCTTGTTCCCTATTTCCGCCGGCACGAGGACGCCTGAAGAAGTCTTTGATCCTGGCGCCGTTGCGCTAATGTCCCTTAAGTTCTTTAGAGTCTCCAGACAGGAGAAGAAGGGAAGACGTGACGAACAATTGAGGGTTTCTGGATTCGGGATGATCCAGCAGAGGTAAGCAGTCCGACAAGCATTCGAGGTGTAGCTGGTTGAGGCGAGGGCAGTTCTGTAGACGTTCCGGTTTAGCAGCAGGTAGGCAAGTCGTGAAGGGCTTAAGCGGGTGCAGTCCAGTAAACGTTCCGGTTTGGCAACAGGTAGGCAAGTTGTGAAGGGCTTAGGCGGGTGCAGTCAATAAGCGTTCCGAGTCGGCAACAGGCAGGCCAGGTGTAGAGGACTTAAGCGGGTGCAATCCAGTAAGCGTTCCGAGTCGGCATCAGGCAGGTCAGGTGTAGAGGACTCGAGCGGGTGCAGTCCAGTAAGCGTTCCGAGTCGACAACAGGTAACCAGTTAAGCAATATCAGGAGAGGAGGTAAAGAAAGTCAAAAAACGGACCAGGGGATCGAAAACCAGGACAACAAGGTAACAAGATACAATGTTTTGTGAATACAAATTCAGAAGCAGCGGCGTGCAGCGTGGGCAGGGTTTAAATTACAAATCAGCTGACTGCACGCACAACGCACCGCCGTAAACTTGAATGCATACGTGTATCCAATGGGAGCCAGCGGTTCCAGGGCAACCCATAGCATTCTCTGAAGGAATGCGTACTTCTGGACGAACAGGTGGTCCGAGGGCTTAGTTTGAGTCCCAAATTCATAGGTATACTGGTGAATCTACTAGAGGAACGGGAATGTTTCCTCATGCGTGTTCCTGGTTTAAGACATGATAAAGAGGAATCAAACGGAACCCTGACAGTTAGCTCCCCCAAAGAAAGATCCCCGGAGTGGGAAGCCAAGAACCTGGATATGAGAAGAGGAGCATGTACATTCGACTCAGGTGTCCATGTACGCTCCTCAGGACCGTAACCCTTCCAGTCAATGAGAAAATGACGAACCCCACGTACCATCTTAGTGTCCAGAATAGCCTTAACCTCGTACTCCTCCACGCCCTGGACCATCACTGGTGCTGGACGAGAAGGGAGGCGGGTACCCGCAGGGCATGGTCTCAGAAGGGAAACATGAAAGAAAGGATGTATCTTCCACTGGGAAGGCAACTCTAAACGAACTACCAAAGGGTTGAGCACTTCCTTAATAGGAAAAGGCCCCACAAAACAGGACAACAAGCACCTACGACCAGGTATATGAAGATTCTTGGAAGCCAACCAAACCAGCATTCTGGGTCGATACTCGGGGGCAGGAGTACTGTGTTTGTCAGCATAGAGTTTAGCTTGCCGTTGAGCGGCCTCCATATGGTTAGAGACCGTCTCCCTCAGGGTAATGAATTCACGGATGCAATCCTGAACTGCCGGGTTGTCTATTGTCGGAATAACATCCAAAGGAAGCGACCTAGGGTGTAGACCATAAAGGGTAAAGAAAGCAGTGGTGCTAGTGGAAGAATGGACAGAATTATTATATGCATATTCTGCTGCTCCCAAAACATCTAACCAAGATTCCTGATGTTGAGCAATTAGACAGCGTAAGAATTGTTCCATAGTGGTATTCGCCCTCTCTGTCTGTCCATCAGTTTCATGGTGATAGGCCGTGGAGTAACGTCCATCAATACCCAAGGCAGTGACGAGATGCCGCCAGAAACGGGAGGTAAACTGTGAACCTCGATCAGTGATGATGATTTCCGGTAGGCCAAAACGACGAAACACGTGCTGCAAGAACAAGTCCGCTAGGACAGGAGCAGAAGGTAGACCTTGGCAAGATATAATCAAGGCCATTTTAGAAAAGTAGTCTATGACCACCCATATGGTAACATAGCCTCTCACAAGAGGTAATTCTGCCACAAAGTCCATAGAAATCATAGCCCAAGGTTTCTTTGGGACAGGCATGGGATGCATCAACCCCATTGGTTTGGATGCCGTACTTTTGCACTGAGCACAAACCGTGCAATTCTTGATGTACTCCGACACATCCTTAGTCATAGTAGGCCAAAATGCCCATTGTTTTAGTTGTTCAAGATTCTTGCGTCTACCCGGATGTGCAGCCATTAAGGCATCATGACACCACTGGAGGGCCAACAAACGGGTTTCAGATGTAGGAAGATAAAGTCACCCTTGTTCATATGGCAATGAGTGGGTGACTTCTATCTCATAGTCATGGAGTTCAGGAGGATTAGTAGCCATCCAAGATTGAATCAAGCCCTTCAAGGATGAATCAACAGTACAAGAACAAATGACAAAAGACCCTTGTAATATCTTCCCCTCCCAGACAGGCGTCTGTCCATCTTCATTCAATCTGGACAAGGCATCCGCCCTAGAATGCAAACTCCCGGGACGGTAGGTGATTTGGAAGTTTTACATTGAGAAGAATTCATGCCAACGTGCGTGTCAGGCGGTCGTACAGAGTACTGATTTGAGCGCAAGAAGATTATGGTGGTCGGTGAAAAACTGTACCAGAGCAATAGTACCCAATAGATGGTGTCTCCATACCAGAAATGCATGCCGTATTGCTAGTAGTTCACGTTTAGTGATCGTATAATTCATCTCATACTTGGTAAGTTTTCTTGAATGGTAGGCCACCGAATGTAGAAGACCCGTGTCTTCACATAACTGGGAAAGAATAGCCCCAACGGCTTGATCAGAGGCATCGGCTTCTACAACAAACGGACGCTTTTGGTCAGGATGCTGGAGCACCAAGGCTGATGTCAAAAGCTTCTTGGGCTTGATCAGTCCATATAAAACGATTCTTGGAGCTAGTCAGTGTCCTGATCCATCGATCACGCCCCTTTTGGTCCTCCTGGTCCCTGGCACGTCGGGGGTTACTCGCTGTAGTACACCCAACATGGCCGAATTCTCAGAACGCGGTCTATCGACCTTTATGTCCATGCAGCACGTTCCATAAAGGAACCACGCCCCTGCGGCTCCGCGCGTCTCAACGCTATCGTTAGCTGAGGCTAGACGTGCGTCGCAGTTCGTGCTCCTGGAACTGAGTTGCTGCTCGAATTCCCGGACCCATTCCTTCTCCTTCCTCCCCCTTGTACCTGCATTCCATCCGCGTTCCGCGCAGACCGCTCTCGTGTGCGGCCTTCCTTCCTGGTCTTCCTGGAGTTCCGTGGTCCCGGACGAAGAAGCTGAACGAATCCTGGAATCCGACGACGGCCGAGCGGGTTTATACAAGACCCGAACAGCACGGAAGAAAACCCCGGCGAAGGATCCCGCAAGGCAGCAAAAACAGGTGAGAAAAAAGGAAACCTGTGACAGATTGAGACGCCACCTGATTGAATTCTACACAGACATGGAAGCGGCCATCCAGGACCTTATGCCTGGCATGCAAGAGCTGACGACCGAAGTGCAAAATTTAAAGGCAGAGAAGCCGCCTTAAAACAATTGGTATTGTCCCGTGAATCTGCTACGAAAGAGAGTGTAATCCTGGGCGGCGTTGTTGATAAATATGATGGTTCTGCAAAGAGCCTTCGTGGATTCCTTGACTCATGTTTGGTCCACTTTACTTTGAAGCCTTATTATTTTTCTACGCCCAGGGCTAAGGTGGGCTTTATTATTTCGCATCTTTCCGGCAATGCCTTGACCTGGGCCACCCCACTGGTTAACTCTGGGATTCTCTCCTGGATGATTATGATGGCTTCATACAGGCCCTTAAGACCATGTTTGACCGCCCAGAGCAGGTCTACAGTGCCCAGGAACGTCTACTCGACTTTCAACAAGGTTCCCAGGATATGCTCACGTATGTCACATGCTTCAAACAGTTGGCTAAAGAAGCGGATTGGTCCTCTGAAGCTTGTTTTACCCTATTTCGAAGGGGGCTAAACAAAGACATCAAGGATGAACTAGCCAGAGTGGCGCGCCCACGTTCTTATCAGGCCCTGATGGATCTTGCTCTGCAGATTGACTTTCGCATTCAGGAGAGAAAGGCAGAGAAAAAGAAAAGCAAGCTACCACTCCAGAAGAACCCCATTGGAATAACCTCGAGCCCTGAAGGTATTTCCACTTCGAGTAACAAGCCTGAACCTATGCAGCTAGGGGCATTCCGTGGACCCATATCCTCCCAAGAAAGAATGCGTAGGATCCATACCGGGTTGTGTATGTATTGTGCATCAGACAAATATTTAGTAAGAGAGTGCTCAATAGCCCCCCCCACGGCGCTCGGGAAACGCCAGCTCCCGATCCTAGATGGAGCACAGGTTTGGGAGAGAGATGCCTGCTCCACATCAATTCCATCCTTGAACTCTCCTGGACAAAATTCTTTGGTGATCTTACAGGCCTTTTTATCGCCATCCAAGAAAAAAACGTATCCCATCCTGGCACTGGTGGACTGTGGTGCTATGGGGATTTTCATAGACCAAGAATGGGTTCTTAAACACCATAATTCCGTACGAATCCCGGACTATTATGCAACCTGTAGAACCAATTGATGGAAGGCCCCTTTCTTCAGGACCCATAACCCTTCAGACCAAGGACGTCGAACTTGCCATAAACCACCATCGAGAAGGGATAGAATTTGACATTATCAAGTCGGCCCATTACCCAATGGTATTGGGAATGCCCTGGCTTCAAAAACACAATCCGTACATCAATTGGACAGCGGGTTCCTTGTTCCTGGGCTCAGAATTTTGTATGTCCCACTGCATAATGTCAGACCTCGCTCCGACACCATCAGAAGGACCTACAAATCACCAAGGTACATTCTCAGTCTCAAACATTATCCGGGTCCTAAAGATATACCAGGAATATTCTGATGTTTTCTCTTCTGCCATTGTCCAGGCGTTACCTCCCCATAGACCAGAAGACTGTGCTATAGAAACGGACCCTTCCGCTGTGATTCCCTTTGGAAGGATGTTCATCTTGTCCGAACCTGAAAAGAAAGCCCTTCGAGAATACCTGGATACTCATCTTGCAAATGGCACCATACAACCCTCTAAATCTCCAGCATGGGCCTCACTGTTTTTTGTTCCCAGGAAAGATACCAAAGAACTCAGACCGTGTCTGGTTTTTTTAGGTCTAAATCAATGCACCCTTAAGGATCGCTATCCGTTACCCTTGATCTCGGATATTCTAGAGGCAGTAAGGGGCGCAGTTGTTTTCACCAAGTTGGATATCACGGGTGCCTACCATCTGATTCGTATTAGGGCAGGAGACGAGTGGAAAACAGCCTTTAGGACAACCTTCGTTCATTATGAATACTTGGTCATGCCCTTTGGACTTGCTAATGCCCCGGCGGTATTCCAACGCTTCATGGATAGGGTGTTCTCAGACATGCTGTTTCTTTTTGTGATTGTCTATTTGGACGACATCCTAATATTTTCGAAGGACATTTCCAAGCATGAAGAAC
The DNA here is from genome assembly GCF_040938575.1 of Ambystoma mexicanum. Lineage (NCBI taxonomy): Eukaryota > Metazoa > Chordata > Amphibia > Caudata > Ambystomatidae > Ambystoma > Ambystoma mexicanum. Next base: position 802,436,554 of record NC_090931.1, on the reverse strand, counting down.
ATGTAAAGGCAGTGTTACAACGACTACGTGAAAACAAACTCCTGGCAAAGCCCGAGAAATGCATCTTCCATGCTTCTACTATACACTACCTAGGATTTGTCCTTAGTCCAGAAGGCATCGGAATGTATCAATCCAAGGTTAAGGCTATATTATCCTGGCCAAGTCCCACCTCTGTGAAACAAATCCAGTCTGGCTAATTTCTACAGGAAATTCATACCTTCCTTTTCCGAGATAGTCCAACCAATCATTGCCCTATTAAAGAAAGACATTCCCTTTCTTTGGACCACAGCTCAAGAGGAAGCCTTCCAACGGTTGAAGACTGAGTTTACACAAGCCCCCATCCTGGCTCAACCTGATGTCAACCAACCATTCATAGTGGAGACAGATGCCTCCAGCTACGCTATTGGAGCCGTTCTCAAACAGCTATTCGGGGACAGGATGGAGCACCCCATCGCTTACCTTTCACGGATATTAACTCTCAGTGAAACCCATTACTCGGTCTTGGAAAAGGAACTGCTAGGCATCCGTAAAGCCTTCAACGAGTGACGTCATCTACTCCTCGGAGCAAAACATCCTGTCCAGGTCCACACGGAACATTGAAACCTACAAGTACTGCAGGCCTTGGAATGTAGGAATAGCCGTCAAGCTCGGTGGGCCTTCTTCTTTGCCCAATATCAGTTCCAGATTCACCACGTTCCCGGAACACAAAATCTAATAGCTGATGCCCTCTCTCGACGTCCAGACTACGAACCTCCGGGAGATCGGGCATATCCCAAGATGTTTCCTCACACAATATTTATAGCTCAAGCAAACAATCTCCTGGAAGACATTCGCATACAAACTCAGACTTCGGAACTCTGGAAGGGTCTTTCAAAAAGGAATCAATGGGATCTGAGAACCAAGGACGGATACTTGTTTAAGAATAACAACCTGGTCATTCCCACACAGAAACTACAACAAAAGATTATAAACCTCAGCCAATTTACCCTTCACTCCTGTCATCGTGGCATTTCCAACATCCTCCGTCTAATACAAAGACAATTCTGGTGGCCCAGAATGAAGGTTGACGTTCAACTGTACGTTCAATCTTGTTCCGTCTGTAATCAAAACAAACATGACAACCAGAAACCAGCAGGACTATTATTACAGCCTACTCCACCAATGAGACCTTGGGAAGTCATCGCTACAGACTTTATTGTAGAATTACCGCCATCTAGAGGGTACACCGCTATCATGGTCACTATTGACTTTTTCACTCATATGGCTCATTTTACACCTCTGTATAAATTACCATCCTCGTCAGAACTTGCTGAAATCTTCCTGGAACACATCTTCCGACTGCATGGACTTCCTTCCAAGATCTTATCGGACAGAGGACCACAGTGTATCTCTCAATTTTGGAAGCACCTCTGCAGGATACTAGGAATCCACGAGCCCTCTCCTCAGGATATCATCCCCAAACCAATGGAGTCACAGAACGAGTAAATCAAACCCTTGAACAATACCTTTGTTGTTTCTCCACTAAGGTCCAGGAGGATTGGTCGCTTCTAATACCAGTGGCAGAATTCGCCTACAACAATTCGGACCATTCGGCTGTTAAAAGCGGCCCTTTTTTTTGCAGCCATGGATTCCACCCTGCGGTATTACCTTCAGTCCTTCCGCATCCTACTCCAGTTCCAACAGTCGACTCCTAGATTGAAACACTCATCAATATACAGAGAGAAGCCAAGGAACATCTAGAAAGGGCACAGATCCAAACTAAGCACTATGCAGATTCGAGGAGAAGACCAGGGCCTTCTTACACCATTGGGGATAAAGTATGGTTATCCTCGAAGCTACTGCCCCGACATCTCAGACCGAATAAGTTGGCTCCTCGATATTATGGCCCTTTTCCTATAAAAGAAGTCATTAACCCTGTGGCCTTTCGACTTAAACTACCAGACTCTTGGAAGAAAATCCATCTAGTTTTTTTTTTTTTTAACCAACTTTATTTTCATTTTTTTAACTTAAAGGAATGGTTCGGTCAAAATTTGTTATTGCCCCTACAGGTCGGCCATGTGTTTTTAAGCCTAAGTCGCTCGATTTTAGAAAAATTTCCTATGGACCTTACCCGAGTTTTCGTCCATTAAACGCACGCGAAAACAGGCACCAGGGAGCCGCCATTTTGTGATAATCCTATCACTTGCGGCATCGCCCTGGCTGACCTGCTTTTGGGGCACTAAATCATACCCCGCCCCTGAGCCTGACATTATCAAAACATTCATATTCCCCGCCTCTCTCCGTGACGTTACTGTGCTGCGTAGGCAAACGCGCCCAGTCGTCTTCTACGCGACTTCACACAGAACCCGGAAACTAACACAGATCAGCTCACAACACAGCGCGCCACAATTCGGAATATGAAACTGTACTTTAAAATCAAACAGCAACACGGTAAATTTGGTAAAGTACATTTATTTGACATTAAATGTTTATAGAATATTCAGCAATTGCCATATGAACTCCGAAAGTCATTTATTTTCTTTTATCTCTATCCGCAAATCCGTAACATTTTATCGTGAGTCACGCGCTGTTTCTTTATGGTACACAGGGTGTTGGTTTTCGTTCAAAGAAGCACTTTTGTCGCACGTTGAACCACGAGGCTGTTCTATCAAGTAGACACTAGGCCAGCGTAAAGGTTGATATGTTGCTTCTAGCCGCTAGTACCGCATAAGGGCATATGGGCCCTTGGCGATCGTCCCATAAGATCATCAGAATGGTGCAGTTGTTTACATTAAGCTGCAGCTGGCGGCTGAAGAAACCGTCTGCCGGTGTCTGAAACTGGTGGCAGTGGCAAAAGGGAAGTATATACCTGTTTTGAAAACATAAAATGTATAATTAGTCTCGCCAGCCGATCTTTATTAATATTATTCATTTTATTTATTACGGCCGAGCTGAAACTATTTGCTTTCAAGTATAGTGCAATGGAGTATGTTCGGCTCTAAAATCAATGCGAAAACTAATGAAATAAATCGAGGTTAGTACACAATGAGAAACAACTTTTTGACTACATGCGTGTGGAATGTGGACCTGCATGCCCATGTGCCCGCTACAAGGACTATTCTGCAAACGTTTTCAAAGCTCTTCATTCATTCATTTATTCATGCATCCATTCATTAATTCTTCATTCCGGTATAAAAGCATCTAAAGAGTTACTTACATTATATTTGCAATTTCCATTGTGTCTCTGCGTAATGCAGACCGTAAATCCCACTGTGCTCTTGACAACGATTTTTCGTATACTGAACTAACATGAAACTCGGTCTAGTTTAAGAATTTTCTGCCTTATCGTCTCTTACGTTATTGCACCCTCCAAACCCCCTTCAAATGAAGTTCTTTCTGCATGGTCCCTGTCTCTCAAGGTCAAAAAACAATAGAACCTTATACTGCCAGTGCGAGTTGTGGGCCTCTTCAGGGCACGAGCTGAAAATCAAAGCCGCTGACCTTCACTAGAAATGAGCATACATTCTTTCTTTGCAACATCCCATAGTAAAGCCATCTGTGAGAACTTGAAGTTTCGAATCCATCTATGTAGTGCGCCTCAATGTGCAAATGCGAACTGGCTTCTCTCCCATCTGCAACGGCTCGCTTGATGTGTTCTAAGGCCCCCAATTTTGTCCTCGTTGTCTGCGAGCTTTGAAGCCCCAAAGAACCATAACTATTGAGACTTTTAATTTTTTGGGGAAGGTCAGGGAAAGTATAAAGTACCCGAGGAGTTGAGTTGAAAGTGAGATTTATTGTTCGTTTGTTTATTATTTGCAATACGCAAGCCTCCCTTCGGTTAACAGTGCCCAGCATTTATAAGAGATTGCGAAAATTAGTTACATCAACAAAAATATATACATACACATATAGACAAGGTCAGCAATATGAGGTGAATAGAGAGAGAATTCAAAGATGACACCTATGTAGTTCGGCACCCAGGATGGTGAAGGTAGGGGTTAGGGTTAGCGTACTTTGTATGCACACTGTACAATAAAATGTATTTACAAAAAGACAATCGTATTACAATTATTTAAACCAGATTTGTACTTCACAACCAGCTCTCCTTTGGGTGGACATGGCACAGTAGCAATGTTGGGTGGCAATGGATCAGTGCTCTGCACAGAAACGTTCAAAATTCCATATCTGTGCTTCTCTAATACAGCAACAATAAGGCTTTTGACAAAGTCGAACTCCATTTCCTCATAGACTGGTTTGATCACCCATTGCTTACTTCTTTTTGAAAAGACCTTAGTGTAGCGAGGCATCCTTACATTACCCTTAGTCCTAGATTGTTCACGGCCGAGATTCTCGTTATGGGCCAAGACGGCAAGTAGAGTCCTATGTCTCATGCCCTGTATGCTGAAATGCAAGCGCTTTGGCCTGTACTTTAGGCACATATTGTGGAACACCTCCAAACCTCCTGTGTGACAGAATTCTGTCAGTCCCCTCAAATCTCTTGATAGAGTTTTATCGAAAACAATCTTCTCAATGGCTTTGTGTGTCGGTGAAGATGGATTCAACCACTTCTTCTTCCGTGCCTCCACTGGGGATAAAGGGCCATGTTCACATTGGTGGAAATGTAGGTTTTCTGACCAGCGGTGCACGTTGGTACAGTGGTGCATCAGTGACCGCCATTTTTCAAGTAGTATTTCCACTGACCCTTCACAAGTTTTGGAGCTCCACCAAATATGTTTGCTGATAGACTGGGACCACTCTGAAATACTTTCCAAACCTTTTTTTTCCCTGCAGCCAAGATTTTCTTATTGATTGATTTAGCAAGATGCCATACGTCAAATTGATGTTTAATATGTGGGAACTGCTATCTCATTGTCTTGGCAATTGAAACGTGTCTGTCCGTGGCTATGAGGTCGATGTGCATTCCACTCGTTTGCAGATATTCCACTGATTTTATAAATCCTAGTTTCTCCATGGCCACTGAGGATGTACATTATGTTACCTGCACGACCACCGAACTCACAATTTTCTTACTATCCATGTCCTGAAAGTGGTAGGTGCAGTACTTGGCAGAAAATCCAGGGCTGTCGCACTGTCCATCGCCGGCTAGCCTGAATCGTTTGCCTTCGAATGTACTTGCTAGAGACAATTGTTCAATTTTCCAAGCATCACTAATGGCCGGAAACAGATAATCATGTTGGTATTTGTAGTACTGCGTTTTTGAAATGAAATGGAGTCCCACAAACTGAAAGAAAGACTTTAACTTTCTAAAACTGGAGCCACTAAAAAGTGATGCAGCTGCACACAGTAAATTGCCTGCTGGCAGTTTCCCCAGCATCGGTTGTGCAGACCATGAGAACTTATGATGTAATCTACAGGCGGCATGTATTGTGACGTTACTGCCTTGTTTTTGACGAGTCACATGAATCAATGGCTTCCCACACACTTTCCCTCTGACGGAATGCCCACATGTCAAAGTTGTTTCGGCCTGTGACGTTGAGGACATATCACCACATTTGAAAGAAATATCGCTGCTTTCAAGTTCTGATGCATCAGTGAATGCTGCTGCTGGTTTATTCTCTGCCATTTCAACATCTGCTACTTCAACATTGATGGGAGAACACAACAATGTCGACAGCTTTTTTGGTGGCAATTTTTTAGTGGGTGTAGATTGTGTAAATTGATCTGCGACTACTTCAGAGCTATCAATACATCCAGTATCATGTTGTTGCGGTGGTGCGGTCGTACTGTAGCAATGCTCCAATACAACTTTGCCGGATTCTCCCGACACATTCATTTTATTTTCTGAACATTGGACATGAGCATCCCGAATCTCAACACGCCGCGTCTGAATTAATAGTTCCTCCATAGCCTCCATAGTGTAAATGGTCTGGCAAGCAACATCTCTCATTCGCTTCACTGTCTGTGTATGTATATTTCGTAGACCCACGGGTAACTAGAGGACAGATTGGAAAAGGGATGTTCAGTTTAAACACAAGATAAAGTATAGTACAATTGACTTTAAAAAAACATAAAATAGTCCCCAGCACAAACAAATTTCTAAAGTTATGAACTGTTTGTAACTAACCTTATTTTTGTTTCTTTTCTTTGCAACTTTTTTGACTCGACCTTCAACATCTGCACGCTGTTTCTCCGATACGTATCCGCATTTCTCACCTTCCTCTTGTGCTGCAACGACTATATTTTCTGTATCCGCATAGACTGCACGGAATGAGGCTCCATCGACTCCCTGAAACATAGTATTTTCATTACTGTGTATCAAAATATTGTTAGCATAAAACGCACGTGAGGACGAACACACATGTACATCTCAATAGTCAAACTCGATTTAAACATTGTGTGGAACAATCAAACGACAAGTATTCAAGCTCTGATGACCTAGTTCGATGGAGCTGTCAGTATCCATACCTCTGGCTCTGCATGGACTGCCACGAATGATTGTATTGAAGAGGAGGCATCAGCAACTCCCTGAAACGCAGTACTTGCGTTAGTATGGTTTTCAATATCGTAAACATAACACACACTTGGGGTCGACGGCACAGGTACATATAAAGATATAACCACAAATGTTACATTGTCTAAAAGAATCAAGGAATATTTAAAAATGATCACATTTAATCGACGTATTTCTCCGATTTCTTTACATCTGCATCATCTAAATGGGATCTTGTGATTGTAGTGGAAGATCCATCATCTCCCTGAAACACAGTACTTGCGTTAATAGGGAAGAAAGTATAGCAAATGGAATCACACTATATGATCACACTCGATGGAGCTGTCAGTATCCATACCTCATGCTGCTGAAGAATATCTAGGGCTGTTGTCAATGTGGTGCGCAGTTCCGAAAGCTGTTGCGCCGATTCGTATCCGCATGATCCCGCTTCCACCGGAATTACTTGAATGTCAGGCTCCACATCAAGTGCGTGGGTTGATGATTCAACAACTGCCTGAAACATAGTATTTGCATCAGTAAGGATTACAATATTGAAAACACAACACATGCTTGGGGTCGACCACACAGGTACATATCAACGGCTAACCACAAATGAAACATGGTGTAGAACAATCAAACGACAAGTGTTCCAGTCCTGATGATCACGGTCAGTTGAGCTGTCAGTATCCATACCTCGGGCTGCTGAAGAACATCTAGGGCTGTTGTCAATGTGGTAGACGCTTCAGCATCTCCCTGAAAGACAGTACTTGCATTAGTATGGATAACACTAATTATAACTGAAAACAAACACCAGCGGACGACAACTAAGGTGTATATCAATTGGAAAGCACTAACCAAACAATTGGTAAAATAATCAGACGATACATACAAACTATTACTTGACATGCATAAAACAAGTCTGTAGCGGAATAGCCAAGTATGGTTACCTGATACGCGCTAGAAGTGGTTGATAACTGCGAGCACGTGACGGAAGTAGAATGTTTTTGCTTTAGATTCAAGGGATAGTCAAGAAGTTGTAAAGGTAAATTGTTTGATAATGAAAAGCCAACTTTTAAAATTGCCATGTAAGGAGACAGAATACTTGAGTAATGCGCAATATAGCACAGTTCCCTGTGCCCATATATAGATTTTGTTTGTGGTTTATGAAATCTAAAAATAATATATTGATAAATGTCATTATTTAAAAAGCTATACACTCATATCAATGTCGAAAGTATTACAAATTGGAAACAACACCTAAAATATCAATGAATCCATTCGGCTACCTACACACTACCACAAGGCCTAAAGCTAAAAACGGACACTTGACTCACCAGTGGCGGATTGTGGACGAATAGAGTGGGAATAGCGTTTGCGAGCAATTTTCGTGTCGATCGCCGTTTATTCTTCTTTGTTACCCAAGATGTGGTGTACATGTTCGAGGGAAAGTGCCGGCTGCAGATGCGGTATCGATCACCCCTCTTGTCCTCAAAGACTTGTTGGACTCTACTTTCCAGCTCATCCAGTGGATATCCGCAATGTCTGACCCATTCTCTTATTCGATCAACAGTTTTCGGGAATACATGCATTGTAGTGCCTTCAGATTTAGCATGGGTCTTTGAAGGGCAACTGCTAATCGAACAGGCAGGCATTGTTGAAAATTCTGAAAAGTAAATATCAAGATTATTATAAAACCTTGATGAATAAAAATGTCATAAAAAAGTAAATGAACCATACCATGCTCAATGCAAGGTTTGTTTTGGTCGCCGGAACTATACCAGTTCATCATGTGCGGCTTAGTATTTGCATAAGTTACAGAATTTTTTTAAATTATGTGACTAAACTCTGAACAAGTGACTCGTCCCTTGGATGTTCTGTCTTGCATAAAAAGGAACCATGCTTACATTATAGACTGGACCCCCGAAGGATGCAATTCGATGACAATTGACACAGATGAAAATAAATAGATCTATTGGTAGCATAATAATTGAAACTCAAGTCAATAGCAATGAGACCAATGACCATAGCTCTATTGGGTACTGTAATAGCAAATAGATTGAAATGTAAAAATGACCGAAATATGACTAGGATACATGGCCTTACCTTGACCAACAAACAGTTGGATTCAGCAGGCCGAGCAGTATGTTGCAGGAGAACAGGTAGATGGCCACAGGTAGCACACTGACGAGTTTGCTCGAAGCGGTCACAGATAGCACAGCGACGAGCAGATTAGCATAGATCTCAGTGCTTCTCAGGTAGAAGGTTCAGGAGTTGACTTGCAAAGCACAAAGATGTTCTCATGAGACATATCAAGTGGTTTATAAAGTATTAGAAACAGGGGTGTGTTTGTGAATGAATGACGTATGTATGTCGTGGTATTATGTTTATTGCAGGGGGGCGGCCTGCCTCAGGGGAGGCCTGCCTCGAGACACGGGGTCTGAGGAGGCCATGTGAGCGATGGCCCCTGGGCGTGGGATACCTTTTGAAGTGTACATGCTGTTTGGCACCTTGGCCGTTTGCGCCCGTCACAGCCCCCCATGCCAGCGCTCATCCCCGGGTGCGAACCGCCTTTGATAGAGGGGGTGGGATGGATGGGCCTGGGGCGTGCAGATAAGGCACAGGAAGACTGCTGAATGGAGACACACTTATGTGAATTGCAGCCCCCCATGCCAACGCTCATCCCCGGGTGAGAACTGCCTTTTGGCGTGCAGGCCAGTGTGTGGGAGCGAGGGGCCATCAGGCCCCTCTCATCCTTTACTTCTCAGTAGAAACTCGTACCAAGTGCCTCCAGTAGTGGGTTCGCCCCTTGCCCTTATGTGATGTTAACTTTGCATGACATTCGCGTAGATGGGAACACTGAGCAGGACACGGGGCATCCATTTTTGTACCCCCTTTCCACTCCATTTTGGTGACCAGGCTTCACTGCAATAGTACAGCGCGCAGAGGACATGGCCCACAGCCTCGTTCCCACTCTGACTGGAAAACTCCAGAGGTATTTGCAACAGCTAATAAATGTAACACATCACTCTCTGAGATCACGGTCCTGCATGTGAACCGGCCTGAACCAAGCACATGGCTCGTTCATTTCCACAAACGTGTCCTTGCCCACGCACCCTCGCCAGTGGAAAGTTACTGCCATTCTGACCCTGTGTCCCTGCAAGGTATTCTCTTCATGTGCCAGACCACTGACCTCGCCATAATGCCCACCTAGCAGATCCCCAACTAACATTAGACCCCTACTGCAGTATATCGTTGCCTATCAATAACAAATGCCACATATCGGAGATTCTTGTGAGCACAGACCCACACTTCAAACAGTGTATTATAGTGGTCAAGACCCTTGACCTAAGGCCTGTATAATCCAATGTTAATTGATAGTATAGATATATGTGTGACTTTTATAGAGACATAACCGACTGAAAGACTTTGAACAAGTGTTATTTAGTGCATGCATTATTGATAATATATTATGTTAGCTTAGATAGTGACCACCCCGCTTCACAGCGACCTGAACTTCACCCATTTCGAGCACAGGTGTCTGACGTCCATCCTTGAATGGAGACACACTTGATTGATTTAAAAAATCGAAACAATCGTTGTTAAAATATACGTGGTGTTTTATTTTGTAGCTTATTTTGATGACACAAAAATACAAAACTTTACACATTGTACAGTTCAGGTTGCAGCACAGCGAGAGAAAATCCCCTGTACTGACCGCTGTCACTCGGGAACGTTTCTCTTATGACACGAACGGCACAGGCGGGTATCACTCTTCGAACGCGGTGTCCAAGCCTCCCGTGAAGCCACCATGTAAAGGAACGATAGGCCACCAGCCTGTACCACCTGTGAAAAGGAATGAAACAAACTGTTTTTAAATGACCAAGATAAGTTTAATAAACGTTTGTTGTCAATGACAATTCTTGTAACTAATGGCATTCTGCTCGGACAAATGCTATCTAGACACTGCACACTATTGAAAGACTTTCATGCGTTACAATGATATGTATATGTAATTTTGGATATAGTAGAAGACCATGAAATGGGAGTGGCATGACAAGCAGAGTATACTTACTCGTTACTCGGATTACGAGGACGAACAGTTGCGCGAAGTTCGTGCATAAGCACCATCATTATCCTCAACACGGACCGTGTGAGGCAGGCTGCCCTGAAGTCTGGCAGCTCGGTGATGCATTGCGGTCGTAGCTCGCCTTCCGAAATGTAGGCCACGCATCCCGACTTTTCACAGCAGCAGCAGTTCTCGTCCTCGGTTGGCATTAGCTCGCACCGATTGCATGTGCACCAGGTGGAAACACCGTCCATGCGACTAGGTCCAGGCTCTTCAGCTGTTGAATCGTCCTCCCACTTGCCATCCGAAGACCCATCGTTTTCGCGTGTTTCCCTTTCCAGTAGTTCCTCCTCGGTATACTCGGGCTCGTACATGTAGGGCATTATTGTATCCATTGTGTGTTACACAAACTAAAATAATTGATAGCGATGGTACTGGTATCTGTTCACACGGGCTACAAGCAACGAAGATAGCTGACCAGAGCACAGAAACGAGTCAGAGAATACTCAAAGTAGCACAGAGAGTGGAATGGAATCGGAAATCTGCTGCTGTGTGTTGTGAAACGGTCTGTTTATATTTATTGAGGAAAGAGGCGTCCTGCCTTTTCCATGGCGACACGTCATTAGCTGAAGCGCAGTGAATGTTGACACGAGACGTGCTTTGGCATTGTGAAATGGGCGGTACGCGTCTGCTGATGACAGGCTCAGGGGCGGGGGATATGATTTAGTGGCGCAAAAGCAGGTCAGCCAGGGCGATGCGGCAAGTGATAGGATTATCACAAAATGGCGGCTCCCTGGTGCCTGTTTTCGCGTGCGTTTAATGGACGAAAACTCAGGTAAGGTCCATAGGAAATTTTTCTAAAATCGAGCGACTTAGGCTTAAAAACACATGGCCGACCCGTAGTGGCAAATAAAAGTTTTTGACTGAACCATTCCTTTAAGACAATGGTTGAGCATTTGTCACAACATGTGTTAAGAACATTGGTATCAACATGAACCTTTTATTCAACACCCTTGAACTTTCTTGTAGAGTCTAGTATTGTCTTCATACTTTTCCCCACCCCTCCTCCCTTCTCCCCCCACCCACCCCCCCTTCCTTTTATTAATTGAACCAATCAAAACCATGGTTGTAACCAGAACAGTTCCAAGAGGCAACCCCTCGCCATATCTTCTGCTGCCTTTATCTGATATGGATGTTTCTAAGAGCCTGGGGTTTAAAGTATTGATTCTCCCGCTCCCCCACATAGTCCTGAAGTGGGTCCCATATGGCCAAGAATTTCAGATATGACCCTGATTTTGTGGCGCAGATGTTTTCCATTGCCATAACTCCCCACACTTTCACCCACCACCATGGAGTTGTAGGGCCCTCCACTGTCTTCCATCGTTGGGCCACTGTCATCCTTGCTGCAGCCAGAAGTTGGGTTATGAGGGCTGCTCTGTTTCCTGATGCTGCATAGTTCCCTTCTGCCACTGCCCCGAGCAGAATGACTTTCGGTGACCATGGTAGGTATGCGCCCGTTATGTCCCTGATCAGGCTCAGTATTTCTTTCCAGTATATTTTTATCCTTGGGCACGACCACCACATATGGAACATGTCTCCTCTTTCTCCACACTGACGCCAGCATTCTGGGGGGTACATGGGGATCATTCTGTGTATTCTACTTCGGGGTAAATACCAGCGGTAACATAGTTTGTATGCCGATTCTTTAAATCTTTGAATTTGGATAATTTGTGCGCCCTCCTCCAGAGTTGACTCCATTCTTCCTGCGTAATCTCCTCTCCTATGTCCCGCTCCCAATCTTTCATGTACTGGAGGGAGTCGTCTGTTTGCGCCTTATCCAGTAGCTTGTATAGTCTAGTGATCCCTTTTTCATGTGTCCCCTCCCGTATTGTTAGTTCTAGGCCCACTGGGGGTCGTAAACCTGCTCTTTTTACCTCTGGGTGTGAGATCCAGTGACGCAATGGAATATATTTGAATCTGTGGTTTTCGACGAGGCCAAATCTATGTTTACATCCTTCGAAGGTGAGTGGGGCGCGTCCTGATACATATCTTGTAGGGACAATGTGTCTGCTTCATTCCAGCCTTCCCAGAATCTTTTGTGAAGGCCAGGTGAGAAATCTAGATTATGCGTGATAGGGGATGGTGGGCCCAGACCTAGTTTGACCCCTCTGCTACGGATAGCCTTATCCCAGCTGTGTAGGGTCGTTTTAGTGGTTGCTAATAGGATACCTCCCGTATCTCTTGCTTTTGTTTTTAGGAATGGTAGCTTACTCAAAGGGATATCTGTTGCAGTCTGTTCTATTTTCCCCCAACCTGGAAGAGGGTCTTTACTGGCCCATTTCAATGCTGGTGCTAATTGGGCTGCTAACACGTATCTCCCCATATCCGGGACTCCCAGCCCCCCAAGTAGTATGGGCCGCATCAGGATCTTTTTTTGGATCCTCGGCTTCTTATTTCCCTAGATGAATTTAAACACTGCCTTTTGGAGTTCTAGGATCTGTTTTGGGGGGATGTCCACTGGGGTTGAGCTTACTACATACAGTACTTTGGGTAGCAAGGTAATTTTTATCGCCGCTATTCTAGCAAACCAGGACAATTCCTGTGCATCCCATCTCTGCAGGTCTTCCTGCAGGCGCTTCCATAGAGGTGTAATGTTTGCCTTGAGCAGATTCTTGATGGTTCTAGTGATATGGATTCCTAGGTATTCGAGGGACTGTTTTTCCCATTTCAGGGGATAATGTTCCTTCAGGAAAGCTATGTCCCCACTACCTTCGGTTATATTCAACGCTTTGGATTTTGAATAATTTATTGTGAACCCTGATGTCTTTTCGAACTCCTGCAGTTCTCTGATTATTCTGGGTAATGTGTGTCTTGAGTCTGCCATATAGAGCATGATATCATCTGCGTAGAGGGCTATCTTGTTTTGAATCTCCCCGATGCTCACCCCTCTAATTCCCGGTCCCTTATTCTGCAGGCAAATGGTTCCATTGCCATGGCAAATATGAGCGGGGATAGAGGGCACCCCTGCCGAGTACCCCTCCGGATATTGATTCTTTCTGAGGTGTAGCCATTCACCATTAGTTGCGTAGATGGATGCTGGTAATTTGCCAGAACCATCTTGGTGAATATCGGTCCACAGCCAAAACCCTCCAATATCAGTTTTAGGTACCTCCAATCTATGCTGTCGAATGCTCGTGTTGCATCTAATGCGGCGATCGAGAATTTTTGGGCCCCACTGGCCCCCCAGTCTATTATGTCAATTACGCGCCAGACATTATCCTGAGTATGTCTCCCCCTTAAGAAGCCTGCCTGGTCTGCCTGTATTATCTCGGGCAGTACTGCTGCCAATCGATTCGCCAGTATTTTCGCATACAGTTTTGCATCTGTGTTGAGGAGAGCTATGACCTCTTCCAAGCCCTGGGAAAACTTTAACCAATCCTCCATCAGTACACCTGCCCCATACCGGGGTGAATTGTCTTTTGGCTAACGCTAGCCTTCCCTTCATCACTGGAGGAGCTCATGCATGGTTAAAATCAAGGGAGGTAACTGTATATATATAATGTCATTACAGGAGTCTTGGGCCTGTTTCCCATCAACTTGAATATTATGAATAATAGTGAGTCGAGTAGCTGATAACACAGTACCAGGTTTTACCAGGGACCGTGCCTGTCACATGAAATGAGCTGCAGAGGCTCTTATGACTGCAGGGGCGCTGTGCGTACTTCGTGCCTATAAGTCTGACAGAATAGTTTGTCTCACTCTCCAGTCGCTGGCACAATTAGTTTTGGATAATGTCTCGATTTCTTTTAAATACGTGCACATCGCTCGAGACTGTGATCCCTGTGCGCTCTTCTCAATGGTCACAGAAGTGGATCTGAAGAGCCGGAACTCCCTACAGTCCCGTTGCGCTCAAATCACTTCTGTAACCACAATGCCCCCTGCCTGTTGGGCCTCGCTGTTGCGGTTGCTGGAGCGTCAGCCCCGTCGCAACCGTAATGAACACTAATAATGCTCCCTACGGATACGCTCTGCCAGTAACTAACATACGCTGCTCATCCGTGCGCTCCCTGAGTGGTGCTGAGTTGTGCAGTCTGGCAGTCGGTCAGTCTGTTGCTGCTGTCTATTGTTTTGCTGAGAAAGTGGAGTTTGAGCATCAAAAACCACTGAATCTCGCAGAGCGAGCGCAGAGTGGTGCTGAGTGGTGCAGTCTGGCAGTCTGGGGCGCTGGGCTCCTGGGCTGCCGAAGACTCTGGTGCCGAGGACTCCTTTCAACTCCCTTCATTTCGGCTGCTGCATTGAAAAGAGCTCTCAAGTCCTCGCAGTTGTTGGCGGGCCAGCAAGCAATAGAAATCGGTGAGTTACCTGTGTTTATTCCCTTGCAGTCCTCTTGCTGGGTTTAAGCAGTGCTCCCGTTCTCGCTTCTATCCAACGAGCCTCCCCCGCTCGAACTTTTGCAGCTCGCTGTACTACACATCCTCGACGCTAGACTCCTCTTTCCCACTGTTGGGTAACCAAATAAAAAATGAATAAAATGCTGATTACATTGAAGGGTCCCTGTACCCGTAGAAATAGGAGAAGGCGTGAAGGTTTGCTGGCGTGTGGTGACCCAGACAGCACTATTAATATCTCAGGGGAGATTGATGATCACAACGTCATTGAGGTGAAATCTGATGTCATGTTGCCATCTGATTATAACACTGCTTCCACCGGCATATCTGACACATGCAACTAGGTGACTTATGTCCCCTGCCTAACATCCTTGATGAGGAGCCATTGGAAAAGGCACAGGAGAGGGAGCAAAACCAATTGATTGCTCTTGAGGATAGAAGAACTGAACTGATATTTATACTCTACCTGCACCTCCTGTGGGGAACCCATTTAAGACAAACTCCCAGATCTTACACCATCCTATCGAGATTGTGGCGCAGCCAACCAATATACCTGCCTCCATTCTGACAAATCAAACTGACGACCCTGTGAGGCCTGAAGGAAGGGAAGCTAATGCCTCTATAAATGCTTTAGAAATGGCAGAGAAATCAAGAAACACTCATACCTCTACTTTATGGCTGCACGGCCCAGTCTATGCAGAGGAGTACGTGGATCTAGAGGATGTTTTCTCAGGCCCTGACTCCCCAGAATATATGCAAACCATTCATAATGACCAAATGCAGATGAATCGATGGCCCAATGAATCTATAGATTGTCTGGAGATGCAATTGTGGCCATTGCTGAAAGGCTATCGAGAGATATAGCCGAAATTAAAACAACAATGGAAAGCCAGAGAAGACTCAGCAAGGTATTTAATCCACGCACAAACAGGTTGATTAAAAGAACGGGATGGGTTCCAACTGAATCGAAGTAGGATAGAAAGACTGGATCTTAAAGATAAACCGCTCTTGGAAACAAATTGATTCAGCTGCGTTAACTCCAACGGCAAATAGTAGGTCCACAGACCCGGCAATAGAGGGGCATCCTTCTCTATCCTTAATCATTGAACCAGAGAAGAAGAGAGAGAGAGAGAGAGAGAGAGAGAGAGAGAGAGAGAAGAATATTGAGCGTGTCCTCATCATCCTCTTTGGATACTGAGCAGATGGAGAGACCTTTACGTCCCCAATATGGATCATCGAGGATGCAGACACAGAGGGTGTTGGAGACCGAAAATATCCAGACTATCATAATGTCAAGTCTTACTGTCTCCCTCAATCTCTTTATCAAAGTGTATGAGTCTTTGAATGACTCAATCAAAGAGCAAGCTACTCTCCTAACAATATTAAAGGCACCGAGAAATTATCCCCAATGTGGGTAGGTGCGCACACCCTCTTACTGGTTAAATATTGATACTATGAGTAGCGAGGTTTGCAGCAGTGGCAAGGCGTAGAAGGGTAAATTCTCGGGGCACCTTCTTTATAATAGAATAATCAAAGTGAGTAGTGCCTGCCAATCAATGCTCCCTCAGATGACGTCATTCAATTCAAGGTTGAACTTGGTAAAGTAATTAGTCCATTACAATGTAAGTGGAAATGTAAACACAAATATTTATTCACAAAAGCGGACACTGCACGCCAACACGTGTTTCAGCCCTCTCCGGGCCGTCCTCAGGGCGTATTAACATTGGGATGGTAAGTAACTGTAAAAAAACCTTAATGATCCATGACCAATTACATATAAACCAAAAGTAACCACATTGTTGTGTTTTGCAAAGTAATGAAATGAGTCCGTCAAATTTTGATTATAAACATAAACCAGGTAAAATAGACAGTACAAAGGAGGAGTAGAGGAAGAAGCAAACAAGGAAGAGGGTAGGAGGAGTGAGGAAAAAAATGTTATTTTCAAATTAGATGTGAGTTGGTTTTATACAATCATTAATTACTGTATTCCAACTCACTAATTGTTAGAACAGTATATACAGTTAATAATTAATAAAGCCAGGTTGTTACACTTTATAGACAGAGTGGACAATCCATTACAATGGCGTATCTGATAAATGTGTATTGAGAGAATAATGGTATCAGTAACTCTTCAATGAGTACATTTTCTGGTACCTATGAAAATATAAAAGTGCATTTCAAAACTTAGAGTACCCATTAGGCTACAACATGCACTTTTATATTTTCATATTTTTATAAATTTGACGGACTCATTTCATTACTTTGCAAAACACAACAATGTGGTTACTTTTGGTTTAAATGTAATTGGTCATGGATCATTAAGGTTTTTTTACAGTTACTTACTATCCCAATGTTAATACGCCCTGAGGACGGCCCGGAGAGGGCTGAAACACGTGTTGGCGTGCAGTGTCCGCTTTTGTGAATAAATATTTGTGTTTACATTTCCACTTACATTGTAATGGACTAATTACTTTACCAAGTTCAACCTTGAATTGAATGACGTCATCTGAGGGCGCGTTGATTGGCAGGCACTACTCACTTTGATTACTCTCCTAACAACAACACATACTAAAGTATTGACGCTGCAATAGCTAGCAGAGGCTTTGAAAGGACGGCTGGCTCCTGAGGCAGAAGCATCGTCAAAATGGCAGGAAAGGTTGGCTGACCTTGCAAGAGGTGAGGTCAATGAAAAAAACACATTGATGTCCGTTATTCTCGAGACTCTGAATTGGGCAAGAAAATCACAGGAAAGTTTATATCTCAGAAATGTTGATGCTCAATCTTCCCTGGCTCAAAATGCAGAGCCTGGACGCCAGTGTCCAATTCTCATAGTGGCGGAGGCGTCTAAGGAGAGATAAGAAACGCAGTGTTCAGAGGATATTATCAGGGAAAAGAGGCTGAAGAGTATAGGAGAAGATCGCCAAGATGCTTTACAAACTGGGGCTGGCACCTGCCTCGGGCATGACGAAGATCCCCTTGAGATGCAAAGCCCAGAAAAGGTGCCCCAACAAGAACTGAGAATATCGTCACAGGGAAATCCCCAGACAAATAGATCATCGACTGAGGTCAACACCACAACGTCAGACGCAAAGCCATTTGTGATTTTTGACAAAATAAAGACCAAAGTTCAAAAGAATTCTAGACCTTAGAAGAAAGAAGACAAAAGTTAACCATCTGCTCAAAGACAACAAAGGAATTGCTTAGTGGCAGGGAAAGCCTTCCAGAGGTAATGACTTGCCGTCTTTAAAAATTACCATGGATTGTACAATGCGCGATGAAAGAGCTATAAGAATTGACACAGATCAGAAACTAATGGTAAAAATAGCCAGGATTGGTCATGGTTGGCGGCAACCTTCACCCATTCATCTATGAATTAATAGCCAGAACAACAAAGTGGGGTGCCGTTCCAATGGTGCTCCTGGAATATAAGGGGTCATGAACACCTGTTCTATAAGGAGGGGTTGGACCTAAAAAATGATGATCTAATCTGCCACCAGGAGACCTGCCTCTGCAACTCTCCCATTTGTGATGGATTTGACGTTTGCTGTAACTCGGCAAAAACACATTCTTTGGGTCGCCCTTCGTCAGGTCTGCTCACCTTGATAAAGATAGGCCGTGACCTGAGAGTGTTGGAATTTGTAAATTTAAACCCTTATGCCCAATTGGCCTCCTTGAACTGCGAAAGAGCGGGTGGGTTACCAAAGTTGTTCTTGTTTATTTTTAATTGAACTGGAACCCTGCTGCAGTGAATAGCGCCTCATTCGTCATTTTGATTGTTACTTGGATAGACAGGATCTATTTAAGGGAGCTTAATCCCCCACTTTGTCATTTGCAGAGACCTTGATTTCACTTGTTTTGACGGGGGGAAGATTACTCCCTCGTAAAAGTATGGAGGAAAAAGCCTCACTATGGACAAAAGGACTAAAGACCAAACTAGGGGTGACATACCTGCTCATTTCACATGGTGTACAGGTCTCCAACATTCTTGTTTAGATTACTACTTTGTATCAGCTGATGTCTCTATGTGGGTTGTTCCCTTGGAGGTTTGCCCCATGGGAAATAATGATCATCATCTCCTGAAATGTATATGGAAGGTGGGAGGAATGGGGATGCCTAAAATGGAAGGCGAGATCATCCAAGTCAATCAGGTTGGAAATAGGCTGCATATTCGGACAGGGAATCTGGTAACAGTAGTGGAGGGATTGAGGCAACTCTCTCTGGTCAGAGGGGCCTCTCTGAATTTTGAAGGCCTACTCCTACAATTTAAATCTACCAAATCCAAAGGTCCTAGTTCCAAGGTCACAAGGGTACACTATTATAATAAAGAACTGGTTGAACAAAGGAAAGTATATCGGGTGGATTTGCAAAAACTGCAAAAGTTGAATATGCCGAAAGATATGATTTGATAAGGAAATGGAAGCAACAATACCGGAATTGGCTGCTATCTTCCAAGGCCATGCGTATTCAGCATGACGCAGAGGAAATTTTGAAGATAATGGCGAAAAAAATTGTAGAGATGTCTGGGCCATGCTAAATAATAACGATAGCCACCAGCTGGCAACTCTGCATGTAGCAGTGTCTGAGCTCAGATGGATTGAGTATTTCTTGTCTCTTTTTGCCAAGGTGCCTGATAAGGAGGCTGATCCAACCGCGCCATAATATTTGGAAGTGACCCTGGCACTTGAGGCTGAAATTCAATCGTCCAATCCAAATACTTCTAACTCTAAATGGGACATTGCATTTGACAGGGAAGATATAATTTGTCTAATAAAAAAATGGAATACCTCTAGGGCTGCCGGCCCCGCTGGCCTTAATAGTAACATCTTAAAGCGGAACCCGGAACTTTGCTCTGAGTTCTGCTTCTCGCTGTTTTTTTTTTCACTTTAATTTTTATTTAGCATTTGTCATCAAACAGTACTTTGTAACTCAATCAAACACACCCAATGACTCTAACAGTCTTACCCCCACCCACTCTCTTTCCCTTCCTCCGCTCTATCGCTACCAAGCCCGATCATCAGGCGGGACAAACACATAGGTGGGATTGAGACCAAGCCTTCAAGAGATAATTGGCAAGGTGGGATCTACATATGTGGTTTACACATTACCTCGGACCTCTCAGACCCTTTGGGCCTGGGGAGCAGCACAAGCTTAAAGACAGTCACAGATCAAAGTTTCGGGGCATCGTACCCTTCTTTTAACAAAACAACACTCCACTCCAGCATGAAGCTGTCCATCTTATCGGAGACAATCGCTGAGAGTTTTTCATATGTAAAGATACCCCACAGTTTAGAGAGCCACTCATTTCGGGTTGGAGCCGAAGTTTGTTTCCATTTCTGAGCCAGGGCAATCCTCCTGGCCCTTAGCATGGCTTCTACTACTCTCGGGAAGCTAGTTGTTTTCGGATCTAGGGGTCGGAACGCCCAGCAAGAGTTCAATAGGGTGCAATTTTGGTGAGATACCAACCATGTCCTTAATCCAGCTCAGCAGTTCAGCCCAATAAATTTGAATGGACGGGTACTCCCACCACATTTGGTAACATGTTCCCTGTTGGTCAGATTCTCTAGGACAGGGAGGAGAGCCTCCTGCAAACATTTTAGATAGCCTAGCCAGGGACAGGTGCCAAGCATGTAGAATTTTTAAATTGTGTTCCATCGCTGACCTATAAAGAGACCCAGCCAGCATCAATTTACAGACTGTACCCCAGGTTTCATCTTCTATCTCCGACCCCACCTTTTCACCGAAAAGCATTTGAAATTCTGTCTCCCCTCAAGGTCTGCCGTGACCAACACACTGTAAATTCTGGAGAGTGCTCCCTTCTTTTTGGGGATTTAGCAATTATCTTCTCGAAGGGGGTAAGGGGCAGGAGAGCTCCTTACACCAATTGGGGTCCGTCAAAATGCCCTTTACGCGCAGGTATTCAAAGACCGACAGCAGGGACGTACCCATAGCCTCAACTAAGGTTTTGTACCCAAAAAAGAGCTAGGCCATATACTCTTTAAGAGCAATGCATTTGAAATGTAATTTTTTCTAACCATAATGTCCGGTTCAGAGTTACCTAACGGCATATATAGAACAGAATGCACTGAATCTTGGCTATCACTGTTTTGGTATCATTGTATCACAAATCCGTTGTGCTAACATTGGATGTATTACAATCCAGTGTTGTTTTGCTAGAAGACTACAGCATCAGTAAAAATTGCTTTTGATTACTTGTTGTCTTCGG
This sequence comes from Ambystoma mexicanum, assembly GCF_040938575.1. NCBI lineage: Eukaryota > Metazoa > Chordata > Amphibia > Caudata > Ambystomatidae > Ambystoma > Ambystoma mexicanum. Next base: position 802,415,447 of record NC_090931.1, on the reverse strand, counting down.
TTTGAATATTAGGAACCAATTGATTTTGAAGAATGGTTTTCATGTAGAAAGCAATCTCCTGTTAAACCTAGCATTGTTTTCCATTCTTATTTCAGAACCTATGTTTTGTCTCAGATGTGGGTAAACCTGGTTCTAAACATTGTCTCCATTCCTTGACCACATACAATGACAATGATTTTTTCTTGTGTTTATATGTTGTTCATTTGATTTTCATTTACAATACATGTAAATAAATACATGTCCCCTGAACTAAGGGATTTAGAAAAGTTGTTATGATTTATTTGAATATACTTTGTTACTTCTCTAAAATGTGAGGATAATTTAAATACTTGCATGCTGGGAATAGGGTGATTATTTTTAACACCACTACAGTTCCCTACAAATAATATAACATTCCACAATTTGAGAATGGTTTAATTCTTTCGGCGGCTACCAACCCCCCCCAGTTACACATATTTGTACCCAATGAAGCTATTTTCCCTAAACAGTTGCGCAACCCTCTCAAGCCCCATGTTCGACCATTGCTGAGTGTTACGAAGCCCTGTGTTACCCATATCCAGAGGGGCACCCCACAGCAAGCTCAGGGGGGAGGGCCAGGAGGAGAAGGGTGTGTTTGCCTTGTTACATCTCCATAATTTCCAAAGGACCGCCAGCATGTGGTGAGATCTAAGATGAAGGGGAATTTCCTTGAGCGGAGACCACAGGAGGTCTCTCACCTTCTTGGAGTGAGTGTGGGTGTCATCTATGTATGTCCAATAGGTACCCATGTCATCCCTCAACTGCTCCATCATTACCTGAAGCTGTGCTGCTTTATAATATAATTTGAAGTCTGAAAGGCCAAATCCCCCAGGTCCCTTGGGAGGGTAAAAGTCACATATTTAACTCACCTTTTTCCCTTTCCAGATAAACTGATGGACCATGCCCTGGAGCGTTGTGAAGAAGGAGTCTGGTAGGTGGATAGGGAGCACCATGAAAAGATACAAGAGGCGGGGGAGAATGTTCATTTTAACCGATACCATTCGGCAAAACCAGGATAGGGTGAGTGGGCCCCAGCGTGGTAGACCTGCTTTAACTTTTTCCAAGTTTGGGGTGTAGTTTAGGGCAAACAAGGATTCCAGGTCCCTAGGGAGGTTAACACCCAGATACGGGAAGGACTTACATTCGACTCTCATTCCACTAATTGTTGTCCTACCAGCAGTATCCCGGTCGTCTCCTCCCATGGGCATTACACTTCACTTGGAGATATTTATTTTCAGGCCTGAGCATCTGCCAAAAGCTTGTATCTGGTCCTGGAGGCGTGGGAGAGATTCCAGCAGATTAGTCAGGTAGCACAGAATATCGTTGGCAAACAACGACAGTTTGAAGTCTTGCTCCCCGCATTGGATACCCATGATCCCCCGATCCACTTTAATGGCAATGGCCAAGGGCTCCATAGCCAGGGCATACAAGAGCAGGGAGATGGAACAGTCCTGCCTAGTCCCTCTAGTGAGGTGGTGTTACACTCACCTGGCTCCCACAGAGGCGTTGATCTGAACTGGACAGCTGCGGTCTCCACCAATGTGACGCGTAGGGCTGAGATGACGGACTGGACTGGCCCACCTAGCTTAGTTTGCTTGGCCCGATGGAATATTCTTCTGCAAATGGAGAAAGGGAATTAACCACCCGTGGAGTTGAGCGTAAATTCCCCCACCCCCGTTGTTCTCCCCACAGATCACCTTTGATGTCCCCTCTTATAGTCTCACCTGATGGTTTGAAAAGATGAGCTCTCTATCCTGCATTGAGCGCAGGGGCGCGTTGATAATTAGTTGCTTCACTGGCTCGAAGGAATTGGTGAGTTCCAGAACAATATTGACTCCGAAAGGTATGTAGTTCGTAAGAATTCACATGTCTGACTTTCACTCTTGTCCGATTCCTTGCAGTTTGCAGCTTGACCCCAGCGAAGAGTTCCTCGTGGTAGCTGACGAAGTTCAGGTAAGGATTTGTCTTATCCTACACAGTTCAATAAAATAAGGCCAGAATGTAACCTGTCGCTTGCTCCCTTATTCAGGTGTGGAGAGAAAATATGAAGTTCGGGGAATAATGCCTCTGGGGGTAAAATTAGGTAAGTCTATTGTGGTGAGAAGAGTTCCCCTTGTTTGTCCCTTTGTCTCACCTTGTGGTCCTTTTGTTCCCCTTAGTGGCCAGGGTATGGCGAGGATGCAATGGGGACTGCGCCGACCCGTGAAGGGGAATAGTACCCCCGGCGGTAATCAGGTAAGTCTATGGGGGTAGTTACTATTGCCTCTGTTTATTCCCTTGGCTCACCTTTGCTGTTCTTATGTTCCCCTTAGGTGCCGGAGTGCGGCGGGAACGTGCAGATGGATGCAGTGGATCGTGAGGATACTGCGAAGGCCGGTGAGTTCAGCGCGGCGCTGCAGCAGGCGAGGCGGCGCGCGTAAAATACTTCTTTCTTCCAGCTCGAAGGCGCAGTGGATCCGGAATTCAGGTAAGGATCAAAGGTTTTGCTCTTATTCTAACCTTTTCTCCTTCTGTTCCTCCCTTTTTCTAGGAGCTGCAGACTCGAGGCGGGCGTGGCAGAAGACTGGATGCAGGCTTGCAGACACGGTGAGCGTTACGCTGCTGGATGCAGAATAACGCGAAGCGTGTGCTGCTCTTCGGGCATGGTTTAAATAGCCTCCAAAGTAGTCCCAGGTAAGTATTCCTCCCCAGCCCCACTGAGTAAAAAATAGTGCCTAGGTAAAATAGTCCCTTCCAAGCCTCATTTGGCTTGGAGCTCTGCAGATGGTCTGCATCAGGTAAGTTCTACTCTATGAGCTATGGCGCCAGGACTGACTCTCCATATGAGCCTGGCGCCACAGGCGCCAGGACCGCACCCAAACAGCCCCTAGCAGGGGTTTTTGGGCTTGCTCAAAATAACTTGATGCCTGCTTCCGAGGTTGCTGGACCTGGTCTGGTTCCCCGGGGGTAGGCATCATGACAGGTGGAGGGGGAGGAGATGGTGCCATTGACCGCCACTCTCGCCGTTGGGCTATTATAAAGAGTTGCAAACACCCTCTAAATTTTTCTCCTAGTCCCATCCTCTGTAAGACTTTGCGCATGTAGTGTCAGGTTTCATGGGATTTGGTTGAATGTGGTAGAATGAGGATATGATTAACATAAAGTATGGTTTGGGCCTTAACTTTCTGTGCAGAGTGTGGAGAGCTTCCCAAGTCAAAATGGAGACTTCCAAAAGGATCAGTGATTGGTCAGAAGTAACAGAAAGGCATTGTTGGAACATTCTAAACCGCCTTTCATTGTCAGAAGCCCAGCTGGAAGGTCCTATGTTTGAAGCTCTTAAGATTTAGAAAACTTTAGTTAGGCCCTTGTGCCTAAAATTAGTTATTTTGGTTCTGGAAAGTGTTGGAGATTTAAGAAGAAACTTAGAAAACGTTCCGGTGAAAGAAAGAAGCAAGCTAAGTGAATTCATTATCTTTTATGGATCTTTGTGATTTTCAAGCAGGAGTTAAATATTAATTCCATTAATTAACTTGTTCCTGTTTTTATTAGTTTTTGTTAAAATAGTAGTTCATTTCGTTCTTTCATGAATCTATTTTTGAACTTCTAGAACTGTATTTAAATTTACTGAACTGCGTCACATTTTTTGCAATTGGCTGGTTGGCGTGTGGAGGTCTGTTTATCATTTTAGCGTCGTGTGTTTTTTCGGCCGTATAAAATATTGAGTATTGTACCCTTTTTCGGTAACAGTGCTTTTATTAGCGTCGGACTAGCGTTAGAAATCTTACACTGTCTGCGCAAGTGACAGTGTGGTAGCCACGCGACTCTGAAGCGTTATGTTTAATTTACTAACATTCTAACCTGGCGCGTGATCATCACTGGGCTGCCTCTTCAAGGATTAGTGTCCGGAACTGAGGACTTTCTCCTTCCTGTTTGAACACTTCATATTAAGAAGAGTGGAATACTATTCATTTACGCATGCGCCCATGCCAGTTTCATTTTTGAACTCATTTCCTTGTTTTTGTGCGCTTCCATTTTAGAAGGAGTAAACAATATCTTCACGCATGCGCATATTCTGGTTAAAAGAACGCTTCTTTTATGAGCGATCATCTTTGCCAGCAAAAGATCCAATTAATGAACACTTTTATATATTCAGGAAACAAACCATTTTAACTTGAATAGCCAGAGTGTCATTTTTGGAATTGGTATTGAAGCAGCTAGAAATCATCAATACAAACTACATGTATAATATTTCCAGCGGGTTGTTTGGGTAAATGACATTGGAACTGCTTGAAGATTAACTCATTAAACTGAGAGAGATTAGCAGCTTTTTCACAACCGAATTGAAGAAATTAGTAAGAGCATCTGAGACTCTATTTTTCTGTTTTCTTCATTTGAATTCACACACACGTCCTCTAAGTTATTCACAGAGGATAATCAGGTATGGTGGCGTGTTTATTTACTTAATATTATAACGAGAAAATGGAAGTCTCCATTTTGACTTGGGAAGCTCTCCACACTCTGCACAGAAAGTTAAGGCCCAAACCATACTTTATGTTAATCATATCCTCATTCTACCACATTCAACCAAATCCCATGAAACCTGACAGTACCCCCCCCTTAATGCCCTGTCCCAGGGCCAACTTTAGAAGGATACTTTCTATGAAATTTTGAGACTAATTGTGGTGCATGCACATTCACCTCGTCTTCCCATGTACGTTCCTCAGGTCCGAAACCTTCCCAGTCTATTAAATATTGTAGTTTCCCTCTTAACCTCCTGGAATCTACAATTCTTTTCACCACAAACTCTTCGGATGAATTCTCTAACTGAACTGGTGAAGGTGGATGTACAACTCTAGTCCCCGGAATCACAGGTTTTAATAGACTAATGTGAAAAGTTGGATGTATTTTCAAGGAAGTAGGTAGTTTTAACCGTACTGACACTGGATTGATTATCTTTTCTACTTTAAATGGACCTACAAAACGTGGAGTAAATTTGTTTTTGCCCTTAATTCTCAAATGTCTCGTCGAAAGCCAAACCAAGTCACCAACCTTATATTTAGGACCCAACCTCCTTTTTTGATCTGCAAATCTTTTGTACTTCTGTTTACTATCGAAAAGTACCCTTTTTGCTCTTTCCAAATTTTTTCTCATAGTTTTTAATCGAACCTCAACTCCAGGATTTTCTGACTCTTCAGTAATTTCAAAACTTAAAAACCGTGGGTGAAAACCTCTTCCAAGATAAAATGGAGACATGTTAGTTGAATCTTTAGCACAATTATTATAAGCAAATTCGGCAAGCCAAATCAAATCCACCCATTCTTCCCCTGCCTGTAGATAACACCTCAAATACTTCTCCAGTTCTTGATTTACTCTTTCTACTTGTCCATTGGTCTCGGGATGATAACCTGATGATAAACTGACTTCCACACCCAAATCCTTACAAAAAACCCTCCAAAATCTAGAAATAAATTGAGGACCTCTATCTGAGATAATTTGATTAGGCAGACCATGCAGTCTAACTATTTCTCGCAAAAAGACTTTGGCCAAATTGTCTGCAGTAACCTCTCCCTCCATTGGAACAAAGTGAGCCTCTTTTGACAAGAGGTCCACCACAACTAGAATAGATGTACAACCCTTGTCACAAGGAAGATCTGTAATGAAGTCCAGGGAAATTGTATGCCAAGGACGAGGTGGAATAGGTAACGGCTCCAACAACCCGACTGGTTTTCCGGTTTGACTCTTCATTTGAGCGCAAATAGCACAAGTTTTTACAAAATTTAAGATGTCCTGACGCATTTTTTCCCACCAGAAGCTCCTCCTGACCAATTCTAGCGTCTTTCTAAAACCTGGGTGTCCGGACAGCATAGATTCATGACAGTCTCTTATTACTCTCTCTCTCAATTCCAAAATAGGTAAGTAAAGTTTATTTTCAAAGAACGGCAATCCTTTCTCAATTTTTCGAACCGGATCCTTTCGGACCCATTCCTCCATTTGTGCAATTGACATGGACTTTCGAACTTCTTCCTCAACATCCTCAATTTTCTGTATTCCGGCAGAAATAAAACAGCATGGATCGATAATGGATATCATCTCCTTTTCTGATTCCATCTCACTTCCAGGAAATTGACGTGATAAAGCATCAGCCTTTCCATTAAGCCTACCTGGCTTAAATGTCACTACAAAATCGTAATCAGCAAAGAACAATGACCATCTTAACTGCCTTGGTGTGAGAGTCTTGGCTGATTTCAGAAAAAGCAAATTTCTATGGTCTGTTAACACAGTCACTGTATGTCTTGCTCCTTTTAAAAAATGCCTCCACTCTTCAAAAGCAAACTTGATTGCCAATAATTCTCGATCTGAGATCGTATAATTTTGTTCTGCCATAGAGAATTTTTTAGAATAGTAAGCCACTGGATGAAGTTGTCCGGTCTCTCGATGTCTCTGAGAAAGAACAGCCCCCATGGCAAGATTCGATGCATCCGCTTCTACATAAAAAGGCTGAGATGGATCTGGATGAATTAAAATAGGGGCCGAACTGAACCTTTTCTTTAATTCTTGAAATGCCTCCTCTGCCTCTGTCGACCACACAAATTTGGCACCTTTCTTTAAAAGTTTTGTTATGGGAGTAATCAATCTAGAAAATCCTTCAATAAATCTTCTATAAAAATTCGCAAAACCTAAAAAGCTTTGAATTTCTTTTACTTTCGTTGGTGTTGGCCAATCCGTGATGGCTTGAACTTTGTTCGGATTCATCTCCAATCCCTTGGGAGAAACAATGTATCCTAAAAATTCCACTGAATTAGTATGAAACTGAGATTTTTCTAATTTAGCAAACAAATGATTCTCTTTGAGTCTTTGTAGAACCTTTTCCACATGAATTTTATGCGACTCTAAATCCTGAGAATAAATCAAAATATCATCAATGTATACTACTACGAATATATCTAAAAAATCTCTTAAAATTTCATCCATAAAGAATTGAAAGGCAGCTGGAGCATTGCATAAACCAAAAGGCATCACCAAGTACTCATAAAGCCCAAATCGGGTTTTGAATGCCGTCTTCCACTCATCACCCTCCTGGACTCTCACCAGATGATAGGCACCACGTAAATCTAGTTTTGAAAAAATTGTGGCTCCCTGGACCTGATTCAAGATTTCCGAAATTAGAGGGAGAGGATACTTGTTTTTGATTGTAATTCTATTCACAGCTCTATAATCAATGCATGTTCTGAGAGACCCATCTGGCTTTGGTACAAAAAATAATGGAGATGCGGCTGGAGATTGAGAATGACGAATAAAACCTTTAGCCAAATTTTCTGCAAGGTACTCTTTAAGATAATCATTCTCCTTTTCAGTTAATGCATACACTCGACTACTTGGTAAAACCGCCCCGGGCTCCAAATCAATTTTACAGTCAAAACTCCTATGTGGAGGTAATTCTCCTGCCTCCTTTTCATCAAACACCTCCTTGTACCCTTGATAACACTCCGGAAGATGTCCTAACACCGCTCCTATATTATGTCCTGTAATACCTGCGTCAGTCAGAAATAAGGAAACCAAACCTTGTGTTTCTTCCCTCCCAGGATTACCTTTCAAAAGGCAATTTTCTAAACAGAAACTAGACTGTAATTCTACCACTCGCCTACTCCAATCAATTTGAGGATTATGCAAGGTTAGCCATGGCATGCCTAAAATTATTTTCAAAATGGGTGTATCAATTAAATCAAATGAGATTTCTTCTCTATGACCTCCAAGTAATTCCATAACCAAGACACCAGTTTCATGAGTTATAGGACCTGATGAAAGAGAAGTTCCATCTACAGCCCGAACTTGTTCCACAACTTCCTTCCTCACTAGTGGTATTCCCAATGCCTTAGCTACTCCCCAATCCATAAAGTTCCCGGTGGCTCCTGAATCAATCACTACCGGTCCATACCCTTTCTTTTCCTCCTTCAAATACAAGGATACATTTACAGTTATATGTGGAACCGCTGACTGAACTGTATTTGCAACCTGCTGTGCTTTTCCTCCGGCTGATGAAAATTTTTTGGGTGTAAAGGGACAATTTCCTAAAAAATGACCGCCCCTACCACAATATAAACACAAATTATTCTCACGCCTCCTAGTTTTTTCCTCTTTTGATAAAGGACCTTTTATTCTAATTTGTTGATCATTCACCCTTGGTTTCACTTCTTTACTACCCACCTCAAGCTTTGAACGCTCTCCTCTAATGACTGACCTCACCTCCCCCTGAGTACAACGACGCCTTTCTGCTTTCCTTTCACTTATACGGTAGTCCAACTGAACTACTAAATCAATCAATTCCTCACAAGAAGAAGGGCGTTGGACTACACTGGACAAGGCATCCTTCAACTCCTCCTTGAGGCCTCTATAAAAAAGAGATGACCTCTTCTCTGCTGGCCACTGGGATTCTAAAACCAAAGACCTAAACTGTGTGATATATGTAACCAAGTCTCTGTTTCCTTGACGCAAATCTAATAATTCACCATCAATTTCTAAGGACATTTGTCTTTTATCAAACATTTTCTTAAATTCTTCCATAAAAAGAGAAACATTTTTTAAAGATAAACTCTTCTGCCTGACCAATAAACCTGCCCAAGTAGAAGCCTCTCCAGATAAATAAGACATCATAAAAGTAACTTTGGAAGCATCAGAAGGAAATAGTTCGGGCCTACTAAGAAAGTGCAACTCACATTGGGTTACAAATGTCTGAAATTTACTTGAATCTCCGTAGTAACGCTCTGGAGCTGCCAAAGGTACTGGCATAACTAATGCCCTAAAACCTCCCTCTGCCCCATCACCTCTACCCACACCTCTCTCCTCACCAACCCTTACCAATTCCGGGGGAAATTCTTCTCTCCCAATTCCCTGCGTCTGTGCCATTTTTTCACTTAACTCATCTACTCGTTGTCCCAATTTTTTATTCTCTTGATATGCCACCTTTAATTCTTCCTGTAATTCCCTCACTAAAACACTTAACGCTTCCATTGAGAACTCGGGGTTCATGACAGCTTAGGAGGACTATTTTTTCAGGCCTTTCATACTGTCAGGCTTTCTCAAATCTGATGTTGTCCCCGGAAGCTGCTGAACCCCCGCAGTCCCCTTTGGATGCTAACCTCTTAACTGGTATCAAACAGTTCAGTTGAGAGCACCCCCAAGGGAAAGGGGGAAAATGGGACAAAATAATAAACTTCAGGTTTTGCTCAGCTTCTTTATCTGTCAACCTGTTGGTGAAAATAACAACAAATTCACTTTAGTCACTAACCTTTGAATTCCTTGTCTCTGACTTCTCGTTATAATATTAAGTAAATAAACACGCCACCATACCTGATTATCCTCTGTGAATAACTTAGAGGACGTGTGTGTGAATTCAAATGAAGAAAACAGAAAAATAGAGTCTCAGATGCTCTTACTAATTTCTTCAATTCGGTTGTGAAAAAGCTGCTAATCTCTCTCAGTTTAATGAGTTAATCTTCAAGCAGTTCCAATGTCATTTACCCAAACAACCCGCTGGAAATATTATACATGTAGTTTGTATTGATGATTTCTAGCTGCTTCAATACCAATTCCAAAAATGACACTCTGGCTATTCAAGTTAAAATGGTTTGTTTCCTGAATATATAAAAGTGTTCATTAATTGGATCTTTTGCTGGCAAAGATGATCGCTCATAAAAGAAGCGTTCTTTTAACCAGAATATGCGCATGCGTGAAGATATTGTTTACTCCTTCTAAAATGGAAGCGCACAAAAACAAGGAAATGAGTTCAAAAATGAAACTGGCATGGGCGCATGCGTAAATGAATAGTATTCCACTCTTCTTAATATGAAGTGTTCAAACAGGAAGGAGAAAGTCCTCAGTTCCGGACACTAATCCTTGAAGAGGCAGCCCAGTGATGATCACGCGCCAGGTTAGAATGTTAGTAAATTAAACATAACGCTTCAGAGTCGCGTGGCTACCACACTGTCACTTGCGCAGACAGTGTAAGATTTCTAACGCTAGTCCGACGCTAATAAAAGCACTGTTACCGAAAAAGGGTACAATACTCAATATTTTATACGGCCGAAAAAACACACGACGCTAAAATGATAAACAGACCTCCACACGCCAACCAGCCAATTGCAAAAAATGTGACGCAGTTCAGTAAATTTAAATACAGTTCTAGAAGTTCAAAAATAGATTCATGAAAGAACGAAATGAACTACTATTTTAACAAAAACTAATAAAAACAGGAACAAGTTAATTAATGGAATTAATATTTAACTCCTGCTTGAAAATCACAAAGATCCATAAAAGATAATGAATTCACTTAGCTTGCTTCTTTCTTTCACCGGAACGTTTTCTAAGTTTCTTCTTAAATCTCCAACACTTTCCAGAACCAAAATAACTAATTTTAGGCACAAGGGCCTAACTAAAGTTTTCTAAATCTTAAGAGCTTCAAACATAGGACCTTCCAGCTGGGCTTCTGACAATGAAAGGCGGTTTAGAATGTTCCAACAATGCCTTTCTGTTACTTCTGACCAATCACTGATCCTTTTGGAAGTCTCCATTTTGACTTGGGAAGCTCTCCACACTCTGCACAGAAAGTTAAGGCCCAAACCATACTTTATGTTAATCATATCCTCATTCTACCACATTCAACCAAATCCCATGAAACCTGACATGTAGCTCCACTCGACCCGGTCGAATGCCTTTTCCGAGTCTATAGATACGAGGTGAGCCCCTAGTTCTCTATGTGATGACTCATGGATTCAATTTATGGTCTTCCTTATATTGTCTGCCCCCTGTCTGCTGGGGATGAACCCCACCTGGTCCCCATGCACCAACAATGGCAGGTTCTGGGCCAATCTATTGGTTAGGAGTTTTGCCAGAATTTTCACATCAGTGTTCAGGAGGGAGATGGCCCTGTAATATGAACACTGAGCAAGGTCCTTCCCTTCTTTAGGTATGACTACAATGAGGGCTGCTAGCATTGACTGGGGAAGGGTGCCCGTTTCCATTGCCTTATTAAACAGTGTGGCCATGAAAGGAGCCAGTGTGGAGCGGGATGCCTTATAAAATGTAACCATAAAACCATCGTCCCCGGGAGTGGTGCCCCCTTTCATTCCGCTAATGGTATCTATTATTTCCTGGGGGGTGATGGGCGCTTCCATAGGATCTGCCTTTTCCGGAGGGAGGCGTGGGATTGGGAGGGAATCGAGGAAACGGTCAGCGTCAGACCCATCTCTGTTATATTCTTATGTGTAAAGTAGGTCATAGAAATGACGAAATTCCTCCGCTATCTGAGAATCCTTAAGAAGCTTTGGCCAGCCGGTGGGGCACAGAGCATCTACTCTACGACTGTTCCTAAGCTCCCTCAACCTCCATGCTAGTATCTTGTCAGGCTTTTCTCCCTTTTCCATGAATTTCTGTTTCAAGAAGGCAAGTTTCTGTTCCGTTTGAGCGGCTAGGAGTGCCTTTAGTTTCTCTTTATGTTGTTGAAGTTCAACCCACCTCCCCGGGAACATTTGGGACTTCAGTTCTCCCCCCGGCTGGATGCCTCAATTTTCTCTCTAAGAAGCTTCTCCTCGTTCTCCCTCTCCCTTTTTCTCCTCGCACTCATTCCAATGAGGATCCCCCTTATCGTGGCCTTGAATGCCTCCCAGACCGCTGCTACCCCAGCCTCCCCATTATTATTGAGTTCAAAGTATTCTTTTATTGTGGCAAGGAGTGCCTGGGATAGCACTTTATGCCATAGTAGGAGGTCATTGCATGACCACCTTGTTTTGTCTTGGGGTTTCGGGGGAAGTCCTATTAGGACTCTCACTAGGTCGTGGTCCGACCATGGGAAAGTCTCTGCCGTAAACTCGGCTACTCACTCCCTCAAAGATGAGTCAACCAGGATATAATCGATTCTCAAGAACGTGGCATGTACCTTGGAAAAGTATGTAAATAAGGATTCCCCCTCCTGCTCCATCGTGTGTGTATCCAAAAGCCTCAGGTCACCGTTGACTTTCCGAAAGTGGGTGGCTAACCATCGCTGATCCGGTGTGTCTGAATAGGGACCCTCGCTCTTCCTGTCACTCTCGGGCTGCAAGACTGTTAGGGAGAATTCTCTCTTTAGGCTGAATTTCCTAACCTAGTGAGTCCCCCAGCAGCTTTGCTGGATTTCTGGGTTTTTTTTTTCCTCCTGCCAAGAGTGAGACTCTTTTCCTCCCACTCTTGGACATGATTAATGGTATTCCTTTGACTGGTCATGTGTTTTATGGGCTATGGGGTCCTTTACTCCATAGGGTCTCATGTGTTTTTCCTATGTGTGTTACACAGCACCCTCCATGCAGTAACACAGGGGTGTCATAGTGACACCCCACCATAGACTCCATACCCTGGGATTGACTACTGTCTCCCAGGGCATGTAAAGTCACCATTGGCTTTACTAGTCCCAAATTATTAACAGAAACCAGTACAAACCATCATATTGTGGACGTACTGGTCGGGGCAATTCGATTGCCCAGGGGTCTGTTAGTCGAGGGGGCACGTCTCCGTCCCCCCGATCGAGTTTTGGCTGGTGGCAGTGGAAACTACTTTTTATATTCGACCGCAAATAATTTCCTATGGGATTTTCCCATTGTTCGAGGCTACCAACTTTAATTATTTAATTCTCATAGCCTCGAACCTACCGCTGGTTTATTTAATTAATATTAATTCTCCAGTTGGTATTTTTTGCCAAGACTCGATTCTAAAATGGCGTTTGTGTTCTCTTCTGTGACTCCAACCCAAGTCGAGCCCTTTGTTCCACTTTTTGGCAGTTTTCTCCACAGAAGCCTCCAAAAGTGGTGCCACTCTGGGTACCACAGGGGGTGTGGGAGTGGGTTTAGGCACCCTGGACTGAGTTACCTTGGTAACTCAAGTCGCACTCTTGTGTGATTGGCCCAAGTGGAGAGCCGGCCGGCTCACCACTTAGCATGTTTGAGTGACAGCTAGGCTGAGTGAATGGGGGTTTTCTGCATAAAAGCAGGGCTTTGGGGACTGGAACTTCAGAAGTCGCCACAGGACCTGAGAATCCGACGAGGGAGAAGCTGAGCCGACCTACCACGACGACACCACCGGTGGAGCCCTGCAGAACCGACTCACCACTTCCCGACGACAGAGAAGATCTCCCCGGCTGGAGAGGCTTCTTCCCCTGACTGGTGGGCACAACCAGTTTTCATTTCCTTCTTCGCACCCCAGCCCGGTTTGTGGTCGAACTGCCCGTGCCAAGCACCCCGGCAGCCGGATAGCCACTAACCACTGAACCGCGAATCACCGGACCGCTCCTTGTACCTGAGAAACTCTGCGGCTGGTTTCTTCCCTGGCAGTGCAACGGACTCCTGTCTTCCTCCCTGACGAGATCCTCTCTTCCCCCGAATGAAGCACCGACTTGCACCCGCTGCCAGGAACAACTGCCCCCGCTGAAGCGTTCTCACCACTTTAAGATACCGCGACCGCCAGGCCTCCCTTTCTAAAGATTGCTACAAGGTAATAATAACTCCTTAACCTTCTGGACTGGGCTGGCTGCCTTGACCCTCTAACTGGTCCCTTTCTGTGGTCCAACTCCTTTTTGAAGCTTTACAAGACCTTTGTGCACTGCAACCGTGTGACCTTGGACACATTTCGTTTGGATCCTCTGATAGTGGATCCGGCCTCTTGAACTCTAAACTTCACGGTTTTACCTTGCCTTCCTCTCTTGTTGTGTTCTTGAAAAAGTGTTGGGATCTGTTTCAATTTGTTCTCTGTTCTTCTCTCCCTTTTTAAAACGAACTATTAGAGTGCCATCTACGTAAGCGCTCACCGCTGTCTGAAAATAAGTGGGGCTTTACTTAAGACTTGTCTAATATTCTTTTAAGGGAGTGTATATCTTTTAGTGACCGTGTTTTTGAATTGCTTACTATTAGTGCCTGTGTGTTTTTCTAGATGTGATTTTAAATAAATAATTATATCTCTTTTACACCAAGCTCTGGTCAGTGTTTACTTGTTCTACTGTGTTCTCTTGACCTATTGTGAATACTCTGTATACTGCCTAACTCTTCTTGAGGGAAGTCTGACTGCTCAGCCACAGCTACCAAGTGAATCTGTGTGGTACAGACTGCTACCAAGTGGGTTTACTGCCAAACACCTGTAGTCATAAATCTTTTGCAGTGGTCCCAGAGGAAACTGCACAGGTTTCTGCCTAACACTGGTTACAGCGGTGGGATTTGTATTGAGTATACACTTTAGAGTGCTTGTTGAACACTTTAGGACAACTAACCACAGAGCTTAGCACTAAAAAGCTGATTTTCTAACTATGTCTGCTATGGAGAGTTATACCCTAGAATCATTGTCTGCCAAAACTGCTGATTGCTTAAAAGTATTGTGTAGACATAAGAATCTCTCTGAGAAGGGCAAGAAAATGGAACTTATAGAAAGATTGTTAGAAAACCAAAGTCTGGGTGGTACAGAAGAATCTACCCCCCCAGCAAATGTAGAAAACGGTGATGGTATTGATCTGAATCAAAGTCTTGAGAATGAGTCAGAAGAGGAAAGTGAACCTAATGAAGTTAGCCACTCTGAGCCTCTGTCTGCCTTACCTACTGTACCTACTGGGCCTATACCAGGTCCTACATGTAACCCTGCTTATGTTGAACTTGAAAAAATGAAGCTTGAATTAGAGTACAAACGTTTTATTGCTCAATCTGAAAGAAACCAAGAGCTAGAGTTCAGAAGAATGAATGCCCAGGCTGAGCAGAAGCAAGCTGAGTTAAGACTCAGAGAAATAGAGCTTAATCATGAGTTGGAAAGTAAAAAGTTGTCTGTGGAAAATGCTTCTCTCTCCTCTGGTTCTTCTAGGAGTTCTAGTCCCAAAAGACCCCGGATGCCTAAGGTATTAGTGGGTATGTATGAACCTAGATTGGATGTGTTGGATTGGTTGAAAATGTTTGAGTATAACCATGGGCTCCAGGACATCACAGGGAATGAGTTACTTCCCTGGTTGTTCTCTAGGCTTCCCCCTGTTGCAACTGATGTGGTAATGGAGTTGGGGGAGGTGGATAAGAAGGATTATGAATGTGTGAAGCTAGCTTTGATAGCTAGATTTGGGAAGACCCCTTCCCAGTACCTTAAGAGGTTTAGGACCCTCAAATAGCATGATGGTACCCCATGGGCTACCTGGGTGAGTGAAAGTTTGAAAAACTTAGGGGGATGGATTAAGGGTTACACAGTTAACACTTATGAAGGAATGAAGAATCTTGTAATGTTGGAGTCAATTTATGATGCCTGCTCTCCAGAGCTCAGACAGCACTTGGCTGATTAAAAGGAATTAGATTCCAGGAAGTTAGCTAAGGCTGCTGACTTGTGGGTTGCCAACAGGGCCACTCACAAGGATTCTGGGGCTACTCAGAAAAAGGAGGAGGGAAAACAGCAAAAAAGGACTCCAAAGATAATTCTAATAATTACAATTCCAAAGAGGGCCCCAAACAGAACCAAAAGGGTAAGCCACCAGGGAAACCAACTCAGGCTAGTGTACCTCCTGTTGCCAAACCAGAAGGGGGTCAGAACAAGCCACCATTCCAGAAAGCATTTGGTAAATGTTTTGTTTGTGGCTCTACTGACCATGTGAAAGGAGATCCCAGATGTAAGGGTAAACCTTCAGGGGTCCAGCTTGTCTCCTTAGCCTTCGCTCCAGAGGAGGAAGTCCAAATGACAAGTGGAAACTTTCTATTACTGGCTGATGAACCCATTGGAGTCTCAGCTAGTGTTTCTTTAGTGTCTCTGGGTCTGTGGGAACAACAGAACTTAGATGTCTACAATTCTATCCCAGATAATACTAAAGAGTATTATAAGGACAGTGTCCAGGTGAATGGTCAGGAGACTCCTGCCATTAGGGACACTGGGGCCAGCATAACTGTGGTGGACAAATTGTTTTTTCAGGATGAGGATGTTGCTAAGGCACCCAAACGCCTCACCAAGTTAGCTGGAGGGCCTGTGCAGATGCTTCCCCAATTACCAGTTCTCATCCAGTGTAATGACATGACTGTGAAGATACCTGTCAGCATACAAAACGAGGTGCCAGGAAGGGTTCTGCTGGGTAATGACTTGAAAACTCTTGGAGTAGTGTCACATACCCCCAGACCTCCTAGTAAAAGGTTACAGGAGCTCACCAGACCTGCAAGGGAGAGAACCATGAGAGGTACTCCCAAGGAGATGATGAAGAAAGAGATCACTCCTGCTCCACTGGAGATGTCAGCTGCTGTCTCTAAGAAACCAGAAGCAAAGGGGAAACCTAAGACTTCTAACAAGAAACCAGCAGTCAGCACTCCAGTGCAGCCAACAAGGACTTCCGCTAGGTTGTCCAAAGTTACACCCGTAACTCCCCCTCCAGCTGAGGCTGAGAGGGAGGCACAACCCTGTGTGGTTGAACTAGACTCTGAAGAAGAGCTAGTGGAAGGCCAGGAACTCATTGGAGATCTGGATCCTGTTGATCATCCTGAGCTGCAGTCTTTACTGGCAGAAGGTGGACCCAACAGGGCAGACTTCAGTAAGGGACAGAGAGAATGTCCAACTCTGGAAGGTCTTCGCCACCAGGCAGATGCTCAGGCTGAAGGGCAAGAGCCTGGGAAATATAGGTTACACTGGGAAGATGGCCTCTTCTACAGTGAACCAACCGAGTCTGCACATGGGGACAACAAACAACTTGTAGTACCCCAAGAAAACAGACCACAGTTCTTGCAGTTAGCCCATGAGATTCCTTTGGCTGGTCACTTGAGTTTCAAGAAGACTAAGGAAAGGCTCTCACTCTACTTCTATTGGCCAAAGATGGGGGCCGAAGTAGATAAATACTGCAGGAGCTGCCACACCTGCCAGACTTCTGGTAAGGTTGGCTCCAAGAATGTGGCACCTTTAGTGCCTCTCCCAGTTGTGGGAGTCCCATTTGAGAGAGTAGGGATTGACATTGTTGGTCCCCTTGATCCTCCAACTTCCTCAGGCAACAGGTTTATACTTGTAGTAGACCATGCTACTAGGTACCCTGAGGCAATTCCTATGAGGACTGTTACAGCTCCGGCTGATGTTAAGGCCCTCCTTGGTATTTTTACCAGGGTTGGGTTTCCTAAGGAAGTAATCTCTGACAGGGGGTCAAATTTTATGTCCCACTACATGAAAGCCATGTGGAAAACCTGCGGAGTTACTTACAAGTTCTCAACCGCATACCACCCTCAGACAAATGGGCTGGTTGAAAGGTTCAACAGAACCATGAAGAGCATGATATGTGCTTTAGAGGACCCCCTTAAAAGAAAGTGGGGTCTTCTACTGCCATGCCTTCTCTTTGCTTATAGAGAAGTCCCTCAGGAGGGAGTAGGGTATTCTCCCTTCGAACTTCTCTATGGTCATCCGGTCAGAGGTCCATTGGCCCTGATCAAGGAGGGGTTGGAGAGTGCTCCTTCCCCCAAGCCAGTCAGATTGACTGACTATGTGATAGGTCTCCGCAGGAGAATGTCACAAATGATGGCAGAAGCTAGTGATAACTTGAAAGCTGGACAAGCATTGGTCAAGCACTGGCATGACCAAAAGGCTAACATGGTTGAGTTTACTCAAGACCAGCTAGTTCTCGTTATGATTCCAACAAGGCAGAGGGCCTTGCAAGACAAATGGATGGGACCCTTCAAAGTTGTGGGTAAACTTGGAGAGGTCAACTATCTGGTGGACTTGGGCAAACACAAGGAGGCTCCAACAGTCTTCCACACCAACAGACTAAAAGCGTATGTCTCCCGACCTGATGTAGGAGCTTTGCTTCTAGCATCATCAGAAGAAGAAGAAGAGAGTGAAGCTCTTCCTGATCTCCTCAGAGGCTTACCTTTGGACGAAAAGATTGAAGGAGTAAATCTCTCTTCAAATCTGACACCTGAGCAACAGGAAGAGTGCAAATCCATGTTGAATCAGTTTGCCTCTCTGTTCTCACTTTCACCAGGCTTGACCCCTTGGGGACAGCATGACATACTCACTGGTGACTGTCTGCCAGTCAAAAGCAGAGGATATCGAATGTCAGAAAATGTAAGAACCCACATCAAAGGTGAGGTCAACAAGATGCTTGATCTCGGGGTAATAGAGCCCTCTACTAGTCCATGGTCTAGCCCAGTTGTGTTAGTACCAAAGGCAGGATCTAAAGAACTGTGTGGACTACAGAGCTCTTAATGCAGTCACTAAGACTGATGCCCACTCTTTGCCAAGGACAGATGAGTTGGTGGATAGAATTGGTGCAGCCAAGTTCCTCAGCACATTTGACTTGACGTCAGGCTATTGGCAAATAGCCCTGACAGACCATGCCAAGGAGAAAACTGCATTTTCTACCCCAGTTGGCTTATACCAGTTTAAGGTTATGCCTTTTGGATTGAAAAATGCACCTGCTACGTTTCAAAGGATGGTAAACCAGGTTCTGAATGGGATGGAGGACTTCTGCATGGCATACTTGGATGACATAGCAGTGTTCAGCAATTCCTGGGAGGAACATGTGGACCACCTAAGATATGTTTTGCAGGCTCTTGGAAAGGCCAATCTGACCATAAAGGCAAGTAAATGCCAGATTGGACAGAGTAAAGTGGTCTACCTTGGACATGAGGTAGGAGGTGGAGAAATAAGGCCTTTGCCCAGTAAGATTGAAGCTGTGCAAAATTGGACAACACCTACTACTCAGACCCAGGTGAGAGCCTTCTTAGGTCTCACTAGGTATTACAGGAATTTCATTGAGAACTATGGGTCCATAGCTTCTCCACTGAATGTCATCTCCTCTCCTAAATTCCCTAAAAAGGTTAGATGGAATGAGGTATGCAATCAGGCCTTTGAAACCTTGAAAAAGGCTCTTTGCCAAGCCCCAGTACTCAGAGCTCCTGACTACCAACAAACTTTCATTGTGCAAACAGATGCTTCCAATGTAGGAATAGGTGCAGTCCTCAGTCAACTGGATGGGAAAGGTAGGGAGCACCCCATTTGCTTCATCAGCCGAAAGCTGAAGGATCCTGAGACAAGGTGGGCAACAATCGAAAGAGAATGTTTTGCTATTGTGTGGGCACTGAAGAAGTTTAGACCATACTTGTATGATTCTACTTTTGTCATTCAGACTGACCACCAACTCTTGAGATGGTTAATGCAAATGAAAGGGGAAAATCCAAAACTATTGAGATGGTCAATCTGCCTTCAAGGGTTTGATTTCACCATTGAGCACAGGTCAGGGTGTCACCATCAAAATGCTGATGGACTCTCGAGGATGTATGTCATCGACTAGAGGCATGAGGTTCATCCAGGAGTGGATTAAATCCTCCTGTCCCTTAGTCTGGGGGGGGCGAGTGTTAGGGAGAATTCTCTCTTTAGGCTGAATTTCCTAACCTAGTGAGTCCCCCAGCAGCTTTGCTGGATTTCTGGGTTTTTTTCTCCTCCTGCCAAGAGAGAGACTCTTTTCCTCCCACTCTTGGAGATGATTAATGGTATTCCTTTGACTGGTCATGTGTTTTTTTTTTTTCCAATAAGTTTTTATTAACCATTTGTAATTCATACAACAAAGAACAATACCAGGAAGAAAAAAAGGAAGGAGAAAAAAACCCAATCACAGAACCCCCAAAACCCTGTTAACCCGCCCCTCCCTCAAAACCCCCCCACCCACCCCAGATTCTACAGGTTCTCTAAGCAGCCTTGTTCGACAAATAGGAAAACAAAAATAAGCAGCGCAGTTCAGCCAAGAAGGTCCGACTCATCTTGAGGGCTAACTATGCCCAACAGCTCCATCGCCCTGGGGCACCAGGCCCGGCGAGCTCCCGCCTTTAAGAATGACAACAGAGCGGCCCATTCCGAGTAAAACCTCGAGTGCATGCCCTGAAGCGCTCCATTGCCACCAAAGCCCACAGTTTAGCCACCCACTCGTGTTCTTGAGGCGGGTCCTTCGATTTCCACTTCCTGGCCAGGACCATTGCCGCCGACATCATCATTATCACATACAGTTTGCGGTCGGCCCTGGTGGACTGTGGCAAGCATTCCACTCAGACCCACTATGTCCCGCCCCCCATCTCCATCCTGCAAAGGACCCAACACCCGGGTTATCGCCTGCCGGACCAAAAACCAAAAAGCAGCCAACTTCGGGCACTCCCACCAGAGGTGAGCCCAGGATCCCACTTCGCCACACTCCCTCCAACAGAGCGCCGAGTGCATGAGGTACATCTTGTTTAACTTAAGGGGGGTAAGGCGCCATCTAAGTAGAAGCTTCAGCCACATCTCCTGAATTTGGATAGACCTAGCGAGCTTCGGGATTTGGGACCACAAGCTGAGCCACTTCTGTTCCCCTATGCCAGCCCCTGTATCGGACTCCCATTTATTCATACAGGACCTGGAGTGTAGCGCCTCCTCCAGTTTTATAAGCCTATAAATGGATGACACCACCGCCCTGTCCCCCGAGTTAGTATCTAGATACTTTTCAAATTGGGTAAGAGGGCGCGAGGCCTGGGGTTTCACCGATGAGTGGGAGATCCAATGCCTGAACTGGAGGTATGAGAATAGCTGTTGTTCTCCCACACCAAAGTCCCGCTTGCATTGCTCAAAGCTTTTCACCTCGCCCCCAATTAGCAAGTCTCGCAGCATCCTACATCCCCCTGAGAACCATAGATCAAAACTCGGCGCGGGGGTGACAGCCGGAGTGAATTGCGGATTTCCATGCAGGGGAGAATATGGAGAAGGGAAGGTAGTGATCCGAGCCCTGCGGACTGCCTGATCCCATGCTTCCCCAGTCGCCAATGTTATAGCGCTACAGTACATTCTGTGTGGCCTATCCTGCTTCGATAACCACAAGACACCTTCCAGATCTGCCCCCACCACCGCTCTATCCATTGGTCTCCAGACCTTGCCCCTGTCGTCCTTCTGCCAGTCTCTAATTACCCTAAGTTGCGCCGCTAAATAATAGGCTGGCTGCCCCACACCCCCCCTCTCCGGCAAGGCTTTCATAATGGGAGCCGCCACTCTCGGGCGCTTTCCTCTCCAAACAAACCGACTAGTTATTTTCTGCAAAGCCCTGAAGAAGGATGTAGGGACGTGTACTGGTAGTGTGGCAAAGTGATACAAGATCAGGGGCAGGATTGACATCTTTAAAGCGTTGACTCTACCCAACCACGAGATCTCAAGGGGGCCCCAGTCCACTAACTTGGATTTCACCCTCTGGAGGAGCGGCGGATAGTTTACCACATACAATTGGTCCACATTCCTGGTCAGGTAGACCCCCAGGTACTTCACCGAGGATTCTACCCATCTATATTTGTGAACCGTAGCGAGGTCACGGATCTCAGAGGACGTCAAAGCTAAGGGGAGAGCCTCTGACTTGTGGACGTTGACCTTTAGGCCTGCCACCCTACCAAACTTGTCCAGTTCTCTTGCAACCGCCTGCAAAGATAAGATCGGGGAGGTTAGTGAAAAGATCATATCGTCGGCGAAGGCCGCAATCTTATGTGCCTCGCCTCCGAATGGGATACCTTTGATGTCCTCGGCCGCACGAACTGCCGCCAGAAACGGCTCCAGGTGGAGGGCATACAAAAGCGGCGACATCGGGCATCCCTGCTTGGTGCCCCGTCCCACACATATCGGTGCAGTGATCTGGCCATTTATCGCTAAGCGTATGACAGGATTTTGGTAACTAACCCTCAGCCGCGCTATAAAGCCCGCTCCGAAACCCATTCGCTCCAGGACCGCAAACATGAACCCCCACTCAACCCGATCGAAAGCCTTCTCGGCTTCTTTCATTCCAGTGGTTGACTCTGCCTTCCAAGCCAAGAGACTCGCCTTTTATTCAGTTCCCTCCCATTCATTCCAGCCTAGCTGTCGCTCACCCAGCAGAGTGGCAGTCCTTGTCGGACAGTCAGCCAGCCAATCACCACAGAGTGCATTTGGGTCTCCTAGGAGACTAAGCAGAGGGAGTTTCGGGCACCTCCCTCACTTCCTGCCCACCCCAGACACTCGGGCGCCAGAGGCGGTCTTCACTCCTGAAGCCCGCCAAAGGCGAATGAACAAAGGGACCAATCCTGGTTTGGCACGCAGAGACACACTCTAGAAGGACCTTTCCTAAAAGAAATGGCGAAAAAAGAAGACTGGGACCTGTTTTTACAGAGTGGGCTCAGACGCCATTTTGAAAAACATGGCTCCCGCGATTTAACGTTACCGGAGCTACGAATAGTTTGTGGTCGAGAAAAATCATGGTAGTTCGTTGTAAAACCACTGCCACCAGCCATTCTGAGAGGAAAGGGTAGCATTTGACTGCTACATGAGTATCTAGACACAGGGGATACTAAGTAACCCACTAGCACTCTATTGTAAGATAGGGGGTGCTGGGTCTAGGAATTTAAAAGACTAGTAAAGTCAATTTCAATTTACTTACTCTGGGAAACAGTAGTTTATCCTAGAGAAGGTATTTAAACCTTGGGAAAGCCTGAACGGCTTCCCTGTGCCAATGCACTGAGGGTGCTTTGTGACACAAATGAAAAGATGATGCCTATGGAGGTAAAACACATATCAAAATACATGAGAGAGTGGGAAAAAAGGGTCACCCCCTCGCCAGGGAAATAATCAAGTCCTCAAAATCCAGCAAAGTTGCTGGGGGTCTCTAAGGTGACCGGAATTAGCACATTTTTGAGAATTCTCCCTAACATTCGCGCCAAGCCATTTCTGCCTCTTTTACCTCTCCCGGGAAGCTCTGTCTCTACAATGCCAGCAGGGTGTGAGCGCCCCTCAGCTGGGGGGCTCTGCCGGGCTTCTTGCAGCCTTGTGTGTTGTCCACTGCAGGGCACCCTCCAGGCCAGCTTCTGTGTTGCGCAGAGCGCCGGGCCCGCTCTCACTTGCTCGGTGCTCTGCTTCCGCCTTGTCACAGTGTTACCCGGTTGCCCTGGGGGCTCCAGACTCAGTTTCTTCTCCTGGGGAGTCCCTAAGGGTTCCAATCAGGTGGGGGGGAAGGAGAAGGGGGTCGAATCCACTCTTCAAGGGCTGTGGGGGGGGGGCTCAAACCGTTTTTTCAGCCTCAGTGGCGGGGACCAACGCAGGAGCATTAGCTCATCTCTGTGCCCCTGCTGCTTCTTGCTTTTTAGACACATTTTAGATTGTAAGGCAGTGCCAAAATCTTGGAAGTCAGCACTTATTATTCCAGTGTTCAAGAGGGGTGATAGTTCGCAGGATCTTCCCTATCGCCCCATTGCCCTTCTTAACATCAGAGGAAAACATTTGCTTCCCTCCTACTTCGCCATCTATTAACATGGGCTAGAAAGGCTGGGCGTCTGCACTCGAGACAAACTGGCTTTGTCAGGGGAGTGGGGACAAATCTCAACCTTTTCCTGCTGAGCATATAAAAGGCTAAAATTAAACAGACAAATTCTAAATTATGCTTGGCCTTTATTGACCTCGAGCAGGCCTTTGATAGCGTCAGCAGGGAAAGGTTGTGGGGCAAGCTTTTATACTGGGGATGTCCGAGAGACTTGGTTAAGGCTATTATGTCCCGTTACTCGAACACGACTATGAGGGTCCGTCTCTCTACACAGGGCCACTCACCGAGGAAATCTGGACATTCAGGTGGCTGAAAAAAGGCTGCTCTTTGGGCCCTGCCTTGTTCAATCTTTTCCTGGCCGACATTGAAGAAGGAGAGTCCCCTTTTCTGGGATTTCCCCACCAAAGCTCTATAACAAGCCTATCCCCTGGGTTCTCTTTGCTGACAACATTGTGATCCTAGAACAGAAACAAATAGGCCTGCAGCGGAGACTCAACGAGTTGAACAAATATTTTGAACAGAATGGTTTTAGGATTAATGTCAAAAAGAGGAAAATTATGGTTCGAGAAACCAAAAGGGGAAAAAAAGCTGGGTTTCAAATGAACGGTATACAAGGTTTCCTTTGAATGTGTATATACCATGACCTACCTAGTTGTGACCTTAAATCGAAATCATACTGAAAAACAATGGATGGAAAACATCAGGCTCAAATGTAAAAGTCTCACGACACAGGGGTGTACGTTACACCAAAAATTGGGCACATTCTCATTGGTACCTGTTTGCATATTCTTTAAACAGAAAGTGGTCCTGATGTTGGTATACGGTGCAGAGTCTATCTTGAGGTGTCCTAAAGCCTTCTGGGCGACCATGGAGGGTTATTTTTGGAAGAGTGCTTTGCCTTCCCCGTTCCACCCCAGTTGCATTGATTAGATTCAAACTGGGGCTTCAATCAATGCAGTCGAGGATTAAATGGAAGGTGTTGGCGTTCTATGGGAAATGTTTTCACTAGAGGCACCCCGCCTTTTGAAATACTAAAAGGCGTATCTAGTAGGGGGAGAGAAGATCTTCTCGACTATTGTAAAGCTGAATGTATGTCATGGTTGGTGGACCTGGGATTCACAGAGGAGGTTCTCCTGTTGCCCCCGGCTAAAGTAAAAAAACAACTCCTCTACCAACATTGGATCGATACAATCACCCACAGAAAAATATAAACTTCAACAAAATTTGGGTCCGGAAGGAAGTGGGGTGAAACAGCTTCCATTGTATCTGACTAAATTTCCTTGTCCTTGGTACCGAAATCTATTTCATAGGCTAAGATTAAATATTCTACCAACTCGAGAAATATTGAGTCAGAGAAGGATGTTGGATGGATCTCCACCAGATTGTCGGTTTTGTGGCCAGGTTCCCATGACTGAATCTCTTGAACATCTAGTAGATTGTGAAGGCTTAAATGAATTGAGAAAGAAATATTTCCATGAGATTGTAAAGCTGTAACTCTCTAACACAAAAGAAATGGTGGAATACCTTTCTGATTGGTGACAATAAAACAGCTATTATAGGGGTAATGAAAATACATGGAAGAAGTGTTGAGGTTGCCTAATAAGAAGCAAATGGCTGAGGTCCAGCGAAGGGGAACAATGAAATCTGCAAATTGATTGGGATTGGGTTCGTAAAATATGTGAATTTATTTTAGATGATGTTATGTTATGTTATTTGGCATTTATATAGTGCCCCATATATCATTGGTATGACCTGAAAGCGCTGGTAGGTTTAACGCCCTCGGGGACCGCAGTCCAGGTCAGTAGAGAGAGTAAGTGTCATAGGGTGCGTGGGTGCACCAGTTATGTGTGCAGCCGATGTAATTGCCTGATGGTAGCTGCATCCTAAAGTTAGGTGTGGTGGTGAAGATATCAGTTGAATGTGTGCAGGCTGGTGGGTGATTTATCGAGTGGTATAGCTGAGAATAAGCATAGTGATTTGATATGATATGGTGGTTCATCCACAAGCGCCTAAGCACAATGCGCTTCGAAAGCACACAATGACAAGGGACGAGGGAGAACCCAGAGACACTCCCACAGGCCATGGGCAGTGTGAAAGTGAAAGCTACTGCACTCCGTCTAGAGACATCCAGACTGTGCAAGTGTTAAGGCACGGACGGGAGGGCATGCCTCGAACGGGACATAAGAACCGTAGGGGCTGGGTTCATAGCAGCATCGCGGGGGTCTGGGGTAGGGGTAAACAGCAGGCATGCAGGGGCCAGAGGTACAGGGAGACATCACAGGACCAGATGGGCTGGGATACACAGCGACATCAAGGGGGAACAGAGGGGGTTGGGGCACACAGCGACTATGAGGGACACGAGAGGTGCATGGGGTATACTGCAATATCTTAGGGACCAGGTGGGAAGCTTGGGGCGCATAGCGACACCGCGGGGAGCCAAGGGGCTGTGCACACAGTGGCATCATAGTGAACCGGCGGTTTGGGGGCGCAGTGACGAGATGGTCAGGGCAATTGTGAAATGTGGGGACCTAAGGGGTTGTGGGTACACAGTGACCTCGAGGGGAAATGAGGGGCTGGGGTAAACAGCAACATCACAGGGTACCAGAGGGGGCAGGGGTATGCATCGACAACACAGGGTCTGGAGGGGTAGGGGCACATAGGGACATCACAGGCACTAGCGGGCTGGGCATACAGTGACAGGAGCCAGAGGGGTACGCGGCGGGGGACCAGAGGGGCAGACGTACGCAGCGACAACACAGGATATGGAGGGGGTACGGGCACTCGGGGACATCACAGGAATTAGAGGGGCTGGGCTACAGGACTGGGGGCCAGAGGGATACATAGCGACATTGCAGGGAACAAGAGGGCAGGGGTTCATGGTGACACACGGGCACAGAGGGCTCACATCGACATTAAGGGGACTAGAAGGTTAGGCATTCAGAGGGATACATAGCGACATCACAGGGAACAGGAGGGCAAGGGTACACAGCGACACATGGGGCACAAGGGGTCGCGCAGCGACATCACGGGAACTAGAGGTGTTGTCAAACAGCGACAGCACAGGGGACCAGATGGGAACACTATGACAGCACGAGGAGTCAGAGCGTCTGGGAACACAGCGACAGCACGGCGGACCAAGGGGGCACAGAGGGGGTTGGGCATACATCAACAGCACGGGGGGCCAGAGGGGTAACAGTGAGTACACAGGGAGCCAGTGGGCTGGGGTACACAGTGACAACATCAGGGAAAAAGGGGCTGGGGGCACATAGAGACATCACAGGGACCAGTGGGTACACATCGATATCACAGGGAATCCGGGGGTGGGGCACACAGTGACAACACAGACCAAATGGGCTGGTGGACACAGCAGCATCATGGGAATTGCGAGGAGTTATGACCCAAGGGCATAATTATTCTGAATTTCAGGGATACGGTTGTTTATAGCCAAATTAATTGGCGTATTCTTTGATGACGTGGTTGGGAGTTCCATTGTGTATTTAGTTATTGGGTTGTAAGAAATGCAATTGCTTCGAAGGTTGAGGTTGGTGTTATGGAAAGAGCCATGTTTTTAGAGCTTTGCGGAATGCCATATAGTCTTGGGTGTGTCGAATATGTGGGGGAAGCGAGTTCCACAGAGTCGGGGCCAAGGCTGAGAAGGCAGATCCTCCGATCCTGGCAGAGTTAGTGGTTGGGATCACTAAAAGGAGGGTGGTGCTTGATCTTAGGCTATGGGGTGAGAGGTATGGTTTCAACTTTCCTTTCAGGTATAACGGGCCGTTCTTGTGCACTGCACGGTGAGTGATGCACAGGGTCTTGAAAGTGGCCCTTTGTCGGACTGGGAGCCAATGGAGGGTTCGGAGAGCTGGAGAGGTGTGGTCTCTTGGACCCAGGGCGAGAAGCAGTTTAGCAGCAGCGTTTTGTGCTCTTTGGAGTTTATTAAATGGTAAGCCGGGACTCCTAAGTATAGGGAGTTGGCATAGAACAGTCTCGACATCACAATAGACATAACAGCGGCAAGTCTGTTCGGGAAGGAGAGGTAGGGAAAGATGCGCCTGAGAAGTTTGAGATGGTATTGACAACATTTAGACACATTGTTGATCTGACGGGAGAGGGTTAGGCCAGAGTCCATAGTGCAGCCTAGGTTTTTTACTGTGTCGGAGGAGGGAGGGGGATTGGCCCAGAAAGGGGGGCCAAGGGAGTGGATGAGGTAGAAGGGCAGTGTTGCTGCACACCATGATTTCGGTTTTAGAGGGGTTTAAGAGGAGGTGATTTATTGTCATCCATCGGTCAATATCTAGAAGATAGGCTTCAAGGTCAGGCTCGGGGTTGGTATCCAAATTGTGGATTTTAAGGATGATTTGGGTATCGTCAGCGTAGTTGTAGCACAAGATGTTGTGGAAGCGGATGATTCCAGGAAGGGTGGACATATAGAGGTTGCATAGGAGAGCAGATAGACATGCGCCTTGCGGTACTCCAATATTAACTGAGCGAGCAGCTGAGACAAAAGGGGAGAGGAGGGTTATTTGTTTCCTGTTCCTGAGGAAGGAGGCAATCCACTTGAGAGCGGTGCCACGGATTCCAAGGGAGTGGAGACGGTCCAGGAGGATGGAGTGGTTAATCGTGTCAAAGGCGGCAGAGAGGTCGAGGAGAATTAGTGCAGCGCATCCTTCAGAGTCTGCAGTGGCCTTAAGATTATCCCAGATCAAGGTCAGAGTGGTTTCGGTTCCATGTCATGGTCTGAGGCCTGATTGTGCAGGGTCGAGGAGGTTGTTGGATTCAACAAAGGCGTTTAGCTGGGAGTATGCTGTTCGGTCGATGAGTTTTACAAGGTATCTGGTGTTCGAGATGGGTCTGTAGTTTTTGAGGTCAAGGGGTTGAGGGATGGCTTTTTAAGAAGAGGCTTGACATGCGCAATTTTGAAGGCATCAGGGAAGATGCTAGAGCTTAGGGAGTCGTTTAGTATGGTTCTTGCATGTTCTCCTGCACAGGTAGACAAGAATATTTCTTTTAGGACAGAGGCGGGGACAAGGGTCAAGGGGGGAGTCAGACGGTTTGCTAGCAGATAATAGTTCTAGAAACTCATCTCTAGAGTTGGGTCTGAAGGAGTCAAAGGTGGGGGAATCGGGGGTCGGGCGGAAGGGAGTGAGGGGGTTGTTGGGTCAGTCGGTTGTTGTGGGGGGAGAGAAGGGACAGTTTGTTATTAAGGGAGGTCGGCCTGTCAAGAGCAGTGGTGTAGAAGTGTAGGGAGAGGGAGTCGCAGAGTGATTGAGATGGGGCTGATTGGGTAGAGGTGCAAGTGGGTTTGACATATTCAGATATGATTCTATGGAGTTATTTGCTTCGGTTTCCACAGTTGAGAATTTGTTTGTGTAATAGGCTTTTTTGGCTTTCCGGATTTCAGCTTTGTAGTTACGATGGTGCAAGGCGAAAGTGGATCTGCTGAGATCAGTTTTTGATGCTCGCCATTTGCGTTCCAGAGAGTTGTTTTGTTTTTTGGTGTTCCTCAGTTAGGGTGGTCCATTGCATCAGGAAGTGGGGGATGAGAGGAATCAGTGATTAATTGAGCCAAGATTCGAAAGAGTCGATGGTTAAGGATCTGTCTAGGGGGGGCATTGTAGGGGATCTAAGGAGTAGGGCTTCAGCAAGGTCAGGAAGGATCTTTACTTTACTTTGTTCCAGCATTTGAGTTCTTGGGGGGGGGGCAGGGGGGTTTAGGGGGAGGGGCAGGGGTGGAGATGGAGAAAGGGATGACAAAGTGGTCGGACCAGATGAGTGGTTTCGGGGGGATAGATGAAGCAGGTCATGGGAGCTGAAGATTGCATCAAGGGTGTGTCCCTTTGAGTGGGTTGGACCGTTCGTATGAAGGGAGAGGTTGAGCGCATCAAGACTGTCGACAAGTGGATGGGTCATGGGGTTGGTGGGAATGTCCAACCAGATATTGAAGTCTCCTAGGACAGTCAGAGAGGGGTGATTTACTAGAATGGTGGCTACAGAATCACAGAGGTTGTTTGAGAAATGTCTGTCTTAACCAGGGGTCTGTAGATGAGTCCGAAGCTGTGGGAGAAAGTCAGAGGTAGCGATAGTTAACTAGAAGGGATTCACATGATGGAATGCATGTACGAGATTCGACGAGTGAGACGGAGAAATGAGAATTGAAGAGGACTGCCACGTCGCCTGCTCTGGAAGGTCTGTTGTGCGGGATGAGCGACTAGCCGGGGGGTAATGCCTCATGTGCAATAGGGGCAACGTCGTTGGAGAACCAGGTTTCGGTGATAAAGACTAGGGGCCTCATTATGAGTCCGGTGGTAACCAAGGCAGTAAAACCGCCTGGTTACCGCCTGACTCGTATTACCATTCCGCCTCCGTGATTCCCGGAATTACCGGGGCATTACAACCCCTGTGTCCCGGGAATTCCGGAGGTGGAATGGTGTAAATCCCCATTCCCATTGAGTCCTATGGGACTCATGATGGTGCCAGTGTTTTCTCGTTCGCCTGCAGGCGGGCAGTGGTAAACCCGCCAGGTCAGACCTGGCGGGAACGCCACCTCCTGCCTGCAGGACTCGGGATCGGGCGGTCTGGAATTAACAGTGGCGGCGGGTTTACCGCCACTGTTATTACCGGACCACCCGACCTGTAATGAGGCCCTTGGTCCGGTTTGTCAGAGGAGAGGTGGTCGAAGATGCTGTATCTGTTTTTTCGCTATAGAGCGGGCATTAAAAAAGCATGCAGTTGACTTCGGTGGAGAGTGTGGTGTTGGAGGAGGTCATCGGGTGGGAGCAAGAGGAGCTTGGGAGATTGGAGGGGAGGAAAGAGGGGTTGGGACATTCTGGGTCGTTGAGACAGGGAGAGGAGGGGTAGTGAGGGGGTAGGGTGCCAGCGGGTTCTGATTGACGGGAGATCGGGTTACGTTGGTGGAGGCTGGGAAGAGTAGGCTGGCGGAGGAGGATGTGTGAGGGGTGTGGGTAGAGTCGGGGAGGGGTCGGACGAGTGGACAGATGGTCAGTGGGTGTGAGCGGGTTTAGGGGGTTAGAAATTGGAGTGAGTCTCAAAGGGTTTGGGAGGTCTGGTGTGCAAGGCGAGAAGTCGAGAGAGAGGGGGTGGAAGCAGGGCGAGGACAGGGGGGAGTGTGGTGGGGTACAGGAGGTCGAGATTGGGAGGCCAGTTTGAGGTGGAAGTGGTGAGGAGGAGAGAGTCGAGGAGGGGAACCAGACTCGTTTTCTACTTTTCATGGGTTTTGGTGCAATAGGGGTGTGATGGAGGGTAGGGGGGGTCAGAGGGTGGTGGAGATGAAGCTACCGCCCTTGCAAGGGCGAGACGTGCTGCTTTTAGAGAGGGGAAGGGGTATAAAGGGGGGGTTGTTGGTGGGGGTTGAGAAGGGGTTAAGGGGGAAGGTGGTTCTCTGATGGGTTGGGGAGAGGGACTGGGGAGCGAAAGGGAGGAATGGATGTTCATTGGAGGGTGTAAGGAAGGAACAGAAGAAGATGAGGGTGCTACTTCTGCTTCTCCTGTGCCGGTGATCGTGACTGTTGCATTTCTGTTGGATTTCCCTGCTGCCGCTTTAAGAAAAGAAAACAAAAGTGATTGACACTCTTCACCTTGTCCCGCCTTGGACTGCCAGCGATTGGCTTTTGTGAAATTTTGAGCTTGCCTCCTTATTGTGCACGCACGCGCACAGCGCGCGCGCACACGGGCAAGTACCGGTATAAGTACTGCTTTGCCGCTCTGTCACGCTGCTACTTCTGCTTCTCCTGTGCCGGTGATCGTGACTGTTGGATTTCTTTTGGATTTCACTGCTGCTGCTTTAAAAAAAAGAAAAAAAAGTGATTGATACTCTTCACCTTGTCCCGCCTTGGACTGCCAGCGATTGGCTTTTGTGAAATTTGGAGCTTGCCTACTTATTGTGCACGCACGCGCAGAGCGCGCGCGCACACGGCAAGTACCGGTATAAGTACCGCTTTGCCGCGTCTCTGCAGTGCTTTAAGGTACTTTAAGGCACATAAACTCATAAGCTCTTGAGTAACACGTCTGTGTTGAATCTAGGGTTTTGATTGTGTTAACTGTGCTGTGTTGATTGTGCAAGTCCCTGAATTGGCGTGCTTGTGTTTTTGTGTGTTATTGATTCATGACTCTCAATACGTACACCTTAAAATCTAATATGACAGATGGACTATTCAAAGTGGTCCCTTTACCTGCAACAACACAATCCAGGGTAGTGAACTCCTCACACACGGCAATTAAATTGACTCCTTTTAGGAATCAATTTCCACCTAAGTTCAATATGAACAACGCACTCCCTACACCGAGTGTGGAGGACGTGGAGTGTGTAAATTCCAGAATGACTGCAAAAATGACTTCGAAAACAATTAATTGTGCTTTGAGCACCACACCTTGTGTTCCCAGCTGGCTCTGTGGCATTTCAGATCAAACGATCTTGAACTCAATAAAAGGAAATGAGGACTCACGAAAGATCACTGCATTACCCATGCTATCTCCAATCCCTTTTCCTAATGATAGTGGACACAAAATCTACAATATCCCACAGACCTGCTTCCTTTACCTACTGCTAAGAGTGAGTGTTTCAGATACAAATGAACTTAGTCATGTTCACCCCTTAACCAAAAAAGGGTGAATCACCATGTTTTACCAAAAATATTCATATTTTAATATTTTTCAAAACAAATCACCATTTACAATATGCTTCTATAAAATCAACGTCGTGATCACAAGTCATTCTAAAAATCACATCTATAAATATACATTTAACACATATGGCAGAAAGGCTAACACTTCAACCCGTTGGCTAATGATAGTGGAGACAGCACTGGCATCTCCACCTACGCTAGCCAGTGCGAGTCCCCAATTTCAATAGTTGATGAAATCAACACTATCAGAGTGACTATGGACATACTGACCTCCACCCTCTCTCTATCTCGCTCTATGCTTCCATCTTTTGTCCAACCCCGACCGCGAGCACCCTCAAAAAAAGAAAGAGCAGAGGTGTTAAATCCATCAAATCAAGCTCCCACTTCTCATCAGTTTACGGAGTTAGCGCTCACAGCCATTAATACATCGGTACTAACTCTGGTAAAACTGTTTGAAGTAATGGATCAAAGATCAGAAAGACAATCTCTGCTGCTGAGAGATATTGCTGCTAGCACCAATGAGAATCATGGTTAAATTTCTGAATTGATATTGAGATGTTCGGGCACTAGAAATCCTTTGCCTACCCCAGTTGTACTTAGATCTGACAGTGTTCTAACAGGCCCTACGTTATCCTCACAGTCGGTCCCATCATCTTGTATGGCACCACTGCCTGCGTTGCTTGTCTTCATAGATGTCATTTGTCCGGCAGTGATGGTGCCACCAGTAGAGCCCATTAATGGGGACAAGGATACCTCATATATTGACGTCTCTGATGATTGCAATAAAACTGAAAATGAGATCTTTACAGCACCGATGTCCCCTACAGCTCGCCGCCTTGCTGGCTACCCACTTCACAAGAAAAAAATGGCATGTAACCAGTTAAAGGGGCCACGTGCCATCACTAAGAAACCCAAAAATATGCCTGGTTGTAGGGGTGCCAATAATACACTTAATGCCTTATTCAAAGCGATTAGTGGATCGGCTCCCCCGCCAACCAAACATAATGGCGTGGTTCCTCCGCAGGTTGTGAAGACACCAATCATGGCACCACAACCCTTAACTTCTTTTGCTCCTGAGGCTCGACGGGAGAATGGAAATCTATCAGACATACCTGTGGCTCTGCAGGCATACTCTCCGTTGAACCAGCTTGTGGCCTCAATTAAACAGGCTGAGAGCCTAAAAGTAATTTCAACTGCCCCATGTCTCAATGAGAAAACGGTATCTTTTCAGCCATCTCGTGAATTACACAAGATTAATCAAGTGGGGCAATCGGTAGAGGCGACAGAAACAATAAAGCAGATGATTGAGGCATATATTTCCGAGCGTGTTCTGTTGCCTGAACCATGCCCATTGCAAGATTCTGGTATTGATTTTGGAAATCAGGCTCCTAATCCCATGAATGGCAGTAGTCATATTGCATTACCATTGGACTCTGTGAGATCGAATATACAGAACTCTCGGTCTACTCCTAGGACTCCATTAGCTGGTGGCACTAGTGCACACTCTGGGCAATCCTTGAACACCTCTGTTAACCTAGCCCAGTCAAGCAATAGAAATGCACACTCCTTCATTTTCAAATGCAGAGAGGGTAACTTTCCATCCTACGTTCTAAATCGAAGGAGTGTACTTAACATCTTTAGAGACGTGCATGCCTTGCAAGAAATTAGATCTCAAGATATTGAAGAAATTGAATTCTTTGCTGAAACCACCCAATCTGCAATTCGATTGTGGATACCCTCAGGAGTGGTTACAAATCTGTTATGGCAAGCTAGAATGAGTCTGTTTGACATGGGTTTTTTGTAAGCTGAGGACCCAGCACGAGAAACTGTCAAGCCCCAAAAAATGGTTCACTCTGAATATCTATCAGAGTAAACATGCATCAGAATTGGGGTCTCAGTCTGCGTTGAATTGGTAACAGCCAAATTTAGAACCCCCTAAGGCCCTACTAATTGCGAGCTGGAATTCAAGAGGGCACTCCCATTTACAAACCTCGATTCAAAATTTACCAAATGTTCATCAAATAATTGCACTGCAGGAAACATGGCTAATTACCCCCCCTGCTTGACATGGATTTGACATCATCTTGGCACCTGCCATTAGAACAGGAGGGAGGCCTGCAGCAGGATTATTAGTAGCTGTTAATCTGAAATTTGGTTTATCTATTGAGAAGTAGGAAGTAGAAAGTGCCTACATCTTATTGGTAAAGATCATATATGGTAGTTTAAAACTAGCGTTAGTGAATCTCTATGCAATCCAGCAGCATTAACTGACGAGGCATTCTATGCAAACTTGAGTCGAATTCTACATCTTATTTATGTCACGAGACATTACACATACCATCATCCGAGGTGACATAAACTTAGATTTTTGGAATGCCAAGCATCAAACAAAAGAGGCTCGTACCTGGACTGCCTTTATGGCAGAAAGGCAGTTAATTATGGTTAATGGGGCAGTTCATAATGACATCCCTGCCCAAGCTACGTGGTTTCGCAATGCTAGTAGTAGCATAATTGACTACATTTATGTAGATCAGATGATGTTTACACAGGTGCAGAGCCTAGACATTCTCTCTTTACCTAATAGTGACCATAAATTACTATCCTTGTCCATTTTAGGCACTTATCAAGAAGCAAGAGAGCACATTAGCAATCAATACTTGGTGACCAATACTGCAAAGAACAGACTAAGATGGACTAATGCTAAAGTGTTAACTTACAGACACTGTGTGGAGAGAAATTCTAGATCTAATTCTCCAGTGCATTACACAGAGTTATTGAAACCCTACACTAACACAATACTGTCCAAAAATGGGCCTAAGTACAAACACGCATTTGATCCTGTAATCCAACTTCAGCGTGTAGCATATCGGAAAATAAAAAGATGTCTGCTCGCTGAAGGAACAAAAACTTGCCGGCAGGACTTGAACAAAGTCAA
Organism: Ambystoma mexicanum; assembly: GCF_040938575.1. NCBI lineage: Eukaryota > Metazoa > Chordata > Amphibia > Caudata > Ambystomatidae > Ambystoma > Ambystoma mexicanum. Next base: position 802,380,586 of record NC_090931.1, on the reverse strand, counting down.
ATCCCAATACAAAAATTATGATATGATATGATATGCATTTGTAACGCGCCTATACACAAGTGTTTCAAGGCGCGACGAGGCAGGGGGGGGGAACAAGGGGAGAACAGACAGCGATCCTACTAGGCCAGGTGTCATTCAGATCGTGCAAGTGCAAGGGTAGGGAGACTGGGAAAAGTGCAAGAGGAAAGGGGAAGTGCAGTACATGGTTAGTAGAATACAAGATACATAATAGGGCCAGCTGGTGGCAAGTGCAAGGTAAGTGCCGGGAGAAGGGGCTGTAGGATACAGAGACAGTCCCGTAGTGCAGGTAGGCAGTGCAGGGAAGAGTGACAGGGCCAAGGATCGAGATCGGTGAGTGGCCAGTTGCAGATTCAGTGCAGGTTCAGTGATTTTAGCAGGGGAGAGAGGGAGAGAAAGCGGAGGCAAAGAGGAAGGTTTTGCTTAAATCTTAATGAATTGGCTTAAATCTTACAAATATGCCATGTTTCAGCATGATAGCGATATGGGGTGGTCCATGATGAACAAAAATTCAGCGGAGATGTGGCATCTACTTAATACCCACTCTGCTTTCAGACAAGCTGATGCCCAACTGACAGCAGTTAACGAAGACAAATGGATTGAATATTATACTAATCTTTATGCTGATCCGGTCTTTCATAAATTCCATCATTCACAGCCTACAAATACAAGCTGGTCTCTGAACTTTTCTTTAGCTTACATCAAAGATTTGATATGCCATGCAAGTCCATCTAGGGCGGCTGGGCCAGATGGCCTGTCAAATTGCATGCTTAAAGCAAATATAGAAGAATGGACTCTGATCTTGAATCAGATCTTTCAGCATGTTGTTAAAACAAAAACAGTGCCTAAACCCTGGAAAACCTCACAGATTGTTACCATCTGTAAGTAGGGGGATCGCACTGGAGCCGACTCGTCTGAAATGTCTTCCTGAGAGTTCCCGCCTGGTCCAATGTGCCTTTCCATAAAACCCCCGTTTCCAGCCTCCGTTTTCTGCCGTTTTCTGCCGTGATTGAAGCCACCAGTGGGTGAACCTCCCCTGCACCCACCGGCCGAGTGGATCCCGGTTTCATCCTGAGACCGCCGCGGTGGACCTCTCAACAGCCCCGGGGCCCACTCGGCAGTAAAATGGCCGCCGCAGCTTCGAGAGCCGGAGGCCACCCAGGAGGGGGCGGAGCGGACACTGAAGCCCTGCCGATCGGCAACCGTAAGAGATGATCCAGTGTGTGCCCGCTCGTCGCCTACTGCTGAGTCCCACTGCCTTGGACCCAACCCCCAGCCCCCCCGTCAAGCACTGCCGGAGACAACATCGCACCCTAGGAAACGAAGGCGCCAACCCTGATCCTCGCCGACCGAGACGCGGCCGCTGACCACGATCTTCGCTCCTCAGCTCCTGGTTCGGATGGTTCGGCTTTGCTCACGCCGAGTCCATCTACCACAGGCACCCTCCAAGCTCCCTACAACGCCAACGAATGCGGGTGTCCCCACGAGAACCTTCGGCATCAGAGCCCGACGAGAGCGGGCCCCGCCCACGCCCGAAGCAGAACCGCTCCCCGGGCAGAGGTACAGCCAACTCTCCTCCCCGCCCGCCGGCCGGGACGCAGCTGCCGGATAGTCCCCATCCCTCCCGAGCCCGACATCAAACGGCACTGTTTGCCGCACAGCCAGCCTGCCTCCGCGCATACTACCCACCGCAGGAGGACATCAGCGTTCCCCATCGCCACCGGAGCCCGAGTGCCCTGATACCGGCCGGCCATCAAGCACACCAGGAGAGCGCACGCTCTGAGCCCACTCACAGGACTGCACCAGATCCACGGAGGCTCCGACCCACGGGCCTCCCTCTCCCTTCTCAGAGCACATCGCAAGTGGTGGTACGGCCACCTACTCACAGCGCTTCCCGCCTGGACTAAATCAACGTTCCAGTATCCTAGGTCTCGCACGACTGCTCCCTCAGCTACAGCACCTCCAGGCCCGGTGGCCATCTTGCGGTCCAGAGCCCGGAGCACCCACCACAGCATTGGGCCCTCCTGCCCCCCACGCATCACCACCGGAGTACGACCTCCACCTAGCCACCCCATCCACCACTCAACCACATCCAGGCCAACTGCCACCCGCTCCTCATAATTCCTGGCCCCCTTCCTGGACTATCGCTCCATAGACCTGCAGGGGTTACTACCCCCAACATCCTCCCAGGTTGCTCCTGGTCGCAGGAAACCCACGTATTCACTACAGCTGCATAACACCCCAGCACAGGGGACAGGAGGTAAGGAGTCGGGGGGAGAGCGGGAGGACAATCTACTCACCCTGGGAGTGTGGCAGAGTGGAGCCTCACGGACTTGCTGGCCTGACTTTCTGAGCCCTATATCACCAGATCCCTCCTGACCCACCTGGGAGTCCGGCGCAGCCACTACCCCTCTTACTGCGCCCTCACACCTCCGGAACAGACAACTTCCGCTATCGGACCCAGAGTCCCAGCCCTAGATCCTCCCGAGCATCTCATAACTCTCATAACCTCGCTAATACTGAGCTACTGCCACTCCCCGCAATCCCACACGGCAATGTCTAAAAGCGGGAAGGCACCTAAACAATCGGACATTATCTCCCTTATATCGTCCGCTGCTGCCGAAAGAGCTAAGAAAGCCGACCTTCCGGGGGAGACTATGAAAAATAGCACTCCAACAACCACAGAAACAGATCCCACTCTGCCTCAAGCTGCAACCAAAGCAGACCTGCAAGAGCTATTAGTAGCCCTAACCAGGGAAATTCAAAAAAGCTCTGAGGAAATTACTAAGAAAATAAACACACTGGACAAAAGAATGGGGGAAGTGGAGCAGCGAACCGCCGAAATGGAATCCGAAATCTGCCCTCGAAGCAAGATGTAACATCCTTGATGCAAAACAGGAGGATTTGGAAAACCGATCAAGGAGGAACAACATTAGAGTCCGAGGTATCCCGACCACTATCCCGGAACCAGACCTGAAAGCTTACATAACGGATCTCTTTCGATTCATCATCACCCTCCCAGACACTTCCCCCCTAGAATTGGACCGGGTGCACAGAACCACTCCAAGGAAAACCTCAGCGCTCCCCCCGGATGTCCTGGCCAGAATACACTTCTTTCAGATAAAAGAGGACATTATGCGAGAAGCAAGGCAAATGAGACAGATCACCTTCAGAGGGTCCACGATCTCTCTTTACCAAGACCTAGCGAGCACCACACTCCTGAAACGGAAAGCAATGCGACCCCTGACAACCTGGCTACAAGAAAAGAAAATCCCATATCACTGGGGTTTCCCCACTTCAGTGAAATTCAAATGGGACGGAACACTAGACAAATACAGTCATTGAAAGAGGCGGAGAAATTCATGGGCATAGGCAGCACCGACCCCAGCGCCGAACCTGAAGAGTCAGCTCACCCTCCCCGAGACGTATCCCCAGGAGGGTCATGGTCCAAGTCCAACAGACGGCGCAGACTCAGAGGCCCCCTGAAAAAAGACGGCAACAGGGGCTGAACACACAGCAGCAGCTCCCCGGTGCAGGAAACAATGGTTCCCTCAAGCAATGTTCTCCCAAGGCCAATGAGGCCCCCCCGATAACATTGCAAACAACTCACACACACCGATACGGAGATGTGTCCCCCGACGAGCTTGCCCCCGGTTCATCTCGACGGCCCAGTTGGCCACACCGAGCGCATTGGTGCCACAAGTTCCCCAGTGGCAGTAGGTAGAAGTTCCATCTACCAGTTCAACGTTGGGAAAGGAGAAAAGACACAGAAAGAAGTACGAAAACTTGCAAGAATGCTTTATTCAGTTCGGTTATTCACTGTTCCCAGAGTCATCCAAGGACTCTGCAGCACAACATGCAACAACATACAAAATCAAGCCCACAATTCGTTACACTCATCAAGCCTTATTCAACCCCCACAGATCAGTCCAGGGATAAATTCCACGATACAGCCTCATCACAACGCCGCCAGAGACGACTAATACAAGCGAGTTAAGATTTCTCTCCTGGAATATTCAGGGGATGAACTCACCAAGAAAACGCAGATCGGTTGAGCACCGCCTGAGTCAACTGGCCGGAGACATCGTTCTACTGCAAGAAACGCATCTACTCGCAGAGGATGAACGCTGCATAAAATTCAAGAGATACAAACAGTCCTTCTTCGCCACCTCTGGCTCAAAGAAAAGAGGGGTGGCAATTCTTCTCAGCAACAAAATTCCACTACTCAACATCACTATAAGAAGAGACCCAGACGGCCGTTACCTGCTTCTCAAAGGCACCTTCGAAGAACTTCCCATCACGCTAGCCTCAATTTACAGCCCCAATTCCTCCCAAAGCAAGTTCTTAAACGACATCCTACCAACAGTTCTAGCATTCCGAGAAGGCCACCTATTTATCAGAGGAGATTTCAATTCCATCCCTAACCCACTGCTAGATAAAACTCTCCCCGCCACGAACAATGATTACGTGCAGGCCCTTGCCTTACTTAAGTTGTTCAGAGAAACAGAGACAGTAGACGCATGGAGAATACAAAACGGCGACACAAGAGATTTCACACATTTCTCCAACGTTCATAAGGGATACTCAAGAATTGACTTAATTTTAATCCCCGGCATCCTATTCCCATGTGTCATTGACATGGAAATCCACACACGCATGATCTCCGACCACTCCCCGATATCTGTAAACCTAGCCATCTCAGGCCAGAAATCCCCCCTCAAAGGCACTGGAAACTGAACGATTCACTCCTTCTATATATTAGCATAAGAGCCGAAGTGGAGGACTCACTGATAAATTACTTTGAAGAGAACACCACACAAACATCCCCCATCAGTACAATCTGGGACGCAATGAAAGCGGTGGTTAGGGGTGTCCTAATAGGGGCCGGAGCTGAACAGCGAAGGATCTCAAACATAGCCTCCTCCAAACTAGAAAAAGAAGTATCCCTCCACGAATCACAGCTAAAAACTCAATACTCAAGGAAAACCGAGCGGGCCCTGAGAAAGGCGAAAACTGCTCTGGAAATGCACTGTGCCGACCGGACAGCCAAATCCCTGGCGTACACAAAGCAATTTTACTACGCCAAAGGAAACAAAGCAAACAGGATATTAGTACAAAAGCTGAGGGCACTCCGTAATCGGAACAACATACTTAAACTACGAGGAGGAAATGGAAAACTGCTCTTCTCCCAATCTGAGAAAATAAACGAACTCCTGACATACCACACATCTATAATGTCCAGTGACCCGCTAATACTAGATGATCTATCAGAATACCTGAGCGCACTTCCGCCCTGCAACCCCACACATCTGGAACATCTGGAGGCTCCCATTGAAGTAGAAGAAATTATTGAAGCCATCAAAGCTCTCAAACCCTCCGCCCCAGGCCCAGATGGCCTAACCGCAGCCTTCTATAAAAGATTCGCCAGAGTTCTGGCCCCACAATTATCTGCATTATTCAACTCCTTCCTATCCACGAAAGCCGTCACTAAATCCATGGCCGAATCAATCACAATCCTGCTACATAAACCCGGAAAAGACCCCGAACTCCCAGAATCCTACCGGCCCATATCACTCTTAAACAATGATGGGAAGATCTTTGCCAAAGTACTAGCCAGAAGACTGGGCCCAACTCTTCCAAGCCTAATCGACCGGGACCAAACAGGATTTATCCCTGGCAGAGGGACACATGACAACATTCGGCGAGTACTAAACCTAATTGAAGGCGCTCACAAATCTAAAACAAAAATGGCGATAATCTCATTAGACGCCCACAAAGCCTTTGATCGGGTGGACTGGGGATACATCCACAAGGTCCTCCAATGCTTCGGCTTTGGCCCCAACTTCACAGCTTGGGTCATGGCTAATTATCAAATCCCCACCACACAACTCCGAGTTAATGGCACAAGGTCCGAACACATCCGCATCACAAGAGGCACTAGACAAGGCTGCCCGCTCTCGCCCCTGATCTTTGCTCTATACATGGAGCCTTTCGCCGCCAGAATCAGACGAAATGAAACCATAAAAGGAATCCAAGCGGGAAATCACGAGTATAAAATCGCACTCTATGCCGACGACGTGCTGTTAAATATTACAGACCTTGCAGCCTCCCTGGGGACACTATGGAAAGAGATAGAGGAGTTTGGCACCATGTCAGGATTTAAAGTCAACTTAACCCAAATCCTCAGCACTACCCATCAATCTAACCCACCTGGACGAGGCCGCCCTCGCACTGCTCTCACCAATTCCCTGGGCCAAAGACGCCATAGGATACCTCGGAGTCCAGATCACCGGAAACCCAAGGCGACTATACTCAAAGAACATCCCACAATTACTCAGCACCCTTCAAAATGATCTCAAAAGATGGAAACAACAAGAAATCTCATGGTTCGGACGAATCTCAGCTTTGAAAATGAACCTAATCCCCAGATGGATATACCAATGCGCATCCCTGCCACTACAAATCCCACCCCCAGCCATACGTGCACTACAGAAGAAACTAATGGAATTTGTCTGGGGAGGGAAGAGGCCCAGGATCAACAAACAAATCATGATGAAAGGCAAACCACTAGGAGGAATGGGTGTCCCTGACCTAGCCAGATACTCGCTAGCAGCTCAACTATCGCACGCATTCGCTTGGGTGCAGGAAGTAGACCCCCCGCTATGGCGTCAAATCGAAGAATCCTGGTGCCCGGTCCCCCTACATGACCTCCCACACCTACCACTACTAAAACCTCAAGCCAACTCCGGGCCACTATCTGCCACGACCATCACAACCCAATGCTGGAAATCCGCAGCGCGGAAATGGGGACTTCGCAGCTCCCTGGGACCCATGTCACCCATCTGGAACAACCCAGAATTTACCCCCGGAAACCCACCTCGAGACTTTCACGCCTGGATAGCAGGGGGTCTGGCAAAAACTAGCGATTTCCTTGAAGAAGGCTTACCCATCACCTTCGAGAGATGCAAATCAAAATTTGGAGTGGGGGAACAGGAAAGATTCCGATACTCACAAATTAGACACTGGATCTCACACAGAAGGACCCGGGACAAATGCTCGAGAGGACCAACAGCCCTGGAGCTCACGTTAACATCCCCGACCAACAAAGGGAAAATATCCATCATATACCGGCTCCTAGAAAGATCGGACCCAGCAAAGAAAGAAAAATATATGACGGAATGGGAAAAGGATATTGGCCGGGAAATAACAGCAGAAAGCTGGGAGCAAATCTGGTCCAGACTACATAAAAGCTCACAATGCGTCACGAACAAGGAAGGAGGCTATAAACTGTGCTACAGATATTACATTACCCCCACCCAAATCCATAAAGCCAACCCGGACTTTCCCGCCACATGCTGGCGAGGGTGCCAAACCCCCGGATCTCTCTATCACCTAGTTTGGAGCTGCCCAAAGGCAGAAATATACTGGAAAGAAATGCTGAAACACATTAAAGAAATCTCTGGCCTCTCCATCCCTTGGGACCCAGGAATTGTCCTTCTGGGCGAAACCGGCGATGGAGCATTCCCAATCTCAGGTCATATTTCCCGACTATGCAACCACCTGCTATTAGCCGCAAAGATCGCTATGGCTCGATTATGGAAAGACAAAAATGGCCCCTCGATCGCCCTATGGTGGGCCAAATGCTGGGAGATTGCAGTAGCAGAAAAAATCACAGCAATCCGCTCGGACTCCCTAAACAGAACCCTGAATATATGGGACCCATTCTTGGACTATGCGGCCAAATACCCAACCCTCACCAGGAGACCTCCACTTACTAAATGGCTCCAATGCAGCCCTCTCTACTAATCTTCGACCAAACCCCGAACACACCGGAACAAAGGGAACATGTACCCAGAACTCTTCCACCGAAGCGCCACATCCAGAAACCACCCACCATTTCCTCCACCCTCCAACACACATTGGGCTACAAAGGCACTAATTAATGTTTAAACTGAAATATATTGCATTGTTGCATGTAACACTCTATCCTGTAAGATCAATAAAAAATGTTGTTATGAAAAAAAAACTATTGGCCCATTGCTTTGTTGGATGCCCCGGGCAAAATCTTTACGAAGTTTGTGCTCAGGGACTTCAACGCATGGACCCTCAAAAACGGTTTGCGTGATCCGAACCAGACAGGCTTTGTGCCTGGTATGGGCACTCATATCAAGTTATTATGCCTGAATGCAATCAAAGCTCAGTGCCAGGCCACGAGACAAGCTGTGTATTTTGCGTTCATGGACTTGCACTCTGCATTCAACTCTGTTTCACGTGTTTTACTGTTCGAAAAGTTGAGACGAGATCAGTGCCCTTCTACATTGTATGAAATCATTTATGCATTGCATTCAGAGACGTATATGCGTGTTCGGCTCTCTCTTGATGGTACCCTGTCTGCTCCAAACTACACAGCACGTGGCCTTAAACAGGGATGTTTATTAGCATCATCCGTGTTCAATTATTTTTTACATGATGTTCGATATATTTTTGCAAAGGTCTCTTCTGACTCCCCAAAATTGATGAGTGAACCCATAAAAGCCTTATTGTATGCAGATGACCTTGTTTTAATCTCCAAAACCCCGTTGGGGCTCCAAAAGTTACTAACCGCATTTGAAAATGATATCCAACAAAATTAACTTAGATTGACACCGAAAAAACTCAGATTGTTCAATATGTACCAACTAGGGGTGGTTTGAAGGGCTACACATGGATAGTTAACCAGACGCAGCTCCGAACTGTAGGCCTGTATACTTATTTGGGTACCTGCTTTGAGGGTTCAACATATGTGAAGAGTCAGATTAACTCCATAGAAAGGAAAATAGAGACGGCAACAAGTCAATCCAAAATAATCATGGCTTGGAGACCTGGCTTGGTTCTATTGGAATCAGAAAGCAGTCCGTGCCATATTATATTATATGGCTTGGAGACCTTTTCGAATGAAGCTGGTTTTCAATTTGACAAATGGGAAGGTACATTTTGGAGACAGATTCTGCAAGTCCCAAACTGTGTTCCACAAGTTTGGATCAGATATGAATTGGGACTGATATCCCTTCATGCCCTGTATAATTCGAGACTCTGTTTGCTTTTTAGGAAATGTTTGATATCAACCAATGTTAACATTGTTTTGAGGTTGCTTTCTGTTTATATGTTTTCAACAGAACACAGTTTTATGTCTAATTGGGTAGACAATGTGTGTCAAATCTTAGCATCTTGTGACATTACTATTGATTTACTGGTTACCAATCCTGACAAAGCTAAAGACAAATTGTACAATATGGATTGGATACAAACTTGTGATTTATGTATGGTTTACAAAGATGGTAACTCTTATAGATTTCCACCCAAAAAAAACCGTACACTGCCCCCTTATTTAATCAAAGTACCAACTCCAAAATACAGGCTGTCTATATTAGGTGTACGGTTTAACTTATGGCCGACAAAGGGTATTCTTGCAAAGCACCACTTAATATCTCAACAAGACAATTTTTGTCGATTTTGTAATAATACAGGAGTATCCGAAACGTTAGAACACCTCATTACTGAATGTTTTGCATTAAACAATTTAAGACAAATACCTTGGCAAACAGGAATACAATGATTGTTGGGCAGTCATCTTGAGTGGCAAACATTTACCAATTCAACTGGCCACAATCAACTTTTTGAACAGCCTCCATCTAGAAACATAAGAGCTCCAAACATTCAGTGAGGGAACTTGTGTCAATGAGTCGATCTGAGTAAGTTCAGTCATTCTACATTTCTGAGCAATCAGAAATCTGTGCAATTTGGAACATAACGGACACTGGCTAATCATTATTAGTGGTCATTTTACATTACCATGCTTGTTCACCATTGAATGCATGATTACATTTTGAAGCAGATCAAGAGAATGGTCAACACTAAATATAGAGTACATCTTAACATCTTAATAAAATGATGATTTAGAAATTAGATTTTTCTTTGTACTCACATCTTTTGAAAGGAATCGGGAGTTAAAAAATTAAGTTGTATGCTAATGATTCTCTCCTTGATATTTAATTAATTCACACATGGTGATGAAATGCCATTTTGAAAAATCAATTGAATTGAATTGTTATTGTTTTGGGGAAATTAATGAATTATGTGTCCATGGGCATGATTTTCATTAGTGAGTTGTTTTGTATTTGTAAATTTGTATTTAGCATTTAATGTAATTTGATTCTATGTAATTTCTGAATGTTATGATTTTTTTATGTGTAATTTTAATGAAGATCTATGTATATATTTTGTTGTAACATGATTGAATGGTTGATTAAATTCAACTAAAACAATCAATAAATAAGAAAATAAAAAATGATGAGGGTTTGCGCTGTTTGGAGCGGTACGACGACCTTTCATCGCGGGTGTTTTTTTGCTGGGTTTTTTACTGGGGGGGTTGGAAAAATATATATATATCAGGTGTGGGTGTTCGGGGATATATAAAACATAGGGGGGACCCCCCAATAATAAAAAAAAATGTGTTGAGTTTTTTTCATTAAAAAATCTGCGGTAAAAAAGCCAGCGAAAAAACATCCCGCAATGAAATGACATGGAACCGGCGCCCAGCAGGTGTCATGACCACAGGCCCCAGAACACAAAAACCACACCATCTAGTGATGGGGCAATGGGTCACTTGACTCACTTATGTCCCTTTGGGACCTATAAACACAGGGGCCCTGGCTGGACTCAGTCCTGGCGCCTTTAGCGCAAAGCTCATAAAGAGATGTGAGCAGGAAAACTTTATTTCAGTGCAGGAGTGCTTTTATTTTACAAGAACTTTCCAGGAGCTGAAAGCCTTTATTCCAGAGAACATCCTCATGTGCTGACTCATCGGGTGTGGCTCCCTAGGCCTGGTCTTCATGTGCTGACTCATCGGTGTGGCAAGCAGGATGAACCTGGTGGGCGTGGCTTCAGAAGCTCAGCTATATAAGCTGCTCCATCCTTATGGCTGGTGCTTCGCGTTACTGTGCACTTGCGTGCAACGTGACGCTCACCAAAGCTTGGACCAGTTTACTTACCTTTGAAACCAGGCGTTCTCCTGCATACTCCCTTCCAGAAAACCGGTGCTTCATCGCTTCATCTGCAGACTCATCTCCTGACATCCAGTGATCTTGATCCCGATGCTGCAGCACCGCACTCCGCATCCATGAACTCGGACCCTGTGAAGGTGAAGAAAGACAAGGTTAGAACATCCGTCCTAGGGCCGCGCCACATTTGAACCCTGCGCGCCCCCTAGTTAACAACTCACCAGCTACTGTACCGCTGCTACTTCGTTCCTCATTCCCTCCGGCTGTCGCCTCGAGCTCCACAGCTTCTACCGGGCCGGCAACATCATCTGCAAGGGAAGAAAACAAAAGAGCAAACATCAAAAGTGGAACGGACAGCAATACAAGACAACAAACATTACAATTCAACAAAAACAGGCGAGGAACGACAAAGGCAAACAGGAACACTTACCTGAAGTATAGTGGCTTAGTCGCAGCAGTACTGGACAACCACGTGCAAGGGACCAGTAAAGGAACTCGGTCCAGATCATACAAGCGCCCCTGCCCGAAGCAGCAGGATGGAGTGCTCGCCAAAACTAATCAACAGGTGAGATTTCCAGGGACAGCGCATCCCACGGGTACCACGATTTGGGAGAAGGGGTGTGGAAGGGGATCAGGCGCACAAGCTGGCATACTCACGTCCCGGGAGGATAGCTCAGTGGCAGCGTGCGCGTCTTGGAAGCAAGACGACACGAAGCAACAAAGTTCGATCCCCGGGTCCGCGCTTAAAAACCTCTGGGTGTTTAAGCGCGTTATAAATACGTAACTAAGACAAAAAAAAAAAAACACAATTACGCAACTAATTCCTGTAACAGCGCCTCGATGCCTGCGGGCTGTGTGAGCGCTATATAAATGTAAAATAAAATAAAAAATAAAATATTCTCCACGCAGGAGCAGTCCCGAGCAGTATCACCTATTACCACCAGTCACCACATAAGTGCTGAGGGCGAAGTCGGACCCGAGCGACCTCACCACCGGGAGGGCTGCAACCGTGCCCCAACGCCTCCGCAGAGACCAGGTGAGCATAACAGCGGGCTCCTCTAGCCTGGGAGTTTGATAGAGGGCAAGGTGTCTTGTTGTGGGGTATTAGGGAGGTCCCAGTTTCTGGTCAGAGGGAGGGTGGAGGGCAATGAGTTTGGGTGGGAAGGGGTAGATGAATATGCTTCTGCAGAGGAAGGTGATTGGCGCGCCAGAGTGCCCCTGATTTTAGATTTGGATGCAGGGTGGTGGTAGGAGAGTGGGCGAGCGGTGTTAGGCTGCAATGAAGTGTGGGGGAGGTTTCTAGGGTTGTGCTCAGGGGGGATAGTGGGGTGGCTCAAGAAGGTGGGTGCTAGAGCGCGGGCCAGGTGCCGTTAGGGGTGAGTGGTGTGTAGTGTGCTCGGGAGGGATAGTGGGGGGCTCGAGAAGGTTGGTGCTAGAGCATGGGCCAGGTGCCATGAGGGGTGATTGAAGAGGTGGGGGAGGGAGCGAGGAATTCTAGGGATCAGGACGGGTGCGAATGGGGGATTCTTGTGAGGCAGTGTTTCCATCTGGTGTTGGGAAGCTAGGGACTGATTAACTTGTGGTGGTAGATGGGGCCTGGATGTACAGCCTGTGCCTATGATCTGGACGCCATGGATGTGGGAGATGGTTAAAGAGGTTGGAATAGGTGGAGGTCAAGATGAGGAAGGGGCGCTTAGAACGTAGCAAGTGAATTACAGTGCTATCTCATGCGGCACTTGTAGTTGTAGGGGGATGAGTGGAAGCAATTTAATTCTAAAGCGTAGGCAGGTAAATCACAGTGTCACTTTAGGGGTGATTTCAGAGTCAGGAACTGAGTAAATGTTCAAGGTTAAATTCGAATAGTACTCAGTGTTTGGGACTTCGGGAATGCAGCATGGTAGTATCTAAGGATCTATGGTCTACTATCTAGATGGGACACAGGTTGGCAGAATGATCTCAGTAATTGAGATCAGCAGAATCTAAGATAGCAGAATCATGGCAGAAGATAGCACAGTGGTGTATGAGGTGGGGTATGTAGATGCGAACAGGCTAATAGGAACAATGCTAATAGGTAACAACGCAGAAATCTATAGGGCATCCTAAGTAGATGCGCGATAGCCTAATACGCACAATGCGAGATAGGCTAGCAGGGACAATTTCTAGTTGTTTTAAACTGGCACAATACAACACAGGCTAATAGGAACAATGTAAGTGTGTGGGACAGGTAGAAGCAACACAGTGGGCCTCAACCCGACCCTGGCGTTAGCCAAGGCGCTATTAGCACCTTGGTTGACGCCGTTATCATTCCGACTCCGCCATGGTGAATGGCGGAATTACCGCCCCATTCCAAGGTTGGCGGGGTCGGTAATTCCCCATTCACCATGGGCCCTTCGCCATTCCCATTTTTGCCCCATAGGGCTCAATGGGAATGGGGAAGGTGCTAATTACGGCACCGTAAAATGCGGTGCCATAATTAGCTCAAAGGTCCCTTTGCGGGTTGGTTTTTTAACGCCTGCAAAAAGCAGGTGCTAAGTTCCAACCCGCAAAGGGAACTCGGAATAGGGCGGTAAGGGTTTAACGGCACCGGTCTCGTTACCGGTGACCGTTAACCCTTACCGCCCGACTCGGAATGAGGCCCAGTGTACTAGATATGTATAGATATAGGGTGTACTATGTAGATGCGAGATAGGCTCATATGCCAGTAATAACTAAGGCGCAACAATTCTAAGTGTGTGAGACAGGCAGAAGCAACACAGTAGTCTCTTGGGCGCACTATCTGGATGTGTGATAGCCTAAGAGGGACAATTTCTAAGCGTTTTAGACTGGCAGAATAGAACACAGTACTAACTAAGGCGCAACAATTCTAAGTGTGTGAGACAGGTAGAAGCAACACAGTGATTTCTTGGGCACACTATCTAGAGATAGGCTAACAGGAACAATTCTAAGCATTTTTGACTGGCAGAGTACAACGCAGTAGTAACTAAGGCGCAACAATTCTAAGTGTGTGAGACAGGTAGAAGCAACACAGTGATCTCTTGGGTGCACTATCTAAATGCGAGATAGGCTAACAGGAACAGTACTAAGCATTTTCGACTGGCAGAATACAACACAGAACTAAGGTGCAACAATTCTAAGTGTGTGAGGCATGTAGAAGCAAGACAGTGATCTTTTGGGCGCACTATCTGGATGCGAGATAGGCTAAAAGGAAAGTTCTAAGCATTTTAGACTGGTAGAGTACAACACAGTAATCTCTTGGGCGCACTATCTAGACGCGAGATAGGCTAACAGGAACAATTCTAAGTGTTTTAGACTGGCAGAATACAACACAATAGTAACTAAAGCACAACAATTCTAAGTGTGTGTGACAGGTAGATACAACACAGTAGTAGCTAAGGCGCAACAATTCTAAATGTGTGAGACAGGTGGAAGAAACATAGTGATATCTTGGGTGCACTATCTGGATGTGAGATAGCCTCAGAGGGACAATTACTAAGTGTTTTAGACTGGTGGAATATAACATGTTAATGTCTAAGGCGAACTATCTCAATTGGAGACATGCTGAGAGGGACAATTTCTAGGTTTTCGGCTGGCAGAATATACAATTTTAACCCAGGTCAGTTGGAATTGCTCAATAATGGGAGATGCAGGCTAACACTTAATGAGAATGGATAGTTTGTAGGTGCTAGCCACCTTAGCCACAGTTGCCTTATTAGTTGCTGCTGGTTGACAGCTGGCCACTGTATTCCCCTGCTGACTCCTGCAGATACGATCTGGAGCCGCCTCTGTAGGAACTGCCCTTTGCCTCGGGGCCCTTAGCTGCAGGGGCTGCACAGGCAGAGGGCTGCCCTGGGAAGGTGGGTTAGGACTGTCTAACATGCCAATCACAGGTGGTGGCCGGGCTGGGAGGAGGGAGGGAAGCGGGATGTTGGAAGAGGATGCCGGGGGGGGGATCGCAGTAAGTGGTGCACAGAGGGGCAGGGGGCTACAAATAACATCCAAATATAACCAAATTAACACCCCACAAGGGTCTCTCTAAGATTTCTGCTCACCTGCAGCGGATTTGGAAAAAAACTGAGGGCGGTGCACTGCAGGTTGCTGGACCTCGCAGTCTAGTCGGCAATTGTCAATCACAGGTGGTAGGTGGGTTGGGACGTGGGAGGGAAGCAGGATGGTGGAAGAGGATGCCGGGGAGGGGATCGCAGTACACAGTGCACAGAGGGGCAGGGGCCTACAAATAACAGCCAGATATAACCAAATTAACGGCCCAGGAGGGTCTCTGTAAGATTTCTGCTCACCTGCAGCGGATTTGGAAAAGAACTGTGTAAGAATGTTACCTTGTTCATTGAGAGGGGAAACATTTTTTTTGGTTTTGGATGAATTTGTTTTAAATGATTATGTTCTTGGATTGGTATAGTTTTAATGAGATGGAAAAATATTTGCATTTGTATGGAAGGTTTGAAATAAACCAACCATAAATAAAAAAATAAAATACAGTCTGAAATGCGTCACACCACAAACATACAAAAGATAAGGAAGATTCTACTTAACTCACTGCTCGAGCAGCAAAGAAAGAGGAGGTTTCAAAGCAGTTTCAGTGTTTATGGGTCTCTACAGTTATGGATTGGTCAGGTTTTTTCCTTTGTTATTGTTGATTATTGGTTTTGATAATGCAGCTTGAGAAGTAAAGTTTAAGAGAAAGCATAATCCAAGCCTCCGGTCTTGACATAGAATCCTTCGCCTCCGTGTCTTTAATAGAATGATGACCTTCTGTAACATTAGTATTGAAAATCTGAATTCTATGTCAAGACCCGAAGGCTCGGATTATGCTTGTTCAAAGCTTATCTACCATCAACGTTGTAACCTTTTCAGTCGGCTTGACATACAGTGGGCCTCATCACGAGTCTGGCAGTAACCCTTAAATGCGGCGGTAGCGCTATTACCGCTGCATTTAAGGGTCCACCAGATCCGCGGCAAATTTGCCGATTTTCGGCGCTATTACTGCCAGCGGGAAGCTCACCTCCTGATGAGCCACTGTAAAAGCAAGTGGTGAAACACGTGTAGAGGTCATTAAACAAAGCACAAATTGAATAAAATCTACATTGGAGCGCCAGTCACCACAGTGTTTTGGAATTTCTTTTGGTAACCTAATGTCAAGCCCTGGGAGCTACAAAACACAGACCAGGCAGCACTAATTACAAGCAAGCATCCCATAAATCATAAACAAAACTTCCTACGACTCGCCTAGTCCACTCCAATCAAAGGCTGGCTTACCACTATTACGGATTAGGATAAAGGAGCATTTAGATTAGGCTGAGAAGGAAAACCTTGCGGAACTCAAATAATTATTAAAGTATTGATCTTCAAAGATGATGGACAAATATAAAATTCGCGAACAAGAAGCCAAACAAATCTTTTCAGGGAGTTCGAATCAACTAAAAAACCACCAACAAAAAAACGAATCAAATTCTAACAGTAGATCTCTCAAACAATTATTTGAAAAACTTGAAAATCTCTGCAGAAAGGAGCTTGCGAAATGGTGGGAATTTACAACCCTAGAGAACTATCTAGAAGTGGGAAGAATCCCAAGAGGACTACGAATCTGTATTTTTCCCTCATTTGAAGAGGAGGACTTGGAAGATCTCAAAGATTGGGAAGACCTATTAAAAAACGCTTCAAAAGAAATGATGATGAAATTAATCAACTACACGAAACGGTCACATGATAAATTAACACAAGAAATTGACGAGATCAAAATCAAAATTGAAGAACTAAATTTGCCAGAAGTAACTTTTAAAAATTATCAGATTCTAGATGAATACCTTGAAAAAGTGGAACAAGACATAAAAATACGCAGACAACAAACCTTTCACCGAGATGAAATGGATTATAAATTTAAAAGAGTTTATACATTTCCAAAACAATTTAACCGTAAATCGAAAGGATTCTCCCCTCAAGGAGCGAAAAAATACAATGCTCAGAAAAGCAAAAATCCTGAATCTTCACAAACCTCTGAAAGAGAACCCAGCAGTGAAGGGGAACAAAATTTACCAGAAACATCAAGCGAATCAGATACAGCCCCAGCCAGAACCTATTCTTTTTTAGAGGAATATCGTCAACACAAAAAAAGAAATGCAAAATATCCGTCAAACAAACCAAATGCTTCACAAAGTGGAGACCAAACAAAAGAGGGAGACGGGGCAGAGGAAGCATCAAACGAAGAAGAGCCATCCGACAGAGTAAAAGCAAGGTCAAAAGAACAACGCAAAAGGAAAATGTGATCCTTAATCTATCCGACAAAAAATGTTCAACACCACTGTACTCTGCTTTAAGTAAAGGTCTCACATTCTGTCCAACTAATCAAATGGATCATTTTAAAACTGTTACTCACCACTCCGAATAGGCCGAAGATGCGGAGAACACGACCTTGGAGGTGTTGGTTGTATAGAATTCCGAATTCAGCCTTCCATCCCAGCTCCCCTGAGTACAAGACTCAGGCTTCCTCAAAGAGGGGCTCTTTTCCACAATGTACCTCTCTGCTGTTTCAGTTAGAACAGACAGAGGTGTCAATTGAGTAAAAGAGCGGGGAGAACATACACCGCCAATACCAATGCTGCAAAAGAATACCAAGATATTAGACAGTGTTGATGTTAAACAAGTGATTAGAACAGTTGAAATGATTGGACAACTACCTATATGGATATTGGAGTGGAGTTGCGTTTCCCCGGGATAATCTACAAAGAATAACACGAATGAGTGGAATTGATCTAAATCAGTATCGGTTCCCACTTTAGCTATAGAATTGATAACAACTGACCTGAGTAAAGATAAAAGGAGTAAGAGGAGTCCAGGATTCTGAAGACAACGACAGGAGAAAATACCAAACAGGGAAGTTAGTATAGGTAAGTAACCCCGAACGGCACGAGGGACACACTAGTGCCGGGTTGGTGCAGTTCAGGAAAGCGTTCATATGCACTAAAGAGCAATCTCACAGGAAAGTCACTCAATGTCCCAGAATCCAACAGAAGACAATGTCCATGGAAGACAATAGATATGTACCTGAGTACACGAGTATAGTTGAGTAGTTGTTGAGATGATCCGGATGTAAACAGCAAATTGACGTGCAGAGCGGCAACCAGGGAAGAACCGCAAGACACAGAAGAGAGCCGTATCCAGTAGCGTTCCGAGTCCAACAACCAGACGATCACAACAAGAATAAGGGAGGAGACGAAGCAATCCAAATTTCAGGCAAAAGGTCAAAACCAGGAGTTCAGATAAGGATTAGTGTAGGGAGACACGAAGAGGAAACGGATGAAACCGCGTGTAGCTGGTAACGCTAATTAGCAGCAACGAGCCCCTTGGAAGACAGTGGTTTTATAGTCGTAAGAGGGGCGTGGCTTGCTGTACGTCTTCCACGTACAAGGCGTGTCAGGTGACCTGGAGTGCGTCGACGTTTGTACAGACGCCATGGTAGCTTGTACCTGGACCATAGAGTAGCCTGTAAAGAAGTTGTATTCTGCAAGGATGCCGGCGGGGAAGTCTGAAGTGTAACAGCATCCTCCCCCAAAGACACCGGCAACCCCCTGGCGGAATGGAAGCTCCTCAGAAGAACCAGACAATGCAAATTGGAGAGTGGCTTCCAAGTACGGTCCTCAGGCCCATACCCCTTCCAATCCACGAGGTAGAACAACGTACCCCTAGACACCCTGCAGTCCAGGATACGCGAGACCTCATATTCCTCCTTACCATCCACCAAGATCGGCGAAGGACGAGTAGGCAGACGGGTCCCAGGGATGAAAGGCTTGATCAAGGAGACGTGAAAGACTGGATGTATGCGCCATGATCGCGGCAGAGAAAGCTTAACTGCCACAGGATTGATGACATCAGTAATGACATAGGGTCCCACAAATTTAGGCAGAAGCGAGCGTTTACCTGCAATTTGCAAATTGCGGGACGATAACCACACCTTCATGCCACTGCGATAGACTGGAGCAGGTGATCGATGCACATCGGCATACTTCTTGGCACGATCTTGAGCTCGGAGTAAATGGCAGCGTACATCCCGATGAATCTTATCGATATCTCTGATGCAATCCTTTGCTGCAGGATTAATGGCCGGTAATACCGGATCAAGTGGAAGTGCCCTAGGATGACCACCATACAGGGCAAAAAAGGGAGAAACTCCAGTTGATGTATGCATAGAGTTGTTATATGCAAATTCTGCATAAGGCAAAGAAGTAAACCAAGACTGTTGGTACTGAGGGCATAAACAGCGTAGATACTGTTCGATGGTAGCATTAGTTCTCTCAGTTTGCCCATCCGTTTGAGGATGGTAAGCTGAGGAATACCTGTCCTCAATACCCAAAGAAGCTGTAAGAGCCTTCCAGAATCGTGACGTAAATTGGGTGCCACGATCGGAAACAATAACCGAGGGTAAACCAAAGAAACGAAACACATTCGTCAAGAACAGTAAACCAATTCAGGAGCTGCAGGTAAACCAGAACAAGGTATGAACAATGCGTATTTAGTGAAGTAATCAACGATTACCCAAATAGTGTCATAGCCCTGAACGTCAGGAAGTTCCACAATGAAATCCATAGACAGCATCTGCCAAGGTTTGTACGGCACAGGAAGAGGTTGTAACAATCCAACTGGTTTGGCTCTAGAAGTTTTACACTGAGTGCATATGGAACAAGTCAAAATGTAATCCTTTATGTCACGAACCATAGAAGGCCACCAGGCCCAACGCCGTAAGGCTTCAAGAGTTTTTTGACTTCCTGGATGTGCAGCAATCAAGGAATTGTGAGACCACTGAAGAGCTAAATCTCTAGCTTGCCCTGATGGTATATAGACGCGCCCTTGAATGAATGGCATACCCTGAATGATTTCCAGATTGAGGTCAATGATCTCTTTTGGATGTTTTGAAACCCAATCAAGGATAATTGAACGCAAAGAGGGCTGAACCGAACAACCACAAACAACCTTGTTTGGTAGAAGAGGAAGAGCTTCGATCTGTTGAGACTGGCCATCCGTATGTAAGCGCGAGAGAGTATCAGCCGGAACTTGAGCTTTAGCAGGACGGTATGTAATAACAAATTGGTATTGTGAAAAGAATAAATGCCACCGCGCCTGTCTAGCTGTAAGACATTTCATGGATTTGAAGGCTAACAGACTGCAGTGATCAGAGTATACATTTACAAGGTGTTTGGCCCCCAAAAGATGATGCCTCCATTCCAAGAATGCGTCTCTGATGGCTAGAAGTTCGCGTTCTGTGATGGAATAATTCTTTTCGTAAGCTGTCAATTTGCGAGAGAAATAGGCAACAGGATGAATCTCTCCCGAATGCGGACAGGTTTGAGACAATACCGCCCCAATGGCATAACCTGAAGCATCAGCTTCAACAAAAAAAGGAAGCTCGGGATCAGGATGTTTGAGGACAGGAGCGGAAGTAAAGGCTGATTTTAATTGATCAAAGGCTCCCTGAGCTTCTGAAGACCATACAAATGGTACTTTGACACTTGTCAGAGAGGTAAGTGGTGCAGATATTTCAGAAAACCCATTGATGCAGCGTCTATAAAAATTTGCAAATCCCAGGAATGATTGTAATGATTTGACTGAATTGGGCACAGGCCATTCCAAGATCACACTAATTTTGGATTGACTCATGCGCACACCATTGTTAGTAAGATCATATCCCAGAAATTCCACCTCTGAGGCATGAAATATGCACTTTTCGGCTTTAACGAACAATCTATGTTCTCCCAGACGTTGGAGTACTATCTTGACATGTTTTTCGTGGTCTTCCTGGTTTTGAGAATAAATCAAAATGTCATCCAGGTAGACAACAACAAATTGATCAAGAATGTCATAAAACAGATCGTTCATGAAAGCTTGAAAGGTGGCCGGGGCATTACATAAGCCAAAAGGCATGACAAGATATTCAAATAGACCGTAACGTGTTTTAAATGCGGTCTTCCATTCGTCCCCCTCTCTCATGCGGATGAGATTGTAAGCTCCTCTAAGATCAAGCTTAGTGAATATTTTGGAAGAACCCAACTGATCAAGAAGGACAGAAATCAGAGGAAGAGGATACTGGTTTTTAATGGTTTCTGCATTCAAAGCACGATAATCTATACAAGGACGTAGATCCCCTTCCTTCTTAGGGACAAAGAAAAGTGGTGATGAAATAGGTGATTTGGAAGAACGAATAAATCCCATGGACAAAGCCTTGTCTATGTAATCTTTAAGAACTTCGTCTTCTTTGAGAGTGAGGGAGTACACTCTGCCGGATGGTATTTTTACTCCCGGAATTAGGTCTATTGGACAATCATAAGCTCTATGTGGGGGTAGAGTCTCCGCCATCCCTTTGTCGAAAACATCTGTATAATCTGTATATTGCGAAGGTATCACAGAGGATACGTTTTTAGAGACAGCTCCGATATGCATAGTAGGTGAAACTAGCGCCCTGACTGGACTATCATGGGTAATACTGAGTAATGTAGTACATCGAGTATTGCACATATTGGAAGGGAACTGAATCTGAGATGTCGACCAGTCGATGGCAGGATTATGAAGTTTCAACCATGGAATGCCCAGAATGACTTTGTAAGCTGGTGCTTTAATGATATCAAATGATATGTCTTCAGTATGGCCTTCGTCAGTACTCATATGGAGTGGAACTGTTTGGTGAGTTACCATTCCTGAGACAAGAAGTGAACCATCCACTGCATTCACTGTTTCAGGGATAGTTTTGCGAACTAATGGTATTTTTGACATGGTGGCAAAACATTGATCAACATAATTACCTGTTGCACCTGAATCGATCACAGCTGTAGTCTGGAATGAAGCACCACGATCTAATGAAAATGTAACAGGTAGGCGAACTAAATGACTCGGATTCTGTACTGTAGAGTCCAAGGGTAAGTTTCCCGACATAGGGACTCTGTCTACTGTCGGGATTTGGCGTTTCCCGCCTTTCTTTTAGGTTTTTTGGTACACTCAGGTAACAAGTGATCAGAGGCCCCACAATACATGCAGAGATTGTGTGATCGACGATATTCTCGTTGAGCAGGGGTAAGCGGTCCCCTAACCACCCCAATCTGCATAGGTTCAGGCGCAGGAGATGACGGAGATGAGGCCTCTGCTGCAACCGAGCTGAACAATACTGTTTTCTTTTCGCCGCGTCTTTCAGACTTACGAGCATCAATCTGAAGGACTAAATCTAGTAGTTCCCCGAATGCTGCGGGAACCACAGGAACAGTGGAGAGGATGTCCTTTAGTTCATCTGAGAGGCCTTGATAGAAGACAGCTGTCTTCTTTTCTTCAGGCCAGTCAGTCTCTGCTGCCAACTGATTGAATCGTGCCAAATAAACCAATAAAGAATTGTTTCCTTGTCGATGTTTTAAGAGTTCCAGATCAGTAGCTTGAGTAGTATAACGTGTATCAAATACTTTACTCATCATAGCAAGAAGGGCATCACAATTGTAAAGAACATGACTATTAGATTCCAACAACGGGTTAGCCCATGCGGCTGCAGTGCCTCCCAAATGAGACAAAACAAAAGCCGCTTTGGTTGTAGATGTGGGAAATGAGGCGGGGCGACACAGAAAATGCAATGTGCATTGATTGATGAAGGTTCTGTATTGTTTAGGGTCGCCTAGGAAGTGTTCAGGAGGAGCTAGCGGGAACTGGGTTGTAAGCATGATCGGATTTGATTCCTGCTGTGGAAGTGGAAACCCTGAACCGGATGCTGTAGCTCCGGCACCAGCCATCTGTGACGCTGGTGTGGTAACCAAAGACTGAATGGCGTCCATGCGTTGGCGCAGTGCTTCTTGTGCATTGGTCAAGTCGGTACGTAGATCCGTGACCATTTGCACGATTTGATTCAAAGCATCACTGGCCTCTGTGGCCATTTTTTAAGGCTGCTGATTCTGTTACTCACCACTCCGAATAGGCCGAAGATGCGGAGAACACGACCTTGGAGGTGTTGGTAGTATAGAATTCCGAATTCATCCTTCCATCCCAGCTCCCCTGAGTACAAGACTCAGGCTTCCTCAAAGAGGGGCTCTTTTCCACAATGTACCTCTCTGCTGTTTCAGTTAGAACAGACAGAGGTGTCAATTGAGTAAAAGAGCGGGGAGAACACACACCGCCAATACCAATGCTGCAAAAGAATACCAAGATATTAGACAGTGTTGATGTTAAACAAGTGATTAGAACAGTTGAAATGATTGGACAACTACCTATATGGATATTGGAGTGGAGTTGCGTTTCCCCGGGATAATCTACAAAGAATAACACGAATGAGTGGAATTGATCTAAATCAGTATCGGTTCCCACTTTAGCTATAGAATTGATAACAACTGACCTGAGTAAAGATAAATGGAGTAAGAGGAGTCCAGGATTCTGAAGACAACGGCAGGAGAAAATAACAAACAGGGAAGTTAGTATAGGTAAGTAACCCCGAACGGCACGAGGGACGCACTAGTGCCGGGTTGGTGCAGTTCAGGAAAGCGTTCATATGCACTAAAGAGCAATCTCACAGGAAAGACACTCAATGTCCCAGAATCCAACAGAAGACAATGTCCATGGAAGACAATAGATATGTACCTGAGTACACGAGTATAGTTTAGTAGTTGTTGAGATGATCCGGATGTAAACAGCAAATTGACGTGCAGAGCGGCAACCAGGGAAGAACCGCAAGACACAGAAGAGAGCCGTATCCAGTAGCGTTCCGAGTCCAACAACCAGGCGATCACAACAAGAATAAGGGAGGAGACGAAGCAATCCAAATTTCAGGCAAAAGGTCAAAACCAGGAGTTCAGATAAGGATTCGTGTAGGGAGACACGAAGAGGAAACGGATGAAACCGCGTGTAGCTGGTAACGCTAATTAGCAGCAACGAGCCCCTTGGAAGACGGTGGTTTTATAGTCGTAAGAGGGGCGTGGCTTGCTGTACGTCTTCCAAGGCGTGACAAGGCGTGTCAGGTGACCTGGAGTGCATCGACGTTTGTACAGACGCCATGGTAGCTTGTACCTGGACCATAGAGGAGCCTGTAAAGAAGTTGTATTCTGCAAGGATGCCGGCGGGGAAGTCTGAAGTGTAACAAAAACAAGAATAGATCTGTTTAAATTCAGTAGAAATCTCAAACTCAAAAAATATTTTGCAACTAGCACCAAAATATATAAACAGAGAACAGAAGACACAAGAACACCTTCAGAACTTTCAATTACCCATTCTTTACAAACAGTTAATCTATTAAATTTACCAGAAAAAGCAAATATACACACTTTGGACTTTTTCACAGAAGATTTGGGAATCACAATGGATCAAATTGAACCAACCAAACTTAAACAAAAATTAACTTTATATCCACAATTATATAGCGAAAATGTGATTGATCTTTTTGAGAAAGCAGTATCAGAAGATTTAAAAGAACTAGACCAGAAATCATCAAAATCTAAAAATATTCATCTCAACCTTACTAATGATGAAAGAAAAGCGCTAGATGAACTGCAAAAAGATGAATCTGTCACAACAAAATCAGCTGATAAAGGAGGAAAGATTGTGCTGCTCAATACATCAGACTACCTTATAATGGCTGCAAAACATTTGGAGGATAAAGATACTTATGAAAAATTGGCTAACAATCCACTGCCAAACCTAATTACAGAATGGTCTAATCTTAACAAGCACTAATTGGCAGAAGAATTAATCACTGAAGACGAATATCAATTCATGAACAATCCTTTTCCAACTTTAGGGACTATCTATTTCTTACCGAAAATCCATAAAAAATGTGATCTAATTCCAGCAAGTAGACCCATAATAAACAGTATAGGTTCCCTAACAGAGCCAATCTCAGCCTACATTGATAAATATTTACAACCTCTGGCAGCAAATCTCGCCTCATTTATTAAAGACACAACTGATGTCATCAAACAATTGGACTCTATAGAATGGGAAGAGGACTTCAGATTGGTCACATTCGACGTAACAAGTCTCTACACAAGTATTTTACACCTTAAAGGCATGGAGACAACAAGAGAATTTCTTGAAACAAGATCCATCTCATTTAGAAATCATAATGAAATGGTATTAGAAATGCTAAACTTTACACTTATGAACAACATTTTTCTATTTAACAAACAAATTTTCAGGCAAAAAAAGAGGAACTGCAATGGGTGCAAAATTTGCACCAGCTTACGCCAATCTCTACATAGGAGCTTTTGAATTACACCATGCATGGAAACACAAAGCGTTTACCGAATGCAGTCAGATTGTATATTGGAGTCGATTCATAGATGACATTCTTGTTATATGGAAAGGAAACAAACAATCGCTCAATGAATATCATCGGTATCTCAACAACAATTAATTTAATCTGAAATTGACAATGGAAGAAAGTGTAAATCAAATTCATTTCTTGGACCTTCAACTCTATATCTGTGACAATCATATAAAAACTACTCTTTTTACCAAACCAACAGCAGTAAATAGCATACTACATGCTGCAAGTCATCATCCACCGCACATCAAGAACAACATCCCATATGGAGAATTTTCAAGGATTAAACGAAACTGCACAGATGAAGAGGAAGTTAAAAAACACTCTCAAGAAGCGAAAACCAAATTCCTAGCCAGAGGATACAAAAAAGATCTCCTGACAAAAGCTCATAATCAAAGTGAAGCATGCAAGAGAATGGATTTATTAAGCGACAAAATAAAGAAAAAGGAGGCCACAGAGAAATCAAAATCCTTAAGATTCATCACAATTTACAACACGGAGGCTAGCAAACTAAGACAGATCCTTAACAAACATTGGAATATTCTGACCACAGATGACGATCTCAAACCGTTTCTATCAACAACTCCATGCCTCACGTTCAGGAGAGCGCCTAATCTTAAAAACAAACTTTGCTCTTCACACTTCTCTGAACACAAGAAACTGAAAGGTTTACAACAACTATGGACTGGAGATAAGTTAAAAGGGTTCTACAAATGCGGCACATGTAAGATGTGCAACTATGCCATCAATGGACTAAAAGAGTGTATTAAAGCCAATGGCACTCAATACAAAATTAAAGACTTTTTAAACTGCAACACAAACTTTGCGATATACGCCATTAAATGCGCATGCACTAAAACCTATATAGGGAGTACCATCAGACCTATGAAAACAAGAATTTATGAACATATAAGAACAATCAAACTACAGGATACACGTTACCCATTGAGTAAACACTTTTTGGAAAATCACAAAACAGCAGATATTGATATGATTAGATTTTATGGAATTGAACAAATCAACAGTCATAAGAGAGGAGGAAATAGAGAAAAGGAACTACGAAAACGTGAAGCATTTTGGATATTTTCCATGGATAGTATCAATGGGGGTCTCAACGCGGACCATGAATTGCATCATTTTTTGTAAAATTGTATTGTATCTATGTTACATATGAGACTGTGTCATCTGCAATGTGTCTCCTCCCACTTCTGAAGCAAGATTTGCTTTATTTGACCTCAGACCATACCAAAGGTTACTATAATTAATAACATCATATTTGAGAACAGGTATCGAAAGACGAATTTCGAGCAAAACGCTGAAGTCTAGAGAATTTAACTTCCAGACTCCATGAGCAACATTAACAACACAAGTTTCAAAAAAACTCATTTCCAGTCCAATTAATATAATTGTTAATCTTATTAGACTGAATTGGTCTTAAGTGAATCAAAACATAATTAGATAAGCGTGATTTTTTATAAAAAAAATTCTAGTGTGGTCACGTAAACTTCTTGAAATATTGGGACAATTATGCTCCCAGTAAACTTACGATTATTATCATAATCGTCAATCTATATGAATGTATAAACAAAAGAGGGAATTTACCTATCAAAATAATTATTCTCATAAGTAACTTTGGAGTAAACATGACTCCAAGATGGCGCCCCCACATCTACATGGCCAATAGATGTGGGGAGGAGTAACGCCATCACGATGCCATAGGTTTAATACAAAATGGCGTTGATCTCCGTAACGCGTGACGTCATCACGCTGAAACGCGTGATGTTATCATGCCGTTTTTCAAAACGTATAAAAAGCGGGCACCTCTGCACAGTCAGCAGCAGCCCGGGATCCAGATCAGAACTACATGCAAATCAAGAGCCAAAAACAAAGAGGTAAGACCAGAAAGCTTTGAGTCTATGAAAGTAGATTGTTATCTTTTAAAAAAACAGCCACTTTTGTAACTTGGTAATTTAATTCAAGAAAGTTAGTTCTATGCAACTTTCTAAAGAAAATAACTTTGTCCTTATTTGTAGGGACTGCATAAAAAAGGAATATTAGAAGTAATGACTTCAGCACCCTTTCTGAAACAATAGAATTTCAGCAAAACAGCACAGGAAACCTATTTATTGACAAAAACGAAGCACTCTAGAAACAAGATTTACGAAAAGTAAGCTCTCTTCTTTTGCATTTAATCTTTTTGGATCTAAACATTTTACAAATAAAATTCTTAAAAAACACTTGAGATCATTTATATCTTGTATAAATGATAGGATTCTAGCAATATACATAGAGGCTTAAATAACTATATATAACAAATGTATGAACATATGAGATGAATCAAAATCTCCAACACATGACTTAAATGTATTCCTTTGTTTCTTTTTCTTTTATTCTTGCTCGCTCAATTGTATTTTAAATAGGAAGCTCACCTCCTGATGAGCCACTGTAAAAGCAAGTGGTGAAACACGTGTAGAGGTCATTAAACAAAGCTTTCCTTAATAGCTCACTGTTGTCAGGCCATGATGTGAACATTCTTCATACCCTATCTATGTCCCACAACTTGTCGTACTTCTTCTTAGGAGGTCTGAGCAATGTAACACCCCTGTCCAATCTGCATATCAGCGGTTGTACCCCGACTACTAACACTTCTACATGAGGATGGCCTGCCGATATCGCTGAACAAGCCGTACTAATGGTCCTGTAGGCCTTGCCCTGTGCCTTCATCTGTGCTAAGAAAATAGCTATGTGAACCCTATATCTGTTATAAAGGGATGTATGTTCCTCTCCATGCACCAGCTAGGCCAGTTTGTCTATGCTGATCTGTAAGCTTTCCTGGTCCCTGGAGCCCAGGACTCTTCGATAATATGTTCAGCCTTGCTCGATAATCGTGGCCTAGCCCAGGATCTCCTGAAATTGCCCATGCAATAAGGCTGCCTGTTCAGACTAGAGGGTGGCTGTCTCCTAAGCATTGCTGCACAATCAGATCGTACTTCGGAAGAGCTATCAGATTGTCCTGCAACATCTCCAGTAGATCAGGGAACCATGCTTGGCCCCTCCAATCCAGAGTTACCAGAATCAGCGACACCTGTTGCCTCCTCACCTGGGCCAGCATCCTTGCTATCATTGAAAACAGCGAGAATGCATATTCCGTGTTTGGGCCCCAGGTCTGGAGAAATGTGTCTGTCGCCTCCAACTGAAGAACTGAAGTATTTGCGAAGCAAAAAGGTCTGTCTGCCATGGCCCCCATCTTGCCATCAACTTCTTGAATACTCTCCCGTCAAGCATCCAATCGCTGGCATCTCTGAGGAACCTGAAGTTTCAGTCGGCTACTTCGTTCTGACGGCCTGGTAGACATTCTGCCGCATTACGGACGCTTCCCTCTGGAGGCATGAGTGCCAAAACACCTTCGCCAGCTCTGCCAACATTCTGGATCTCGTGCCGCCTAGTAGACAACATTGTGCTCTCTCCTGAATCCAGCATCTCACTGCGAACGAGCCGCAAGCAGCTCTATTCAGTTGTTGTGTAGGTCTAACTCCTCCTCTGACCACCTACCACCTCTTAGCAGATCTCCACATCGGGCACCTAGCCCCATTTGCTGGCATCAGACTCTATTTTTAGGTCCGGGGATGAGCCAAATATGGCTCTCCCGTTCCAGCCAGCCATATGTTGTAGCCACCACTCCAGCTCCTCCCTCGCATCCTGTGATAGGGGCACCCTTTGCTCGTAGGATAAGCCCTTCCTGAGATGCTGAATTTTTAATCTCTGGAGGACTCTGTAGTGGAGTGGACCTGAGAAAATCATCTGAACTGATGACACCAAGCACCCCACCAATCTGGCTATCTCTCGTAATGACATCACCTCTTTTGTTAGAGTATTCCTTTTTATGTTGTTCACTTTGCTCAGAGGAAGACACAGCGTTCCCCGTGATACATGAACCCCAAAAATTCCATGGTCTGCTCCGGTTACAGGAGAACTTTCTCCCAGCCACCATTAATTGCCAATATATCCACAAGACACGTGTTTCTTTCTTCGCCATCTCGCACTGCCAGAACCCTAGCAACTTTGAGACACAATATGCAACATCTTGCCAAAGGCCAGCAGTTCGAAGACTACACGCCGCAGGTAACTTTTTGCATGTCCCTCGCAAACATTATTGGCCAGCATCTGCATGATATACCCATGCTCCGCTCCTTTTCATTGTCAACTTCCTTTAGCAACCGAAGCATACAATAATTTGTCCAGTGATCACTTTACAGACTATAGTCACCATTTGCGCCACTTTTTGCCCTGACAATACTAATTGCCAGTACAACCACGAGGCATTAGCCTCCTCTCTTTTTTTCCCATTTGATTACCAGTACCTTTACCCATTATGACACACTAACGGACACACTTTACCAGTGGCGACTAATTGATACGCCTCTTGTTTATTGTTTTTTCGTGCACCTAACGAGAACATGCCCCTGTCCCTGCTGCTTCTCTGTCTCTAATCACTTCAGAGCCAGCACAGGACGAGGGTCGCCATGGGCAACAGGACACCCGAATACAGCTGCATGCGGTCGTGTAGAGACACTCTCCTATGCATGCGCAACTGATAAAACAAACAGCTCGGGAAACCTCGAGCTCCCGAATGGCGTTGTTATCTAGGACGCAACAGACGCCATTCAAAGGCGTTTAGCACAGAACGATCTGCTGGCCTCCACGTCAGGAAGGTGAACTGCAGGGCACGGCTTACTACCTGACCCTACAGGCCCTGTACTTCATGCTCTCACATTTTCATTTATAATCACTACTTGAGCATAACACGGCTGTTTCCCTCCTCCGGGGAGCCGCCGAACACCATGACTCAGAGCAAGTAAATGCCAAAGTCCCAGACTTCCTTCATATGAGAACAAGCATTGCATATAAGATGATCAGGTAAAGGCCAGCTCTAATATGAGGTCAGACTCTAGCCGGGCATTGTACTGTTATCCTGTGTTTTCTACACCTAATGACATGGGACATTCCACTTATAAGCAAATTGCCTATTAAATGTACAAGTGGATGACCCACACCCTATGTCATTTGTAATCATGCTATAGTGAATTTCTAACTATGTGTTTGTTTACCACAATGTACATCATGTATTGTCATGTGTATATAAAAACCTAAATCCTTTGCAAATTGAAAAAAAGCACCAGCTAATGAATAATTAAAAGCTGAAACTCTTTTACATGATTTTGAGATATGTGCTTGTTAACAGCCAACATGTTGTTCCCAACAACGGTTGCCCAAATTGTATGGGCACCCACCGGGGTCTAAAAACCAGTGTGCACTTCATTATTTGTGTGCATTTCTTAGATTCATAGAGGGTAGGACAACCCCCTTGTTACAGCTCTATACCTGACACAGTGATAGTCTTTCATCATGACAATCTGGCAGTAATAACCCTGAGAGACATAAGAAAGAATGCTGATTTCCATTCTTCTCTCTCCCAGAACACTATGTTAGCACCGCATGTTGGGAGCCCCGTGGAAGACACCATTAGAGTCTTGCAGCTTTTTTCACCAGAGGGAGCCCTATAGAGAAATACAGCCAAGGTCAGTTTGTTTATTTATTTGTATTTTTAGAGCGCACATCAGCCTTAGGGCATCGTGACGCAGTTACAGGATATATATTGCTGTTTACAAGCAATACAGGGAATACATGGTAGTTACAGGAAAAACAGTTACATTACATTAGGTTTAGGGTTACATAAAATAGACTTTATGGATTGTTTGCCAGACATGGTGCCTGGGCAGTGCGAGGTCAGGGCATTGTCAGGTAGTCATATTGAACGTGAGGTGTTATGTGAATAGTGTGGTTTTGAGTGATTTGCGAAAAGCGAGCAGGGAGGGTTCAGCTATGAGTACATTCGGGAGAGTATTCCATAGTTTAGGTGCTATGTGAGGGAAGCCTAAGCCGCCAGCATTAGTTCTTTTCATGAGCAGTACACAGAGTTGGTTAGCAAGGTGGCTTCTGGTAGGGCGGGTAGAGGTGTTTTTAGATACGTTTTTTGATAGATAAGATGGGGCGGAGAGGTTGATGCATTTGTGCGTCAGGGTGAGAATTTTGAAGTTGATCCTTTCTTTAATCGGGAGCCAGTGGGCATCGCGTCTGATCTGGGATATGTGTTCTCTTTTAGGAATGTGTAGGGCTGCGCGGAGTGCATTGTTCTGTACTATTTGGAGTCTGTTTATGTTTTTGGTGGAAGTGCCTGCCAGAAGGGCGTTGCTGTAGTCAAGTCTGGCTCCTATAGTGGCTCTGGCTATGGAGAGGCAGTTTTGGGGGGTTACAAAGGATTTTATGGCAGTTATTAGTTTGGTGGTGTGAGCAGAGGCGGAGGAGATGGCGCTGACTTGTCGTGTCATAGAGAGTGTGGCGTCTAAATACACTCCAAGGGTCTTTACAGATGGAGAAACTGTTATGTTAGTATGGTCAATGAAGAAGTGACAGTATTTGATGTTAAGTTTTTTTTTTTTTAAACATGTGTTTATTGGTTTTACATAACAAAACATTAACAATACAAACTGCATTCTCCCCACCCCTCCCCCCCCCTTTGGGCACTTATGTCCAGCTTTCCGGGAGCCTATTTATACATTGAAGATGTCCGATACCTTGATGTTATGGGGACACCATTGTTCCATAAAGTCCGACTGAAGATTTTCCAGAATCCCTTCCCATTCCATTGCAAACTTGTCTCTCGTGCCGTGGAGTGTGTGGGTGACCTTTTCCATTGTTATTTGGGCCCACACCTTTTGTAGCCATGTGAAAGTTAGTGGGGTGTCTTTATTTTTCCAATTCTGGGCAATGGTTGACCATGCTGCTATGAGGAGCCCCATGACGCCTCTCCACTGAGTCTGGAGTGTAGTGCCATTGAGTCACTATTTTGGTCCAAATTTCTCTGGTCTGTGCGGAGCGCGTCATTTTTGGGATTAATTTCCATAGGTCCGCCCATTGGGCTTTCGTAGGTTCCTCCCCCAATGTTCTGCCCCACCTAATCATGTATGACCATTTGATTTCCTCGTCTTGTGTGTTTATGAATGAATACAGCGTCGACACCCACTTTTTCGCCCCCGAGTTGAAGATGACATAGCTCTCAAATGGTGTGAGGCTCCTCGTTGCCGCTTTAGTAATGTCCGTGGTTTTCAGCTAGTGTTTGAGTTGTTCATATCTGTATTTATCTCGTCGGGAACGTGATGCTGCTAGGTAGCATGAGTCATGTGCCCTGATTTCATTGTCTATAAACATTTCCTCAATTTTCGTTATTCCCGCCTCTTCCCATTTTTCATATGCCCCTTGTTCCATACCTGGTGGGAATTGGGGATTTTGACAGATGGGTGTGAAGGGGCCTAGCGCCGTGGTCATTATGCCTTTCAGTGTTTGGGAGTCCCATGCCTCCAATGTGGTTTTCATGATTTCGCTTATCCCTAGATTAGGGTGTCTATGTTGTTTCTGCTTCCAGAGTAGTTCCACCAAAGGTGTCCTTGCCACTGCCCTGTCTTGTTTCGCCCATATCGGCTAAGGGTCTTCCCCCATCCATTCCCTCAGGACCTTTTTTTTTTTTTTTTTTTTTTGATGTCTTAGTTTAGTAATAAACTTTTGCATCATTGCGAATCTTATATGATATCAAAGAAAATGTAAGAAGAGCTTTACAATTTTCTTTGTTTGAGATCCAGAATGTTAGTTAGAAAAAGGACGACTGTAAATATGTATTTGTTATTTGTTCCGCTGAGGATAGTATTCCATCTTTCATCTGCGTCCAATTCTTGTGAAGCCAGATCGAAATGGGAACCAAATTGCCTGCGTTGATCTGCCAGCGCCGGACACTCCATGACTAGGTGAAATATGGTCTCCGGTATGGTTTCAATTTCGCAAAACCGACAGTAGTTCCTTGCTTTGGGGATCTGGTTTGTTATGGCTAAGTAGTAGTTTGTCGGCAGGATATTCAATCTGATTCTCAGAAATGTTGATCTAATCACTGGATCAGGAAATAATCGCAGGTACGGTTGTGGTTCATTTAGTTTTCTGTTGTCCTTGTTACAGTATAATGTCCACTTATAGGAGTTTTTCAGTTCAATGGTTTTGATCCAGTCATTTTGTAGGAGTTTGACTTTGGCATGTTGGGGGCGCTTCGTTAAAAGTTCTTGAGATATTTCTTCTTGTTCCATTTCCTTGGTGATAGATTTTTTCCATTTCGATAGAACTGTGGTATTTAAGGTCGCCGTTTTAGTTTTGAGGATGTTGATTGCCGGTGTCTTGTCGTCGGATAGGAGTTTACGATAGATGTCCAGACGTTTCCATCGTACTAAGGAGCCGATAGATTGAGTTGCAAGTTCGTACCTTATTCGTGGCATGGGGTACGATTTCGGTAGTGATAGGATCTTGCGCCAGAATATAGACTCAAATTTCATCCAGTTTACTTCTTGTGCGTTCAGCATTGTTTCAGTGCCATACGTTATTATTGGAATGTATTTTTGCTTGTAATACGCAATTATCGGTTTAAATGAAAACTTTCCGAATTTTCTGTGTAGGATGCAGCCTTGACGTGCTAATGCTTGCGCCTTCTGTTCAATTTTGTCCAGCCATTCTGCTTCTGTATTTGATTGGTTAATCGTGATGCCAAGATACTTGAATGTTGTCACGTTTTCCAACTTGTTTCCATTGATATTGAAGGTGGGTTGTTGTTTGGCTTTATTTTGATATTTCGTCAATTGCATAGATTTTGTTTTAGTGATATTGATTGTTAGGTCATTATGGGTCATGTAGTTGCTCAGAGCTGTGAGTGAGAGTTGCAGGCCATATGGGGTTTTGTCCATTAAGACAATGTCGTCTGCATAAGCCATTATGGATACAGGGGTTGAATTGATTTTTGGGGGGTTTGCTCTATTGTTTTCCAGATGTTGTTCAATATCTGATGTATAGAGGTTGTAAAGAGACGCTGCTAAAGGACATCCTTGTTTTAGTCCGTTAAATGTTGATATTGCTTCAGTGGTCATTCCTTGTTTTGTGAGCCTGACTTTTATTGAAGTGTCTGAGGATAGTAGTTTGATGGGCTCAAGAATGTTCGGAGGACAGTTCCATGCCTTAAGCTTCGCCCATAATTTTTGCCGAGATATTGCATCAAAGGCCATCTTTAAGTCGATGAACACGGCGTATATCATGGTCTTGGTGTTAATCGCTTCGTGTTTAATGAGATGGAGAAGAAGGAGATTGATGTTCGTTCCAAGATTGGGAGTAAATCCAGTTTGCCTTGTTGAGAATCTGCCGGTCGAGTTGGCCCAGGC
Organism: Ambystoma mexicanum; assembly: GCF_040938575.1. Classification (NCBI taxonomy): domain Eukaryota; kingdom Metazoa; phylum Chordata; class Amphibia; order Caudata; family Ambystomatidae; genus Ambystoma; species Ambystoma mexicanum. Next base: position 802,345,940 of record NC_090931.1, on the reverse strand, counting down.
AGTGAGTTGTTTTAGTAGGACTGATGCAAAGAGTTTCCCTAGAGGGTCGAGTAAGGCAATGGGGCGGAAATTTTGTGGGTTATCACGCGGACCTTGCTTGTGTATGGGGACTATTGTTGCCGTTTTCCAGGTAGAAGGAATTTGGTTGTGTAAGTTTATAATATCAATTATCTTGTGCAGAAAACTTGCCCATGCCGAGGGGTCTTGCTTTAGCATGGCATTCGAAAGTCCATCAGGACCCGGCGCTCTTGAGGTGTTAAGTCGATTGATCATGAATAGAAGATCTTCATATGAAGTGGGTACTGACCATTTTGTGCTGATTTTACTTTCCTCTTGTTCAGGTGGGTGAGGAAGAGCTGCGTACATAGTTGAAAAATAACTGACCCATGTGTCCTTTGGTACGTTGGCTGTTAGCTTTTGTTGTTTTTGATGGTTTTCGTTCAGAAGATTCCAGAGATCTTTGGTATTGTTCGTCCGGTATGTTTTCATCATTGTTTCTGCATCGGTTTGTAGTAATATTGCCTTTTGAGATTTTTTCCAGTTGTTGTAGGTTTGTTTTAATTTGGCAATCTGAATGGTGTTTCCTGGTTGTCTATTTTTCTTGAGCTGTCTTGTCTGTTTCGCCAGCTCCTTTTTTTTTGCTGCTATTTCCTCGTTGTAACTATGCAGATGAGTTTTTTGTGAGCGATTTTCAACTGTTTGCTGGAACGGGAGCAGGATCCATTCATAATTCAGTTTTTCCAAGTCCGGTTTTTTGGAAGTTGATCATTTCTTTGGGAGCAATGGTAGTATTGTTTGTGGAATGCGAAGTCTTGATGATGTACCGTCCAGTTCGAGTAAAGGTTGTCCTAGCGATGGCAGTTGAAGTCCGGTAAGGTGTGACTGAACTGTGAGCTTATTGTGATCACTGTTGTCGCAAAGTATGGTTTGAGCAATGTCGACCGAATCTTGCAGGGTTTGTGAGAGAAAGATATAGTCGATAATTGCTGCAGAGGAGGCTCTTCTCCATGTTGGCATAAAGGGCGTTAAGTTGTTTTTTGCATGATTTAAGAGACTGAGATCTCGAATCTAGATTTCTTTCATCCATTTTGACGCTTTAGCCGATAGGTATTCAGGTCGTCGTGGAGTACCATTAGGTGTAATGAGGTTGATGTTTAGGTCTCCGCAGAGTATTAATTCCAGGTTTCTGTAAGTATCAGCTAGGTTGTCGACTGTGATAAATACAGCGTCGATGAATTCATTAGTTGTAATGGCTACAGGATTCCAGTAGAGATTCAATATGGCGATTTTTGTTTCGTCATTTTCTTTTTGGTCTTGGTGGGTCTTTATTGTTATTATGGTCATCTGAATCCAAGGGTTTATGTTTTCGGTGGTCAGTACTCTCCAATAGGGATTTATTTTGATTAGGGTCAGAAGACCAGATGCTGGTCTTCCATGTTTTTTTTTTATTGCAGGATTTAGGAAAACAAGGAAGCCGTCACAAGCTGGTGTGTCGGTAATCCAGGTTTCTTGTAGACATATGATTTGAAAGTTTTCAAGATCATTTGATGGTTGAGTGTATAAGTGAAGATTCCCTCTTGTGTTCCATGAACAAAGTGACCATGTGAAGTTTGTATTGTTTAATTGTTATGAGTATGAATAAGCTGAGCTTCTTGAGGAAGTGGTTTCTGTAGTTGAAAGCTCTAGATCGTATATCCTTTTAAAGGGGCGATCCTGACCGTTCGATTGTTCTGCTCTTTTGTCTCTAATCGTTTTTTCATTGCTGGCGTGGTGTTCGTTTGTGCGAACGGGCCTTTGGTTTCTCACAGGGAGTTTCCTTGTTGTTGTGGTGGCCCAGCAGTTGAATCCAAGTCTGAGGAGTTGAGCGCCTTGTGAAGCAATCAGTGCTTGATCATCCTGATTCGAGATTTCGGCGACAATTTTGTCTAGGTGCTTATGATCTTTAAAGGTGATTAAGTCGAGCTCAGCTGTTGTTATATGTTGCAGTTGTGGTATTGCTCCAAACAGGCGGAGGGTGTTTGTTCTGTTCAGTATGAGGGGTTCTTTTCTGTTGATTCGATTTTCAATATGGATTTCATAGATTTGATTTTGTTGCAGTGGATTTATAAACGTGGGCAAAATGCAGTCCGATGTGAATGTTGTATGTATAGTAAGAGAGTTGTCCATGACTTGATCATAGTATTCCACTGATAAAGAGCCATCGCTAACAAATGATGCGATTGAATTTTCCTGTAGTGAACTTTCTGAGATGTCTTCATATGGCAGTCTTATTTGGAGGTCTCGGGCGCTGTTATATTCATCAATTATTATGTAACTTGGGGATGTTTCAGATTGTATATCTGGTGACGTATCTTGCGGTTCTTGGTCTTCGTGAGTTGTCCAGTTTAGTAGGTCGTCCTCTTGCGCATCAGAGTCTGATTTGAGTTGATGGCCTAAAAGTGGTATTCCGTTCTGTGGCTGCTTAGCAGTGACATTGATCGGGCCCGCTAGTTTCTTCTCAGCAGTTCTTGAATTGGTTTTTTCTCGCAAATCCACTGTTTTTGGTTGTGAGATAAGTTCAGTGGGTATTATTGTTCTGAGGAACGCTCTAGAGCCTGTTTGGCGTTTTTTGATAGCCTCAGGGTGTGTTGATTTTGCAGCATTGGTTGTTTTTTCTGTCGAGAAGATCTTGTATTGTTCTATTTTATTCTCTTTTAGCTGGCCGTCGCCTTGTACTTCTGAATGTAGAGTTAAGGCAGTCGCAGTTCTCTGTTGAATGGTGTTTATGCCCGGCGTATGTAGTTGTTCTTTTGTATTTTGTACAACATTTTCATTTGTTTGTTGAACTAATATTTGATTGTGTCTTATATCCATCGGTTGGTTTTGTTGTTGTTCTCGCTGTGTTTTGAGAAGGGTAAGTAATTCACAGTTTAGGTTTGTTTTTTCTTGTCGATCGCTTCTAGCCATTTCTGCTAGTCGTTGTTGCCAGCGATTTGATTGCTCCGCTTCTGAGTTCAGTCGGACTTCTATTGTATTGATGAAATTCTCGATGTAGATCTGCTTTGAGTGAATCATGGCTAACAGAGTTGCTTGGTCCTTGATGTTATCCTTCATTGATTCTTGGATCTTAATGAAAGGTATCATTGTTTGCGAGAGCACTGCAATCAACGTATTTTGCAGGTCAAGCATCGTGGTTGGAATCCTGGGGTTGGGGTGTTCATCCTGTTCGTTATGCTCAGTTGTTGGGTTTGAAGGTTTGGTTTCTGAGGCATATACTGCGTGTTTTGGCTGCTCGTTTTTATTGAAGATGTCAGGCGTGTAAAAAGATTCATCTGTATCGTAGTTAAATTGTTTGGATAACTTTTGGTTTCCTAGTTGGATTTTTTCGTGTTCTTTTTTAATTGTTCTATTTCCAAATTCTTGAAAAAGACAAGGCGTTGAGGTCATCTGTGAATTATGAGTTTCTGGTGTTGTGCCGAATATTTCTTTTCGTTTGTCAAGATTTACCATGATAGATTCGATTTCTGTTATGTCCATTGATAATCTTTTAGCCTTGGTTAAATTTTGTTTGTTGATAGTTTCAGACGCTTGTGGGTATTTGCTTGAGTAATGGGTTTGCAGCCATGCAAGCTTAGCTAGTCTTGCTTTCTCTTTTTTTGCTTGTTGGGTTACAGTTTGTGAGTTGCGTGATGTTGTGGAAAACCGTTCTTCTAATTGCGGTTTGAGAGGTTCGTGAGGCTCACTTCCGTTAAAAGGTTCGTGCGGTCCAATTCCAATGGCGGTTGGATCTGTATACTCTGTGTTAGTAATCTGTGCATCAGCTGTTAATGAATTGGGCTCTCCTGTGTATTCGTTTGTTTGAAGTGCATGTTGATCAGTGACTTTGTATACTTGTTGTCCTTTTATTGCGGCACTTGGAGTTTCTTGGCTTTTCTTTTCCTCGTCGTAAGTTTGCGTGTGTTCTCTAATGGTCTGATAATTTGAGGCAGCATAGGTGCTGTGTATGTGTGGTTCTTTATTGTGCGTCTGCCTTTGAGGAACTGTAGGCGGTTCTTGGTGTCGGTCCCGAGTTGATGCTTGAGGTGGTATAGTTGGTTTCTCAGATTGGCCTTGTCTTGAGTTCATGTTTGAAGGGTCTTGTGTTTCATTTAGACGCTCGTCGCAGATTTTTTTAAGTTCTTTTCCATCGAAATGTTCTTCATCGGTTTGTTTAGTGCTGTCTATGGATGGGATGATATTCGTTCTTATCGGTTTTTTGCCAATTTCTGCACTATCAGGCGTAATTTTTTCGGGCACTCTGTTTTCCTTTAGTAGCGTCTCAGGTGTATTTGATGAGCTTGGGTAGTGTGGTGTATTAGAGATGAGCTCTGACAGGGTTGGTTCATCATAGGTTTTAGGTTCAGATAAGTGGTTATCCTTTGGGCATTTGATTGGAACGAATTTTACTTGAGCTGCGCTTAAAGCTTCATCATCATTGTTGTCAAATTCGCAAGTAATCAGGTATTCAGCTTTCAGCGTACTGTGCTGAGGATGTGCTGTTGTGTTGGTTTGGGCTTGAGGACTTGGGTGGGCGTTTAATTGAGTTGTTGTGTCATTTTCTGCTTCAAACAGGTCGTCTTCAATAAGGTAGTGTTCAGTGTCGTGGGAGGCGTGTTGTATCTGCTTGTTCTGTGCGAGTTTTGCTGCTTGAGCTCTTGAAAGTGATTGTTCTAGCATCAGCTGTGATACGTCGAGGACAGACAAGGCTGCTGTGCTTAGTTTGGTTCTTAGTCTTGTTTTTGGCCGCACGGTTGGTTGTTGTTTAGGTCTAGTTGACGTCATTTCTTCTTTATGTGAGTCACCTGCCAAAGGAGCGAAGCTCTGTGTGAGACGTAGCAGGGTTGGTAGCAAGAAATTTACTGTCAGGTTCTGGGTGGATAATACGGTTTTCTACGCAGGATGCGTGTGAACTGTTGATTTGGGGTTAGAGGGTCAGGTTGCAGGATCCAAGGAATAGTCCTTTCGGTCTCCTGTAGGTGAAGGGGTTGTATAGTTGAGGTGCAAGGCGGATGCCTTTCCGGTCTCTCAGGTTAGGAGTTCTTCTAGAGAGGTTTCCTCTCCGTTAATGATGCTACTGGGTAGAGGATCCCAGGTCTCTCGAGTTAGGAGTTCTTCCAGAGGGGTTTTCTCTCCGTTAATGATGCTACTGGGTAGAGGATCCCAGGGCCTGGTCTTTTTCTGTCTTCTTTTGACTAATCCGAGAGAGTGCTTTTGCTTCCGGGTAGTGTTGTTCACCACAAGATCCAAGGGTAAAGCCCTTTCGGTCTCTTGTGGGGTGCTAGGCTGGGGGTTTCGTTGGTGATTGCTTCCGGGTAGTGTTGCTCACCACAGGATCCAAGGGTCAAGCCCTTTCGGTCTCCTGTGGGGTGATAGGCTGGAGGTTTTCGTTAATGGTTGCTTCCGGGTAGTGTTGTTCACCACAAGATCCAAGGGTCAAGCCCTTTCGGTCTCTTGTGGGGTGATAGGCTGGGGGTTTCGGGGTGATGGCTATGTCACTTAATAGTTTTATTTGCCACAGGTCCACCGGGCTAGCCCAATCGGTCTCTTGCGGGGATGGGTGGATTCGCAGATGGCTTAGGAAAGTACAATGGGTGCAGCGGAGTCTTGGTTCGTGCGGCGGTGATGCAAGGAGTGATGAATCAGCGGGAAGTGTTGGTGACAGTCGGGCGGTCGGGCCGTGGGGAGAAGGGGGGGGGAGCGGTGAGTGCAGGTGACCAGCGGGCGGTCGGGGCGGGGGGAGAGAGGGGGAGGGGCGCGGGAGGTGCCGGGATGATGGGGAAGGTGAAAGTGCAGAGGAAAGTGAAGAGGTGAAAGAACACAAGAAGCGAGCGAGGTAGACCGAGGCGGTGCCGAAGAGGGAGTGAAGGGAAGGGCGGGAACGGAGAAAGAGGTGAATAGTAGCGGAGGAACGGTGGAATAGGTAAGGGGACGCGAAAAGCAAGCGGGGTGGGAGCAAGGAGGAGTTAATAAAAGGTTTACGAGTACCGGAGAAGGGACAAGTAGGGAGGTGGCGAAAGTGAAAGCAGGGGGGGGTTTGTTACTTACGCGACCAGATGAGTGGTCAGGGTGAAGGTGTGTTCAGGGTTAGTTCAGACTTGGTTCAGTTTTTCTCAGCTTCGAGAGCGGTCCGGAGTGTGATTATGGCACTTTTGAAAGATCTTCTGAGGGAGAAGGCAGGCGTCGCGAGAGCGCCGCAGAGCCCAAAGACCAAAAGACTCTGCAGCAGACTCTGCGGCCGCTCCGCGGCTTGCTGGGTAATTTGAATCCTCTCAGATTAGAGGTAAAAAGAGGACTAAGGGTATATCCACCCTGACTGGAAACTGGAGAAAACGCTGTAGGGTCTCTGCCCAACACTGTCCAAAAGACTCTGCAGCAGACTCCGCGGCCGCTCCGCGGCTTGCTGGGTAATTTGAATCCTCTCAGATTAGAGGTAAAAAGAGGACTAAGGGTATATCCACCCTGACTGGAAACTGGAGAAAACGCTGTAGGGTCTCTGCCCAACACTGTCCAAAAGACTCTGCAGCAGACTCCGCGGCCGCTCCGCGGCTTGCTGGGTAATTTGAATCCTCTCAGATTAGAGGTAAAAAGAGGACTAAGGGTATATCCACCCTGACTGTAAACTGGAGAAAACGCTGTAGGGTCTCTGCCCAACACTGTCCAAAAGACTCTGCAGCAGACTCCGCGGCCGCTCCGCGGCTTGCTGGGTAATTTGAATCCTCTCAGATTAGAGGTAAAAAGAGGACTAAGGGTATATCCACCCTGACTGGAAACTGGAGAAAACGCTGTAGGGTCTCTGCCCAACACTGTCCAAAAGACTCTGCAGCAGACTCCGCGGCCGCTCCGCGGCTTGCTGGGTAATTTGAATCCTCTCAGATTAAGGTAAAAAGAGGACTAAGGGTATATCCACCCTGACTGGAAACTGGAGAAAACGCTGTAGGGTCTCTGCCCAACACTGTCCAAAAGACTCTGCAGCAGACTCTGCTTCCCTCAGGACCTTCAATTGCGTGGCCTGGTAATACTTCTTAAAGTGGGGGAGCGCCACCCCCCCTCCCTGATTGGTGCTGTTAGGGTGGCCCTAGCTAGTCTCGGTTATTTCTTCTCCATATAAAGGCGGAAATAGCTTTGGAGAGTGTTTTAAAGAAGGTGTGGGGAACGCCCACCAGGAGAGCCTGAAAGTAATATAAAATTTTTGGGAAAATGGTCATCTTGACCGATTGTATCCTGCCCCACCAGGAGATTAAAAGTGGGTTCCATCTTTCTAGATCTCTACGTACGTCTGCTAGGAGTTGCGGGTAATTTTCCCCATGTAGTTGCTCTATCTTTTGGGTTATTCTTATTCCCAGGTATTTTATGCCCTTCCCACCAATTTTTAGATCCAGTAGGTTAGCTTCCCTTTCTATCTTCCCCCTGTCTCCCGCAAGGATTAGGATTTCTGACTTTTTCCTATAGATTTTTAGTCCTGATATGATCCCAAATTCTTCTAATTCCTTCACCACTGCCTGTAAAGTTGCCTCCGGATCTTCTAAGGCTATCAGCCAGCATGTCGTCTGCATACGCTATTACTTTGTGCTGTGTTCCTGCCATATTGATCCCTTTAATGTGAGTAGTCTCCCTTATTTTTATTAAGAAGGGTTCCAAAAATATAGCGTACAAAAATGGGGATAGCGGGCAGCCCTGTTTCGTACCCCTAGATATTAGTATCCTATCCGTGACCTCTCCATTGATTGTCACCCTGCTAGATGGGGAGTTATAGTTCGCCCTTACCCTGGCAATATACTGTTCCCCAAATCCCATGTAGGCTCGGACTCTAAATAGCATTGACCATTCTACCCGGTCAAACGCCTTCTCGGCATCCACTGAGAGTAATAGCGCTGGGGTATGTGTTATGGCAATTTTTTCCACTAGGTGGATTAGTCACCTAAGATTATCATGGGTTTGTCTTCCCGGGATGAATCCCGATTGATCTAAGTTAATTAGTTTTGGGAGGAGCGGGGATAGTCTTGCTGCTAGGATCTTTGTATACATTTTGGCGTCCAAATTGATCAGGGATATTGGCCTATATGCCTCGGGGAGTGTCAGATCTTTCCCAGATTTATGGAAGACTAACACCTTCGCCTCATTCATTGTGGGAGTTACATTGGCGTTATCTTTGAATGAGTTTAGGAGCCTAGTGAGGGTTGGGGATATCCGATTTACATACTTTTTATAGAAAGGGGCTGAGAAGCCATCTGGGCCAGGTGCTTTATTTACCGGGAGATCGGCTATTGCTTTTTTAACTTCCTCTTCCCTGATTGGATTCTCTAGGGCTTGTCTATCCTCCACTGAGATTTGCGGGATGGGGAGGGCTTTCAGATATGTGTCCTGTGCTTCTGCATCTGGGAGGTCTGAGGAGTAGAGTTTTTGATAGTATTCTCTAAATGCCTCTCCTATATCCTGCGGTTGTGTCTGTAATTCCCCTTTGGAGTTTCGTATGGCCTTAATCGTTATTTCTTTCTGCTTTGTGCGGAGTTGTCTCGCTAGGTGTCTGTCAGCTTTATTAGCTTATATATAATATCTCTGCCTCAGGTACAGTAAGTTCTTTTCTGCTCCTTTTGAGCGCAGCTTCTCCAATTGGCCCTGTGTGTGCTTCAGTGCTTTCTTGAGAGCCTTTGTGGGGTGGGTCAGGATTTTCTCATGCAGCTCTGCTATAGACTTTTCCAGCTCCTTTTCCCACATATATCTTTGTTTTTCCGTCGTAATTTTCAGGGCTATGATCTTCCCTCGCAGAACAGCTTTGAACGCATCCCAGATTGTGCCCATGGAGACCTCCCCGGGGCCGTTTTGTGCAAAATATTCTTCAATCATTTCCTTCATGGCTTCCCCTGTCATCGGATCTTGGATTACATCCAGAGGTAATCTCCACCTCCACAGGCCATTTGTTTTCACCGGTAGGTTTAGGTCAAGCCATAGTGGAGCATGATCCGAGAGCACTATCGCTCCCAGTTCTATCCCTTGTATCTTTCCCAACAGGCCCACCGAAGCCCAGAAATAGTCTATTCTTGACATAGAATTGTGAACATGCGAGAAGTATGTAAACCCATTTTGTTCCCCCTTCAGTTCCCTCCACACATCGTTTAGGGCCAAGTGGTCCATCTGTTGTTTAAGGAATTTCATGGTGCTCCCTGGCCCTGGGCGTTACCTGTGCTTCTGTCTAATAGTGGATTCCATGCCATGTTGAGGTCGCCTCCCATGATCACCTCCTTCCTCGCAAATTCTAGTTTCCCCAGTACATCTCTGAGGAAGCCGTCTTGCCCCTGATTTGGTGCATATATCGATACTAGGGTAATGCGAGATCCATTTAAGTCCACATTAGCAAGCGCATATCTCCCTTCTTTATCCGCAAGAGTATCCACCCGGTTAGCCTCACTCCCTTCCCTTATCGCTATCAGCACCCCCGCTTTTTTCTCTGTTGAGGTTGCTTGTGCCCAGATTTTATACCCCCTAATGCGAGTTTTCTGCTTGTCCCTCGTCCTGATATGGGTTTCTTGGAGCAGTATTATATCTGCCTTCTCCCTTTTAAGCTGCTTCTCCAGCTTCACCCTTTTCGTTGGATGGTTTATGCCCCTAACGTTATAGCTTAAGATACAAATCTTCCCCATTTTCTACGTGTTCATGCACATTTTTCGGGTCCCCATGCTTGCCCAGTATGGATTATTCAAGCCCTTCTCCCTCCCTCCCCTCCCCACTAACTGTCCCCTCCAACAAGAAACATTAAACCAAACAAAATGCCCCTGAGTTGGGCAAGGGTTCCTATTGTCGCTAGGGCGTTACGCCCATCGCTCCCTGCCCATCTTACCCTCGGGGGTAGAATTTGTAGGGAATCCTTAACCCCACATTTCCGTCCTCTCCTACCAGATTCCAAGCCGGTGGGTCTTTCCCGGACCGCCGTCACTAAGTAGTAAGCGGCTACTCTTATCTCTCCGCTCACCCTCTTAGTGAGCCAAGAGTTGGTATTTCACCTTATTCTGGCTATCTGTGTTCTTTACATCTCATTTCCATCTTAGCTGTTTCCTACGGTTCTCCCTTCCTGGGTTTGTTCTTCTCTGATTGACCGTTTCCCAGCCTCTCGGCTTTCTCGATTGTTCTCCCCTTGATTTGGTTTTCTCCGAATCGACTTCCTCTTCCTGTAGACGCATCGTGCTAAGGCCTTCTTTCCATGTGGTAGCTCTTCTCTGTTTCCCATCCCAAGTAAATATCAGCCCAAAAGGGAAGGTCCATTTGTAGCAGATTTGTGTTGCCACCAGCGCCTTGACTAGAGGGGCCATAGCTCTTCTTTTTTGTAGTGTCACCAGAGCTAGGTCCTGATAAAGCTGTATATTTTGCCCATTCATTCTGATATGCTCCATTTCTCTTGCCCTCCTCAATATTTGTTCTTTCTGTAGGCATGAAGAGAGAGCCGCCAGGACATCCCTTGGTCTTTCTCCCGGTGCTCCTGTCCTTTTCGGCCCTACCCTATGGACTCTGTCTATCCCAATTTCCTCTGTCTCCTGAGCGCCTAGGACATCTCTGAAGACTTCCTTCACTGCGAGCTTCAAGTCTTTATCTAGGACGGACTTCGCCATATTTTTGATGTGTATGTTGGACCGTCTAGAACGGTTTTCTAGGTCTTCGCACTGGATTTCCAGGTTGTGGGTAAGTCTCACTAGGTGTTCTTGAGTTTCACTGGCCTGTAGAGCTTCTTCCTCGACCTGTTGGATTGATCTCTCAATCATATCCGTTCTCTCCTCTAGTTTGGCCATGTCTATTTTCATGTCCTGCACCGCCTGCTTCATGTCGTTCTTCATTGTGGTGAATTGTTCCTGCACAGTGGACATGAATTTTTCTTGCAGGTCCTGGAACCATGTCTGCATGTCTTCTCTCGTGGGTGGCTGTTGGTGGTGGGTGGGCGAGTCACTCTCCCTTTGGGAGTCCTCGTGTGATTTACTTCTATTTTGTGTCGCCCCTTCAGTCGACCACATTTGTAGAATATTTGCATCTTGTTTTGAGGGTTGTGGCGTTTGTTGCGTGGCGTTGCTTTTCCCCTTGGCTCTTGACATATTATAATGCCTTTCTGGAACGTTCCTGGGTTTTTAGGTTCCTCCTGCAATCCTGAGGTTACTTATTTGACCATCCGCTGATTTGCTCCCTCTGGGCTAAGTTCTCTTTCCTATCCCCTAATGGGTCAGGGGTAGTAATTTCTGGCCTTTCGGGTGTGGCCTTGTCTCCCCGTGCGCTTTGCGCCTGTGTTAGTTGGGGTGTTCCTGGTCGTTTCTTTCCGTGGTATGTTTCCGTGTTACCACCAACGTTGTGTTCCCCGTCTCCCTTTTTTGTTCACTTTTGTCCCTGATCCGGTTTACCGTTGTCCATTATTGTGGTGATTTGGTTCTTGAGATCTACGAGGGCAGTTTCTGTGCCATGTCCTTTGCAGAAGCCTGATTGTCTTCTACCAAGGATAGCATTGGATTCTAGATAATGTTGGATTTGGTTGTGAGCGGCTTTATCCAGAATTTTGAGGAGGAAGGGAACGGTAGTAATGGGGCGATAGTTGTTGGGGCAAGTGGGGTCTATGGTGTTTTTTTATGAGTGGGCGAACCCATGCTTCTTTTAGGCTTTGAGGTACGATGCCAGTGGAGAAGGATGCATAGATAAATGCAGTGATGATAGGGGTGAGAGAGTCTGCACATTCATTGAATTACTGGCGTGCACTTGAAAAAAAGAAAAATGTCTCTTCTCAGTTTACGGTTTTTAACATTTATTTCTCTTTCATGTTTTTACACCGTGGCACATAGCTGTATTTCATAAGCGCCCTCCGCTAATTGAGTTCATTTATATGTTCCTCCTATAGAGAGACCCTGTCTTGGCCCAAGAAGAATACTATCTCACCAACCAGCCGAAACGTCAGTGGACGCCACACTCCATGTGTTACAGCAGTCCCTTTTAAGAACAGTTGTTTTTGATTCACCTCTAGATGTAGACCTATGGTTAGGTCACCCTTTCGCCTGGCATATTTGACCATATAGAGGTCTAGAGAAAGAAGTGTAACATTCAGCACTTTCTAGAACAGAGCTCTTACTTTTTATGTTCTGTATGTAATGATTTGTATGATTTTGTTAAAAACACGGATGCCTAGATATGTGTATTAAGTACCCGTATATCAATCTGTTGTTTGTATATATATGTTGAGGCGCTATCATATGCACTGTTCATGATTAACTAATCTATTATGATGAAAGAAAGAGTTAAATAGAAAATAGAAAAAATATTCTTCCAAAAAAATGTGTTTGAAAACAAAAAACAGATTCACTAGCCAAATAATGAAAGCTGTGTGAACTCAATCCAGTATAGTGTTCTTCTACTTTTCATGATGATAATAGTAGACACAGAGATATCCCTGTCAAGATAAAACATGACAAAATAAGAAATATTTGCATAAATGTTTGTAAATACTCGAATGTATGTGGCAGGATGCCCACCCTTTGTTTCAATTCTATTTAGCCCATAGTCCTCTCACAATTAGGGCTGGCCCTCCTGTTACCCATGCTCTATTACTAAAAACATATTGCTTATGAAACTTCCTGATAGATCTGTCACCCGTACAATGGCTGCTTTCTGCTCTAGGCCTCTTACTTCTGCGTCTAGTAGTGACCTGTCTGCTTCGCTCTGCACCAGCTCATTTGGCCACTTCCCTTGTATCAGGGTATGAAAATCTATATGGAAACCTTGTACTGTATCTATATCCCAAGCATCTGAGGATATGAGAAACCAGTTCTTTACGCATTGCTCTAGTCTCCCGCCTACCACTCGCACATCCTCTCTCAACCGTTGCGTATGAGCTTCTGCACTCATCTATGTTATGTTTTTGCTGATGATCTGACTGTCTCCAGCCCCTTCCTCGTCCTCTCAATGGGAAGAACGGGTTGGGTTTCTGAATGTCTAGTTTCCACTTGTTCCTATCATTGAAGGACCAGTTTTATGCATAGCAGTTGACAGATCGGCCTCTGCCAGCCTGTCCGAAAACGTGTCTGCCGAATACCCTCTTCAGGGACGCTTGCACCATATCTATGGCTGTGTAGGGGTTTGCAAACTTCATTAATTCCATTATGAAGGAGTCGGCATATAGTTTCCCTTTAGCAGCCGCTGCTGCCTCTGACGTGGCTAACTCGCTGAGTTTAGGGTCGATCTTTACAAGGATTGATATTCGCATCTCTGCAGTAATTGCACTGTTGGCATTACCAAACAGGCAGATCACTCTCTGGGCCCACCCTGTCAAGATTGCTGGATCAATGGTATAATTCTTTTATTTGGCCTCTTCAGCCATTTGTAATATTTTTGTAAGTGGTCCGACCACATCAAGCATCTTGTCCTGGCACGACAGCCAGGACCTGTCTAGACCTTTTGTTATGTCTTTGACAAATCTGCCTATAAAGGTTACCACCTGGTCATCAATCTCCGGTATTTCTGCGATCCCTTCTTGGAGATGAGGCCTCTGGCATTCCGACCTGAACTTGTTTCTAGCCTCCTTCGCTAGTGGTGTCCTGAGATGCTTTTTCAAATATGCCGGTATTTTTGTCAGCCGTTCCCACTCAGCAGACCATGGGTATACGACGGCATCTGGGTCAACATCATCACTGGCTTCCTCTTCTATGTCTGTGGCTTTCCTTTTCTTAAGAGCCCTTTTTCACCCCTTTTTGCTGGAGGATGATACTACCTCCACTTCCTCCTCAGAAGAATGACTCTGCCAGTCATCTTCCTCATACTCCTCTGAGCTCTACAGAGATACGTTCTGTCACCTGCTCTCTTTCACTCTGGACCTCACAGTCTTTATCTTGCATGTGGGGTGCCCGGAGGGGTGGGGGCGGTCGATCCAGGCTTCTTGCCTTCCCCCTTTCTCTCTCCCATGCCCACTCACTCCTCTGAGGTCTTCCATGCCCTGTGAGAACTTTAACCAGTCATCCATAAGGGCTAATTGGTGGGACCCTTGTCCCAAACTGACTCCCAGAGCTTTTTGTATGACCTGCCCCATACTGGGCTGGGCTCTCTTTTAACTAACATGAGCACTTCCTTCCTTACTGGAGCTGGACATTCTCAAATAGTTATTAATGGGAGGTAAGCCACAATATTCAAGTATACAGGATTCCTGGGCCTGTTCCCATCAATATATTATCAAATCGGCAGAGAATATGTTGTTGTGGGTCAGAATTAATGTGGATTGTTCCGCCACGCAGTTTTTACAGTGGACTGTGCCCGTCAGATAGTGTTATTTAATTTTGAAAGGAGGTGAGCTTGCACAACCTTGATGTTTAGATTAGATTCTGTTTGTTTTCTGTATCAATGGTAGTTACACTTGGGGTGCAAACCCACTATTGAGGTGCCTTTGTGAAACGGCACTATAAATGACTGAAAAGAGACCTTGGCCGCGAAGCCAGCGGTGTGGTCTGCACACCCGAATTCCACTATAAAGTGGTATTTTTTTTTTACTTCCACGTTTGAATAATAATGTCTTGCTTACGTAGAAACGGTTCATTCAAAAGTAACATTTATTAGTTGCTCAAATTAAGTTATTTGCTGATTAATTCGTATTTGCAGACATATCACTTCATGGGCCTATGCATTTCGGACATTGCTGTCCATCCTCAGGGCCAGTGATAATGTATATTAAGCCTACATTTAGTCTCTAAAATTATACATTTCTGATACAAGAATCAGCGCAATTCACTCTAAACTGAATACGGATTAAACCTCTGCGTACCGCTTGTGTAATTCTAGCGTGATAGCCTCTTTGATGTCAGGATGCAGCGCGCGTACCGTTTGTAATGCTCCAAAATAGCCCAAACAGATTATGTCTCAGGTAACTCTGATGCTCTCCTCTGGCGTGCGCAGACCAACGGTCAGGGAAGTCGGATCAGCGGAGTGGCGAAACTGATACGTTCTTGTTGCGCTATGATCCGACTTCCGTGATCGAAATGCCCCCTCTTATCAGTCTGTATGCCTGCATATTCTGAGCCCTCGTTCTGTTCTGTATAGGCTTTCCTGGTGCCTCGGGCCGCCTCACACACAACACACACAGATACATACAGAGAAATGCTCCGACACGTCTGTTGGCTGAAAGGTCCCGGCGGCAACTGCCGTCTGGACCGCGTTTATTTAACACGTGCATGCGTAAGCCCAAACGAGGCTCACGGATGCGTAATACCTCTTGACTCCGTAACATCCCTCCTTTTCTTTAAAACAGAAAACAAAACATATCATAACAGAACCAAACTCAACGTGAGTTATCTAACTTTAATCTTTTCGGCATCAGCTGTCGGAGTCCATAATGTAGTCTCTGAATCGAGCTGGCAGTTGACGTCCTTGTCTGCACGGATACCTGCTGCTATCCCCTGTGGTTGGCACTGGGGTTTCCATGGAAGGTCCCCTACTTTCGGGTGAGCTCTGGTCTGGCTGGGTTACCTCTGTCTCTGGTGAAACTGTATTTCCAGGCAGCTCTGTCTGTGGGCTCTCTTCAGTTTTCTTGAAGAATTACTTGTTCATGGTCACTGTCCCTCGCCCATTTGCAGCTGTAACCATTGACCCTCTCACATGGGTTACCCCCAGAGGTTGGGGCTCCTAGGTGAGAGACATTTTCCCTTCGGGATGATGGTTCTTGACCAGCACAGTGTCACTCATGGCGATGTCCTTCTCATGGAGATGTCTCAGTTCACTCTCTTTCTCGTTTCTAGCCAGTCTCTCCAGTCGGATGCGTTCATCATCGATGACTCCTGGTCTTCTCCCCTCTAATTCGGGAATTGATCCTCTCGGACACCATCTGAACAAAGCTTCTGCTGGTGGGACGCCAGTGGATTGGTGGGGAGTCGTCCGGTAGTCTTGCAGGAACTCGAATAAGTTCGCCGTAATTCTCCACCACCATTTGCAGAGATTCAGAAAATCTTGTTCAAAGTTCTCATGAACCTCTCAGCTTCTCCATTGGCTCTGTGCCAGAGTAGTTTCACCTTTCGGTGCTTGATTCCCCTTTCCTCCATGTATTTTGCAAATTGAGTAATTTGAACGGTGAGCCGTTATCTGAACCATCATGAGGACCATCAGAAATCCGAGGGTGGTGAAAATCTTTTCCAGCGCCAAGATGGTGTGGTCACACGCTGTCGACTCCACTAGTTCTACCTCTGGATACCTCGACCACTGGCCCATGACTGCCAGAAAATACATTTCTCTACTGGTGGACCCAAAATCTACATGTACCGTCCCCCACGGCTGCTCACTTCTGTCCATAGACTCGATCGTGGGCGCTCTTTCCGCCAGACTTGCTGCTTGACATGGGATACACCTTCGTACATGGTCATGAACTCTTTCCTCTAGGTCAGGAAACCAAACTTTTGGCCTTAAGCAAGCTTTAGTCTTGGCCGACCCTTGGTGTCCCGTGTGCGCTAGTTCTAGTACTTTGGCAACCAGCGATCTTGGGACCACTATTTGATGGCCACGTAAGATCAGGCCATCCTCTGACACAGACAGTTCGTTTCTCACCTTCCACAGCCCTTGCATGTCACGTTGAGCTCTAGCTTCTCGTCTGGCATTGTTGCCTAGCACATCCTTCCACTCCCCTTGTTCCAATGGCTGCCTTAACAACTCGGAATACTTCATCATTGTTGGATGCGGTGAAAATATCTTGATGAGCCAGGGCTGTAGGCATGGCCGCCGCCACCACGATACGTACTATTTCTTGGCTCTCTGTGATTTCTTTTTGATCATGCGCACGTCCCTGGTTGGGATGGCGCGACAAATAGTCTGCAGGCTTGTTGGTGTCCGGCCTATACTGGAGCTCAACGCCATACTCAATGAGCGACAACATCCAGCTTCTATGCATGGGGGTGGTTTTGAGGATGTGCCAGTCATAATTGGGATGAGAGGCTTGTGGTCGGTGATGATTGACACGGGCTTTCCAAGAATGTATAAGCAAAAGTGGCGACAGCCCCATAATATAGCCAGTGCCTCCCTTTCAATTTGAGAGTACCTCTTTTCAGTTCCAGTAAGTGCTTTGCTGGCATAGGCAATGGGACACATGTTGCCTTGCATGCCAGCCTGTGGCAGTACAGCACCCAACCCCACCGGACTTGCATCAACTACAATTTCAGATTCCTTCGCTGGATCGAAGTACGCCATGGTTTCCTGATTGGAAATCGCACATTTGATGTCCTGGAACGCCTTTTGCTCTCTCTCATTCCATGTCCACAGTACATCATTTTTGGTTAATGCTCTGAGCGGTTCAGACAGTGAAGCCAGTCCTTTGATGAATCTGCCGCAGTAATTGACCATGCCCAGGAAGCTTCTAACTTCTGCAGGTGACTCTGGTGCTGCTGCGTCACGAATATCACAAACCTTCTCGGGGTCAGGAGAGATCCCTTTAGCATGAAAAACAAACCCAAAGAATTCTATACGGTTCTTAAAGAACTCACATTTGGTTCTGTGGAGGGTGAGGCCTAGGTTGCTTAGCCTTTTCAAGGCTAGTTCTAATCTTTTCATGTGTTCAGCTTCAGATGTTGCGAACACAAGGATGTCGTCACTCATATTTATAACTCCTTTCAGCCCGGCAAGTGCCCCCCTGATGGTGTTCTGGAACACTTCCGCCACTGACGATACGCCGAAGCTTAGCCTCTTGAATTGATTTAACCCTTCATGGGTGGTAAAAGTGGTGATATAGTGTGAATCTTTATGCAGTTCAAGTTGGTGGTATCTGTTACGCTCAGCTGGCTCCCACAGAGACGTCGATCGGAACTGGACAGCTGCGGTCTCCACTAATGTGACGCGTAGGGCCGAGATGATGGACTGGACTGGCCCACCTAGTTTCGTTTGCTTGGCCCGTAGGAATATTCTTCTGCAAATGGAGAAAGGGAATTAACTACCCGTGGAGTTGAGCGTAAATCCCCCCACCCCCGCTGTTCTCCCCACAGATCACCTTTGATGTCCCCTCTTATAGTCTCACCTGATGGTTTGAAAAGATGAGCTCTCCATCCTGCATTGAGCGGAGGGGCGCGTTGATAACCAGTTGCTTCACTGGCTCGAAAGAATTGGTGAGTTCCAGAACAATATTGACTCCGAGATTCCCGGCAAGACGCCGTAAGTATAAAGTTCTTAAGAGTTCAAATGCCTGACTTTCACTCTTGTCCGATTCCTTGCAGGTTGCAGCTTGACCCTAATGAAGAATTCCCCGTGCCAACTGGTAGTATTCTGGTAAGGATTTGTATTTTCCAACACAGTTCGATAAAATAATGTCAATATGTAACCAGTTGCTTTCTCCCTTATTCAGGCGCTGAGAGAAAGTATGAAGTCTCAGGGAATAATACCTCCGGCGGTAAAATCAGGTAAGTCTATTGTGGTGAGGAGGGTTCCCCTTGTTAGTCCCTTTGTTTCACCTTGCTGTCCTTTTGTTTCCCCCTAGGGGCCGGGGTTCAGCAAAGATGCAGTGGAAGCTGCGCCGACCCGGTGGTAAAATCAGGTAAGTCTAAGGGGGGTAACTAATATTCCTCTGTGTATTCCCTGGGCTCACCTTGCTGTTCTTGTCTTCTCCTTAGGTGCCGGAATGCGGCAGGAACATGCAGGAGGATGCGGTGGAATGTGAAGATGCTGCGAAGGCCGGTGAGTTCAGCGCGGCGCTGCAGCAGGCGAGGCGGCGCGCATAAATAGCTTCTTTCTTCCAGCTTGAAGGCGCGATGGATCGGGAATTCAGGTAAGGATCAAAGGTATTTCTCTTGTTCTAACCTTTTCTCCTTCTTTCTCCCTTTTTCTAGGAGCTCCAAACTCGAGGTGGGCGTGGCAGAAGGCTGGATTCAGACTTGCAGGCACGGTGTGCGTTACGCTGCTGGATGCAGAATAACGCGAAGCGTGTGCTGCTCTTCGGGCGTGGTTTAAATAGCCGCCAAAGTAGTCCCGGGTAAGTATTCCTCCCCAGCCCCGCCCGAGTAAAAAAATAGTCCCCAAGTAAAGTAGTCCCTTCCAAGCCGCTTTTGGCTTGGAGCTCTTGCAGCATGGTCTGCATCAGGGAAGTTTTAATCTATGAGCCTGGCGCCTATGGCGCCAGGACTGACACTCCATATGAGACTGGCGCAATAGGCGCCAGTACTGAACCCAAATAGCCCCTAGTAGGGGTTGTTGGGCCTGCTTAGGATAACTTGATGCCTGCTTCCGGGGTTGCTGGACTTGGTCTGGGTCCCCGGGGGTAGGCATCATGACAGTATCCTGAACGCAAATCTAGAATACTTTAGCTCCTTGTAGTTCACTGATGATGTCATCTAACGTCGGCGTGATGTGACGTTCCCTTTTAATGGCAACATTTGGCAGGCGCATATCCACACAGATGCGGACCGCATCTGGCTGCTTGGGTTTAGGTGCAACCACAATCGGTGATACCCACGGAGTGGGGCTTTCTACTTTTTCGATAGTGTCCATCTCTATTAGTGTCTGGAGTTCCTTTTCTTCCTGCGCTCTGAGATGGAACGGTATCCTCCTATGCTTGCGAGCAGTGGGCCTTACTGTCTCATCAATGTGAAGACGTATTGGTTCTGCTTTCAATTTCCCTAAACCTTGGAAGAGGCTATTGTATCTTTCCAGGAGCCTTTCCACGTCCGACTGGTACACCGCCATGGTGAAGTGCACAATGTCCAGGGCTTCTGAAGCTGCACAACTTAAGAGAGAATGAGGGCTGACATCAGTCACAAAAAAAATCGGGCTTTGATGGTATTGTGTCCATGTGCGACAAAGACACCTTTTATCGGCAAAGATGTGTTGCCTCCAAAATTGTAGATTCTTGCCCGGGATTCCTCAAGCATGGGTGGGCCAGGGAGGGCCTCATAATGTTCAGTTGCAAGGACACAAGCCGACTGGCGTGGGGGTGTCCTTAATATCCACAGCGCAAGTAGGTTGTCTCCTCTTTCTGGCTCCAGTGTCTATACTGGATATAAAGAAAATGTCTTCATCATCTTCTTCCTCCTCAGCCAGGTCTAGTCTTTGTATGCCCTGTTCCACAGTCGCCAAACTTCAGGGTCTCCTAAGGTTTCCACCGGCAACCCTCGCGGGGCCTCTGGGGGTCGTCACTGGCGCCGCTGCCCTACACATTCTGGCATAGTGTCCCGGTGTGTTGCATCTTCCACATACTGTAGATTTCGTTGGACAATCTTCTACGTGTGGCAGATCATATCCGCATATTGACACAATGCCAGAGTGCTATGGACAGGCGCTGTATCCGGTCGCTTTTGGCTCCACTTAGACTTTGTTGGCATGAACTTCCCCCAGAGCAAAGGCCTCACCAGTTTTACCTGGTTTAATGGCAGCATCCATCTTAGTACCTCTGCTTTCGGCAAGTTCATAGGCCCGCCCAGTGTCCAGAATTTGTGATAGTGTCATACCTGGTTCACGAAAGATCTGCCTCCTCAATATACCTGAGCTGCATCACTGTAGGACCTGGTTTCGCACCATGCCCTCTTCGTTTTCCCATCGACATGTGCTTGACAATTGGCGCAATCTTGCACAAAATTGATCTAGGGATTCGTCGTCATGCTGTTTTTCTCCACACATTACGAATCTATCGTACTCCATATTTGCCATAGGGAGAAAATGATTATGTAAAGGTGCTTTGACCGCTGCATATGTGACCACTTGAAGGTTTAATGATTTAAAAATGCGTGGCACTTCAGTCCCTGCAGAGTACAGTAGGGTCGCTACTTTTGCATCATCATTGTCCTCACCAGTAGCTCTAAACGACATTTCCAATTTCTTGACCACATTAACCACTTGGGCCCCAGTTTAGGTGGAGGTCCTGATGTGTCAAATTCTGGCATTGATGCCAGTGTGCTTTGCTGTGCCGTGACATCTGTGTTGGGGCAATGGCTGCTCCATCCTGGTCACTCATCTCTGCAGGTCGTACAGGCACCCCACTTTATGATGTGAAGCCGCAAACCTGCGCTGATTAGCTGATGTAGGTCGCACAGGGACCCCACTTTATGATGTGAAGCCGCAAACCTGCGCTGATTAGCTGATGTAGGTCGCACAGACACCCCACTTTGTGGTGTGAGGCCGCAAACCTTGGATGAGTCAAATATGCAGGCACTGCAGGGCTCTTCTGTGCCCCTGATTCACCTGTATATTGTCACAGATATACACTGACCTCATTCATGGAGTCCCAGTCCTTGGCCAGACTTGTCTTGTACCTCCTTATCTTCCTGGATCACCCTTGTGCCTGTCAATGGGCACACACGTCTTCACTGACTTTAAATCATAGCCTCCCAGTGCAGGAAACTATGAAAGTTCCAAAAATTGTTCATAAATTGACCCACGGACAGGGCACAAGCACCCTTTCAGGCCGCAACTGTCGCGTGAGGAATTCAAAAATGGCCGCCACCCTACGCAGCATGAGGAGAAGCCGCTTCCACTTTATAACACGTGAACCGTCTCCCTCACCTCTACGCAGCGCTTGCTCCTCGTCGCCAATGTTAAGGCTTGCCTGGTGCTTCGGACCGCCTCACACACAACACGCACGTATACATACAGAGAAATGCTCCGACACGTCTGTTAGCTGTAAAGTCCCGGCAGCAACTGCCGTCTGGACCGCATTTATTTAACACGCGCATGCGTGAGCCCAAACGAGGCTTGCACATGCGTAATAACTCTTGACTCCGTAACACGTTCCACAATTATACGGCCCAGATTCATGGAAGTGTTTTATAATGGCGCAATCCCATAGGAAAACGTTCCATGAATCAGGCCCGAACAGGCGGATAAGATCTGCCTAGTGTTTGAAAACGATGCACTTCTCTGCTCCCCAAACGCCCGCGCTGCCACTGCAACTGTAATGCACACAATCACGTTTCATAACATTAAGAGTGAAATAAAGCTAAGTAGCAAAGAAAGAGGATGAATTAAGATGGTCCACAGTGTTTATTGGGACTGGTTATGGACTATTGGTCAGGAAAGTCACGTGATTTAAGAAAAGGACCAATAATAATATAGCAACTACCAAAGACATCAAACTATGTTGGGGATTGTAGTTTGTATTGCTTTGTTTGTTTTATTGATTATTGTTGAAATTTGCTGCCCGAGAAAGTAAAGAGAAGAGAAAGTATAATTTGTGAAAGATAGTGAGCTTAAGACTCTGGGTAAGTCTCTCGTAACCAGGACTAATGTCTGGCAGAGGGACTCCCAAGACCCCCCTTGTTAATTTGCATTGTGCATACCAGGTAATTTGTATCTTCCGTCCTTTTCTGTTATAGTAAGTTCCTTCAGTTTTGGTATGCTACAGAGCTAGCCAGGCCCGGCTCCACCAGGGGGGTTAGGGGGGCCAGGCTTCCCCAGATTCAGCCCCCCCTAGAAAGGAGGCCATGTCAGTGGTGTGATACACCACTAGTAACCAAGGGAGTGGGGGGATGGACGGCACTCTAAACATTAATCAGCAACCTCAAAGACATTCTGAGAGGCTGAACTGCAGGATTTGTTTTATTGCCCTAGACAATGATTTATGCCCCACAGCCATGAAAGTACAAATAACCAGAGAGATGGGGAGCCACACACACCTCTAAGTGAGGTAGCACACATATTCAAGCAGGCTGCCTACAACTATTTTCTCAAACCTACAATCACAATGTTGGTTTCTGTATTTTAAATTGTGTTTATTTTTTGTGAGAATATAATGGTTTTTCACATCATGCTTCATGCTTAATAAAATGGTTACCTGTATCAAGTTATATAAATGACAGGTAAGATGCTTGAACACAGATTTCTGCGCAAGGTGCGTCACC
This sequence comes from Ambystoma mexicanum, assembly GCF_040938575.1. Classification (NCBI taxonomy): domain Eukaryota; kingdom Metazoa; phylum Chordata; class Amphibia; order Caudata; family Ambystomatidae; genus Ambystoma; species Ambystoma mexicanum. The sequence continues at coordinate 802,323,126 of NC_090931.1, read as the reverse complement.
GGACTTGGGGTCCTTACAAATTACATTCAAAGTATATATTCTGCTGCATTAACTACTTGAGTATAAGTGAAAAGATAAGGTTGGTTGTAACAAAAATGTAATTCTGGAGGGGAGAGTGTAGTAAAATCAAAAAGTGATACATGCAGGGCTTTGAATTAAACATTACCACTACCGTTGCTCTGCGCAACATTCCATGACATAATTTTACAGTATGTCTGTACCATTAGTGAAGGGGACAAGCCATTAGCAAATGACTTTTGGTGCTGCCACCAAAATGTGCAGGTCATTCTCAATTTCCATCTTCACTGGAACACAAGTAACCACATGGATTTTTAGGCCTTGTGGTCTAGAAGTTTGGCACGGGCTTCTGATATTAGTGACAGGGCCAAGGCTGATATGCAAACAATAGTATGCAAGGCTGGCCAGAGCAATGACGATGGTTTTAATTGATTCATAGACTTTTTACCTATTAGGTACAACCAGAACGCATGCAGTTAAACACAGCTAGGATGGCGATAAAATGTGAGAAGAAACACACATCCTATGGGTGTGTCTGTTCATTTACCCACCTAATGACTAGCCATGGCTGTGTTAATACCTCACCAGAAAAACCTAACGTTTCTAGAACTCTATGAGCAAGCTCTATAACAAAGTAACACCAAACATGTTGCTGTATAGGGCCTGTCAGTGTTATATCTAAGCATTCTTTTGAGTGTTTAATTACTTAATTACCTGTGTAAATAAGCTCCTGGTGTAATAAAATTCTCTTAATGTGTGTCGTCAGCCAGTTGATTTTATAAGCAATATATTTGTCAATGCCTCTGTGATTGCACTGAAGTCATGTCTTAAACAAGCAATCACATTCCATCCATTTTGGCTTGCTTATAGGTATTAGACATTTGCCAGGCAATGCCATCATATGCCCAGTTACTGCCACCATTTTCCAGCTGTTCCCATCTTATGACCAGGTGGTACCCTTATGGAAGTGTCAGGCAAATGCCTATCCATGCCTAATCAAAAGCCCAAGCCGTTGGCTTTGCTGATGCATGTTGGCTTCTGTTTGTCTCCCTAAGTTAATGTGTATATGCCCAGATGTGGGTGTCTTGCTGGCTACGCCTTGGGAATCAAGCTGCACTGAGCTGGTCCAACAAGCCCTACCTGAAAGTTATTAGGCTTGGTTGGCAGGTTTTGACAAGTTTTAGATCTTCTCGTGCATACTTACCAGTGGGGCTCCGACCTAAATAGAATGTATCTTTGTTTGGAAGCCTAGTCTACTCTGACAGAATGTTTCATGATTCAAACTGATAAGTACTGACTTCATAACCTTAATCTGTTGAGTAACTTTAGAGAGTTTGCAAAGTATGATGTAAATCCTGGGTGCTGGGTGTTTAGGTAGTGCCAGAAATTAAACATGAACACCCACAAAATAAACAAAAAAGAGGAGCGTTTTCTATAATGTTCCAGGGCAAAGTATATAAGGTGTACATCTTTTATAAATAATAATCAGTATTTCAATATTTACTAAAGAGTACAATCAAAGGTGGATTTAACATTTAGACAAGGGACACATGCCAATGCCCCTCCCCTGCTCTACCATCACCCCTCACATGCAAACATCAGGGCTGAACAGGCCCTACCATTGAGGTTGTATCTTTTAACAAGTCTCAGAGGCAGATTATTTACAATAGGATGTGATATGCCAAATATGCTGGTGATACTCAGTGTCTTTTCACTTTATCAGGTGACCACTCCAAAGTCACTGAGGTCATTAATGCCACATACAACCAAATCGAGCTCTGGATGCTGTATAATGGCCTAGCCCTGAATAACTTAAAAACTGAGATTACTATCCTGGGCACCAGCCCCAAGTGGCGCCAGCTTGATCAGTCATATTTATTCTTTCAAATCGCAGACTGTCTGCTGCCCACTTTGAAAAAACAATAAAAACCTTGGGAGTCACGATTGAGGTCCCATATCAGCAGCCTAGTGTCAAACTCCACATTATATTACATTATACTTTTGGCACAACTCAGACAATTCCTTGAGGCCTGCAGTTGTGGCACCCTAGCCAGGGCGATCATAGGGAGCCGCCCGGACTTCTGTGGCAGCAGTCTACTTGGGGTAGGCAAAGGAGAGCTCAATCGTCTGCAAGCTGTCCAGACCAATGCAGTTAGTGTCGTTATAGGGATGCGCAAAACAGATCATGTCTCAACAGCAAACCGAGCATTACATTGACTCCCTATTACAAAGAGAATCAAGTTTCGTACCCTTTGCATTTCAGGGGCTTGCATGTATGGAATAAGCCCTTTTTATATGGCAGCACAGTTGAAGTGGCTATCTAACGGCCGTATTCTAAGATCCAATAACACAGGGTTGCTTTTCACCCCAAAGGCCAAACTGGTACAGGTGCAAAATGGATGCTTCCCAGCCACAATTCCTCACTTGTGGAATACTCTCCTGCCTGATTTGAGGCTGTGTGCCAGTCTTCCCAGGTTCAAACGTGTCCTGAAAACCTTGCCTTTTGAGTAAATGGATCCTTGACCTCCACTAGTTTCTCTCAAGTTTCTCCTTAGGCTTCGCTGAGCTTTATTTTTTTTATTGTATGTCATGTCAGCGCTCTTATGCCCCCGTGCCACTGTCATTGTGCTTTAGAAATAAATTCAATAAATAAATAAATTAGAAATGAGAAAAGGTAAAAAAGGCAGTGATCATTGTTGTGGCACTTAAAAAATATATAGGGTTTTAAGAAGATGTTTAAGTGTGATTGTTAGGTGATTAGTAATTAAGGGGATACAGAACAAGCTGTGTGAAACAATAACCTTGACATGCATTTCATTTCACTTCGTGTCTGTAAGAGATTTTTTGTAAATTCTCATTCATTGCTATGCTGGAGCTTGTAGGCTTCCATTCAGGATGGGGAAAATAAAGCTACAGTCATAAGGGATTCTTTTCCAGGTCAAGCAGAGTGGAAGAAGTGGTGCTAAATGCATTTAGCTCCACTTTGTATGAGCTACAGGATTTTGTATGATTTGCCAAGCGAAGTTGGAGAGCAGATCAGACTTAACAAGGCCCCCCTGCCAAATCCTATTGGCATTCCAGCAGCATGTATTTTTAAGTTGGCTGAAATCCAATGGATTCCTATGAGATCTGCCGACTTTTACACGTGGTGAAAGCGGACAGAGTCAAAAGGAATCCATTGCCGATGACTCCCACAATCATTAATTTTGGAGGTGATTTAAACTTTTCCAGACACGTAGTGGTAAAGTAAAGATCAAAAGCGATTTTCACCTGTTTTAATCTTTACTTTTCCAGTACTTGGTGGAAACAATTAAAATTAATGAATGGCCCCTTTTGCAAAAAAAGCGCAAACAGGAGAATTCTGCTCTATGCAGTTCAGGATTCAAAACAAAATGCCCCATCTTAATCTTTTCATCAACATGTTTCTACAATGATGAATACATTGTCAAGTTGGTTTATCAAGTGACTGGTGCATTTTTTAAGTAAACTGTATACAATTTAGTATTATTTTAGTTATTGAAAGCCAAACTTCAACACATATTTGTACCAACTTAAGCTCTGCAGATGTTTGGTCAAATATCTATATTTCAGGCTACGCTGAAATTATGGCTTTACCACTCAACCAAAGTGTGTGATCCTCAGCATATTTTTTTAATTTCACTATGCCTTGCCTGTTAAATGTAGGTGCCCCTAGAAGGGATTCAGTTTGCATTACAAGCTATTCCAAAAAACCTCACTCATGATTTAATAGATGGCCAGCACAGGCATTAGGATACACACACACACACATCTAACTTTGAAAATATCCAGGCCACATTTATTGAACAAAATTGTGTCATTCATTACCAGTGAAAACATCAAACAAAGAGTCATCTCGGACAATTGCATTTTATAACCAGTATGTAAACAGTATGTACAAGACAATGATGTATAGGGGCATGACAGAGGAGCAAGACCCGCTCCTTCATGCCAAACTCCACCAGGAGCGATACCAGGAGGCTGGAATACCCTCAACCAGAACCGTCTGCCTCCTGATGCAGCCCATACAACCCTAGAACAGCCTTGCACTCTAAAATCAATTAAAATGTGCTGCGAAAATGCAACAAAAAATAACATTTTGTGTTTCAAATTTAATATTGGACATGAACCATTGATGTGAGACATTCAGAATGGGACTAATGTAGGGGTTCAGTTGGAAAGGAGGGGGCATTTGTGGAATGGGTGGGTGAAGGGAGAATTGTATACATGTGTATGTTATTGGAGGATATGTTGTTGTGCTCTAAATATTGTTAAAATCAACAAGACTATCTGTATTGATTGTATTGATTGGGCTTGGTATGTTCTGTTCATGAAATAAAAAAAAGTTAGAAAAAAATGTAATTTTGTAGGAAACAAAATCTCCTATTCCTTGCTTCAGTATTGTGGGGGGGTCTATCTTTCACAACAGGATGGAGGGAGCACAAGCATCCCCTTCGGGGCCCGCTGGGAGTAGCCACAGCGCTCAGGAAGGTATTTGTTGGGCAGACACCATCCATCTGCTCAGCCCTCTCAGAGGAAGAGGAGGAGGCATCACCCTGAATTCTCTTAAGCCAGGCCAGGAAATGCATGCTGGGTGCTGGTGTGAACAGGTCAAAGGGTAGGTAAATGGGAACCATGATTAGGGCAGCTGAAGGAACGTGTCTGGATGGTGAAAGGTGAAGGTGGATGGATCAGATATAACAGAAAGGGGAGAGCAGATGGGAAGGGAAGACAGATATATTGATGCTGCAACGCGATTTTCCTTGCTTCTCTTTTGCTATGTACTTTTTTTTATAGAGGTGTGCAAATTTATTTTTGGGGATCTGCAAAATCTGGATCAACGCCAGCACTTTGAATATGGTTCTCCTAGACCCACACCCAATGGAATGTGGGCCCCCCTGGTCACAACCCTGGCCCACCCAGATGAAAATTCCTGGAGCCGGGCCTGGAGCTAGCACAGTTCAGTTTACATGAATATTGCGTTCAGCCACGGTTGCTCTACTGCACTTTCAAGTGAACGCTGTTTGTCACACTGTTTACATTTTCATGTGCAGATGACAGAAATTTCACATTTTTTGAGGAGAGCATTACCAGTGAGAATTTTGATTCACAGAAGCTATACCCAATTGTGCTCTCTCTCGATTTTCGGTTCTGGTAACGTCTTTAAGTATGGGGCTAGTCAAATCCCATCCACTCCAAGCCAAATAAGCTTTGGAAAAGCCAATAATATTGGCTGTTGTATTGTGAAAATATTTTCTGAGTTCATGCACACAGACACACTTAGGAAGATGGGGCTTGTGTCGGGGAAAACAATGGGGAGAGGGTGCATGAGGGGCGAATGAATAAATACGAAGTGAGCGAGGATGTGTGAATGATTGTGAGGACAGATGAACGAGTAAGTGTATGATGCTGAAGGGATGAATGAAATAGTGTGTAGATGGAGTCATGTATTAAAGAAAGTTTATATGGGCATATAAAGCGTGGATGCCCAAATAGATAAATACATAAGTGTGGTATGGATGAGTGGATTATCGAGTAAGCATGCATGGATGGGTAAATGAGTGTGAGGATGAGCAAATTAATGAAAATGTGAGGGTGGGTGAAGGAATGAGTATTAGAACAGCAGTATGAATCCAACAGCAATGCCATGTCACGTTATACCATTGTGTAGACCATGCATGGGCCTGGAAATATGAGCATGTACAACATAGCCTGCAAGGGTTCAAGAGTAACGATTCATGCGCTAACTAAATAAAGGCCCGGTATGACAGGACCATGAAGGTCTTTCAGCATCAGCCACCATCCCCGTTTCCACAGTCGGAATGTGTGGGGAGAGGGGTGACAACATGCTGCAGCTGCTCATTCTACCAGCAACACTGTACATAGTTGACACTGTTGCGACCCGCCTGGCTCCAGGAAGTTTCATCCGGGAGGGCTAGGTTTGTAATCGGGGGTGTCCCATTTCCCATGGGTGTGGGTTTAGGAGTACACAGTGCTTGCACTGGAACAGATTTTCCCAGATCCATGATCCAGCAAAAAACGCCTTCCTCGATCTGGAAAGATCCATTTGCATCCTTCAAACGGTTTATTCTGTTGGTCTGATTTAAAAGGTACAGAAGCCTTGATTGAAACCCAGGTTTTTAGGAGAGACACACTTACCGGTAAGACTGCTTGAATGTCTGATCAGAATGCTTGTAAAGTTACTTGTTAGGTTTGCAGACTGGAAGAAATATATAAATACAGATTTATTGGTTTAAAAAGTGTGCACCTAGAGATTCCTCCAGGGACTGGTCTTCGTTGCAGAGTGGTGCCGTAACCCCTTCTCCACAAGAGGGGGAAGCCTCGGCCGAGCTCCTATCAAAGCATTTTCTTATAGACTCAGGGAGGACTGTACACTCCCACTCACAGGCCTATACATTTTACTCCCTGCCACATAAAATATTTACTATAATAGAGTATATAACCATAGGCGCGGCATGAGAAAAATCTTTGATGGATGCAGATATTCACATAGTGGGATGGTCCAATCGTGATATGAGTGTAGTGACATTGTATATGGGGTTTACAACTCCTATAGATAGGCACTCAGTCTGAAACGACACCCTGCTTACAGCCTTGGTTTTCAGGGACGCTTTTCGGGAAGAGGTGAAAGTCTTTTTTCAGTATAATGGCATGGTAGAGGTGTCACTTCATATTATATGGGATGCAGCAAAGGCCACCTTACACAGCCTTCTTATTTCAGAAGGAGCCGCCAAAAAGAGGTAATGAACATTAAAGGAATCCAAACTAAAACAGAAGATCAAAGGGAAAGAAGAGAAATTCAAGTAGTTTGGGCACAACTCAGAAATCCTACTCACAGAAATGAGAGACTTGAGCAAAGAACTAGAGGACATATGGAAAGGGAAGGCAATAGCTCAGCTGCGTTTTGTAAAAGAGATTCTTTGAAAAGGGGGCTAAAGCCCATACATTATTGGTGTCCCGTCTGAGGGGACACAGGATGGAGAGAGCAGTCTTTAAGATTAAAAACGAATCAGTTGAAACACATATTGACCCCGAAGAAATTGCAGCCCGATTGGGTGAATTTTATAACAAGCTCTGTATTTCTGAAGATCAAGGGGAGAAGGGTGGCGATTCAGGGTTATCTGAATGCCCTCCTGCTTAGAGTGCTAAATTTGGAGGCGCAGGAGGCGTTGGAGGTACCAATTTCATGTGAGGGGCGAAAAACAGCGGGAGGAGGAGTCACTGGATCAGTTTTGCGCTCAACTGCGGCTCATGGCCACCACGTGCCGATGGGACAATGAGGAGTCGATGATTAGGAATCGAGAACTTCAAGGGTGTAGCTCAGGAAAACTACGAAGGCAAGTGTTGAGGGAACCGGGCTGGACCCTGCAACAAATCCTAGACAGTGGTAGAACCTATGAACTGGCGGAGTCGAGAGGTTCCAAGATGGACGCAGCAGTGCGCCCTGGGAAATCGGAAGAGGCATTTTCTATCAGTAAACAGACTGCGTCGAAAGACAAGTGGGGTCAGAAACGACAGGAAACTCGTTCCCCGACAGGGTCTGGATCTATCTGTCAGTATTGCGGATATGATTTGCCCCACTCTGAAGAGTGTCCGGCCAAATCAAGGTCATGTGGCCGGTGCAACGGACCAGGACACTACGCCCGTATGTGTCGTACCCCAGCTCCCGTGTCAATACAGAGGGGCCCGGCCAGGGTACGAGGGGGTGGTTCGAGAAGGCAGAGGAGCATTGCAGCTTTGGAGCAAGAAATGCAGAGACTTCAGCTAGCTGAGGAGGAAGAGGAGGAGGAAGACGTTTTGCCGTATCAAAGTTGAAAACAGTGTGCAGTAGCACTTTTTGGGTGTATCTATGCGCAGAATGGAATTACCATAACAAGTAAACCTTGGACCCAAATAACCAGACTGAGTCAAAGAATTTGGCAAAGTACTACTTTATTATCAGTTCAATAAAGTAGGGAAATCTGGCAAACAATAATTGTGATCCACACACTCTCGGTTTCATTTCAGGTACACAAAGGCTTTATACCTTGATGTACGTCAGCTATGATGTCAACCTACATGGCAAATAATAAAACCTATCGGATGGAGGGTTAGGGCGCCATATCTACGTATAGCGTTGATAAGTGTTAGTAACCTTATTGGTTGCCCCATATCTGGTAGGCATGCCTTGAACTTCCCTCTAACAATTTCATCGCCCCTCTCCACACGCTCTTTTTGTGGCAAGGGTGGCAGTGGCATAGCCATTGCCCTAGATAGACTATCCCTTCAGAGGAGCTGCCAGTATATCTTTCCAATTGGCAGCGTTATTATTATTTCTTTTCATTTTCAATGGCGGTGCACAACTCAAATTCACCCGTATCACCAAACCCCTATGTAGTTAGTAATTCAAGTACAAAAAAGAAGAACGCTGACCCCACACCTCTGACAATGCCAACTATTGCTCTCCGTTCTGACGGCACGTACAGGCTCACAGAGGAGGCCGTGCTAATCACACGGATCACTACACAGGCTTTTAACAGGATGAAAAAAAAAGATATGGCCTTGATCAAGGCCAGCCGCCCGTCCAGTCAAGAAAGACTTTCGTGTGATTCACTGAAGTATTCACAATACTCGTAATGTGTGAGCTGAGCTCTAGCGATATTATAGCGTTAGTAAAGACAGTGGCAAATCTCAGTGCTTTCGCTTCTCAACAGGTAAACAGATCTAAGTGACCAATTCCTTGGCCGCTAACTGAGGCGCCCCTTTCATCGCTCTTAGCTAACAGCCAACAGTACTCTTGCCGCACTCCGCCCATGCGCACGCCAAAATGTGCGCAGCCTCTGGCTTTATAGGCGGAGATTCGTTGTGGGTGTGGCTAAACTTGTATCTCAAAGAAATACCGAAATCTGCAAGTAAACATGAAATGTTTTTAAGTCAGATGGATCCAAGATGCCATATATATTCTTTACAAAGAGTGTAGAGTCCAATAAAGTTCAGCACAGTATATCAGGGGGTTCGAGCTTCTTGTGATGTATTACCGTCAAAAGGAACAGCGCGGCCCCAACACAGCCAACAGCACTCTCCCCACACTCCGCCCATTTTCGCTCATTTTCGTAATCTAAGAGAAATATGTCCTGTGTACATCCTTGCTCTCTTTCCAACAGCTATTCTTTGTTCATGCGCACATTTGTATTTTCAGCTTCTGTCAGCTCTGTCAGCTCTGCAGCCCTTGTCTCTCTCCTTCAAGCTATTTGCTTACTATCATTGAGAGCCGGCGTCCATCTTTCAAAAATGGCTGCTTTATCCATGTTATATTTTATACTGCAGCAAGCTTCTATATCTACCTCACGTTTCTGCTACTCATCTGGTTACTTATCTTTAACTAAGAAATTGGGTGGCTTTTTTGTAACCCTTAATCAAGCCCTTCTTGTACTTGCCTGTGACAGCGCCTCGATGCCCCTGGGCTGTAGTGCGCTATACAAATCCAAATAAATAAATAAATAAACAAATAAATAAATATATATATATATATATATATATGGTTTCTCCTCACTTGTATGTATGCTTACTCTTGTTTCTTCAGTTACATCTTCATTCTCTGAGTATTCTCATATAGTTTTGGTGCGTCATTGTATCTTCTCCATATGACATCACTTTGCACCTGTCAGATTTTCTTTTCAACTGTAAGGGAAGCATGGTTATCAGACGTACGACAGACACAAGGAGAACAATCCAAGGGAGTTTACTGAACAGTATGTGGGTAAGAAAAACGCTGAATCTTAACCTAAATCTAAAATGGGAGTAAGCTATGACCATCAAAGTAAAGAAAACGCTGTCCTAGTGGTGTTGTGGCAAAGCAAAATGCCCTATACTAATAAACCTATCGCCAAATCCTTACTCTGTATAGCAAAAGGGTGTTAGACAATGATATGTTTAACAACAGAGTGTAGTGCAAACTGAAATGTCCAAAAGGATTTCGGTAGTTTAGGACTGCTGAACTAGTGCACTCCCTTCCTCACATTATATCAAGGGACAAGGCGGAATAGTGGCATAACTGTGAGCACCCTTGACTCTGTAGGCATCAGGAAGCAATTTCTTCAGAAAATGCAGGATCCCTCAAATTAATGTCTTTTGCTTGGCATCCCTTCGTCAGGTTCACTGTAGCCTTCAAATCACAGTTCAGTCAACTTTACCAGTTCTTCTAGCTTATAACATCCAGGAGCTTTTAATGTCTTTTTAAACAAATATTTGATTAACTTTCACTAATTCACTCAGCTCCCCCTCCTCCAGGCTCAGACCTTCTTCTGTAGGCAGTTCTGGCTTCTTTCAAATGGGTGCGAGCCTTCAAACTGCTAGCATCACACTTGCTACTTTGCAATATTTTACTGTTTCACTTGAAAGTTCTTGCCAGTTCAATACAGAGACTTTTGATAGACAATCGCGTCTCGCCGGGTCACTCTGTTATATTGTAGCAAGTGCATTTACTTTCAACACATCAGGCTACTCGTTTTCACTGCTGCCGTCCTACTCGCAGCCCAAATACTGGATACAGTTCAAAGTTTTATACCGGCCTCCTCTCCCAAGGACTTCTGGTATCTGCAGTTCTTAGCATCACAGGGCTAATAATTCCTTAGCTTAGTTTTATACTTCGGGCCTCATTACACGGTAGGCGGTAAGGGTTAACGGTCACTGTTAATGGTACCGGTGACTGTTAACCCTTACCGCCTTACTACGAGGTCCCTTAGCGGGTTGGTACTTTAACGCCTGCTTTTACCAGGCGTTAATAACCAACCCGCCAAGGGACCTTGTTGCTAATTACGGCACCGCAAATTTGCGGTACCGTAATTAGCACCTTCCCCATTCCCATTATGCCCTATGGGGCAAAAATGGGAATGGGGAAGGGCAATGGTGGAAGGGGGAATTACCGCCCTGCCAACCTTGGAATAGGGCAGTAATTCCCCTTTCCACCAAGGCGGTGCCAGTATTTTACCGGCATGGACCAAGGTGCTAATAGCACCTTGGTCCACCGCCTACCGTGTAATGAGGCCCAGTGTTTCACCTTCTGTCAAAGACTTTCGACTGTACGAGGGGTGGGGCTTGTACTCTTGACTTTACCCTCGTATGACCACTTTGACTATTCGCCTCCTCTCTCGGTTACACTCTCAAGTGCTTCAGATTTCTTTCGCTGCTTCTCTCACATGCTCAATCTCAACATTATTCGGTTGTCCCTCTCGCCTTGCTCTCCAGGTGCTCTCATGCTCTGCCTTTTATTCCAGTGGGGAAAGGTAACAGGATTCAGGTGTGAGTCGTTAGGATCAAGTGCCTGATTCTGCCTGACCCTGATACTGAGACATGTTAACCAGACTGGCTGTGTGTGAGTCTGTCTTCTTTTCTAGGGTTTGGTCCATGTAGCAGAGTGTGTGGAGGAAAGGTGGGGGGAGGTAAAGTTCTTAGATATAAAATGGAATGAGGGTGTTCTACAGGAAAATGGGAACAGGCATAGCACATCTCTTCTCCGGGTGCCCTACTCCCCAGGGACCCCCCATCCAGGTGATGCTCCTGCACTGGTCCACCCCCGGGGTCTGGAACTGATAGGGATGGCCGTGCCCGGCCCCCTGGATGACAGATCCCAAGGGACTGGTCGGTGAGACACACTTTGGTTTCTCACATACACTTTCCCTATGGGATGTGCCCGTTTATGTTTCACAGGGGAACCGCGAAAGGAAATCCACGTTTCCTTGTTCCTTTCCCTTTTGATGTTCTATGGTGAAACAGTAAGGTTGAAGGTCTTGGAACCAACACATAATTCTAGGATTTGAGTCTTTCCTCTGGCTTATCCAGACTAGCGGAGAATGGTCAGTTATCAGTCTGAATTTCCTACCCAGTAATTAGTAGCAAAGATGTATAATGGCCCATTTGATAGCAAGGGCTTCCAGTTTGATCACTGAATAGTTTTTCTCTCTTGGGAATAGTTTCCTACTGGCAAATAGGATGGGGTGTTCAAAGCCATCACTAATTTGGGATAACACAGCACCTAAACCTGTCAAGGTGGCATTGGTTTGTAGGATAAATTCTTCGGAGAAATTGGCTACTTTTAGGATAGGGGTTTGACACGCAGCCTGTTTTAAATTGGTATAGCAAATGTAGTCATCATCGGTGCAATGGATCTTTTGCGGTTCTGCATTCTTAAGTTTGTTTGTTAATCAGGCCATTTTACCTGAACATTTCAGAATGCATTTCCGATAATACCTGATGAGGCCTAAAAATGCTCTGAGTTTGGAGTAGGAGCATCTAAGGCCGCTTTTAATTTTTCCTGTTGTGGTTGGACATAGCCATTACCCACAAAAAATCCTAGATATTTTCCGACTGAGCGAGTCAGCATTTTTTGGGATTGGCTTTAAGTCCTGCCTGTCGGAGGGTTCTCATGATTGTATAGAGATGCCCAAGATGTTCTTCCCAGGTTTGGCTATAAATGACAATGTCATCGAACTAGGATCCACAACAATGGGACTATAGTTTGAGTATGGTATCCATGAGTATTTGAAAGGTTGCTGGAGCCCAAATGGTAGAACTTTAAATTGGAACAATTCAATGGGGGTGGAGAAAGCGTTTTATTCTTTATCGCATCCATGCAATGGCACCTGCCAGTAATCTTTTGTTAAATCCAGTGTAGATAGGAAGATTGCACTACCCAGCCTGTCGTTCAGATCGTTCATTCGTGGCATGGGATAGGCCTCAAAGGCTGAGATGGTATTTACCTGGTGGAAGTCAATACAAAACTGCCAGGATTGGTCTGGCTTGGTCACTAGAACGATTGGGGAAGACCAGGGACTAGAGGAGGGTTCTATGATATTGGCCTTTAATATAGTTTCTACCTTTTCAATTACTTTCTTTCTCTGGGACTCAGGGAGCCGATAGGTCTTCAGGTGGAGTATTTTTCATCTAGGGGTTCGGATGTACTGGTATGTGCCCTGGTTTTTCGCTAAATACATCCGGGAAGGAATTGATAAGATCCATTAAGTTTCCCTATCTTTCTTTAGATATATCTTGGGGAATAAGATCACTATCATCTCTTTGCTCTGGGGCTAGGCAAACTAGAATTGAGTAGGTGGTGGTTGTTGGGTTCTCTTTCCACTCCTTAAGGAGGTTAATGTGGTATAAATCAGTCTTCTTTTTATCCGGTTGTGCCACTTTGTATGTGCAGGTGCTTGTACATTCTAAGATTTCATATGGACTATGCCACTTCGAGATGAGCTTATTCCCTGCAGTAGGTAAACAAACAAATACCTTCTGCCCTACAGAGAGGGAACTGAGATCTACTTTCTTATCATATGCTTGTTTTTGATGGGCTTGGGCCTTCTCCATATGGGATTGCACCATGGTTCTGACTAAGGTCATATGTTCCTGTTTGGGGTAGAGATATAGTGGCTTGTTCCCTTTCTTCCCAGGTCTCTCTAATCATATCCAAGACATATTGAAGTTTTCTACCATAGAGTAGTTCAAATGGAGAGAACCCCGTAGATGTTTGAGGGGTTTTCCTAATGGCGAACAGGGCCCAGGGTATCATGCGATCCCAATCATTTCCATCCTCGTTCTACTAACCCATCAGTCTGGGTATGGTAGACAGAGGTTCTTAGTGTGGTAATATGCAACAACTCTTTTACCTCTCCCATTAACTTGCTCATGAAGTTGGATCCTTGATCATTCAGGATCTCTTTGGGGTAACTCACTTGGGAAAAGAATGGTATCAGATGTTTTAAAATCTGTTGAGTAGAGCTGTTTCTCATCGGGAACACCTCGCGGTACCGAGTGGCATAGTCCATTGCCACTAGGATGTATTTATTCCCAAGTTTGGAGGTTTCCAGAGGACCTACAATGTTCATCCCAATTCGGGAGAAAGGGATTTCTATTATGGGTAAAGTGTTCAAAGGGGCAGGAAGGGAATATGGATGGGCACTGGTCTTTTGGCAAATTTCGCAGGTTGAGATACAGTTTTTCACATCTGCATGAATGCCTGGCCAATGCAATCTCCCCCCGACATGAGCTTGGGTTTTAGCCTGCCATAGATGTCCTGCTGTCAGATGGGAGTGGGCAATCTCCAGTACAATTTTCTTGTGGCTCCTAGGTATCACCATCTGGGTTCGGACAAGACCATACACAGTGGTGTCTCCTCTGTATAACAACCTCTGTTTTAGGAAGAATAAAGAGCTGCCCTTCATCTGTCCTTCTTTGGGTAGGGCCTGTAGGAAAGCTTCAGCGAGCATGGAATCATACACAGAGAGGTCTGATCTTTGTCCATAGCAACTCGGTACAAGATGCATAACAGCAGAGTCATGTGTCGATGGCCTCTAACCCCCTCAAGGCTCTCAAATATGTTCCCTAATGTTAGTTCCCTATGTTGGAGTTCGAATTGTACATATTGGCACATGTGGTGAGAATGTCCCCTAGTGAGAATCTTTTGGAAAGAGGTGTTAGGGTGGGTAAAAGGCATAGATGAGATAGGCAGGGAATTAACTACGTTATTGGTCCTGTTTGGTGTTGAGAGGCAAGAAGACACATATTTTGTGCTGCCTCACATGTAGAAGAATTTGCTCCTGGCAGCAAGAGTATGTTTTACTCTCCACTGAAAAAGGAGTCACCTCCCCACACAAAGAGAGTGGCTGAGGAAAGTGTATAAAATATATGGAAAGCCAAACAGCAATATTATTGGCGGCTAATGCACATGCATGTCTCTATGGTATGGGTCCCTGTGCTGGAATATTATAATACATGCATATCAGTGGCAAGAGCATAAAGTTGCCCTCTCTTTGTGAATGTTTAATGCCAAAGTGACCACTGAGAACTAGGGCTTGTTGGCTCTCTCGCAGGGCATTTGTGAACAGACCGGATATTGTCCCTGTCCCTGCATTTGAGAAGATTCTTAGCTTGTTTTGTCCCGTTCTCCCACCATTTGTTTGTGTCTGACTTCCTTTCTTCCATCATCCCAATACGGGGGAGAGTGTTAAGGGGTGGTGTAGGTTTATTTCTGAAAAGGGACAGTATTGGCATAAAGATGAGAGAGTGAATATAACTCTGCAAAGCTCGTAATGCACTTTTTCTTTTATTTCTTTGCAAAATGTGCCTTCAGAATTCTATGTCAAGATCAGAGACGAGCATTATGCTTCAACTTCTTTAATTCTACTCTTCAGCAGTTTCAACAAATAAACTGAAAACGTTCTTAACTTTCTCATTTTCTTTTTTGTTTTTTTAACTACATTTCCCGCTCATCACACTCCTTTTTGTAGTCCATAACACTTCCTGTCCTTTGCTCCACCTCTTCTTTTCCTGCTCTTCAGCAAGATAAGTCCACATTCTTACTGTAGAGTGTTTATATACTGTAAAAAGGTGCCACCACACTGTCTGCACCAGTTTACATATGTGATTTAATAACAGATGTCCAGCACTTGACACGTGTTTCGGCCTGTGGCCTTCTTCAGAAATGGACTACACATGATTCAATTATCAACCATATATACAAAAACAATAATGACGTCCCATAAATCATCACAATTTGCATTGTATAATTGTAGAATAGTGACAGAGAATGAGGGGTTGGACAAGGGTAGGATATGTTGGGTAACCAGAGAAGCACAAAGAAAAGGGAAAACATATATATATTAATAACACAAAATGAGAATCTGGTATAAATATAAGAACATGTTCACTGAATATTTCAGATATATGCCAAATATATAGGAATTGTTCCTCTATTTGTCACATTATCCATGTGTGTTGTTCTTTGTTAACCACTTAGTACAAGATGCCACTTATTCAGATAGTCAGCCAAGTCTGCTTGATACCCATTAGGACACTAGTGTATAATTAAGTTAGCTTGTTTTATTTCCTTCTTATAAAAGACTTGATAATCTATATGTGATCCTGCAAAATATTGTGCTGATTGTTCAGTGATGAATTATGGTTGAAGAAGCAAACTTACCAATTTGAATGTTAATAGGGCCACATTCAGTCGCTAATCCCATAGCCAATGTTCCGGTGTAAATTCACCATACCTGTAAATATCATCAGAAAAAGCAAACGCTACTCATAATACAATATATATATCTGGTTGCCTATTATGTGAAAACGATTTAATTGGTGCCGTTTCCTGCTAATTGAGTTCCAGATGCAAAGCCCTCCCACTTTTCATTCCGTTGTATCAAATAATTGTAATGGGATTTGATGAGCCCTGATTCCGACTGGAATTCCATTCTTTGAATTCCTTGCCTACTATTCATGAAGAGAACATTACTTAATAGAAAACTCTAGTTGTCTGTCTCTAGCGTTCTTGACATATTGAAAATGTTTGTGTGAGCACGACCCGCATTGCATGCTGTCCATAATATGAAATCTGTGTTCTGAATTAGGGCGGGATTCTTTCTGCAGCAGAGTCTGTCCGAGTAAATGCTAAGCCATACAGCTGCTGAGTCATGGAAATATTACAACCACCCCCGATAAAAATGATTCTTCGTTCGCTTTGCCGTACATATATACTCCAGCTTTGTTTAAGCATTGCACGGCACTAATAGTAAATTCTAATAAGGTTACACGCCTTATCAAATAATTAAGTTTACTACAACGTGTGTTTGCCTCACCTGATTGCTGGAGTTCTGTTCTCCTCGCCTCTGTTTAGAAAAACTAAGACTGTGGCGGCCTTGCCTACGTGTAAAAATAGAGACACGCCTACCTCTTGATTGGCTGCTCTCTCTGTTGGTTTCAGACCAATCAGTGGTACTATGTAAGCAATACTCTGTTGCCTAGAAATGCGCGGTTCTCGCTGTCTATAGAGCTAACGGCGTGTGTCTTTTAATGGAACGTGAGTGTTCATCTAACAGATGAACATCGTAGTTAAAGGAATGGTTCGGTCAAAAAATGTTATTGCCCCTACTGGTCGGCCATGTGTTTTTAAGCCTAAATCGCTCGATTTTAGAAAAATTTCCTATGGACCTTAACTGAGTTTTCGTCCATTAAATGCACGCGAAAACAGGCATCAGGGAGCCGCCATTTTGTGATAATCCTATCATTTCTCCCATCGCCCTGGCTGACCTGCTTTTGCGGCACTAAATCATATCCCCCGCCCCTGAGCCTGACATTATCAAAACATTCATATTCCCCGCCTCTCTCCGTGACGTTTCTGTGCTGCGTAGGCAAACGCGCCCAGTCATCTTCTACGCGACTTCACATAGAACCCGGAAACCAATACAGATCTGCTCACAACACAGCGCGCCACAATTCGGAATATGAAACTGTACTTTAAAATCAAACAGCAACACGGTACATTTGGTAAAGTACATTTATTTGACATTAAATGTTTATAGAATATTCAGCATTTGCCATATGAACTCCGAAAGTCATTTATTTTCTTTTATCTCTATCCGCAAATCCGTAAAAGTTTATCGTGAGTCACGCGCTGTTCCTTTATGGTACACAGGGTGTTGGTTTTCGTTCAAAGAAGCACTTTTGTCGCACGTTGAACCGCAAGGCTGTTCCATCAAGTAGGCACTAGGCCAGCGTAAAGATTGATATGTTGCTTCCAGCCGCTAGTACCGCGTAAGGGCATATGGGCCCTTGGCGATCGTCCCATAAGATCATCAGGATGGTGCAGTTGTTTACATTAAGCTGCAGCTGGCGGTTAAAAAAACCATCTGCTGGTGTCTGAAACTGGTGGCAGTGGCAAAAGGGAAGGATATACCTGTTTTGAAAACATAAAATTTATAATTAGTCTTGCCAGCCGATCTTTATTAATATTATTCATTTTATTTATTACGGCCGAACTGAAACTATTTGCTTTCAAGGATAGTGCAATGGAGTATGTTCGGCTCTAAAATCAATGCGAAAACTAACAAAATAAATCGAGGTTAGTACACAATGAGAAACGACTTTTTGTCTACATGCGTGTGGAATGTGGACCTGCATGCCCATGTGCCCGCTACAAGGACGATCCCACAAACGTTTTCAAAGCTCTTCATTCATTCATTTATTCATGCATCCATTCATTAATTCTTCATTCCGGTATAAAAGCGTCTAAAGAGTTACTTACATTATATTTGCAATTTCCAGTGTGTCTCTGCGTAATGCAGTCCGTAAATCCCACTGTGCTCTTGACAACGATTTTTCGTATACTGAACTAACATGAAACTCGGTCTAGTTTCAGAATTTTCTGCCTTATCGTCTCTTACGTTATTGCACCCCCCACCCCCCTTCAAATAAAGTTCTTTCGGCATGGTCCCTGTCTCTCAAGGTAAAAAAACAATAGAACCTTATACTGCCAGTGCGAGTTGTGGGCCTCTTCAGGGCGCGAGCTGAAAATCAAAGCCGCTGACCTTCACTAGAAATGAGCATACATTCTTTCTTTGCAACATCCCGTAGTAAAGCCATCTGGGAGAACTTGAAGTTTCGAAATCCATCTATGTAGTGCGCCTCAATGTGCAAATGCGAACTGGCTTCTCTCCCATCTGCAACGGCTCGCTTGGCGCGTTCTTAGGCCCCCAATTTTGTCCTCGTTGTCTGCGGGCTTTGAAGCCCTAAAGAACCATAACTATTGAGACTTTTAATTTTTTGGGGAAGGTCAGGTGAAAGTATAAAGTACCCAAGCAGTTGATTTGAAAGTGAGATTTATTGTTTGTTTGTTTTATTATTTGCAATACGCAAGCCTCCCCTCGGTTAACAGTGCCCAGCATTTAGAAGAGATTGCGAAAATTAGTTACATCAACAAAAATATATACATACACATATAGACAAGGTCAGCATTATGAGGGGAATAGAGAGAGAATTCAAAGATGACACCCAGGTTGTTCGGCACCCAGGATGGTGAAGGTATGGGTTAGGGTTAGCGTACTTTGTATCCACACTGTACAATAACACTTATTTACAAAAAGACAATCGTATTACAATTATTTAAACCGGGATTTGTACTTCACAACCAGCTCTCCTTTGGGTGGACATGGAACAGTGGCAATGTTGGGTGGCAATGGATCAGTGCTCTGCACAGAAACGTTCAAAATTCCATATCTGTGCTTCTCTAATACAGCAACAATAAGGCTTTTGACAAAGTCGAACTCCATTTCCTCATAGACTGGTTTGATCACCCATTGCTTACTTCTTTTTGAAAGGGCCTTAGTGT
Source organism: Ambystoma mexicanum (assembly GCF_040938575.1). Taxonomy (NCBI): domain Eukaryota; kingdom Metazoa; phylum Chordata; class Amphibia; order Caudata; family Ambystomatidae; genus Ambystoma; species Ambystoma mexicanum. The sequence continues at coordinate 802,303,931 of NC_090931.1, read as the reverse complement.
AGCGAGGCATCCTTACATTACCCTTAGTCCTAGATTGTTCACGGCCGAGATTCTCGTTATGGGCCAAGACCGCTTTTAGAGTCCTATGTCTCATGCCCTGTATGCTGAAATGCAAACGCTTTGGCCTGTACTTTAGACACATATTGTGGAACACCTCCAAACCTCCTGTGTGACAGAATTCTGTCAGTCCCCTCAAATCTCTTGCTAGAGTTTTATCGAAAACAATCTTCTCAATGGCTTTGTGTGTTGGTGACGATGGATTCAACCACTTCTTCTTCCGTGCCTCCACTGGGGACAAAGGGCCATGTTCACATTGGTGGAAATGTAGGTTTTCTGACCAGCGGTGCACGTTAGTACAGTGGTGCATCAGTGACCGCCATTTTTCAAGTAGTATTTCCACTGACCCTTGACAAGTTTTGGAGCTCCACCAAAGATGGTTGCTGATAGACTGGGACCACTCTGAAATACTTCCCAAACCTTTTTTTTTCCCTGCAGCCGAGATTTTCTTATTGATTGATTTAGCAAGATGCCATACGTCAAATTGATGTTTAATATGTGGGAACTGCTCTCTCATTGTCTTGGCAATTGAAACGTGTCTGTCCGTGGCTATGAGGTCGATGTGCATTCCCCTCGATTGCAGATATTCCACTGATTTTATAAATCCTAGTTTCTCCATGGCCACTGAGGATGTACATTGTGTTACCTGCACAACCACCGAACTCACAATTTTCTTACTATCCATGTCCTGAAAGTGGTAGGTGCAGTACTTGGCAGAAAATCCAGGGCTGTAGCACTGTCCATCGCCGGCTAGCCTGAATCGTTTGCCTTCGAATGTACTTGCTAGAGACAATTGTTCAATTTTCTAAGCATCACTAATGGCCCGAAACAGATAATCATGTTGGTATTTGTAGTACTGTGTTTTTGAAATGAAATGGAGTCCCACAAACTGAAAGAAAGACTTTAACTTTCTAAAACTGGAGCCACTAAAAAGTGATGCAGCTGCACACAGTAGATTGCCTGCTAGCAGTTTCCCCAGCATCGGTTGTGCAGACCATGAGAACGTATGATGTAATCTACAGGCGGCATGTATTGTGACATTACTGCCTTGTTTTTGACGAGTCACATGAATCAATGGCTTCCCACATACTTTCCCTCTGATGGAATGCCCACATTTCAGCATACTTATAATATCCATCAAACAACTGTCGAATACTATGTATTTGCCCTCTTTCATTAGACTGTCATCCTGCGTCAAGGTTGTTTCGGCCTGTGACGTTGAGGACATTTCACCACATTTGAAAGAAATATCGCTGCTATCAGGTTCTGATGCGTCAGTGAATGCTGCTGCTGGTTCATTCTCTGTCATTTCAACATCTGCTACTTCAACATTGATGGGAGAACACAACAATGTCGACAGTTTTTTTGGTGGTAATTTTTTGGCAGGTGTAGATTGTGTAAATTGATCTGCGACTACTTCAGAGCTATCTTCAATACATCCAGTATCATGTTGTTGCTGTGGTGCGGTCGTACTGTAGCAATGGTCCTTTACAACTTTACTGGATTCTCCGGACACATTAATTTCATTTTCTATACATTGGACATGAGCATCCCGAGTCTCAACACGCCGCGTCTGAATTAATAGTTCCTCCATAGCCTCCATAGTGTAAATGGTCTGGCAAGCAACATCTCTCATTCGCTTCACTGTCTGTGTATGTATAGTTCGTAGACCCACGGGTAACTAGAGGACAGATTGGAAAAGGGATGTTCAGTTTAAACACAAGATAAAGTATAGTGCAATTGACTTGAAAAAAACATAAAATAGTCCCCAGCACAAAAATATTTCTAAAGTTATGAACTGTTTGTAACTAACCTTATTTTTGTTTCTTTTCTTTGCAACTTTTTTGACTCGACCTTCAACATCTGCACGCTGTTGCTCCAATACATATCCGCATGTCTCCCCTTCCTCTTGCGCTGCAACGACTATATTTTCTGTATCCGCATAGACAGTACGGAATGAGGCTCCATCGACTCCCTGAAACATAGTATTTTCATTACTGTGTATCAAAATATTGTTAGCATAAAACACACGTGAGGACGAACACACATGTACATCTCAATAGCCAAACACGATTTAAACATTGTGTGGAACAATCAAACGATAAGTATTCGAGCTCTGATGACCTAGTTCTATGGAGCTGTCAGTATCCATACCACTGGCTCTGCATGGACTGCCACGAATGATTGTATTGAAGAGGAGGCATCAGCAACTCCCTGAAACACAGTACTTGCGTTAGTATGGTTTTCAATATTGTAAACATAACACACACTTGGGGTCGACGGCACAGGTACATATAAAGAGATAACCCCAAATGTTGCATTGTCTAAAAGAATCAAGGAATATTTAAATATGATCAGATTTAATCGACTTATTTCTCCGATTTCTTTACATCTGCATCATCTAAATGGGATCTTGTGATTGTAGTGGAAGCTCCATCGTCTCCCTGAAACACAGTACTTGCGTTAATAGGGAAGAAATTATAGCAAATGGAATCACGTTATATGATCACGCTCGATGGAGCTGTCAGTTTCCATACCTCGTGCTGCTGAAGAATATCTAGGGCTGTTGTTAATGTGGTGCGCACTTCCGAAAGCTGTTGCGCCGATTCGTATCCGCATGGTCCCGCTTCCACCGGAATTACTTGAATGTCAGGCTCTGCATTAAGTGCGTGGGTTGACGATTCAACAACTGCCTGAAACATAGTATTTGCATTAGTAAGGATTACAATATTGAAAACACAACACACGCTTGCAGTCGACCGCACAGATACATATCAACGGCTAACCACGAATGAAACATGGTGTAGAACAATCAAACGACAAGTGTTCCAGTCCTGATGATCACGGTCGATTGAGCTGTCAGTATCCATACCTCGTGCTGCTGAAGAACATCTAGGGCTGTTGTCAATGTGGTGGACGCTTCAGCATCTCCCTGAAAGACAGTACTTGCATTAGTATAATTATAACTGAAAACAAACACCAGGGGACGACAACTAAGGTGTATATCAATTGGAAAGCACTAACCAAACAATTGGTAAAATAATCACACGATACATACAAACTCCTACTTGACATGCATAAAACAAGTATGTAGCGGAATAGCCAAGTATGATTACCTGATACGCGCTAGAAGTGGTTGATAACTGCGAGCACGTGACGGAAGTAGAATGTTCTTGCTTCAGATTCAAGGGATAGTCAAGAAGTTGTAAAGGTAAATTGTTTGATAATGAAAAGCCAACTTTTAAAATTGCCATGTAAGGAGACAGAATACTTGAGTAATGCGCAATATAGCACAGTTCCCTGTGCCCATATATAGATTTCTGTTTGTGGGTTATGAAATCTAAAAATAATATATTGATAAATGTCATTATTCAAAAAGCTATACACTCATATCAATGTCGAAAGTATTACAAATTGGAAACAACACCTAAAATATCAATGAATCCATTCGGCTACCTACACACTACCGCAAGGCCTAAAGCTAAAAACGGACACTTGACTCACCAGTGGCGGATTGTGGACGAATAGCGTGGTAATAGCGTTTGCGAGCAATTTTCGTGTTGATCGCCGTTTATTCTTCTTTGTTACCCAAGATGTGGTGTACATGTTCGAGGGAAAGTGCCGGCTGCAGATGCGGTATCGATCACCCCTCTTGTCCTCAAAGACTTGTTGGACTCTACTTTCCAGCTCATCCAGTGGATATCCGTAATGTCTGACCCATTCTCTTATTCGATCAACAGTTTTCGGGAATACATGCATTGTAGTGCCTTCAGATTTAGCATGGGTCTTCGAAGGGCAACCGCTAATCGAACAGGCAGGCATTGTTGAAAATTCTGAAAAGCAAATATCAAGATTATTATAAAACCTTGATGAATAAAAATGTCATAAAAAAGAAAGTGAAACATACCATGCTCAATACAAGGTTTGTTTTGGTCGCCGGAACTCTACCAGTTCATCATGTGCGGCTTAGTATTTGCATAAGTTACAGAAATGTTTTAAATTATGTGACTAAACTCTGAACATGTGACTGGTCCCTTGGATGTTCTGTCTTGCACGAAAAGGAACCATGCTTACATTATAGACTGGACCCCCGAAGGATGCAATTCGATGACAATTGACACAGATGAAAATAAATAGATCTATTGATACCATAACAATTGAAACTCAAGTCAATAGCAATGAAACCAATGACCATAGCTCTATTGGGTACTGTAATAGCAAATAGATTGAAATGTAAAAATGACCGAAATATGACTAGGATACATGGCCTTACCTTGACCAACAAACAGTTGGATTCAGCAGGCCGAGCAGTATGTTGCAGGAGAACAGGTAGATGGCCACAGGTAGCACACTGACGAGTTTGCTCGAAGCGGTCACAGATAGCATGGCAACGAGCAGATTAGCATAGATCTCAGTGCTTCTCAGGTAGAAGGTTCAGGAGTTGACTTGCAAAGCACAAAGATGTTCTCATGAGACATATCAAGTGGTTTATAAAGTATTAGAAACAGGGGTGTGTTTGTGAATGAATGACGTGTGTATGTTGTGGTATTATGTTTATTGCAGGAGGGCGGCCTGCCTCGGGGGAGGCCTGCCTGGAGACACGGGGTCTGAGTAGGCCATGTGAGCAATGGCCCCTGGGCGTGGGATACCTTTTGAAGTGCACATGCTGTTTGGCACCTTGGCCGTTTGCGCCCGTGACAGCCCCCCCATGCCAGCGCTCATCCCCGGGTGCAAACTGCCTTTGATAGAGGAGGGTGGGATGGATGGGCCTGGGGCATGCAGATAAGGCACAGGAAGACTGCTGAATGGAGACACACTTATGTGGATTGCAGGGGGGCGGCCTGCCTTGGGGGAGGCCTGCCTGGAGACACAGGGTCTGAGTAGGCCATGTGAGCGATAGCCCCTGGGCGTGGGATACCTTTTGAAGTGTACATGCTGTTTGGCACCTTGGCCGTTTCCGCCCGTGACAGCCCCCCATGCCAGCGCTCATCCCCGGGTGCGAACCGCCTTTGACAGAGGGGGGTGGGATGGATGGGCCTGGGGCATGCAGATAAGGCACAGGAAGACTGCTGAATGGAGACACACTTATGTGGATTGTAGTGGGGCGGCCTGCCTCGGGGAGGCCTGCCTGGAGACACGGGGTCTGAGTAGGCCATGTGAGCGATGGCCCCTGGGCGTGGGATACCTTTTGAAGTGTACATGCTGTTTGGCACCTTGGCCGTTTGCGCCCGTGACAGCTCCCCATGCCAGCGCTCATCCCCGGGTGCGAACCGCCTTTGATAGAGGGGGGTGGGATGGATGGGCCTGGGGCGTGCAGATAAGGCACAGGAAGACTGCTGAATGGAAACACACTTTTTTTTTTTTGTTTTTGTTTGCCCGAGAGGGTGGAGTAACGGTCCATCACCTCCAGCACATACTGCAAGTTCTCCTCCGGGTAACGCAGATAGAGGAGCATGTCATCCGCGTACAGTGACACCAGGAGTCTCCCACCCACCGTACTAATGCCCACCTCTCCATATTGCTGCCGCAGGCATATTGCCAATGGTTCCAGTGCAAGTATGTACAGCATGGGTGACCAAGGGCATCCCTGCCTGGTCCCCCTACTGAGTTGCCAAATATCTGAGACTATGGATCCTGTCTTGCCATTGGGGTGCTATACAACAACTGGACCCACCTGATGTATCCAGGTCCCATACCGTATCCTCTCAGGGCCGCCTTCAGCCAAGGCCACCATACCGAATCAAAGGCCTTGACCGCATCTAGCGACACGATGGCCAGCTCGCCTGTATTGGTGAATAATGTGGTGTAGCCTCCTATGGTTATCTGTGATATTCCTACCTGGGACATAGCCCATCTGATCTGGATGTATCAGTTTACCGATCACCTTCTTGAGCCTATTCGCCAGCACTGCTGTAAGTATCTTGCTGTCCTGATTGAGCATGGACAAGGGTCTGTAGGACCCACACTCTACGGCCGGCTTGCCTGGTTTCAGGAGCGGGATGATCACAGCCTCGCGAAGGGACAACGGGAGTTCCCCCTTCTCATAAGCCTCGTTAATCATGGCAAGCAGTGGCTGGAGCAGCTCCTGCTTGTATGTCTTGTAAAACTCACTAGGCAGCCCATCCAACCCGGGCGCCTTGCACGTGGGCAGGTTCTGAATCACCACCTCCAGCTCTACCGAGGTGACCGGAGCGTCACTCAGGGTGGGTAGTTCTATGTCCTCTAATGTGCCTTGAGACACATCCTCCCCTGTGTCCTCATACAAATGTCTATAAAACTTGAGGAACTCCTCGTTCACCCCCTCTTGGGTATTGCAAATGCGACCTCCCTCACCCCTGATCTCACTGATCACTACGGGGGGGGTCTCGCTCTTATACAGCCAGGCTCCCTTTCAATACCCCCCTGGAGCCCTTTAGACTTGGAAATGGCTACACCCCGCACCACCACCTTAAACGCCTCCCATAACGTTCCCACAGAGCGTACACTGCCCGTGTTTATTTCGAAGTATTCTTCGATGGCAACTCTCAAGTCCTCTCGGAACCCCTCATCCTGCAGTGCCTCTGTCCTGAGTCTTCATGTTGGGAACCGTGATCTGGGGGGCTGGTGTAGCCACTCCACCACCAGAGGCGAGTGGTCAGATAATACCGGGGCCTTGTATTCCGCTCCCACTATTTTTGTCGCTATCTCAGCCGCTACGAACACATAATCCAACCTCGTGTGCAAGTCCTGTGGCGCCGCATAGTGCAAGTACTGCCTGTCCGTAGGATGCAGCCTTCGCCACGCTTCATCCAGGCCTAGGTCTTCCAATAATGTCCCAAGCACTTTAGCCGCCGGCGCCATTTTCCCGGCCTTATCTACTGACCTGTCCAGTTTGGGATTAAGGGTACAATTAAAGTCCCCTCCCCATACCACCGTATCACCAGCCAGGGGGCCAAGTTTGCCATAAAGGGACCTAAAATAGGCCGCAGTGTCGTGGTTGGGGGCGTACAGAGTCCAGGAGCCCTGTCACGACCACCATTCTGCCATCCGGGTCTATCGTCGTGCCAAGCACCTGAAACGGCACATGTGGTGCCATCCAGGTGATAACCCCTCTAGCGTAAGCTGAGTACATAGCCCCCACCACACTCCCCCTCCATTTTCGCCTGACCACCTCTAACCTCTCCCTCGTGAGATGAGTCTCCTGCAACAGAGCTATGTCTATGCGCATCCTCTTTAAGTACAGCATCACTTTATTACGTTTCAGGTAACTATTTAGGTCCCGTACATTCCAGGTCACCATCCGGAGATTACCCGATGCCATCTACTTGATCTGTTCCCGGCCCACCGCTCCCTTCAATGCTCCCCATCAGGCCCCTCTCATCCTTTACTTCTCAGTAGAAACTCGTACCAAGTGCCTCCAGTAGTAGGTTCGCCCCTTGCCCTTATGTGATGTTAACTTTGGATGACATTCGCGTAGATGGGAACACATAGCAGGACACGGGGCATCCATTTTTGTACCCCCTTTCCACTCCATCTTGGTGACCAGGCCTCACTGCGATAGTACAGCGCGCAGAGCACAGGGCCCACACCCTCGTTCCCACTCTGACTGGAAAACTCCAGAGGTATTTGCAACAGCTAATAAATGTAACACATCACTCTTTCTCTGAGATCACGGTCCTGCATGTGAACCAGCCTGAACCAAGCACATAGCTCGTTCATCTCCACAAACGTGTCCATGCCCACGCACCCTCGCCAGTGGAAACTTACTGCCATTCTGACCCTGTGTCCCTGCAAGGTATTCTCTTCATGTGCCAGACCACTGACCACGCCATGATGCCCACCTAGCAGATCCCCAACTAACATTAGACCCCTACTGCAGTATATTGTTGCCTATCAATAACAAATGCCACATACCGGAGATTCTTGTGAGCACAGACCCACACTTCAAACAGTGTATTATAGTGGTCAAGACCCTTGACGTAAGGCCTGTATAATCAAATGTTATTTGATAGTATAGATATATGTGTGACTTTTATAGAGACATAACCGACTGACTTTGAACAAGTGTTATTTAGTGCATGCATTATTGATAATATATTATGTTAGCTTAGATAGTGACCACCCCGCTTCACAGCGACCTGAACTTCACCCATTCCGAGCACAGATGTCTGACGTCCATCCTTGAATGGAGACACACTTGATTCATTTAAAAAATCGAAACAACCGTTGTTAAAATATATGTGGTGTTTCATTTTGTATCTAATTTTGATGACACAAAAATACAAAACTTTACACATTGCACAGTTCAGGTTGCAGCACAGCGAGAGAAAATCCCCTGTACTGACCGCTGTCACTCGGGAACGTTTCTCTTATGGCACGAACGGCACAGGCGTGTATCACTATTCGAACGCGGTGTCCAAGCCTCCCGTGAAGCCACCATGTAAAGGAACGAAAGGCCACCAGCCTGTACCACCTGTGAAAAGGAAGGAAACAAACTGTTTTTAAATGACCAAGATAAGTTTAATAAACGTTTTTGTCAATGAGAATTCTTGTAACTAATGGCATTCTGCTCGGACAAATGCTATCTAGACACTGCACACTATTGAACGACTTTCGTGCGTTACAATGATATAAATATGTAATTTTGGATATAGACCATGAAATAGGAGTGGCATGACAAGCAGAGTATACTTACTCGTTACTCGGATTACGAGGATGAACAGTTGCGCGAAGTTCGTGCATAAGCACCATCATTATCCTCAACACGGACCGTGTGAGGCAAGCTGCCCTGAAGTCTGGCAGCTCGGTGATGCATTGTGGTCGTGGCTCGCCTTCCGAAATGAAGGCCACGCATCCCGGGTTTTCACAGCAGCAGCAGTTCTCGTCCTCGGTTGGCATTAGCCCGCACCGATTGCATGTGCACCAGGTGGAAACACCGTCCATGCGACTAGTTCCAGGCTCTTCAGCTGTTGAATCGTCCTCCCAACTGCCATCCGAAGACCCATCGTTTTCGCGTGTTTCCCTTTCCAGTAGTTCCTCCTCGGTATACTCGGGCTCGTACATGTAGGGCATTATTGTAGCCATTGTGTGTTAAACAAACTAAAATAATTGATAGCGGTGGTACTGGTATCTGTTCACACGGGCTACAAGCAACGAAGGTAGCTGACCAGAGCACAGAAACGAGTCACAGAATACTCAAAGTAACACACAGAGAGGAATGGAATCGAAAATCTGCTGCTGTGTGTTGTGAAACGGTCTGTTTATACTTATTGAGAAAAGAGGCGTCCTGCCATTTCCATGGCGACACGTTATTAGCTGAAGCGCAGCGAATGTTGACACAAGACGTGCTTTGGCGTTGTAAAATGGGCGGTACGCGTCTGCTGATGACAGGCTCAGGGGCGGGGGATATGATTTAGTGCCGCAAAAGCAGGTCAGCCAGGGCGATGGGGGAAATGATAGGATTATCACAAAATGGCAGCGCCCTGATGCCTGTTTTCGCGTACGTTTAATGGACGAAAACTCGGGTAAGGTCCATAGGAAATTTTTCTAAAATCGAGCGACTTAGGCTTAAAAACACATGGCCGACCCGTAGGGGCAATAAACATTTTTGACCGAACCATTCCTTTAAGTATTCACTAATATAAAATGTTACCTTGATTCTTTGCTTGAATCACAAAAATGTTACTTTGGCACTGAGGCGAGTTTTTTAAATGGATTAGTTATTCTGTTATGACTAGTCGAATGCTTCCCAACATTTAAAAAAGCGTCATTGTGTATTTGTAAATTGCATTCTCGGGTAATTTGTAATAAAAAAGTGTGTGATCATTGGTAAAGAGGCACACTTGCTATGTGACTTTTGCCGAGATAATTCGCATCTGCAGTCTAAAACATTAACTCTCTGAGCTTTGATATATATTTGTGGGTTTGGGTTTGGTTTAAGTCAAGATGAGGTGTGTATGAGAAGCGAATTGCACAAATATAAAAGGTAACACCCTTCTTAGAGCTTATAGTACTAGAAATTCGAAAAGTGGGATACATTATACTGTCAAATGTGAATTCAACCTTAAATAATCTTGTCCATAATTAGAATCTCGGAACATGTAAAAAAAAATAACTACTATTTGCCATCCATTGAACTGTAAAGAGTGCTGATCAACAACACCTTCCTCTGTCTTCATGCACAAATTGTCATAACTCCAGATCACCTTAAACTGAACAAAGCCCATGTCATAATCGTAGTTTAAACTCGTATTATAAACTTGTATTAGTTATAATCCATTATTCATGAAAAAGTACTGGTGAGAAGGTACACATTAGCTTCACCATAAGTCAGAATCACAGAAATTACCCCATCACATGGTCAAAATTTAAACCCACTTCCGTTGCTCGGAAGTGGCAGATTAATTTTGCTTCCATTTGTTTTAGGGCACGTTCCATGCTGCCGCCTCTAACGTTCTTTATGATCTTCTTTGGTCCAATGAACCTCGGGATATCTTTGTTGTGCCACTGGTGTTCCCGTTGCCAATGTACGGCTAGAGGCAACCTTCCCTTCCACCTCAGAGCTTTAGAGTATTTTGCTGATGAATTCTGACATAGATCCAGTCTCCTTGCTCCAGTGCATGCCACAATTGATACAGCTCCTTTGGTAGTGGTTCTTTGCTTGTGAATGTATAGACTGAACACTGATCAGTGGCTTGCAATAACTGAGTAGTACATCATCCTCTAAATTAACATTTGCTCCAGTAATAGCCAGCAGTGCTGACGGTAGAAGGCACATTAACGGCCCATAATTATCTCATGTGGACTCAGTCCTGTTTTTCTATTGCACAGACATTGCATACTCATGGCAATACATCTGGCAATTTCAGATTTGTTTCAGTACAAAGCTTCACCAACTTATTCTTTTAAAATGTCATTCGGCATTCCACCTCCTCCCCCACTAACTGAGGAGTAGTGTGAACAGTGGAGTTTTTGCTGAATTTGTAAATCCACACGGAGTTCCTTTACCACCTGGCCAATGAGTTGGGTGCCTCAGTACTGTTTATACTTACCAGCACCACAGTCCTTAGCCAATATCTTTATCAACGCCTCAGTGTCAACCATTCGGCAAGGATTTTCCTCCACCGTCCTCAAAAAATGTCTAGTAGGATTAAAACATACTCAGATTATCTGCATTTTGGTAATTTGATAAAGTCAATTTGTATATTAACAAAGGTGCCCATGGAAGTGGGTTCACCCCTCCATCCATGTTTACTGTTTTTCCAAAATTAGGTTTTGGGCAGACAACACACTAGCTACAGTACTATTAGGACACAGAAAATAATCTGCAACATACCAGCCTCAATTCGCAGCAGGCCTCATCCCTTCCCCCCCATGCCCCATCCCATTGTGCACAGGGCCAAATGTGGCAAAAGAGACCATGACATTAAAAACTGAAGGCCAGAGATTAACGGAGTAATAGGCACCCAGCCATAGCCCATGATCTTTTCTCAATTTCAAGTTCCCCATCCTGTGTTCTAGCAAGGTCCTGTAAGGAGGCAAAAGGGGATTTCTGTGTATTATCACTTTGTAAATGCATGTGTACAGCCAGAGAGGAGGAAAGGGCCACTTCCATATCTGCATTTTCAGCCAAGACATTCCCTCATGTAACCTCATCATGGAGAGTTGGATGTGCAGAGCATTTGACACTGTCTATTTCAGAGGGTAAACAAGGGCATCAAGTTGTGGAAATCACTAGAAAACAACCATCGAGTAATCCACTCAGCATTCCCGGCAGCAAAGGTACAGTTAGGCTGAGAACTCATAAATAGGGGTTTACACAATGATGTGCACAGAGAAAGGTCAGTAAGCTGCATTTAGTCTGTTACATTAACAATGAGCTTTCTAACAGAGCATTCTTTGACCTTGGACGGCATGGTTTTACAGAATTACACAAGACCTGTACAATTCCACTTAGCATACCCACTTGATACAAACCACTGCCTTTAGAGGATATTTCCACTACACGTAATAAAACCTGATCTGATGACTGACGCCCACGTGCCTACTGTTCCAGTCGCAGGCAGTGAAACACGCCTTCAATGGTGACAGCACTGACATGCCTGCACGATGGACAGAGGCTAACGTCATGGCCACAAAGCATGATGGGCTTCCGTGTGTGTCAACCAATCAGATTTCTTACTGCGTCAACTCCCCAAACATTACTTTAGTTGCCCCATCACCATCACAACTATGGCTGTAGTTTTTCTCTGCCAATGGCTCCTGTATTTCCAGGGGCATATGAGAAGTAAAATATTGCCAACTTCAACGGTTGCCTCCCTTTTGTGGTCTCAGAACACCCTCCCTGCAATTATTTTATGAATTCTTCTTTTATTCATTTTTGTTTGTTTCTATTGTTCGACCTCCATCTCATCGTACCGTTAATCCCTAATTCTAACTATGTGATGATGCATTTCAGTGTTACATTGCATAGATTTATGCATCCAAACATCTCATTAAAGACACCATATCGGCAAAATCCTTTTGCACTTGATCTTGTGTTTCATCATCTTCACCATCACTACTTTCATCGACTAACATGATCTCTACACTATAAACTAACGTCAGTGGCCTGCTTTCTGTGTGAACATGTTAAGAGTACTCAAGGCTTTTGCAGCAACAGCAGTACAAACAGAGTGGGAAAGTTAAGACAGTCGTATCCACTAAAATAATCAGAACTATCCACATATAAGAATCAGTCAATTTAAGGATTTTATCAGCATGACACAGTATAGCCATTAAAGTGCAGACAGTGATTGTTTGATGTGCTAATTTAAAGGCATTCTCTTGCGATCAAATGTTGATTGCAATATGTATAATTCTTTTTTTAATATCAGACAGTGTGTGCAATTCAGGCAACAGTTCCAACAGGTTATTGAATTAACACCGAATAATAATGGACCAATGAAATCTAATTTCATATTTTAAACGCACTTTGTATTTCAATTCTGCAGGTCAAAGCGATATCCCACACGATTCTTCGACCTGAAATTGTGATGTCAGATATGAGACCTGTTTGCACTGTGTGAGTGATGATAACTAAATCTTCAAAACATTACGTTCTTTTATGCTTGCATCTATACTAGTTAATTACAATCCTGTAATCAATCTCGTAGCCTTCTCCAGTTGCCCATATGTTTCATCATGAATGACTCTTGTGCTCTGCTTTTTTACCGTCGGCATATCCCTTTCTCTTGCACCAGTCGTATCACTGTTGCTGAAGGACAATTTGGAAAATTAGATGTCACTTGAAAGTTTAAGATCAGCACATAAAAACTGCATTGAACCTACTGTTGTATTGAGAATGGTCCACCTCTCCGAATTTGTCCCATTGTTCAAAGTTTTCTCGTAGTGTTTGAGGCACAAGCAGTTCCAGATTAGTCTTTGCGGGAAGTAGAGTACCCACTGGATGAGGGTAAAAACAGTCCAAGACACAGGCATTTTATCTATGCAAGCAGCTTCATCATCTCCCATTTAATGGCTCTTAGTTGACAGTTCAGTATGAATCTCAAACACAAATGTGAAACACCTTCCTTCTGGGACATCCTCTTTTTCATGCATGCAGGCATGCAAAAACCTGGAACAATCATTGTCTCTACTGCTTTTCGCAGTCACCTTTGGTAATATAGCTGACCCTTGAAAAATTCATACGCCATTGAACTGCTCACCTGTGAAAGCTGCCTCGTTCTTAAAAAATATAGATGAGTATAAAGGTAAGAGGTCAAATTAGTCTTTTGTGTTGGTCTAGGCCAACTTAATTGTTTAACCTTTGGTGGCAATTTTGGAGACAGCATCTCATTCTTTTTTATCACTTTCTTTTTAGCATACTCTAAATCAGGTGCTGCTCTCACAATAGACACTTTTCCCCATGTGTTTCGGACCTAGTTCAGGAAAGCCTTACAAGCTAATGGTACTTGACCAAACGTGCATTAATTTATCCCGGGGATAAATCCCAAGAAATATGTTATTCTACATTCCAGCAATTCCCTCTCTGCCATACAGCAATCCCTCACACTCTAATTCATTCATTGTGTCCCACTCCTCTCTGTGTGCATTTCTCTCCGACATCACTGTCCCATGACCTACGCTGCCTGTCCCTCGCTCATCAATCTTCTCCTTCTCGATATGCAGGTGTAAGTAGTGATGTGGGCGGGGCTGTGTCGTGGGCAAAGGCACATATGTTGGGTTCATGTATCCTGTGGCAGGAAGGGTTGGGTAGAGCCCTACTTGGGGCGGGTGTGACTGTGGTCCTTCGAGTGCTGCTGATTTGGCTTTACTCAGGCTGTGTTGTTCTCACAATGGGACTTGCACTCATCAATATCCTCTATGTCCTCCACCATCTTCCACAGTTCTAAAATCTCCTTTCTCCTTTGCAGTTTCTTACCCTTGTATTTGACAGCTAAAAACATACACATGTGTTCCAATATCCTGCCATCATTCGTACCTTGTTCTGGCCATCCCCCTTGTGTCTCTGCAACGCACTGCCTGTGATATTTCTCAATCTTATACAGCGGCAATGCACAACACATGTACTCCAACGGGGTCATTCCCCCCATGTTGACAGCTTTTAAATAAAAAAAAAATGTCAGACCCTGCATCAATGATGCTACCAGTCCTCCACTTCCCGTTCCCCTGTCGCCCCCTACCAGCACTCCTACCAGCACTCCCAACACACACACACACGCACTCACGCTTACACTCCTCACATCCACTATGTACCCCACTTCTTCCACCGGCCCTCCCTTAGCCCCCGTTTGCTACACAATAAAATCTTAAAACACTAAAACAACAAACTAAAACAACAAACCAAAATAACAACCACTGCTTAGTCTTATTTCCCCAAATAGGATGTATTGGGCACAGGAATCCAAGCTCCGTAATTATACACAGCCCCTACTTCTTTATTCTCTTATCACAATTCAATATAAGGCGTCATCTTCTTCCCTCACGCTGAAAGGTTCCCACTTCTCTGTTTCTCTTCTATTATACCTACAACAATAACAATAATTCAAAAAAACACCACATGGCCTTCACACACTATCCGACTCCAATATACACCAATCTATCACACACTCTTGCTCCCTCTTCTTCCCGCACACGGTTATCCCTGTTACCTCATTGCTCACATAGCATCAATCCCCATAGTTGTCGCCTGCAAGAGGTGTACTTACATCTGCGCATTCACCTGAGCTCCTCCCTCATGGGGTTCCAATAACGGCCTGCACCTTCCTCTGAGCCATGCCCTGCTCCAGAGAGCAGACAGGAATTCTGTAAAAATGGCTCCTGTACACCACTACGAGTTGCATGCTTGGGACTGGTCACTGAAGGGGAGCGCGGCCTCTCCAGATGTTTGGCCTGGACACCTTTGTCTTTGCAGAAAATCTGGGATCACCAAAATGTAGAGAAGCCCCTCAACGCTCACGCCAGAAAAAATAAACCCACTATGGAAAAAAGCCCATCACACCTCTTCATGGAAAACAAGGTTTATTCTCATAAAAGCAAGCACGCGATAGCAAAGAACTCTGCTGCTACAGAGCGCTCTAGCGAAATCAGAACAAGCGTTAGGTTTAGAAGGTAAAAAGCATCACAGCTGACGTCCATCACATAGGTTACAAATCCACATAGCTGGTTGGTGCGACCCTATACATAGGCAGCCTGCTCCATATGGAATGCCAGGCCATTGGCCCCAGCTTCGCCTGGCCTTCTTCCACGTGGGATCCTTCTTTGTACATCATGAAGTGCACGGCACCTAATTGCCAATTATAAAAACAATGCAGCACATCTATCTCTGGCCTAATGTGCACCTGGTACTGCAGACATGGGTGCAGAGGCTACTTTCGAGGTCACGCTAACTCTAAACCCCTGCTCGATCCCAGACACGTCACAGGGACCCCAGGTGGGGTGAACTCTTTCTGCTATGATCTTTCTGATGAAGGAGCACATTAACCGTTTTGGGGTTAGTGGTCTGGGATTGACCGTCACACTGGAATGCTGGGATCTTGAGCCAGGGGCATACGGGCACTAAAACCTAAGGTTTGGACTGGTGAAGGTCGGAGGCTTGTGCACTCCTTCTCGTGGAATAGCGTTTCACAGGGAGCTCTTGGCACCCTGATTTCCTTGCAAGGCACATTCCTTCTTAGATACAAATGCTTACAGTATTAGACAATGAAAGGTTTATGAGTCTCCACGAATTTGGTCTTTCTCACTGCTGCCTGGGTTGCAATCCGACCCTGCGTTTATACACGCATCTCTATGTTTTGTGCCCAGGCCGAGTGTTCAGGCTGCAGCTCTGCGCCAGGCTTCGATTTCAAGATGGCTGCTATTTGCTAAAATTGCATTTGCCTAGTGTAATCTACACCCACTTACATTCTACATACCCATAATGCAGCTTCTAACAACACCCCTGTTTCCGTAGAACCTTGCCAGGCATCTACAACACACTCTTAAGCCTCTGCCGCATTCAAAACCTCTTGGTGGCCTGCAACAATCATCCCTGCTTCCCAACAATATTTCAACTCACAGATGCAGAGGGAACTGCAAGAGGAATACATCTTGGACGTGGTGATGGATATTTTTATGTGTGTTTTCAAATAAGGTGGATTGCTTGTGTGTTTTAGTTTTTGTGATGGGGTTAATGTGTTTAAGTCTATTTGTGACAGTGTAAAGTATAGGTGGAAGGATGTATCCCTTTTCATGTGACTTTGTAGCTATATATTTGAATCTCGTGTTGATTTGCATGTGTGTATTTTGTTGGTCACATAATAGAAGAGTGTTCTGCGCAAGACAAAGGAAAATTATCACAGACTAAGGGGATCATTCAAAGATGGGTGGGAACAGTAAACTTGTCAGTATATTGCAAATACCATTGATTTTACCGTCCATCCAATTTAGACTCCTCTCCCTCTCACTCAGTGTGGAGTCCCATGTGCAGGGACCATCTAGCCACTTCTACAATATTGCTGAAATCAAGATGAATGCCTCGCCCCATTTACACAGAATCTGAGCAGGTTTAGCAGCACTCAGTTCCTTTGTGGCAGGCTAGATTCTGAAGGATTTTGTCTTTTTCGATTATGTATTTTGCATTTTGGAGCTCTGGCCTATGGGGCAACAGCCCAGCCAGCCTTGTGGCAATTGCCCCTTTCCCCCCTTGCCAGTCCGCCCCTGGAAGGAGGGCACAAGGTATGGGTTTTGTGCTGTGGGAGACGAATGGGGTAGGACACCGTTTTTGGTTTGCTGGGGGTGGGGAGGTTTGACACCAGGCATGGCTTTTGTGTGTGGGATGTTAATGTTGGGTGCTGGGTCTCAATTTTGCATTGTTGAGAGGCCGTGCTTGTGTTTGGCTCTTAGGTCGGAACCAGACCTTCTGTCTTTGCACTGGCTCGAATTGAAACGTCCATTCTTTGCCCGCCCTGCCATTGCCCCACAGACTTGCGCTCCTTAAAGAAGGCAGTGTCCATGATTCCTTCAATAAAGGTCATATGTCCTGGACCATGCTTGCAGATGTGCTGATACATGCTTATCCCCAGATGTTTGTATTATGACACAGACATAGGTAAGTAATTGAGTTGCTTTATTTTTCTTATACCAAGCCTTCACCTTGTCACATAGCTTCTCTCATCTCCAACCGTCAGTTGCTTAATCCAAAATTTAGAATGAGAACTTCCATTACTCTTTCTACATGTGACATCACAACACACCTCCCCTCCTTCCCATTCCCACAGTGGCAACCTTAACCACCCTACTGGGGTTCCACACTTGTCCTTTGGTTAAAAGGCGAACCCTTGTTGGATGGGCTTCTTCAAATAGCTAAACGTGTAGAACACTCGTTGGCATATGTTGCAAAAATAAGCAGGTGGGGGGGGCTCATGGTTATTCCTTATGGTTATCAGTCTATTTTACTTTCCCTTTATTATTTATTTATTTTTGTTCTCTGTAAATGTCTACAACATGTCCAAGATTTCCACCTTCTGCTTGCCCTTTCTTTATTCACTTTCTTTTTAGTGCTCTATGCTGCATGTCTTTTGCAACTGGTGGGCGGCATAGCGGCTCTGCAGGTGCACCAGTATTGTTTATGTGTTGTGTGCAACTGTCCCATGCTTGTTTGGCGCATTGGCACAGTGCACGCGTAAGTTCTTTCTTCTAATGCAGACGCAGAGAGACAGTGTATATGATATTAAGTGATGCTGTTGAGAGACTGTACTAGGTGTTTTCGTCTTAGCTCCTCCTTCACTTCCACATGGTCATTGTGGCACTTTGTCACACTCCCAGCCAGGGATCTGGGCAGAGAAACAACATGCAACCAATTCAATCTGATCTTCCTTTTACACCTATTCTTTCTCTTCCTTCTCAGGGTTCTTACATTTTGGGGTGCGCCTTCACCCACGAAACCAGCAACCAACTGTTGTACAAAATGTCTTTAGACAATGACGTCCTGCCCGGGTCCTATAAGAAGGCCTTCCTCCTTCTTGTATCGGCTTTGATATATGATCAGCATCATACACATGCCTCCATTCCTTTGTATTCCTACTTGTATGGAGTCTCAAGACATGGGTCACTTGCAGTGCTCACCATCCACTGCTGCCCCACCCACTTCTGCTCCCTATAGTGTCAGCACATTTGGGGTGCAGCTGCAACTTCCACCGGCTGATTGGGGTTGTTGTGTGAACTACCCATAGTATATGTGCAAGGAACAACTAAAAGTCAAACGAACATAACCTAAAATAGTGTGGGGGTCATCACGAGTTGGGCGGCAACCGTTAAATGCGGTGGTAACGCTATTACCGTGGCATTTAAGGGTCCACCAAATCCTGGGTTTGGCAGTATTTCGCCCCAGCTCTGAGCTGGGGGAAATCAACCGGGAATTTGCCAATTTCCGGCGCTATTACTGTGCTGTAATACCACTGGCGGTAATTACACCAAAAATTCCCCATTGGGTCCAATGGGGAATGGAGAATTCCTGAATGGGCCCAATGGGGAATGGGGAACTACTGCTCACCCAAACTCGTGGTCCGGTGCTAATAGCGCCAGACTGGTTGTTGGTTGCGTTATTAGCATGGGCGGTATCCCGGCAGGAATACTGCTGGGATACCGCCCAACTTGTGATGCCATTTGGAGGCATACTCCTTCTGCTGATAACAAAACCACACTTGCCAACTTTGCCAATAAATACAAGAAGGAAATAATTCAAACCAAAAAAGATTAATTCAATGACAGAATCAGCAAAGCCAACTCGAACTCCAAAGAGCTCTTCACCATTCTCCGCGAATTGGAAAACCCAATTGCCCCCACAGACAATGTCCCTAAGGATAAATCCTGGTGCACCAGCATCCAAAATGCCCTAGCAAATAAAATCACAACCCTTCAATCTAAAATTGCTAAGAAAAAAGCCTCCTTGAGCCCTAGCAGAACTCACACCACCCCACTGAAAGAGATACCCAGCACATCCACCCAAAGTAACTATAAACCCTTCAGGTTTACTAACATTTCCATACTGGAAACAGAAAAGGTCATTCTATCCCTTAAACCATCAAACTGCCAAGGCGACAATTGCCCTGCGCAAATCATCAAGGATGCAGCCAGAGATTTAGCACCCTTCATCTCAAAACTCATCAACGCCTCCTTCAACAAGAGTACTGTACCTACAAACCTTAAAGAATCTTGGGTACTGCCCCTACTCAAAAAACAGACTCTTGACCCAGCAATCCCCACGAACTACAGACCCATTACTACGGTCCCATTTCTCCTTAAAATCATCGATAGAGTAGCCTACCTCCAAATCCAAAACTATTTGGAGTCACACCAACTATTAGGTTCACGGCAATCTGGCTTCAGACCACTGCACGGTACTGAAACGGCCCTTATCGACCTCAAGACACAAATCGACGAGTTGAAGGATAAAGGTAGTACAGCTATGCTCCTCCTCCTTGACCTATCAGCGGCCTTTGACCTGGTGGATCATGCAGTATTATGCAACCATTTAGCGTCGGCCGCCCATTTCTCAAGTGAAGCTATAGCATGGGTACAATCCTTCCTAGCTAACCGTACGATGAGAGTGTTCTCCCCTGTAGCGGCAGCGGAACCAATCCAGATAACTTGTGATGTCCCACAAGGCTCATGTGTCTCTCCAACAATGTATAATATCTTTACTAAGCCTCTCTTGGATAAACTTGACAGATTAGGGGTAACATATACTAATTATGCGGACGATACGCAGATTCTCATACCACTATCTGGCAACTTTGTCGAAGACACAGCGCTAGTAAATAAAATTTACCTCCTCATTGAGGCATGGATGGCCTCCCACGGCCTGTGTCTAAATGACGATAAAACTGAGATACTGATCTTGGGTTCCGACTCCAACCTAAAAAAATTGAGTCACAACTATCACAATTTCAACATAGATGGTAACACAATAAAGGTGGCGACTGAGGTAAAAACTCTAGGCTTTTACCTCGATTCCACTTTATCTCTCAAAAAACAAGTCAACACCCTGGCATCCTCCACAGCGTACACCTGTAAACTCATCAGGACCTGTAGACCTTACCTCTCTAAAACTAATTGCATCATGCTAGCCAACGCACTAGTAATGTCCAAATTGGACTATTGTAATGCCCTCTATGCAGGAGCCAATGAAACCATTATAAATAAAATGCAAATCCTTCAAAATAACGCTCTTAGAGCAGCCCTTGACATATCCCGCAGAGCACATATTTCCAATATCAGGAAAGACCACCATTGGCTTAAAATCAGCGACAGAGTCCTGCTCAAGACACTATCGCTCACCCACAAAGGGCTCAATAACACAGCCCCCCCTTACATCTCAGGCAGACTGTCTAGAAAATTATCCAGCCACCACACCAGGGCCACTAACCACTTCTTGCTCGAAAATCCCAGATTTAAACGATCCAAAGCGGGCGGTGTAAGCTTCCCTGTCAGAGCTGCCCAGGCCTGGAACGTATTGCCCATTGCGTTAAGAGCGAACTTACCCTACTCTAACTTCAGAAGTAAGGTAAAAAACTGGCTCTGGTCCAACGACAAATAATTGTCATGTTACCCAACGGCCACGATATCTCTGCAACCCAGTCTAAGACGATTCTGCTCTCACCCTTCTTACCTTTGTACACATTCTCAATACTGTAACATGTTAGTTTCTCATTCCAATCTCCTGTATTGGCATGCATGTATTGTATTGCTATGTTTTTGTTTTTTTTTATACTCTGAATGCAACCTAAGCTTAAGTAACCTTGTACCTGCTGCGCCCAGCTACCCCTGGGTTTTGTGCGCATTATCAAATAATAATAAACAAACAAACATAAACAAATGTTTCAAGGCTTTTTAAAAGCATCATCCTCGTTATCCATGTCCTCGTATTTCAATCGATGGCAAGCATAGCATTTGGACCGTCAACCCACAGAAAATCGAGTGAATGGGCCTCATTACGAGGTAGGAGGTAGCCATGGTGCTATTAGCTCTGAAGTCCCTTAACGGGTCCCATCCTTAACACCTGGTCAGACCAGGCGTTAAGGAAGGGACCCGCTAAGGGACCTCGGAAAAGGGTGGTAAGGGATTACCGGCATCAGTGTCCTTACCAGTGCCGGTAATCCCTTACCACCTACCTCGTAATGAGGCCCAAATGTGTTTTCTTCCTGAAGGTAAGTGATGTACAAATGCAAACAAAATATATAACTTCACTGATTAACGTGCATATCGAACACCAGAGCAAGATCTTCTGTAGGTCAGCACTTAGCACAGGCACTCCCCCTTGGCAATGGCCTTTTCCATGGCCTAGTGCACGTTCATTTTGGACTGGAGAACCTACCCTCTTGAAAAAGAGGTGGATGGGGGGAGTTCACGACTCATCTACATCCCTTCTGATTTGTGGGCTTTTAAACCTAAAGTGATTTATGTTCCTGCATCAAAACCAAAGAAAAAATAAGGTATCTGCACCTTATTTAAAACTGGTGCTCACAATTGACCCTTGTCAGGGTTGCACGAATAGTTCAGTTTCCTAATAAACTGTTTTTCAATTTTCAAACAAATAGTCATAAAACACTTAAAGGTTCTCGAGAGAAATGTTTAATTCACATTTCAATTCCCATATCTCGTTTTTACTCTTTTTTAGTGAGGCATCCCATGAATACGTGGGTCTTTTTCGTGAGTTAGTACATATGCCTATGCATTTGGTCTATGACCATCTTCAGAGCTGTACTAATATCTGATTTCATAACGCTGTACAATTATGCCAAGTAGGACAACACAACACATTTCAATTGAAAAATATAAAAATGTTTAACACATACCCCAAGTAGATCTGGAATAATTGATAAGAAAGAAAAGAAAGAAAAACAGGAGCAAATATTATGATACTGTTGTTAAAAATGGTCAATCTATCTACCTTGTGTGTTGCTGTATTTCTCATGAAATTGTGTGTATAGTTCTCATGTCGTCCAACACTGTGTTAACTGTGAGAGGGAGAGAGAGACTATCAGCGTGCTGCTGTGCATCCGGGGAGTGATACACATACGTTGTGTCAGGATCGCATACCTGTGTGTCTGTAGACAGCCGTCTGGACCCGGGCACATTCGCGTGTGAAAGCGAAATGGGCGCGGGCTCTGACGCTTAGCTAAATGTCCATGGAAACTGGGGTGGGGCGACGGGGAGCAGTGTGAACGCTGCCGCACGTACGCCTCTAGCCCCACCTCTTTCCGTGGATACACATAGAGGCGGGGATGTCGCCATTGAAACATACTTTGCTCGGGATATAGAATGCGTGTGGAGAGCTGATAGCTATGCCTGTTTATGGTGCTGGAGCTACATGATCAAAACTGCGCAGCTTCCAACACGTTCTGTCAAAGGACGCTATTTGTATATTTTTTTTTTCAACACAATTTATTAAGTTTACAATAAAAAAAACAATAATAACCGTACATCAAGTACATAATGTCTCACTGAAAACAGCATAACGTAATGAGTTAAACATATTAAACATCACATAATATCAAACCCATCAAAAGAAATATTATCCTGTGAAACACCAACAGGTATGCACAAAACAGCACAATAGACAACACAAATGGGAAGAGAAAGAAAGAAGACAAAAAAAATAAAAAATTGAAACCCCCTTCATCTTATTCCCCCTCCCCCAAATGACACATCCAACAAAACAGATCCACAATCATATCAATCATAAAGGGCCAAAAAAGATCCCCATACTCTCACGTATTCCTCGTTTTTATCTTTACACTCCATTGAAACCTTATCATACTGTGATAAAACATGCAATTCGGTTAGCCACTCCTCAACATTAGGCTTTATTCTCTTTTTCCAAATTCTGAGAATCATCTTAGTTGCTACCACCATAGTTCTATCAATCCAATTAGTATGCTTCCTAGCACGCACACATCTAACAACATGAGATAACAAAATTATGTTTGCTGCGGGTTTCTGTAAGGATATTCCATAAATCAAATCAATCCTGTCAATAACCTCCTTCCAAAACAATTGCACTCTCGGCACTCCCACATCAAATGTAAAAGTGTGCCTTTACCAATACCACAACACCAGCATAAATCATCTGATTGAAGCCCTAATTTAAACATCTTAACAGGTATCCAATAAAGCAGTACAATAACCTTCTGTCGAATCAGACGTAATCCTTGTCTGTTCCCAAGTTCAAATTCACCCTCAAGAAAAAGAAAGGAAGATCTGACCTGTGATGGCTGGAGGTTGGGTTTTTGATTTATTTTTTTAGCAATGTTTTTGTTTAATTTTTTTTAAACAAAAATTTGTAATTTTATTTTAATTACATTTGTCACTTATTTTACTATTGATTTCAATGGAGAAAATGGCCGGCGGCTAAATTCCGTTAATGTTAACGAAATTGGAATGTTTCCAGTGTCAAAAGTACACGGAATATGCTTTGCTATCTTGTGATGCTAGTTGTATATTTAAACACTCTCAGTACACACGATGATGTGTATATAAAACAGGGTGGGAAAAAAAGGAATCCAGTGGGGATACTAGTGTTCACCATAAATTCAAAATGCACAGTGTCCAATCTGCTTAACATACATTAGTGTCGTCGGAGGAAATTCAGTAAAAGGATTCTACTTGCACACCCGATCAATGACAACCGGGGTTCTCTCCATTATTGTCCTACGGATGACAAAGATGTTATAGCATTGTGTAAATACCTTGTAGTGGGAGAAAACTCACCTTATTAAAGTAAAAAAAAAAACAAATCATAACTAAATCAATCTACAAACCCAGATGATTCTATCAAAAACATTACATCAAAAAAATATCATGGAAAATATACAAAGGTTCTCAATGTTCTGGTTAAAGTAACCCATGTGTGCTCTCCCCTATCAGAGGAAGCACATATAACTGATCTCCTCATTAATGCCTTTCGGTGCCAAGGCGCTCAGTCTGTCAATCCAAAACGTCTCTCGCTGATCTAGTCTCTTTTGTAAATCTTCATGTTTCTCTCTTCTTTGAACCTTTTCCAAAATTACAAATTTGATTTGAGCCAAGTTGTGCTGTTTGCTTTGCCAGTGTCTGGCTACTGCTGAGTTTGCATTTCTATTTCTAATGCAGGATCTGTGTTCATTCCACCTTGCCTTCACTGTTCGCTGTGTTTGGCCGACGTAATACAATCTGCATGGGCATTTGACCCCGTAGATGATCCCTGATGTATCACACGTGGCATAGCCTTTAAGTTTGATCTTCTCTACAGTGTATGGATGGTTTATTGTATCGTCTTTCATGATGTAGCTACAGTTGCTACAGTTTAAACATGGGAATGTGCCTAGGCGATTAGTGCGTTTCTTCTTCTCTGGTGGTCTGGTGTGGATCAATCTGTCCTTGAAGTTAGCACTTCGCTGGTAAGCAAACGTGGGGGTTTCCTTGAACAAGTGTTCGACTCTTTTGTCGCATGTGATAGTGTTCCAGTTTTTCTTTATGATAGCCTTAATTCGATTACTTTGGCGTGAATATTTTGACACAAAGACCAGTGGCTATCAGCTCTCCACACGCATTCTATATCCCGAGCAAAGTATGTTTCCATGGCGACATCCCCGCCTCTCTGTGTATCCACGCGAAGAGGTTGGGCTAGAGGCATATGTGCGGCAGCGTTTGCTCTGCTCCCCGTCACCCCGCCCCCGTTGCCATTGACATTTAGCTAAGCATCAGTGCACGCGCGCATTTCTCTTTCACACGCGAATGCGCCCAGGTCCAGACGGCTGTCTACAGACACACAGGTAAGCGATCCTGACACAACTTATGTGTATCACTCCTCAGATGCACAGCAGCACACTGATAGTCTCTCTCTCTCACATTTAACAGCAGCGTTGGACGACATGAGAACTAAACACACAATTTCATGAGAAATACAGCAACACACAACGTACAGAATGTTAATGATAATAGGACAGAATCATAGATTGACCATTTTGAACAACAGTATCATAATATTTGCTCCTGTTTTTCTTTCTTTTCTTTCTTATCAATTATTCCGGATCTACTTGGGGTATGTGTTAAACATTTTTATATTTTTCAATTGAAATGTGTTGTGTTGTCCTACTTGGCATAATTGGCATAATTGTACAGCGTTATGAAATCAGATATTAGTACAGCTCTGAAGATGGTCATAGACCGAAATGCATAGGCATATGTACTAACTCACTAATGAGACCCACGTATTCATGGGATGCCTCACTAAAAAAGAGTAGAAACGAGATATGGGAATTGAAATGTGAATTAAACATTTCTCTCGAGAAACTTTAAGTGTTTTATGACTGTTTGTTTGAAAATTGAAAAACAGTTTATTAGGAAACTGAACTATTCGTGCAACCCTGACAAGGGTCAACTGTGAGCACCAGTTTTAAATAAGGTGCAGATACCTTATTTTTTCTTTGTTTCTATATCGTGAGGTCCGGATGCCAAAGGACCTTTTTCCAAACTGTTAGCTCCAGGATAAAGCAACTTTACGTTTATTTTGATATTCATATCTACAGAAATTGAACCCTTCTACAGCACACATTTCCGTAGTGCCCACCTATACTCGATTTCTCCTGCATCAAAACCTACCAACATTGCTTTGCTAAAACTGGTGTACTTTGGGCCTCATTATGAGTATGGCAGTTATTCAGTAATTTTTCAGTGGAATTGCCACAAAACTAGTTTACCGCTATCACCACTTAGTTAGGTGGAATTACTTCCAGATCGCAAGTGGTATTATGGAGATGCTAATCCCCATTTGTGGCATCCATAGGACTCCAGGGGGATGTCTTCAGATTTACAGTGAGTGGTAATTCCGCTGCAGTAAATCTGCAGATTTTTGGATACTAAGTGGAGGATTTACCTCCAGCTTCAGTCTGGAGTTAAATCCCCCACTTCCCCTCCAAACTCAGCATTCGGCTGTGTGGTGAATCGTTAGTAAAGTGGTGGCAACAGAATTACCAACTAAAATTGCCCACACTGCCAAACTCGTAAACATTGTTCAAATTGTCTTTTACTGAAAACACAATTTTTCCAGCTAGACTGCAGGAGAGCTTGGTAATATGTTCCAGAGGAAAGTCTGTTTAAATATGATGCAATCGAAAAAACAATTGCCATTGAGGTGAGGTGTTGAATAATGAGTGTACCAAAATATACAACCTTAAATGGTACTAAATTGTAAACATTACTTTTACATTTGGACAATGAATATTCTTATTTGTGTGTAGATATATCTCCTAATCTGTTTTAAAAAAAATATATATATATTCTCTTTATGGATTTCATAACCAAAAAGAAGCATGTTAGAGACAATGTTCATTTTAATGTTTAATTCCTTCCACCTTTCAGACACCCAGCTCTTTTGCTGATTTTTGGGACTTTGTGCTGTTAATCTTATGTGTTTTCTGTGTTTCTTTTGATTTTGGAGTCTGACAAACTCCAGAGGCATCATCTTTTTACATTGTGACACACAGCAACTTCAGTGCAGTGCCACAGAGAAATCCTTTGGATTTCTGCTAAGGTTTAAATACCTTCTCTTTGATAACTACTGCTTCCAAGAGTAGTGAAGTGAAATTGGGCCTCATTATACGTTGTGCGCTAAAAATCTCAAATTACCGGCATGGCGCTCTTAACGTGTCCGCCCTCGCAAGAGGGCGCTAATAGCGTACCATTACGAGTACGACGACACGAGCATAGCGCCATGCCGGTAATGACCCTACCACCATTCCGCTAAAGTCCCCAAAAAGTCTCTTACCGCCTTCGACGAAAGTGCAGATAGCACCTCTGCCCTCACGCTGCATGCAAATAGCGGTCACCGCTGTTAGCGGTGACCGTTAAATTGCAGAACCGGAAATAGCGTCATCGCACAGGAACGGGAAAGAGCACGGCGGCCATCTTTAAAAACACAATCCATTGCCATCCTCTGCCCCCTGGACCTGTTTGGAGTAGCTTGCAGTAGGAAATCCACAGGGACACCCTCGACATGCCCAAGGCATTAAAAAAAAACACCGACCGGCAGCGGAAAGAAAAATTTACCTCAGAGGAGCTATTAATGCTGACCCAGACCCTAGCTGACAATACCGCCGTGGTCTTTGCCAGCGACATGCGGCGGGAGACACTCATCAAAAAGAAGGCAATCTGGGCTGAGGTCGCATTGAAAGTCAGTGCTGTGGGCACCACTACCCGCAATGTGCATGAGTGCCGAAAGAGGTGGGATGACCTCAGAGTCCGGGTGAGAAGCATCCTTGCAGAAAACCACAACATTGCCACAGCAGGTGGATCTGGGTCGCCCATAAAACTGAAAGAATTGGAGGAGACCTGCGCCAACCTCATTGGAGTGGAATGCATAGAGGGAGTCGGGACGATGGAGCATGGCGTGGCAACCACTTCAGATGGAGGTGAGTGTACACATGAAAGCTTGCAATGTGAATCTACTGGTCCCCCCAAATGTGAGCCCAGAATCACCTCATGGATGGCCAAACATCCACACATGCATCACACCCTGGCCATGTCAGTGTCAGACCCAAACACACACACATGCACACATCACCAGAGACAAGTGCCACACACAACCATGCATGGATGAGCCACTGAACTGACACATCACCTGCATCCTTTACAATGTAGTCAAAATGCCCACAACTGCATTATTGAAGTATACTGCATTAAGTACATAGAACCGTAACCAATGAAATCCCCCTTATTGTCCCCGACAGGCTCACATACAGACAGTGAGGATGCTGGCAATGCATCTCAGGCACCCCCTGTGCATATGAAAACAAGGGCACAGGACACAGAGGACACCCCCACAACATCAAGGGGCAAAGGCAGAAGGGTCCAGATGCAGAGTGTGAAACATCGGTGGAGCGCCACTTCCAAGACACAAGTTGCCACACCACCAACAACTGCCCCACCTCCGGAGGTTAACCCACCACCACCGATCCCAGCCACAGAGGGCCCACCCTCAGCTGCAGCTCGTTCCACCGGAGAGGCGGCAGCCACTGCCCCACTATCAGATGTTGAGGACACAACCGACTTCCACATGGAGAGGCACACCCCAACCCCCCCTGGAACCTCCGAGCCATCACCACAGCAGACACCTGGGTCTAATGTCACTGCCGATAAGAACATGGGAGCTTTTAGTAGCCCCCCAGTGGCTTCATCTGTTGACCTGGTAGCATCACAGGGCACAGCAGCCACACCACCAGAACCCAACACTGCCCTCGACCTGGCCAGCATCAGCCAGCGGCAACAGGAAATAACTGTGCTGGTTGGGCAGCATGTGGAGGAGGCTGCCTGTCTCAGGGCAGAGATTACGGAGACAGCAAGGCACTCCAGGGAGGGGATGGAGGCATGTACAGTCAGGCTGCGTGGGGAGATTATCCGAGTCAGGGAGGTCCTCACACGGATAGCGGACGCATTGGACCGCCAATTCCCACCACCACCACCAGGACAGTCTGCCACTTCCTCATCCGCCAGTTCGAGGCAGACAAGCCCCCTCCGCCGCTCCTCACGCACCACCAGGCGCACGTCTACGCAGCCTTCCAATGCTGGTGCTGGCAATGGCCAATAGGGAGTGCATGGTGAAGCCTCCGCGTGCATGGCTGGATGGAAACATTGTGGCAGACACATGTGGAACTGTTGTGTGGGGTGGGGGGAAGGGTGTTATGGGACTGTTGTGGGGGGTGGGGGGAAGGGTGTTATGGGACTGTTGTGGGGGTGGGGGAAGGGTGGTGGGATGTTTGGGGACATGCACATTTTCTTCTTTACGTTCCTTAATACACTGGTGTTTGAACAAAACACAGGCTTGGACTTCTTCATTGTGTATGTGTACTTTATTGACGCCATGGTCCATTGTGCGCTTCCAAACAGACACCAGTGCATTACTACACATATCCATGTGACAGTACGAAACCATGTTACTCAGAATATTTGGTTGATCAGATGCTGTCTCACAGCACGTCCCTCCTGGCCATCCCCTCTTGCATGACCTGCGTCCCCTTCACCTCCGTCCTCATCACCATCATCACCCTCATCAGGTGCTTCTATTTCAACGTCAAGGGGCAGTGGCACATTGCGTTTGATACACATATTGTGCAGTATTACACATGCCATGGTGATCTTGGCCACCTTCTCATGGCCATACAGGAGAGCGCCACCAGACCTGCTAATGCACCTAAACCGTGTCTTCAAAAGGCCAAAAGTCTGCCCGATCACAATGCGGGTACGGGTATGTGCACGATTGTATTCCTCTTCGTGCCTGTTCTGTGGGTTCCGTACAGGGGTGAGGAGCCACCTCTTCAGGGGATAGCCGGCATCACCTGTATGAGGGGACGAATGGGGTCCTGTTACTGTTCACCTCAAGAGCGGCCTATTCATATCACACAAATTGATTTTGCATTGTGATTGAAGTACACAATTAACAGCATACATGCAGATGGTCTGTGTGACTGCAATGTGCAAAGGTGAGCTCGACCCTGCAAGTAGACATGCCCCATTAATGCCTCCAACAGTAATTGACATGTCCTGGGTGAGGCCAGGTCTTAGGTGTCCCTGGGCCCAGGCAGATTTGATACCACACTGCTGGTGTTATGCCATTCCAACATTGATGTTCCCATGCTGAGAGGCATCACTTCAGTGGTGCAATAGGTGCGTGGTGCAATGCTATGGCTAGGGGTGATCCCTTTGCATGCTTTCAAGGGCACATTGCATTATTGATGTTGTGCTGGACTAATTCTGTATGACTATCTTGACGGCATGTATGACATTTGTGTATTTTGTGGCGTGGAATGTTGTGCAATGTGGATGTGGATGGATGTTTAATGTTTCTAGACCTGGATTGTCATCTATGTTGAGTAGCTTATACTTGCATGTCCGTTCATCTCAAGTACGTTGCGGCCTTCCCAGATGGACATTGGCGTACATCTGTATGTGCATTCGTCCGACGGACGACAAGCTACACCCATTTCGAGTATGTATATCTCCCCCCCCAATCACACCCAGTTGGAGTATGTATCTCTTCCCTCCCCCAATCACACCCAGTTGGAGTATGTATCTCCCCCCCCAATCACACTGCCATGTGCTTGCCCTGCTACTCACCAAGTAGCCACGAACGTTGTCCGGCTTGTCGCTCCATGTAGCGTGGGATAGTTGAGTTCCGCAGGACCATGGAATCATGGGTTGATCCGGGAAATCAGGCACAGCAATGTGTGATTATCTTGTTGGCGTCACATACCATTTGGACATTGATGGAGTGGAATTGCTTCCTGTTTCGGTAGACTACTTCATTGTGATGTGGGACGACCAATTCCACATGGGTACAGTCGATGGCCCCGATGCAACTTGGGATGCCTGCCAGTGAATAGAAGCCAACTTTGGTGTTTGCAATCTCCTGGGCAGTCTGTGGCATGAATATGTGTTCAGGTGCATGCTTCAGGGGGTCATCAAGTACCTGGTTCAGCGTGCGTGAGAATACTGGTTGTGAGATGCCATGCATCTGCCCCACTGTATGCTGGTAGGTGCCTGTGGCCAGGAAGTGGAGCACAGTCACCACCTTGAGTAGAGGGGGGATGGCAGTTCGGATGTCTATGAGGCTCACAATGTCGTTGTGTATCGTGTCCACGATGCTGGTGATGGTATCCCGGTCCAGACGGTACAGGGTGTGTATCTGCTCTGGGGTTAGGTTAAATGGACTGGCTCTGATCCTGGGGATTGGTGGGTGCCTCTGTGGTATGATTAGGTGCCGTGGTGGTGCTTGCTGTGCCTGTCTTGCCCTCCTCCTCCTCCTCCTCCTGTGTCTCCTCTGTGCTGCCTGTTGTTGTTGCTGCTGCGCTGCAATCATGTCCTCCAGCCCATGTAATGCTGCAAGTATTGGAACCATCTTGGTGTGGGAAGGGGTGTGGGAAGGGGTGTGGTGTGCTCCTTTTGAGCTGCCACAGTCTCCATTGCCTCCACCTGTGCTGATTGTGTCCACCTGTGGCAGGTGGGAACACTGCTCAGTTCTCTTAACGGGTGGTTCGCGATGGCGGTATTAGCGCCATGGCGGTAAGGGGTTTTGGGGGCTTTACCATGCCGCTATTGGCATGTCCACTTGCCTTGTGATGCTGTGCTATTAGCGGCATGGCGTTATTTACGGGATGGAGGGTCGCGCGCATCCGGACTGCCCGCTATTAGTGGCACCGTACTTAGCGGTGCCGCTAATAGCGGTGAGCCGGGTTGTAATTTGCATGGGGATTTAAGGTTACCGGTATTCCATTACCGGTAATGTTAAATCCCAACCGCCTACCGTGTAATGAGGCCCATTGACTTTACTTACATTTGTAACTATAGACCCAGCACACACTATCTTACAATAGGCTGCCGGAGGGAGTATCCCCTTTGTCTATCTTCTCATGTAACATTTTATGTTACCCTTTCTACAATTAATGGCTGTTGGCAGTGGTTTACTTTATACTCTCATTGAGTGTTTTTACTGCGGGCGGCAATTGCAGTTGCAGTAAAGCACCCATCGGTGCCCATTTTGTCAAAATGGCCCAGGTTTTCTTTTTTTGCCATTTCTTGTTGGAAAGGACCTTGTTGAGATTTACTCTGCGCGCCAAACCAGGTTTGGTCCCTTGGTTCATTTTGATTTTGGCGGGATTCACTGGTGAAGCCCACCTCTGGCTCCAGCGTGTCTGGCAGGGCAGGAAGCGAAGGGGGTGCCCAAAACTCCCTGTGTTTAGTATCATTTGTAACAGGAATGCACCCAAAGGTGATTGGCCGGCTGGCTGTCCTTGGAGGATAGCCACCCTACTGTGTGAGTGACAGCTAGGCTGCAAATGAATGGGAGAATCTTACATAAAAGGCAAGGTCTTTTGCAAGGAAGGCAGAGTCGACCAGTGGATGAAGGAATCCGAAGAAGAACTTGGAAGAGACGCTTGCTGCAACTCCTGGACCGTTGGTTTGCCCGGTGAAGCCCTTCTGCAGAGCTGAAGCTCAGAATTCGCCTCGACTAGAGAAGCCCTGCAAAGGACGACTTCTCCCCTTGGGTTGGTGGGACCAATCCACCCCAAGACAAACTCATCTGGAAATCCTCTCGGAGTTGACTGTACTTCCATTGCTGCTGCAGCAACCGTGTGCTAGGGAGAGGAACACCAGAATCGAGTGTATCATTTTTAAGTCAGACCTCAGCTCCAGGCAGATCCTCCGGACCCCCTCGAAGTAGGACTAACCAAGCCTGGGCCACCTCAACAGAGTGCTGGACCCCAGAAGCGAGGAAAGGCCATAAGGTATCCGAGAACCGCAGTGGTGCTATTCGCGAGAAGCTGAAACTGCAAAGTGCTGCTGATCTGAAGTTTGCCCATTTCTGCTGCCGACGTTCAAATCGTACTGCAGGAGTCCCCAGACTTCCTCCCTCTTGTCCCCACAACTGAGGGCCATGAACAACAGGATCTGCCTACTCAAAAAAACAGAAAAGTGATCAAGGTGGCTGAACGTAGTGTACACACCTCCTACAATTTTCACACAATAATTATCATGGTTTTAAATTGGGTAAACCAACAATAATTTTTGGGAAAGACAGAATTTTTCTTTTTTACCAAATGATTTAATGCTTAAAAAGTTGTTTTTGATAAAAAGTATTAACAGGATACTTATCAAATCAGGAACAATGGGCCTCATTACGAGTCCGGCAGTAACCGTGCCAGAAAAACCGGCAGGTTACCGCCGGACCCGTATTACCATTTCACCTCCATGATTCCCGGAATCACCAGGGCATTATGACCCCGGTGACCCGGGAATTCCGGAGGCGGAATTCTGTAAGTCCCCATTCCCATGGAGTCCCAGAGGACTCCATGGGGATGGGGACAATGGAAACACCGTCTCCGTCTATGACGGAGCCGGTGTTTCCATGTCCGCCTGCAGGCGGGTGGTGTAAATCCCGCCAGGTCAGACCTGGCAGGAGTGACACCTCCTGCCTGCAGGACTCTTTATCAGCTGGTCCGGAAAGAACGTTGGTGGCAGTTTTACCGCCACCGTTCTTTCCGGACCGGCAGGGTCGTAATGAGGCCCAATATCTCCAAATGATACATTATTGTTTACCCAAGCCTATGCACCTGGATCACAGTGCAAAACATATGTACACTCTTGTAACAGTTAAAGAACATATTGAGACAAATGAACATATAGACAAAATGTAACAGATTAATCAGACTTTTACAGTGTGTGTGTTAACACTGGGAGGGGAGTCGACACAACAGTGTTTCAGCCATTCATTACCTGCTCTATGTTGCTGAGGATTGGTTGGCCTTCATCAGGATGGGAAGTGAAAATATCACTTCCCACACACTGTAAAGGTTTTTGTAATGTGTTGCAATTTGCCTATATGTTCATTTGCCTCAATATGTTGAGTCAAATTGTTTGTTTACATAATTTGAAACCATGATAATTATCATGTGAAAACTGCAGGAGGTGTGTACATTACGTCAGCCACCCTGATCACTTTTCTGTTGTTTTTATTATTGACCCACCTGGGTAGATCAGGGCTTAGCCAGGAGCCCTTATTTTTACTAGGATCTGCCATACTACACCAGGAACAGAAGCCAGCTTGAAACAATTTCTTCAAACCTAAGGTACTGTAAACTAAGAAGCACTTACCTCTTGTTGTGTAGCATTGCTAGCTCTCAGTTGACACTGGCCTTGGCTGCCTTTTGCAGAATTGCTTGCAGCTTTGCCCTTCACAAGCCTCCCAGCTTGTGGGCCAACAGGGATTTCATTTTCTACAAAGATCTCTAAAATGTTTTGCAAGACCTTTTACTTACCTTCAAGAAGTGCTTAAGCTCCCCTAGACTTTGCTCAAGTGACATTGGCTGTCCTGGGTCCCTGAAAGACTCTTCTAACCTCTGACTTTATGTTTTAACTGTCCCTCCAAAAAGTCCTACATTCTTTACTTGTATAGGTGGGAAAGGGTTAATCTACCTTGTATTGGGGGGGTTCCAAAGTACTTACCAGTTTAAGAAACTTGTCAACCATTGTTCATTCCCTAACCTTTTTCTTTTGACACCAAACTCAGTATCGCTCTAAATGTACCAGTGATATATCAATGTCCACAGTGTCCTAGTTATTTAAGTCACCTCAGGGTGTAGGAAGTGTCTGTGTGCCATCCCAAATGGGTACTTACTGATTTATTGAAACTAAGAGTGTGTATTTCTGAAGTATATTTGAAGTGTTACATATGTGCTCCCTTCTAAAGAAGGCTTATTCAAACTGACTGTTAAATTAATAAATCATTGTTTAATCAAGAACCCTTGTGTGTAAGTGTAATTTGGATACTTGTCACTGTGAAACTCTATGTTGCAACCCTGCAGCTCACAGTAGCCCCTCTTGAGATAAGCCTGGCTGCTCAGTCACCCTACCAACTTTTGTAGTACATGCTTTTACCAAAGGTTGGGTTAACTATTGCCAAGAGGGCAAGTCTGGTGCAGTCTCCCACAGGGAACTGCATACAATCTTGCCTAACAAAGTAATACACCTATTTCATTTTAACAGTACTAGGCTGACATTTTATTAGAATTCTATGCTTCGTGGGGGCATACCGTGACGATAATGGCCCATCCTCGCTCTGGCCTTGGCAAGAGCTCAGGGTTGTTACCTGCAAGGTACGCAACCCTGAAGAGGGGGGTGATAGCTATTTGCACACTGTGGCTCAGTGCGGGTTGCAAATAGTTTTCATATTTATTGTCATTGGAGGCGGGCACCATGCCTTTTGTTCAATCCCATGGTGCAACCTGAACAGAAAGCTCCGGCCAGTGGGTAACTGGGTGGGGATTGAGGGAGACGGGGGAATGGGTGATGGATGAGTTTGGGCCGTGGGGGGATGGTGGGGTTGGTGGAGGAACATGGAGGAGCTGGAGGCCAGCACCAAAAAAACATGGGCATGCTGGGGAAAGAACTCAGGTCGCTGATGGAATGTGGACAGGACACTGGCAGTTCCCACCTGTGTTGGCAGCATCCTGATTGGTTGAGCTTCCTTCCCCGGGTGCTAATTGTATCTAACAAAGCCCTGCTGTATGTTGTGCCCCCCTTACCTGTATTCCTATTAACCCATTCATAATCATAATTTGCTTTTATATGGCGCTATGAACCCTCAGGCATCTAAGCACTTCTTATTATTGCCCACGGTGGTGTTCTCGTTTATCGACCTCAGAAAGATAAAAGGCTGAGTTTGACCCTGGCGGGATTCGAACCTGCTTTGGCAGGCTCTGCATGGATGTCAAAGCGAGCGCTATACTCACTGTGCTATCTGACCGGCTCCCTGTTGTTGTACCATGCTCCCCTGCTTCTCGAAGCTAAGTTCACGCTCTACAAATGCCCAAGATTAGTAAAGTAATTGAAACAAAGTTTGTCATAAAGGATTTGACGAATAATGAAATGTGGAAACACCAACCTCCAAGACTTCCACAGAATCTAGTAACTGCAATCTACCAAATCTCTCTACCCGTTTATCATTCACCAAAATAGTGGATTCACATTTCATACTTTTTGGAGCTCATTTATGAGTGCCCCGAAGCGTAAATAAAAGTGTTTAAACCTAGCCTAAAAGCTTTATCCCAGGTAAAATCCCTTTATTCCCTTGGCGATTTTCAACCTTTTTGCAGATTGACTTGGGCCCAGATGGAAGGACTGTTATCACCGCGCCTTCCCGCCCCGCCTACAAAATCCTCTTGATTTTACAGGAGTATCACACTTCTATGCTGGTGTAAAATCAGTGAAATCTTATGGAGTCGGCAGTTTTTTCACCTGCTAAAATATAGCAAAATAAAGAGCAAAAACGGGTGTGACAGTGATTTTGCCAGGGTTGCAACTTTCAAATGTGGACATTTGCATTGAGGATACATGTGCATGGAATTGTTATTATTAATATTAATATTAGAGTATTTATTGAAGTGTCAATGTTGGTGTTCCACTCCAAGCAATTACCACTTTATTGAAAATGACAAACTTTGTACAAAGAAGTTATTACTTTTGACTGTAACTAAATTAAGTAAATGACTACTGTTGTTACATCACATAAATACTGTTGGTGTTCTGTACAAAATGTACAGGTAGCCTGAAACACTATGTAGAGCCCGCCCTCCTCATTTTACTTCTTCATTAATGAACCAAATGAAATGTTGGTCTCACTTCAGAGGAAATGCAATTTTAGTTCACTTCAAAAACATGTCCAAATGACTTAAAGTGTATGTACGACAATATTATAACTCGGGAATCCTCTTTTCAAGTGCACTTCCTAGTGGAAATCACTCTTAGGGGAAGATTCTCAAAAATGAGGACAAATGAAAAAAGCGCAGAGAATTCACTTTTTTCATTTGCGCTCATTGCTGAAATGCGCAGGTCATCTTATTCTGAGGGAGCTGGATGCAGGCTGGGGCATCCCACAGGAATCCATGTTCAAATGCCTTACACCCTGTGTAAATGGCAGGAGCCATTTACACTTGTTTGCACTAATAATGGAAAGTAACGAATGTTTACCTGGGTCCGCCTGGATTTGCATACATTTATTGCGCTGCATAGTGCAAACAACGAAAACTGCACAACGGGGACTGTAGTAGGGTAACTGCCCTGCTGAGACCACTATTTTGAAAATGATCCCTTCTGTGTTTCTGACTTTTCCACAAACACGACTGTGTGGGCGCTCTTATAATACATATTGTTGTAGCGCTCTGCAGAGCCATTATACTCTGGTTTCCTAGTAACTGAAATAAACATTTCGAAGAGCGAAAGGTAGAGAGTGCAACTATCTGAGTGTAAGCTTGCACTGTGCACATGTTTTTTGTCTCCATTTTATTACAGTAGGCTAGTGCAGTATGTCACTCTGTGCTTCAGAACCTAATTAGGGGTCTCCAAACAGAGAGACATTCTGGTCACCTTAATGCTGATGTTGGTTGTTGATGCAGGTATGGCAAAGAGAAATGGAATTGTATCATTTTAATAGCCCAGTAATGCGGGAGTTATAGAGTACGGATGTTATGGGGGGGTTATGCACTATCCTATCTTAGTACGCGGATCAAAAGAGCATCCTTTAGGTGCACTCTACGCTCAAACAATGACGAGCTTTTGGAGCAGCCATGCTACCTGTTAAAAAAGGTTTGGAGGCTCTAGCTTTAATCCATGGGCTCCCAGTATCTGGAATGCTCTACCACAGTCACTTAGACAACTTCCTTTGGTTGCACAGTTCAGGAAAGGATTGAAGACCTATCTGTTTGATAGGGGTAATGACTAGGATCTTGACCATAAATCTCACTGTTGCGTCCCCGTCACTGTTAACTGTTGTTTTGTCTTGTGAGCGCCCTGAGGCCTATGGGCGTGTTGGCACAATACAAAAAACCAATAGATAGATACATAGTTATACGGTACACCTTCTGTGACATCAGATAAGCTGACACCATCAGACAAAGGGGCAATTTGGAATTCATATTTAGGCAACAACGGACTGGAGAGCAGGCTGTACAGACTGGTAACACCCAACCAGCCTATGGTAACGACTGAGCAAAGCGAGGGCCATAGGCGAGCGCAGCCGCACCATTGCTAGTGGGTACGGCATAACTCCTCCAAGTTCTTTAGTACCACTTACATGAATGGCTTTTATTTGTCTTAGTTAAGAGGTTTGCACCGAGAGAGCAAAACTGTTTAACGAGAAAGAAACTACAAACATGGCCACCATAAACAATGCTAAGGGGTCTATACAAAGAGTCACCTTTATATTACGGCAGAGACTGACAAGCGGAAGAGACTACTTGACACTGTAGCGACCCCTGGTCAACAAAGCTTTCAAAGTTAATTTTTCTTTTTAGTTTTGGCTGTTGGGTGGCTCACCTATACGCCCAAACTATTGCATTACAGTACAGATAGGGAGAAATGACAGTTGAGGAGGGACAGACAGGTTGTAGGTGTTCTTTGGTTATTTGCCCACCATTGACTGCCAATGTTCATGCATAGCCAGCTCTAGTTGTAGTAGAGGCAGATACAATTATAGGAGCAATAATGGGGCTCCGCAGCTGTGGTGGGTGGGATATTCTACTGATAACCAGGGGCTAATCCTGTGCAGTCCACTACTTTGCATCCACACAGCAGGCAAGGCTCAGTCAAGTCGATCTCTGTTCACTTTCACCTGCTCTCATCAGGGTCCCCTTTGCCCCCTCCTCACAGTCCTCTTTGCTTATCCAATCCACTGCAATCCATGCCCCTGTTCCCCCTAGGGTCCTTTTTGCTCTTCAGTAGATCCCCTTTTCCTTGCTTTACTTACACCCCATTTGCCTTTTAGCCTACCTCTCCATGGCCCCCCTTAGCCTGCCACAGCTCCTCTTCCAAGCCCCCCTTCATCCTGACCTACCTTCCTCAGTACCCCCTCAATTCAGAGGATGTTTAGTTTCTGGGAGAAATGCTAATCATCAGAAGTTGTGAACCACTCAAAGCTAAGCAGGCCAGTTAAGTCGTTGGCTTTGTCATGGGGGTGCATTGATATGCACTGGGCAGGCTTCTGTCCTCTGCTGCTGTATGATGTTTTTATTGCTGCCTGTTAATTAATTTTAAACACTCTGCTCTCAAAGGTGAAAGATTTGACAGGCTCTTGCTGTAGCAAGCCTTTCTCACTCTTTGCCCTGGGGGTGAGAGTCAGGGCAGAGAGCTGTTTTCTGCCTTCAAGTTCCTCCATTTTGGATTGACTGGCTCCGCCACTGACAACCAGGGCCTAATACTGGAGTGAAACGGGCAGAGGTCTGCACCCTGCATCCTCCACGCATCCCTAATGCTCCCAAACGCGACCACATCCCTATGTCCGATGCAGCTTCTATGGTGCAGCCACCCACGCAGCTTAGGGTTAGGATATGTGCTCCTCAACATAATCCGGGCTACCTGGGCCTCGGAGAGTGTCACAGCATGCTCCGTAATCTCGTAGTGATAAATGCCTTGGTGACGATGATCTTGCTGGAATTCTGATGCCTTTTTTCCTCCCAGAAGCCCCAGAAGCCAAGTGAAATGACGGGGTATGCACCTCTCAGTGGCCTCTGTTTCCCCTCTGTCTAAATGAAATTAGTTCTGGGCTCTCCAGGCAAATGTTTCCTTTGGGAGAGAGCTAGGAATAGGAAGGCTCTTTCTGCTGGCACAGTGGGGAAGAGTCAGAGAGCTGCATACCTGAGACATCTTCCCTCTTCGCTCACTTATTGTGTTCCCTAACGTCTAACTCTCTGCCAGACCCTTTTTCTTTTACTGCCACGCCCACCCAATTTTTATTTTCACCTCACCTCTCGACTTCCACCTGCTTCCCGCTCCATTATGCCTTCTCCTTTTTTTCCTTTCTTCTACGGCCCTTTGAAAAGGTCGGAAGGCCTACCTAAGCCTCATGAAGGAAATTGACCAACAAAAGATGCATTCCTAACGTATGGGAGGTGCTGTGAGATGAATAAGAAGGGGTGACGGGATGAATTGGTTGTTCAGGTGGCAAGGGTCTTGGAAAGTGTGTGCAAAGTGTCCAAGGGAAAGATGCTAAGTGGCAACTTGCATGTCACCCTGCAAGCTGAACCCTGTATAATTGAGCTGGTCTGGAAACCTGAGATGCATAGTTAAATATACATTTTTTGGCAGATAAGAGCCACCCGGCCTGGGCAGTCTGCTTATTTGCTTGCCTGCTGCAACACGAAAGACTCTACTTAGTTGCCGGCTCAGTCTTTGCACTTATATTACACATGTTGTGACTTACTTTGAACACTGTTGTCATCATTAAATGCTTTTGGCACATCTATTAATACAACGCATGCACCTATGTCTTCTCTGTTATGTGAACCTATTGTTTAACACAATATATCTTTGCATATAACTGTGATACATAACCAGCTCTAGTTGTAGAAGAGGCAGATAGAATCATAGGAGCAGCAATGGGGGCTCCGCAGCTGAGGTGCGTGTGATATGCTACTGATAACCAGGGACTAATCCTGTGTGTTTGCTAAA
The DNA here is from genome assembly GCF_040938575.1 of Ambystoma mexicanum. Classification (NCBI taxonomy): domain Eukaryota; kingdom Metazoa; phylum Chordata; class Amphibia; order Caudata; family Ambystomatidae; genus Ambystoma; species Ambystoma mexicanum. The sequence goes on along the minus strand of NC_090931.1, from coordinate 802,263,380 downwards.
GCTTGCAGTCCAGATGCAATGCACTACTTTGCATCCACACAGCAGGCAATGCTGGAAAGCAGTACTCAGTCCAGTTGATCTCTGAGCACTCTCTAAACAAAAAAAGGTTTCCTATTGTGGGCTCCATTCCACCTGCTCTCATCAGGGCCCCCTTTGGCCTCCTCACAGCTCCCTTTGCTTATCCCCCCCAGTGCAATACATGCCCCTTTCCCCCCTATGGCACCCTCCTCCCCCTAGGGCCCTCTTTGCTCTTCAGTAGATCCCCTTCACAAGCCCCCTTTTCCTTGCTCTACCTCCACCCCATTTGCCTTTTAGCCTACCTCCCCATGGCCACCCTTAGCCTGCCACATCTCCTCTCCCAAGCCCCCCTTCATCCTGACCTACCTCCTCAGTACCGCCTTTGCCCTGTCACAACTGCCCTCCAGATGCTTCCCTTTACCTTGCTCTATCTTCACAGCGACCCCTTGAAGCTGCTCCACCTAGACCTCTTTACTCTCAGTCTCCCTACCTAGCCAGCATAGTGTTTCCCCTATGTACCTTCTGCTACCCTCCCTTACCCATGGAACTCTTTTTAGTAGCACTGAACCTTTGAGGAGGCAGTTGGATACTTGTAACAGTACAAGGAGAGTAACCAGTGACTTCTTTTCAGATATGTGCCGAAGACAGGATTTGAATCGACATCTCCAGGGCCACAACACAAGCACTTAACCACCACAGCTGCTTGGAATTAGGTGGAGTGGGGGCCAGATGTTATATCCTCGCAGATGGGCGTGGAGGAGAAAGATATACATGCCCGAAAGCTACACCAACAAGCAGAGAGGCAAGAAGCACAGGTTATAAGTGCTTGGACTGAGCATGCAGGAGACCTGGGTTTAACCCCAGTCCTGGTATCTCCTTGGAGTTTTTTCTTTTTGATGGAATATGGGGATGTAACACTTAACCACTACACCACTGCAGTTGCTTGGAATTAGGTGGAGCGGAGGGCCAGATGTTATAGCCTCGCTGGTGGGCGTGGAGGAGAAAGATATACATGCCCGAAAGTTACTCCACTCCAACAAGCAGAGAGGCCAGTGGCACAGGTGATAAGTGCTTGGACTGGGAATGCAGGATACCTAAGTTCGAACCCCATATCAGGTATCTCCTTGAGTTATTTTGTTTTTTTAATGGAAAATGGGGATGCAAGGCACTGAGTGATCATGTCATACGTAATGCCCACCAATACCTGCATTCCCACTATCTGTTGTAGCTTTGGTTTATGCACTCTGGTCATGTTAACCCCCATAGATAAACTTGTCTCTCTGCTCCGAACTGACTGGAAAAAATGAAGGAAAAAAATTAAATCTATGGGTCACGCTTGATAAGATAATTGCACTGGGACTCAAACAGGACACCTTCTCGAGGTGCTGTGAGGTGACCACAGGCCCCTGCATAGCAAGCAAACCTGTATCAGCATCTTACAAGCAACTGAAAGTGTTGCATGCAGACTACACATGGGAAGCTGCAGTAGGTGCATTAACCCATTGGGCTGTTGACCCTCCTTCCTCTGAGAGCAAGAAACTGAATTTCCTTCATGCCTTCCTTTGGCACATTAGATCTATCTCTCACCCCAATTTAGAGGATGTTTAGTTTCCAGGAGAAATGCTAATCAATCATCAGGAGTTGTGAACAACTGAAAGCTAAGCAGGCCAGTTAAATCGTTGGCTTTGTCATGGGGTGTGCATTGATATTCACTGGGCAGGCTTCTATCCTCTGCTGCTGTATGATGTTTTTATTACTGCCTGTTAATGAATTTTAAACACTCTACTCTCAAAGGTGAACGATTTGACAGGCTGTTGCTGTAACCAGCCTTTCCCACTCTTTGTCCTGTGGGTTAGAGTCAGGGCAGAGGGCTGTTTTCTGCCTTCCAAAGCCTAAACCTGGAGTTAAACAGGCAGAGGTCTGCGCCCTGCATCCTCTAAGCGTCCCTAATGCTCCCAAATGCGACCACAGCCCTAAACGGGCACAGCCATATGTCTGATGCAGCCTCTATGGTGCAGCCACCCACGCAGCTTAGGGTTAGGATATGTGCTCTTCAACATAAGCCGGGCTACCCAGACCCCGGAGAGTGTCACAGCATGCTCCGTAATCCCATAGTGATGATGGCCTTGGTGACAATGATCTTTCTGGAATTCTGATGCCTTTTTTTCCTCACAGAAGCCCCAGAAGCCTATTGAAATGAAGGGGTGTGCACCTATCAGTGGCCTCTGTTTCACCTCTGTCTAAATGAAATTGGTGCTGGTCTCTCCAGGCAAATGTATCCATTTGTGAGAGAGCTAGGAATAGGAAGGCTCTTTCTGCTGGTACAGTGGGGAAGAGTCAGAGAGCTGCATGTCTGAGACATCTTTCCTCCACCCTCACTTATTGTGTTCCCTAATGTCTAACTCTCTGCCAGACCCTGTTTCATTTTACTGCCAACCCCCCTGATTTTTATTTTCACCTCACCCCTCGACTTCCACCTGCTTCCCGCTCCATTATGCCTTGTCCTTTTTTTCCTTTCTTCTACGGCCCTTTGATAAGGTCGGAAGGCCTACCTAAGCCTCACGAAGGTAAATCTACCAACAAGAAATGCATTCCTAACATATGGGAGGTGCTGTCATGATCACCTTCAGGGTTCCTAGCCTAGATCCAGGAGTTCAGGCCAGGGGGGGATTCATACTATAGATCAGCAGGTTATAGGTGGGTGTTAGCTTGGTACACATGGCATGCACACCATTGACAGCATTAATTCACCATAGACTTCCATAGAGATCAAATAGCATACCAATACCCTTAAAATGGCCGCCCTGTGGGTCGTGGGGATGTTTCAGCAGTGATCTACACATTGGACCTTGAGGACTACATCAGCCCCGCCTCTGCAATAACGTGTGCTTCACGTTAGGTTCGCTGACAGTGTTGTAACTCTACCGGCGCTTCTGCTCACAGAACCTGCGAAATCAAAGAAAAAGAAATATTAACAATTCTACAGCTTCACAGAATTATCTATAGACCACAGATAAGAATTACCTGATTGAAGATTTCTGCCGCCGCAGTATTTTCCAGTCGAAGTATTTTTTCGTCACAGTTCCACTTCAGCCTTCAGCCTCAGTTGGCAGTGAAAGCAACGTTCTGCAGTATTCTTTCTTTTTCCGAAGACCTGCAAATAAAAGTTACAATAGTTAATACAACAAACTTTAAGGAATTATTAGTTCATATGCGCAAACTTACCTGAAGCTTCATAGAGTTATACCTCACAGCTGAGAACCCCGCTTCGCCGTAGGAGATAGAAGTTTTTCTGACTAAACAAACTGACGCTGTGCAGCATTTTTTCTTCCCGATTACACACGCATACTTAACTCCGTCAAAACGCCTTGTCAGGTTACCGAAGACCTCACCATTTTTTGTGCGCTTCACCCATAGCGAACGCATACATTTACCTCAGGAAGGGGATTCATATTCTTTCCCTTGAAACTCAAAACTCTCCTTCCAAGGCCTTTTCTTCTGAGAATCTACAAAAGAAAAGAAGGATTAAGAAATCATTAAGAGAGATCTCTCCAATTTAGAAAGAAGATTAATTCCACAGGGGCATCAGTTTTTTCTTTTTTAGTTCTGTCAAGAGACTCATTTACATATTAAGACTCTTGCCTTCATCGGTTTCCATAGCCAACAGCACTTTGTCTTCAGAACCTCATCATCAACACACCCTTGTGTGATAGCAGGATGCAGAGCTCCCTAAACTCAAAACAAAGGTGAGGTGTGGGTTTAGGAATTAAGGGGAGTTATTATTAAAAGAGGAAGACAGATCTAGAGTTCTAGTAGTTCTCACATTTCTTATTAATCACAGCACCCTTTTGTTTGTTATTTCTTTTTGCATGATAGGGAGAAACCATTAAAACAACTGTGTAGCAGTTCAACAGGCATTGGGATCATTACGCTCCTGTGGAGTCCAGGTAAGCGTTACAGAACGCAAAGCCATACTTCAAAAAATACTCTGCCAGAGCGTAATGGAAACCACAGACATAGACAATTTGTCTCGGCTTCTGGGGTATTTACGGGCAGAGGTCCATGCAGCACGGTCAGAAACCAATTCCCTGAGGCGTGAGTTAGTGGTTTACAGGGAACGCACTGATGAATTGGGTTGCCAGTTATTACAAACACAAGAAGGGCAAGCCCCAATTCCATGTGGCCTTCCTTCAGTTCAAGGTTCCTCTCCAGGACCTCCTCTTCAGGTGTTTGTATCCGGAAAATTCCATTAGCCCCCCAGAACGATTTATGGGGGATCCAAAGCATTTTGCAGTATTTATGAATCAATTTAACTTGCATTTCTTGAGTAGACCAGGAGTTTTCCCCTCAGATCAGTCTAAGGTGGCATTTGTGTTATCCTATCTGGGTGGGCATGCTGCACACTGGTCTATTCCCTCGGTCAAACGGGATGACCCTTTACTAAGAAACTTTCCTGGCTTTCAACAAGAATTAGAGAAGCTTTTTGCCCGTCATACTCAGGGACAAGCCTTGGATAATGAGTTGCTTTTCTTACGACAAGGCAGTCAAGAACTGCTGGCATATGTAGCCTCATTAAATCGATTAGTAGCAGAAACTAATTGGCTAGAAGGGAAGAGAACAGCTCTCTTTTATCGAGGTTTACGAGGAGAACTCAAAGACATATTGGCTCAGGTTGTGAACCCCCCTACAGGTTGTGCTGAATTCATAGAGCTCACTATACAACTGGACCATCGGCTGCAAGATCGACGAATAGACCATTCCATATCAGAAAATAGATCATTCTATGTACGTCCAAAAGAACTTCGTAATCGCCATGTAACTGAAATTCATCCATAGCCAATGCAATTGGAGATTGTACGGGCTGTATTTCAAAAGAGCAAAGAGAGAAGAGTAGACAACAGAATTTGTCTCTATTGCGGTTCAGCTGGACATCACCTTCGTAACTGCCCGGTGAAACCTCCTTGGAAACCAGTGGGAGCCTTGGACAAGGCTGAAAAAGGAGAAAAGAAAGAAGAGCTGACAGAAAACTCCAACGCCGACAGGCTTAGAGGTCGGCTTGTCGAGCCAGAAGAAGGAATTTCAGATCTCTGTTTTCGTTGTGCCCGTTATCCTAAGTAGTAACCTTCAACCTTCCAAGGTGCATGCTCTAGAAGCCTATGTGGACAGTGGTGCGATTGGGAACTACATGGATCACGAACTCACAAGCAAGATTGGTATTGCTATGAACACCAAGCCTGTTGTGGAGAATGTCACAGCGGTAGATGGTACTCAGCTAATATCAGGACCATTGATGATGTGTACTGAAGTTTGTACCTTTCTTTGCCAGGATGGACATCGAGAAAATAATTTTTGAAATTCCATGATTAGAGGAAGATTGCAAAAGCTCATGTTACAGTCAAGAGGAAAATTCAGGAAACGAGGTCCAAGCGGTCTTTAGAGAAGGCCTCACATTAGGATTAATAGGAATTTTACCACCAGAGTATCAAGACTTTCAGGAAGTATTTGAAAAAGAACAGGCCAACGTTTTGCCACCACATCGGCCCTATGACTGCCAAATTGATCAAATACCAGAGTCTCAAACCATGTGTAGCAGGATCTATGCCTTCACCGAGCAAGAGAATATTCATTTGAAGGTGTATCTGGAAAAGTACATTGCAAATGGTTTCATTCGACCATCAAAGTCACCTGTAGCCTCTCCTTTGTTCTTCGTGCCAAAGACGGAAGGAGACCTTCGCACTTGCATAGATTATCGTGCTTTAAATCAGATCACACTAAAGAACAGATACCCACTTCCACTTATTCCAGTGCTAATGGACCAAGTCAAAGATGCAAAACATTTTACAAAACTAGATCTGCTGGGAGCTTACCATCTGGTAAGAATTAAAGAAGGGGATAAATGGAAAACCACCTTTCATACTAGGTTTGGATTATACGAGTACCAAGTGATGCCCTTTGGCCTATGCAATGCCCCAGCTGCTTTTCAGAATTTCATGAACTATGTTTTACGCAAATTATTAGATGTGTGTGCAGTGGTGTACATTGATGATATCTTAATTTATTCAGCCTCCGCCCAGGAACACATGGCCCATGTTAGAGCACTACTTACAAAGTTGCTGCACCATCAGTTGTATGTTAAATTGTAAAGATGCTCATTTCATGTTACCTCAGTGTAATTTTTGGGATGAGTTTTGTTACCATTGGGAATTCAGATGGACAATAGAAAGGTAGAAGCAGTGTTAACCTGGCCTTCCCCTACGTCGGTGAAAGGAGTCCAAAGTTTCCTGGGATTTACCAATTTTTATCGGCGCTTTGTTTCAGACTTTTCTCAGTAAGTCCACCCAATAACTTCGTTACTACGAAAGCATAATAAATTTGCCTGGACTCAGGAAGCAGAAAAGGCCTTCCAGACTTTAAAGAATAAATTTACAACCGCTCCGGTGTTAAGACATCCACAGCCAGATTTAGCGTTTGTGGTAGAGACCGAAGCTTCCAGTGCTGCTATGGGAGCAGTATTGTCCCAAAAGGATATGGAAACAGGGCAATTGCACCCAGTGGCTTTTTGGTCCAAGAAATTCTCAGCAGCAGAGTTAAATTACACCATCACAGATAAATAATTACTAGCAATAAAGAACGCCTTTAAAAATGGAGACATCATTTATTAGGGGCCTGTCACTCCATCACAGTTCTTACTGACCATAGAAACCTACAATATCTACGCAATGCAAAAGCTTAGTCCTCACGACAACTCAGTTGGGCATTGTTTTTCGCAGAATACGATTTTGTCATAACCTACCGCCCTGGAGTACCTAATGGCAAAGCAGATGCCTTGTCAAATTTCGGGGGAGGGTAAGGATGTGCAAATCAGTCAGGATCCAGTGAGTATTATTCCAGAACAGAAGATGCTGGGAGTCACTGGATTTTCTGAAAAAGATCTGAAGTCACAGATTCGGCTTTGTATGACCACTTCCGAGTTAGAGGCCTGGGAATCAAAAGGTTCTAAATTTTCAATCCAAGAGAGTCTACCATACTTCCAGTGTCATCTTTATCTACCCACACAGGAATTACAAACACAAGTTATAACAGATTATCATGGAGCAATGATAGAAGGTCATCCCGGAATTGCCAAAACATTAGCTAAGGTTAAAAGACATTTTTGGTGGCCTACTTGGCACAAGGATATCATAGATTTCATCCAAACTTGTGGTATTTGCCCCCAAAATAAAAGTTCAAAGCAGAGACCTGCAGGACTCCTTCAACCTTTCCCCATTCCACCGACACCTTGGCATGCCACATCAATGGATTTCATCACAGAGTTACCTCCTTGTTCAGGTTATAATACAATTTTAATGGTGGTGGATTTATTTTCCAAAATGGCCCATTTTATTGCTTTAAAAGGACTCCCATCGGCATCAGTCTTGGTTAAAGGTTTTCTGGAAAACATTGTACGTCTTCATGGATTTCCGTTAGTAGTGATCTCTGATAGAGGGAGTCAATTTGTATCTCAATTCTGGAAAAGGTGTTGTGAGATAGCTAAAATAGAAGTGCATTTGTCTACCAGTCTGTCGTGATCGCTATGGCCAATGAGGGTGAGCCGGCTCAGAACCACCAACAACCGTAGACCGAAGACAGAAAAACCTTTCTTCCAAGAGCGCGGCCTGCAGGGTACAAATGATACCTGTCAGGCCAGGGGCTTGAGCGAAAAGTCAAGGAGCAGTAACAAGGCTAGAGGGAAGGAAAACAATAACACAGCATAAATACCAAAAAACTCCGGTCCAACATTCCGCAACACACCAAGTCGTCCCACTCTTACCTGCTGAGGAGAATGTGAATAACCTACGTATCTTGTGAGAAGGAGTAGCAGAAAGGGAAGAACAAGGTCCCAAGAAAGTCTTGATCCAAGTGCAAATGTCCCAATAACCTAACCCGAACGGCACGAGGGCGCGTCTAAGAAGTCCCAACAAATCCAAGTGGAATAGAAAGCAGGTAATCCAGGCGGGCTGCTGGTGGGTGACCCAAGAGGAGAGAACAGCAGAGCGTCCAGGGGTCACTGAGGTATCGTAATGCAGCAGGTAGGTAACCAGAGTAGACTACAGCAGAGCGTCCAGCGGTTACCAAATGACGATTGTGCAGCGGTTGAATGGCCGGGGTGGAATGTAGCAGAGCATCCAATGGTCATAAGAAGATTGAGGGAGGTAGCAGGGAAACACATCGCAGCTAAGTGTAAAAAGGGACTATTTGTCGGAAGCAACATTGGTCCCTATATAGGTGCCGGGGAGTAGAATGGCAGTGGGAGGAGAAAACAGGACAGCGCACCCAGCGAGGAAGGAACCAAAGTACCGCGTTAGCAGGTGTGTAGAAAGTTAGTGTACAAGCAAAAAGTAAAGCTGGTACTAATATTTCTGTAAACAGCGAACAAATCCAAGGGTAAGAGAAGGCACAGCGTCGGGAGGGAATCCGGAGGTACGATAGCCAAGGAAGTCAGCAGTTGGGGAAAAGGGGACCAGGCATCAGAGACCAGATACAGAACAGGCGATGGCAGTCCTTAATCAAACCAAAAATCAGGATACCAGGAAGTGAAGAATACGGATGCGACTTAACGTGACAAGAGCAACACAGTTAAGGAGCACCTGAGGAACGTTTCTCACTGCTACTAGTAGTGTTTCCTACTGGAAGTCGGGAGGTATGTCGCTTCCGCATCACGTGACCGTGTTTAGACAGGGAATGCTGGATGATGTAGTTCTTTTGCGCTTTCCGCGGTAACAAGCACAACGGCAACCTCCAATTGTTTTTGATCCCACGGCTATACGGGGGAATCGAACACCGAGACATGACAGTACCCCTCCGCAAAGGACCACTACCCCGGGCATTACGCAAACGTTCCGGCCAAAATGTGCGCAATAAACGTGAGGCATGAATATTAGAGGCGGGTTCCCAAGTCCTGTCCTCCGGGCCATAACCCTTCCAGTCTACTAAGTATTGGCGAACACCAGAGCGAAGCCGAGTATGCAGAATAGCGTGGACCTCATATTCCTCCTCACCATGCACCAATACCGGGGCAGGGGAGACAGAGAACCGGGTGCCTGGCAGACAAGGGTGGAGGAGAGAAACATGGAAAACCGGGTGCAGCACTCGCCAACGCGCCAGAATATCCAGACTGACAGCAACCGGATTGAGGCAGCGTATGACCTTGTATGGGCCCACATAACAAGGTAACAACTTGCGCTTTCCACGGATGGATAGTTGTTTCGTTCACAACCACACTAGATCACCAGGATGGTAAATGGGAGCAGGAACACATTGTTTATCCGCCTGCCTCTTAGCACGTGCCTGAGCAGTGGGGCAGATGGGCGGAAACCGCTGATCGGACATTCACCAAAGAATCTCGTATGGATTTTGTTGCTGGTACCTGTTCCAGAGAGGACATAGTGAGAGGGAGAACCCAGGGATTCTGCCCATACAAGGCATAGAAAGGAGAACAACCCACTGAAGAGTGTCTGGAGTTATATGCGAACTCCGCGGCCCCCAAAACCGACAACCAATCCGATTGATGTTGCAAACAGAGACAACGTAAATATTGTTCCATAGTGGCATTGGTACGTTCAGTTTGCCCGTCGGTCTGTGGATGGTAGGCTGAGGAGAGGCGTGCGTCAATGCCCAAAGAAGTTGTTAAAGCACGCCAACAGCGAGACGTGAATTGAGACCCTCGGTCTGATATCATCACTGCAGGGAGTCCAAAGTACCGTACTACATGGTCAAAAAACAAAGCCGCTACCCGAGTGGCCGTAGGAATACCCTGACAGGGTATGAAACGGGCCATTTTGGTAAAAACATCTGCCACCAATAATATGGTGGACATGTTTTTCACAGCAGGTAACTCAACCACGAAATCCAGGGTCACAGTGTGCCAGGGGCAAGGTGGTAAGGGCATTTGCATCAACAACCCCACTTGTATTCCGGTTTGTCTTTTGCACTGTCGAGAGACATAATGGTTCACATCCTCTTTCATTCCAGGAACACCAACGCTGTAACAGGCCGTAAGTCTTGGCCTTGCCTGGATGTGCGGCTAATCGGGAATGATGAGACCATTCCAAGGCGAGTTTTCTGGAACGGACATCTGGGAGATATAACAACCCCTTGATGTATGGAAGTCCCGCCACCAATTGAATGCCTAGGCCGTCTAGAAGGGAAGGGTGATCCATGGCCCATTGTTTTAGTTGGCTTAGGAGAGAATCAGAGACCGAACAGACACAGACCACCGACCCAGTGGGTAATATAGTAGGCTGTGGTTTGGGAGTATCTACGTCCACACCAATGCAGGACAAGGCATCAGCCTTACCGTGTAAAGGACCGGGCCGGTAAGTGACTGAAAAATCAAACAGGGAGAAAAACAAATGCCATCGTACTTGGCGGGCGTTGGTACACTTGGCTTGAGACAGAGCCTGTAGGTTGCGATGATCAGTGTACACGATAACAGGATGGCGGGCGCCCAAAAGATGATGTGTCCATTCCTAGAACGCGGCTCTGATAGCCAATAATTCTCTTTCCATGATGGTATAATTGCATTCGGCAGGGGACAGAGCCCTGGAATAATATGCCACTGGGTGTAATCGCCGTGTGGAGGGACAAACTTGTGAGAGAATGGCCCCCACAGCGATGGCAGATGCATCCGCCTCCACAATAAAAGGAAGAGACGGGTTGGGATGTTGCAGGACAGGGGCAGAAGTGAAAGCCTCTTTGAGCATCCGGAAAACCTCCTGGGTTTGTTGATCCCAACAAAACGGGACAGACGGACTCGTAAGCCGAGTAAGTGGAGCTGCTATTTCGGAAAAAGAGGCAATGAACCGCCTGTAAAAATTGGCAAAGCCCAAGAATGATTGAAGAGCTTTCACAGTAGTCGGGGCGGGCCAATATAATACGGCTTGTACTTTAGAGGAGCACATGTGTACCCCTTGGTCTGATATTCAGAATCCTAAGAATTCCACTGAAGTGGTGTGAAAGACACATTTCTCCAGTTTGGCGAACAATGAATGTCCCCGAAGGCGTTGCAAAACAGAACTGACATGTTGCACATGATGTGGTACTGTGTCAGAAAAAATCAAAATATCGTCCAGATAGACCACCATGTAACAGTCCAACATGTCGTGGAAAATGTAATTGAGAAAGTGCTGGAATGTGGCAGGGGCATTGCACAGGCCGAAGGGCATGACAAGGTATTCGTAAAGACCAAACTTGGTTTTGAAAACGGTCTTCCATTCATCGCCCTTCCTCATACGTACAAGATTGTACGCACCCCTTAAATCTAACTTGGTAAACACCGAAGAAGAGGACAGTTTATCCAGCGATTTGGAAATGAGAGGTAACGGGTATTGGTTCTTGATAGTGATCTTGTTGAGGGCGCAGTAGTCCACGCAGGGACGAAGATCCCCCTCCTTCTTGGGCACAAAGAATATCAGGGAGGTCGCTGGGGACTGGGAATGTCTGATATGTCCCAACCGCAGGCCTTTGTCTATGTACTCCTGCAGACAATCTCCTTCTTTTTGAGCTAGGGAGTATATACGACCATGGGGAATTACCACCCCGGGTACTAGGTCTATAGGGCAGTCATAACTCTGATGAGGCGGAAGTTTTTCTGAGAGGCCCTTGTCAAAAAAAGCCTGTATTCCGAATACACCATGGGCAGCTCCGGAGCAGGGTTGTGTAATGTGACACTTATGGAAGGAACGTTGGCCCCCATTGCTAGACAGGGTGAAAGTATTGCCATAGGATGATGTTGCAAACATTGTTTGGCACAATAGTCAGATGTAAACTGCACCGTTTGTTGGACCCAATCAATGACGGGGTTATGCCTTTTTAACCATGAGAGACCAAGTATCACCCCGAGCTGAGGGGTAGAAATGAGATCAAAATAAACTCATTCAGTGTGCCCCTCAGAAGTGGACATATGTATAGGGCCCGTATGTTCGGTGATCTGTCCTGAAACAAGGCATGAGCCATCCACTGCTTGTACCTCCTCAGGTCTGGTTTTCAGATATGTAGGCAACCCACGTTGTTTGGCCAGATGCACATCCATGAAATTGCCACAGGCGCCGGAGTCCACTATGACCGGACAAGAGAAGGAGACAATGGGTGAAACTGTAGAAAAACACATCAGCAAGTAAATATGGGATGACAGAGAAGAACCACCCGAACCGTCTGTAGGTACACTCATCCTTCTGGTTCGGTTCAAGGACGAGTCCTGGCGTTTCCCGCCATCTTTACTGGTCTTTTAGGGCACACGAATGTAATGGCCAGCCTGGCCACAATAGAAGCACAAATTATTTGTCGCCCGTCTCTCTCGCTCTGCTGCAGTTAGGGGGCCTCTGGTGGCCCCAATTTGCATGGGTTCTACATCTCCTAATGAACTAGGAGCAGATGGGGTTGATTTAGTGGGACGTAAGTCGGGGACTCAGCGTTCTCCCTGTCGGAGACGTGCGTCTACCTGTAAGAACAAGTCTACCAATTCAGAAAACACCGAAGGAATGAACAGTACAACAGCTAATGTGTCCTTTCATTCCTCGGATAACCCTTTTTAGAATACTGCAGCTTTCTTTTGTCCGGGCCATGTTGTCTCTGCAGCCAGCTGATTAAAGTGAGCGAGATACGGTAACAGTTCCTGTTTACCTTGAGTAATATCAAGGAACTCCAAATCAGATGCCTGAGCCTTATACCGGGCATCAAACATGGCATTCATGGCTTGTATCAGGGCCTCAAAGTCATATAGGGCTGGGTCGTCAGCCTCCAAGAGTGGATTGGCCCAGGCTGCGGCCGTGCCACCTAAATGCGATAAGACAAAAGCTGCCTTAGTTGTTGCATCAGGGAAGATTAAAGGCCGACAGAGGAAATGTAACCGACATTGACCGGATAGATGTCCGGTACGTTCTAGGGTCTCCCATAAAACGTTCCGGCGGAGCCAAGGGAAACGGCCCAGGAAGAACCAATGGAGTCGGAGCAGGAGATGGGGTTGGTTGGACCGGAGGGGCTGCGGCAGCCGCAACATCCCCAAATTCCTCTTCTGGAGGAAGAGGCTGTACAAAACTTTGTAAAACACCCATACGCTGATGTAGCGTTGCATAGGCGGATGCCATATCGGTACGGAGGGCAGAAAAGCTTGTATAAGTGCAGCCATGGGATCTGCTGCAGTTTCCATGCTGCCAAAAAAAGGGGCTCCTTATTCTGTCGTGATCGCTATGGCCAATGAGGGTGAGCCGGCTCAGAACCACCAACAACCGTAGACCGAAGACTGAAAAACCTTTCTCAAAGAGCGTGGCCTGCAGGGTAGAAATGATACCTGCCAGGCCAGGGACTTGAGCGAAATGTCAAGGAGCAGCAACAAGGCTAGAGGGAAGGAAAACAATAACACAGCATAAATACCAAAAAACTCCGGTCCAACACTCCGCAACACCCCCAAGTTGTCCCACTCTTACCTGCTGAGTCAGAGGATAATGTGAAGAACCTGCGTATTTTGTGAGAAGGAGTAGCAGAAAAGGAAGAACCAGGTCCCAAGAAAGTCTTGATACAAGTGCAAATGTCCCAACAACCTAACCCGAACGGCACAAGGGCGCATCTAAGAAGTCCCAACAAATCCAAGTGGAGTAGAAAGCAGGTAGTCGAGGCGGGCTGCTGGTGGGTGACCCAAGAGGAGAGAACAGCAGAGTGTCCAGGGGTCACAGAGGTATCGTAATGCAGCAGGTAGGTAACCAGAGTAGAATACAGCAGATCCTCCAGCGGTTACCAAATGATGATTGTGCAGCGGTTGAATGGCCGGGGTGGAATGTAGCAGAGCGTCCAATGGTCGTAAGAAGATTGAAGGAGGTAGCAGGAAAACACACCGCAGTTAAGTGTAAGAAGGGACTATCTGTCAGAAGCAACATTGGTCCCTATACAGAATGGCAGTGGGAGGAGACAACAGGACAGCACACCCAGCGAGGGAGGAACCAAAGTACCGCATTAGCAGGTGTGTAGAAAGTTAGTGTATAAGCGAAAAGTAAAGCTGGTACTAATATTTCCGGAAACAGCGAACAAATCCAAGGGCAAGAGAAGGTGTGGCGTCGGGAGGGAATCCAGAGGTACGATAGCCAAGGAAGTCAGCAGTTGGGGAAAAGGGGACCAGGCGTCAGAGACCAGATACGGAACAGGCGAAGGTAGTCCTTAATCAAACCAAAAATCAGGATACCAGGAAGTCAAGAATACAGATGCGACTTAACGTGACTAGAGCAACACAGTTAAGGAGCACCTGTGGAACGTTTCTCACTGCTACTAGTAGTGTTTCGTACTGGAAGTCGTGAGGTACGTCGCTTCCACATCACGTGACCGTGTTTAGACAGGGAATGCTGGATGATGTAGTTCTTTCCGCTGTAACAAGCGCCACAGCAACCTCCAATTGTTTTTGATCCCACGGCTATACGGGGGAATCGAACACCGGGGCATGACACAATCACCATCCACAAACTGATGGTCAAACTAAGAGAACAAATCAGACCTTAGAACAATACCTCCGGTGTCTTCTCCACCAAAAAGATTACGATTGGGTGGAGGTGCTCTCAGTAGCGGAGTACGCTTATAACAATTCCGAGCACGCTTCCACAGGACACACTCCGTTCTACGTCCTTAATGGTTGCCATCCACGAACCTTGACCTTTGATCCACTAGAACCTTTAGAGATGCCCGCGGTACAAAGTCTTCTTGAGAACATTTCGCAAGTTCAGAAGGAAGTCTTAGAGCATTTAACTGTTGCAAAAGAGAGTCAAAAGAAATTTGCTGACAAACTCTAAAGAAAACCTCCTGATTATCAAGTGGGAGAAAAGGTATGGTTAGCTTCCAAACATATTGCTCACAAGGGGCTGCTTAAATTTCAACCTAGATATCTGGGCCCGTTTTCTGTGGAAGCGGTCATCAATCCTGTAGCGCTACGATTAACACTACCACCTCACATGCAAATTCATTAAGTGTTCCACATATCTTTGTTAAAACCAATGAGCCCAGGAACCCGGCTACAACAAAAATATCCCAAACCTATGATTGTAGATGGAGAACCTGAATTCCAAGTGAAATAAATCTTAGATTCCAAGATTTTCAGAAGAAAATTGTTTTACTTAGTGGATTGGAAGGGTTTCGGCCCACAAGACAGAACTTGGGAACCAGTTCTACTATCCATGCTCCCCAATTACTTTAAAAAAATCATCAGAATCATCCAGACAAGCCTGGGCTGGAGGGTTCATCCTTGGGAGGGGCCTTGCGGGGAAAACTGCCATGATCACCTCCAGGGTTCCTAGCCTAGATTCAGGAGTTCAGCCCAGGGGGTTCATTGTATAGATCAGCAGGTTATAGGTGGGTGTTAGCTTGGCCCACATGGCATGCACAACATTCACAGCATTAAGTCACCATAGACTTCCATAGGGATCAAATAGCACACCCATACCCTTAAGATGGCCACCCTGTGGGTCATGGGGAAGTTTCAGCAGCGATCTACACATTGGACCTTGAGGACTACATAAGCCCTGCCTCCGCAGTAACATGCGCTTCGTGTTAGGTCCGCTGACAGCAGTGTAATGTTGCTGGCACTTCTGCTCACAGAACCTGCAAAATCAAAGAAAAAGAAATATTAACAATTCTACAGCTTCACAGAATTATCTATAGACCACAGGCAAGAATTACCTGATCGAAGATTTCCGCCGCTGCAGTTTTTTCCAGTCGAAGAATTTTTTCGTCACAGTTCCAGTTCAGCCTTCAGCCTCCGTTCGCAGCCGGAGCAACATTCCGCAGTATTCTTTTGTTTTCCGAAGACCTTCAAATAAAAGGTAAAATAGTTAAAACAATGAACTTTACAGAATTATTAGTTCATACGTGCATACTTACCTGAAGCTTCATACAGTTATACCTCACAGTTCAGAACCGCGCTTCGCCGTAGGAGATTTTTAGAAGTTTTTCTGACTAAACGAACTCACGCTGTGCAGCGTTTTTCTTCCCGATTACGCGTGCATACTTACCTCAGTCAAAACGCCTTGTCAGGTTACCGAAGACCTCACCATTTTGTGTGCGCTTCACCCATAGCAAACACTTCAATTTACCTCAGGAAGGGGATTCATATTCTTTCCCTTGAAACTCAAAACTCTCCTGCCAAGGCCTTTTCTTCTGAGAATCTACAAAAGAAAAGAAGAATTAAGAAATCATTAAGAGAGATCTCTCCAACTTAGAAAGAACATTAATTCCACAGAGGCACCGTTTTTTCCTTTTTAGTTCTGTCGAGAGACTCATTTACATATTAAGACACATGCCTTCAGCGGTTTCCACAGTCAACAGCACTTTGTCTTCAGAACCTCATCATCAACGCGCCCCTTTGTGATAGCAGGATGGAGAGCTTCCTAAACTCAAAACAAAGGTGAGGAGTATGGGTTTTTAGAATTAAGGGGAGTTATTATTAAAAGAGGAAGACAGATCTAGAGTTCTGGTAGTTCTCATATTTCTTATATCAATCACAACACCATTTTGTTTGTTATTTCTTTTTGCATGATAGGGAGAAACCATTAAAGCAACTGTGTAGCAGTTCAGCAGGCATTGGGATCATTACGCTCCTATGGAGTCCAGGTAAGCGTTACAGGTGCTGTGAGACGAATAATAAGGGGTTAAGGGGGGGATTGGGTTGTTGAGGTCGGAAGGGTCCTGGAAGTTGTGTGCAAAGTGTCCAAGGGCAAGATTCTTGGCAGATAAGAGCCACCAGGCATGGGCAGTCTGGTTATTTGTTTGCCTGCTGCAACACCAAAGACTCTACTTAGTTTCCTGCTCAGTATTTGCACTTACATTACACATGTTCTGACTTACTTTGACCACTGTTGTTATCATTGAATGCTTTTTGACACATCTATTAATACAACGCACACACCTATGTATTCTCTGTTATGTGAACCTATTGTTTAACACAATACATATTTGCGTATAACTGTAATACATAGCCAGCTCTAGTTGTAGTAGAAGCAGATAGAATTATAGGAGCAGCAATGGGGGCTCCACAGCTGAGGTGGGCGGGATTTGCTACTGTTTGCCTAAGCATGCAGTCCAGCCCCCTTTGCCCTCCACACAGTCCCCTTTGCTTATCCCCACCCACTGCAATCCATGCCTCTTGTTCCCCCTATGGCACTCTCCTCCCCCAGGGCCCTCTTTGCCAGTCCATAGATCCTCTTCACAAGCCCCCCTTCTCCTTGCTCTGCCTCCACCACCATATGCCCTTTAGCCTCTCCCAGGCCCCCCCTTCATCCTGACCTACCTCCTTAGTAACCCCTTTGCCCTGCCACAACTGCCCTCCAGAAGCTATTCTTTACCTTGCTCTATCTTCCCAGGGACCACTTTAAACTGCTCTCTCTAGACCTCTTTACTCTCAGCCTCCCTACTTAGCCAGCATAGTGTTTCCCCTATGTACCTTCTGCTACCCTCCCTTACCCATGGAACTCTTTTCATTAGCACTGAACCTTTGAGGAGGCAGGTGGATACTTGTAACAGTACAAGGAGATTAACTGATGACTTATTTTCAGATATGTGCTGAAGGCAGGATTTGAACCGACATTTTCAGGGGCACAACGCAAGCACTTAGCCACTACACCACTGCAGCTGCTTGAAATTAGGTGGAGTGGGGTGCCAGATGTTATAGCCTCGCTGGCGGGCGTGGAGGAGAAAGATATAAATGCCCGAAAGCTACTCCAAGAAGCAGAGAGGCCAGTGGCACAGGTGATAAGTGCTTGGACTGGGTATGCAGGAGACAATATAACACAATGGACCAGTGATAGAGGATGAGACCGTGCTCTTACTCACTTTTTGATTTCACAAAGCATTATTTTATTACAAACAATCTTAAAAAAAGATATATTATGTCTATTCCAAATATCTCAAAAAAAATTCACACATTTTTGCTCACATTTCATTTTCCTATCATTCATACTCCCCTATCAGCCAGCTGTCTTGGTTTTATAACATGATCGTTTACGACCTATCACTATCCACAATGGTATTTTTACAAAGTATTGTTCCCTTCCTTAAATATAGGTGGCTCTATCTGTATATCAACATTCCAACAGATTTAGGTCGATGCGTGTTTCGGTTGTCAAAGCAGAACATCACAAATTGTGTCCTTTTGTTGACGCAACTTTCCTCAGGACAAGAACGCAGTACCAATTGTGTCTTGCTTCCTATATACTGGGGTGAGCCACACCATCTATAAAAACAATAAAGCCTATTATCATCAATTTTTTCTCCTGTGTCATCCTCACTTGGGTATGCAGTGATAAAATCGAGGCAAAAATATCACCTGTGCATAAAATCGCAGCAAAAATGCTGTGGTTCGGCCCGGTAAAGGTGTACCCCATTATACCAATTAAGGGGAGCGGGGGTTGTGGGGGTGTCCCTTGCTCCCCTTAAATGGTTTAATGGGTCCGGGGGTTGCGGGTGTGTCACCCTTATCCTTTACATGGATTGCGGCGGCAAAACCACAGCCTTTTTGCCGTGATATTTTGTGTCCACAGCAATTTTTGCCGTGATTTTAACACATGGAACCCTCACTTGTTCAAAATCACTATTATTGTGTGATCTAATAACTCTCCAAAGTAGTTATACATATCTGACTCACCTCCACATGTAGCTCATGGAGGAGGTACAGATGTTATGGACAAATCCCAAACAGGCTCTCACAATCAACCAATTTTGTGGGACTTGGCCTGCAAAAAAGGGGGAAACCGGGTTAATTTATACCCGATTTTTGCATTTCCAAGCATCTCAGTTTCGATCACAAAATATGTGTAAGGATACATAGGGCCTCATTACACGGACGGCGGTAAGGGTTAACGGTCACCGTTAATGGCAACGGTGACCGTTAACCCTTACCGCCGTACTACGAGGTCCCTTTGCGGGTTGGAGGAATTAACGCCTGCTTCTTGCAGGCGTTAAAAACCAACCCGCTAAGGGACCTCGGAGCTAATTACGGCACCGCAAAATTGCGGTGCCGTAATTAGCGCCTTCCCCATTCCCATAGAGCCCTATGGGGCAGAAATGGGAATGGGGAAGGGCAATGGCGGAAAGGGGATTTACCGCCCCTCCAACCTTGGAATGGGGCGGTAAATCCCCTTTCCGCCAAGGCGGTGCCGGTAATTTACCGGCATGGTCCAGGGTGCTAATAGCACCCTGGATTACCGCCTTCCGTGTAATGAGGCCCATAGACTTTATACTCACTCTCACATATGCCAGAAACTCTATTCTCCCATTCTGTTCTGTATACCATCAGATAATCTCTCTCACGATGGGCTCTCTTTCCTCACCTATCGTAAACACATATCCTTTTTGAGGTTTTGATAACTCCTAATGCAGACTGTGTCATCATCCCCTTTGTGCGTTTTTATATGTTTCCCAAATTGCCAAAGATGCATACTTACCATTTCAGTCTCAACAATGTCATATGCAGTAGGGTCATTCGTAGTTAGCATCAGCCAAACCGTTGTCCAAACTTTTCCTTTTCAAATTGGTTCACTTGTACCACTATCCGGGCACATCGCCGTTTCACACATCAAATGCGCTTTCAAATAAAAAAGACGAGAAAAACGAAATATTTCCTGTCCATATTTCTTCTTATTATATTCTGTTAATTTTGCTCATTCTCATTCTATTCGTACTCCCCATCCAATTGTTAAATTATTGGTACTGTTATGTCGGGGGTCGTATCACTATCCCAATGCTCTCCAATGGGATCTCATACTAATGGAAGACCCATATCATCAAAGTGTAACGGGCCCGTTCGTTGCCTGCATGTTACATCTTAGACATTTCACCACACAAATGTCTTTCTTTTTAAATATTCTTGTGGTGCGTAACTAGCCTAGGTATTTCATTAAGAACCAATATTACAGTAATGACTACACATTTTGTATGCGTCGGCTTTCATGCCTCTTTAATTGCTTCTATATTCTCAGCTCAAGGCCGACCTCATTACTCTAAATTTCATAACCATGTATCTTTGCCAGGTGACTAGACAGAGAATTTCACACGTATCACAGAATCGGGTGCGTTATCTATAACTCTACATTTATTTAACAGTCAAACAACTTTATTCGGCCAAAAAAAATGACCATCAAAGTACATCCTACAAAAACATTTCTAAAAATAAGAATGCGGTTCTGATACAGCGTTGTATAAAATCAACCACAGAGAAGACAACAGGGCAGTATGAGCAATCCACCCCCTCCAATGGAAACCATAAACAGATCTTTAGGTCCAAAATCAGGTCCCACCATCCCCATGCCTCCTCCAACACCCATGGCGCCTCGGGCCTAAGGCAGTCAAATTAGCACCTGATAGGAGGTTGTTACTAAGGAAGACCCCAGTCTTTACTATGGCAGATCTAACAGAGGTGACAGGGCCGAGGAAAGGGGGCATACTGATTGAAATCCCACTCTTCGATAACTTGCCAGCCCGACCACAACCTCCCCAAACCCTGTGTGCTATACTATGGTCCCAAAAAGTCAGTTTAATGCTGTCCAGGGAGTTTTTGCCCATGCTGGTAATTCTGCTGCACCCCGCCAAAGCCTCTCTACGTACAAACGGGCAGCCTCCAGTGGTATTTAGCCAGAATAGGCATTTGTTAAGTAAAGCGTCCCTTGGCTCTGGCTTGTCTGCTGCCAGTTTGGGCACCCCCTGAAGAAAGACTATTGTATGATTGGGACTTCCTGATTCCAGCAACTTGAGTTGAGCCCCCGACTTCCATGGACCCTGGGCTTTGGGTTCGATACAGTCGAAGACCATGGGGCAGAGGCCTGTGCCTGTATTAGGTCAACGGCAGTCCTGTTGGGGGTGGACAAAACCAGAGGGACCTCTACAGGAAGACAATCTGAGGGACTTTCCAGGAGTGGGCACGTGTGCCCTTCATCAGCTGGGGTGTTGATCATGGGCTCCTCCACTTGAACAGTTCCATCTCCCTTCCTTTGAGCCTCTAGCAAAGTGTATAACAGATCCTTGATGATGGCCAGTTCCGCCAGTACTTGGATACACCCACACCTCCTATGCAAGGGCGCTTCCTCGGTGGGTTGGTCAGAGGTCAATTTGGGCTCATGGTTACTCTCAGCAAGTATATTGTTTTGGATAGTGACCTCGACCGACCGAGAAGGGGACACACCAAGGGGGGAGCTACCCCCTAAACTAGTAGATGAAAGTATATCTCTCCACGAACTATTGTGGGAGCTATTGTGGGAGCTTGAGGAGGAATTGCCCCCTTGGGCAATTTGGGCAGTTAGTGTCAGTCTGTCCCCCGCAGCCAAAACAGATGAAATGGGAGAGTCCAGCCGGGGCCCAGAGGGTAAAGCAACCAGACTCCGTGCAGGTAAGGGGAAGGGCTCTACCCTTGGACTATCCAGAAGATGACGGATCTCATTGAGCAGGATTTGCGGGTGCTGTGGCCTCATGGGTGGTTCCTGGTGCGCAATGTGTTATAGAGGCAGCTAAGGGACCCGCTATCCGATTCCTCTTTAGCTGTCTAATTTTCCTCTTGGCGCCGGGAGGGGGGTCAGGGCCGAGCTCAGGTCCAAAAAACACAAGGGGTACAGGGGCTGGGGTCGCCCCAGTGGCTTCAGCAAGGTGGTCCGGCATAAGGACCCAGAGAATTGACTCAGAAACTCAGAAATAGGGCAGAAAAGGCGCCAGTAAGGGACTGACACCTAGGTTACCTCCTTTACAGACAGCAAACGGCAGCAGCTTCCATACGGTGAGCAACGGTGAGCAGCGGCTTCAAACTCCCACCTCCCTCTGTTCAGTGTTGGAGTGACATCTCTGCAAGCAAACAAGGAGTGCAACGCTTCCCCTCTGCGGTCCGCGAACACCCCTGCAGGACGCAAACACCCCGCGCCCTTTCCCCGCGGGCTTCACCCGGCGGGCTTGAGAGTCCGGGCGTTTGAAGTGGGGGGGGCGTGGCCAAATTACGAAGGCCCTCCTGGGCCAAACAAAGTCCCCCTGCGGGACGCAAACACCCCGCGCCCTTTCCCCGCGGGCTTCACCCGGCGGGCTTGAGAGTCCGGGCGTTTGAAGTGGGGGGGGCGTGGCCAAATTACGAAGGCCCTCCTGTGCCAAACAAAGTCCCCCTGTGGGACGCAAACACCCCGCGCCCTTTCCCGCGGGCTTTTAACATTGCGTGTGCTTTACACCACTCTGCATGTATTCAACATCTTGTTTATTTACCTAAACAAAGCCGATCTCAGCATCTTCCCTTCCTCGCGGGCGGATTCACAAGGCGCCCGCATCGCACACCGTCTGATCTATGATCTTTCAATAGTCATAGAAAGAGGACTATCCCTGATTTTTTCGAAATGTCCTGTTTGTCTTATCCACTCATTTCCCATGGGCGCTTTACAAGGTATGACTATAAATATAAACCTTTACTGCCCTCTGTTTATTACTTATATACTCAAGAAAGGCCCTTTCATTCGTTGTTCATTTCTCCAGTTCATACAATAATAGAAAAAATATATAATATTAGAAAAATGTTGTGTTCACATGCGGCCACTGTTCTTTGATGTGTTCAAAACACTTATATCTGTTTGCTCATGGTATTTGAAACTTTACACATGCCATGTACTTATTTCTTATCTTTAACCATTTCCAAAACCTATGCTCACTGTGTTGCACCATTCCATCAGAGTGTGCACGCGCTTTATTTCTAGCTACAAATTCTAAGGAATCCACCATGCATCCACTAAGGTGGAAGTACAGTGCAGCCATTTGTAATCTCCTTACTCCTCATAAGTATCTAAGGATTTTTCTTAGGTCTTACTGGTATTTCTAGTTATGTCAGATCACCAGGACCAAAAAAGTCTCCCAGACATCGCTTATGCAAATTACCCTGGAGGCCATGTCCTATCTTTTCATAGTCAGATTATTCCATTCAACTGAGATATTGAGTCCCCGCCTTACCGTATCTAAGGTATAGATCCAGCATTGTTCTATCTGATGCAGTGTTGTTGCCATATCACCCCCTCTGCTCTGTGGTTTGATTGATTGCAAAACAAACCATTTCAGTTCCGTATCTTTGTGGTTAAGCCGTACAAAATGGTCTACCAAGGGTTTGTCTACCACTCTGTTACGTATAAAAGATCTGTGTTCAGATATTCTCTGTCTCATCTCTCGGGTGCATTTCCCAACAAACATCAGATCACATGGACAGATGATAATGTAATTACATTTTTAGTCCTACAATTATTATGATTTCTTAGTTTCTATTTTATTGGCCCATAGTTGAACTCATATCTCGTTTCCGTCAGGTGGCAGGCAACACAATTCCCACACTTATGATGACCTATTATTGACGGTAAGCCCCACTGGTTAAGCACTGTTTGATCTCTCATAGTCTCTTGATAAGTGTGTACCAGCTTCTGTTTTAAATTCTGGCTTCTTTTGTAGGCAAAAATTGGCTGTTTTGAAAGGCCGCCAGGTTTTTTCACCAGGTTCCAATTGCGATTCACTATTTTCTTTATTTCATTACTTATCCGATTGAAGGTAGTAACACATACCAGCCTTTCATCTTTGATCTTTTCCCGGGCAGTCAGGCACACTTCCTGACTGGTGTTCGCAGCCCTTTTCAGATGATCTCTTACTAGCTTGTTGGGATACCCTCTCTCCGCTAGTCTCTCTTTCAGTTGTAAGGCATGTTTTAGAAACTCCTGTTTCTCTGTACAATTTTGATGAATTCCCAGGAATTGTCTATAGGGCCAATTTTGTCGTAAAAACCTACTGGGTGGAAACTACAATAGTGCAACAAAGCGTTTCTATTCGTAGGCATCCTACATCATGTTGTCACCAACTTGTCTTTTGATTTCCTGATCATTAGATCTTAGATACTTACTTCTGTGTTGCTTCATTCAATTGTGAATTTGATATTATCATTACAGGTATTCAGCCATTCATGAAAATTAGCCAAGAGTCACTCGACCCCCTCCAAATAATGAACACATCATCTATATATCTGTGTCACACCACCAAGTGTTGGCAAAGTTCTGGATGTTGCTCTAATTAGTTGTTAAACCCCAGGATGAACTTCTGTTCATAATCAGCCATATATAGATTTGCAACATCAGGGGGCTCACTCCTTTTTGTTGTTTGTATAATTGATGTTTATTCAAAAAGACATTTTCGGTCATGGCTAGGCGAGTGCACTCAAGGATAAATCATGTGGGTTGTGTATATAGTGTGCTGCGTTGGTCTAGGATATCTCCCAGCACTTCTAAACACTGCATTTGTGGTATTAAGGTGTATAAGGATTCAACATCCATAGTCACTAAGATATCATCCTTCCTCACAGTAATGTTCTGTAGGATCCTAATCATATTTGTGGAGTCCTTAACATAGGATGGCATTTGTAAAACAAATGGTTTTAGAAATAATTCCACGAACACCGATGAAGGTGTCATGATGCCTACCTCCAAGGAGCCAGGTCCGACCCAGCAACCCCAGAGGCAGGCATCATTCCCCCCAGGGAAGTGCCAGCGGGCCCAAGCTGGGGCCCTTTGGACACAGTCCTGGCGCCTTAGGCGCCAGGCTCATGTTGGACCCCTGTCCTGGCGCCTTAGGCGCCAGGCTCATAAAGCAAGACATGTGTTCAAGTGTTTTAATGTGCACTTACCTGAGGCAGACCATGCTGCTACATCCAGGCCCTCTTGAGGCCTGAATGGAACTACTTTACCTGTGGGACTACTTTCCGCCTGGGTGTGGTCGGGGAAGGATACATACCTGATCGGTGGAAGGATACATACCTGGAACTTCTTCCAAAGCTATTTAAACCACGCCCGATCAGCAACTCACGCTTCGCGTTGTTCTGCTCCTCGCAGCTGGACGCTCACCGTGTCAGCTCCTGCATCTGGACTTCAGCCACGCCTGTCAGCATCCTGGGTCACCTGCAAAGGGAGATAAGAGAGAATTGGAGAGAAAGAAGACCTTTACCTGCTAAAGCTGCATCACGGAGACATCACACCGACGATCCTGAAAGGGAAGACATCATTTTAAAAGCATTTCGCTCGATCGCTGCAGCGCTGCATTTCACTCACCTTTCCTGGGCGCCTCCATCTTCAGCAGCGATCATCCGGATCCGCACCCACTTCGAAGAGCCTAGAGAGAAAGAGACAAGAAAACAAGGTGAGAGAAGGAAGGGAATAGGAAAAGCTCAGTTTCCTTCTAAAACTTACCTGTTGGGTCATTCCCATTTCATTTCGGGTCCTGCCACTTCCTGGCATTCCGGACCACGGCCCCTATGGGGAAAAAAGACAAAGACATTGAATGAGCGAATGCAAAGACATTACCTGAACACTCATCCAGAACTTACCTGTCATTACTGGAACTGCACGTTTCACTTCGGGTCGGCGCCATATCTCTGGCATTCCGAACCCCGGCCCCTAAGGGGAAAAAGACATAAGCATTAGCGCTTGCTGAAATAAGACAATGAACATTATTATTAAGCTTGAACTTTTGAACTTGCAACAGAACTCTTACAGCGCCTTACCTGAATAGTCAAGCTTATTTTGAACTCCCATCAAACCTCAATCCAGTGAAGTAACTGGGTTTCAACGCGCCCCTGCATCAGAAGCAGGATGGAGAACTCATCCTTCCAGACCCTAAGGTGAGACTTCACGGGAATCGTGGAAGGGTATCGTGGAGGGTTGGAAGGGAGTCGGAGGCTTGAGCATTATTCCGTCAGTAGGTAATACTCCCTTTTCACACACAGGGGAATATTCCTGCGGACCAGAGAAGCCAGAGTAGAGGGGCCCCTTCCTGTCCATCTTCAGAGTACTGCGCTTCACCATAGAAGAAGCATCAGCACTCGAAGCCAGACCTGCGCCTCCGTGGGAATCAGGTGAGCGTGACAGAACGCGAAGCCTACCCACAATTTCCCACCCGGGCGCTATGGAGACTTCCGAGACTGACCAGCTGGCTGAGCTTTTGGGGGAATTACGGGCAGAAGTGCACTCAGCCCGCCAGGAGACTAACGCTCTCAAAAGAGAACTGATCCTATCCAAGGAAAGAACAGATGACCTGGCCAAAAGGTTATTGCAGGCAGAGGCAGGGCACACTCCTTTACCTAATTCCGGAGGTACTTCCACATCAATGGGTTTGAATAACCCGGTACAAATCAATCTACCTGGACACATGCCTTTGGCCCCGCCTGAACGTTTTGCGAGGGATCCCAAGAAATATGCCGTCTTTATGAACCAATGTCGTTTACACTTTCTATGCAGACCCGGGGCCTTCCCTAACGACCAGACCAAGGTAGCCTTTATACTATCTTACCTCAGTGGCAGTGCTGCCGATTGGTCTATTCCATTGGTAAATCAGGATGATCCCATCCTCCAAGATTTTCAGGGCTTCCAGGCCAGCATGGAAAGATTGTTTGCTCGACACTCTCAAGGACAGGCCCTTGACAACGAACTGCTATCCTTACGACAAGGTAATCAGGATCTCCTGTCCTACGTTGCCACCTTTAATAGACTGGTTGTGGAAACTGGATGGCCAGAAAACAAAAGGATCACATTGTTTTATCGAGGCCTGCGCGGAGAGCTTAAGGATGTTCTAGCTCAGATAGTAAATCTACCCCAGGTCTGCGCAGACTACATAGACTTGGTGGTTCAACTTGATCACAGACTTCAAAATAGAAAAGCAGATCGGTTCAAGTACGAAACCCGAGTACCGATCAAAACCCACGCTAACTCTAAGAGTACCGACGTATCCGAACCTATGCAAATCGGCAGTGTTAAAGGACCATTAACGCAGAAAGAACGAGAGAGAAGGCGGCAAGACACACCATCACCGTAATTACGGACCACAGAAATTTACAGTATTTAAAGACGGCCAAAGCTCAATCTTCACGACAACTCCGATGGGCTCTATTCTTTGCGGAATTTGATTTTGTAATTACCTATCGCCCTGGCTGCAAGAATGGTAAAGCGGACGCCTTATCCCGGAATGGCATGGAAGAACCCAATTCGAGTTTAGAACCTGTGCCAATCATACCTGAACAAAGAATCTTAGGCCTAACTTCATTGCAATCTATTGAAGACATCCAAACGCAAGTAAAACAACTTCTAGACTCTTCAGCCTTACTGGAATGGAGTCAAAAGGGTCCTCATTACACCGTTAAGGATGATTTACCCTACTTCCAGGAGCGGTTGTTTCTGCCAAGTAAAGAATTTCAAGAACTTGTTATTGCCCATCATCATGAATCATTAATGGAAGGACACCCTGGTATCGCTAAAACGGAGGAAAAAATCAAACGCCACTTCTGGTGGCCTTCTTGGAGAAAAGACATAAAGTATTTTGTTTTGTCTTGCGGAATTTGCGCCCAAAACAAGGGTCAAAAGAAAAGGCCAGCCGGCCTACTTCAACCCTTGGATATTCCACCGGCACCATGGCACACCTTGTCAATGGACTTTATAACTGACCTGCCTCATTGTGCTGGTTACAACACTATCCTTGTAATTGTGGATCTATTCTCCAAAATGGCCCACTTTATCCCTTTAAAAGGTTTGCCTTCAGCTTCCACCTTGGCCAAGGAATTTCTGGAGAATATAGTTCGCATACATGGTTTCCCTTCCATATTAGTCTCGGATCGTGGAAGTCAATTTATCTCCCATTTTTGGAAGAAGTGTTGCCAACTAGCACAGATAGATGTGCGGTTATCCACCAGCCACCACCCCCAGACCGACAGACAAACCGAGAGAACCAATCAGACTCTCGAGCAATATCTTCGGTGCATGTTACACCAATCCGAGTTAAATTGGAAAGACATCCTTTGGATCGCAGAATATGCATACAACAATTCAGTGCATTCTGGAACCGGACAAACTCCTTTTTATACTTTGTATGGTCACCATCCTCGGACCTCTGACCTAGATCCACCTCTGACCCTGGAAATGCCCGCAGTAAATCATCTGCATTCCACAATAACCCGAGCCTTCAAAGAAGCTGCAACTCATTTACAGCAAGCCAAGAAAAAGTATAAAGAAAACGCTGATTTGCACCGAAGTAAAACTCCTCCTTACCAAGTTGGAGACCAGGTATAGCTAGCAACGAAACATTTACCCCTCAAGGGCCCGCGAACCTTCAATCCCAGATTCATAGGACCTTATCCCATCAAGGCTATAATCAATCCCGTGGCCTTTAAACTGGATTTACCGTCCAACATGCGTATTCATCCAGTTTTTCATGCATCACTTTTGAAGCCAGTACAACCAGGGACCCGACTGTCCAAGCCTCCAGACCCAGTTCAAATTGAAGGGGAATTGGAATTCGAAGTTAAAGACATTTTAGACTCCAAGGTGTTAAGGTCGAAACTCTTCTATCTTGTTGACTGGAAGGGATATGGACCTCAGGAGAGATCGTGGGAGCCTATTAACCATGTTCACGCACCTCGATTAATACAAAGGTTCCACCTGAGATTTCCGAACAAGCCAAAACCCCCAGAGGGAACAACCTTGGGAGGGGCCTTGAGGGGGGGTACTGTCATGATGCCTACCTCCAAGGAGCTAGGTCCAACCCAGCAACCCCAGAGGCAGGCATCATTCCCCCCAGGGAAGTGCCAGCAGGCCCAAGCTGGGGCCCTTTGGACACAGTCCTGGCGCCTTAGGCGCCAGGCTCATGTTGGACCCCTGTCCTGGCGCCTTAGGCGCCAGGCTCATAAAGCAAGACATGTGTTCAAGTGTTTTAATGTGCACTTACCTGAGGCAGACCATGCTGCTACATCCAGGCCCTCTTGAGGCCTGAATGGAACTACTTTACCTGTGGGGCTACTTTCCGCCTGGGTGTGGTCGGGGAAGGATACATACCTGATTGGTGGAAGGATACATACCTGGAACTTCTTCCAAAGCTATTTAAACCACGCCCGATCAGCAACTCACGCTTCGCGTTGTTCTGCTCCTCGCAGCTGGACGCTCACCGTGTCAGCTCCTGCATCTGGACTTCAGCCACGCCTGTCAGCATCCTGGGTCACCTGCAAAGGGAGATAAGAGAGAATTGGAGAGAAAGAAGACCTTTACCTGCTAAAGCTGCATCACGGAGACATCACACCGACGATCCTGAAAGGGAAGACATCATTTTAAAAGCATTTCGCTCGATCGCTGCAGCGCTGCATTTCACTCACCTTTCCTGGGCGCCTCCATCTTCAGCAGCGATCATCCGGATCCGCACCCACTTCGAAGAGCCTAGAGAGAAAGAGACAAGAAAACAAGGTGAGAGAAGGAAGGGAATAGGAAAAGCTCAGTTTCCTTCTAAAACTTACCTGTTGGGTCATTCCCATTTCATTTCGGGTCCTGCCACTTCCTGGCATTCCGGACCACGGCCCCTATGGGGAAAAAAGACAAAGACATTGAATGAGCGAATGCAAAGACATTACCTGAACACTCATCCAGAACTTACCTGTCATTACTGGAACTGCACGTTTCACTTCGGGTCGGCGCCATATCTCTGGCATTCCGAACCCCGGCCCCTAAGGGGAAAAAGACATAAGCATTAGCGCTTGCTGAAATAAGACAATGAACATTATTATTAAGCTTGAACTTTTGAACTTGCAACAGAACTCTTACAGCGCCTTACCTGAATAGTCAAGCTTATTTTGAACTCCCATCAAACCTCAATCCAGTGAAGTAACTGGGTTTCAACGCGCCCCTGCATCAGAAGCAGGATGGAGAACTCATCCTTCCAGACCCTAAGGTGAGACTTCACGGGAATCGTGGAAGGGTATCGTGGAGGGTTGGAAGGGAGTCGGAGGCTTGAGCATTATTCCGTCAGTAGGTAATACTCCCTTTTCACACACAGGGGAATATTCCTGCGGACCAGAGAAGCCAGAGTAGAGGGGCCCCTTCCTGTCCATCTTCAGAGTACTGCGCTTCACCATAGAAGAAGCATCAGCACTCGAAGCCAGACCTGCGCCTCCGTGGGAATCAGGTGAGCGTGACAGAACGCGAAGCCTACCCACAATTTCCCACCCGGGCGCTATGGAGACTTCCGAGACTGACCAGCTGGCTGAGCTTTTGGGGGAATTACGGGCAGAAGTGCACTCAGCCCGCCAGGAGACTAACGCTCTCAAAAGAGAACTGATCCTATCCAAGGAAAGAACAGATGACCTGGCCAAAAGGTTATTGCAGGCAGAGGCAGGGCACACTCCTTTACCTAATTCCGGAGGTACTTCCACATCAATGGGTTTGAATAACCCGGTACAAATCAATCTACCTGGACACATGCCTTTGGCCCCGCCTGAACGTTTTGCGAGGGATCCCAAGAAATATGCCGTCTTTATGAACCAATGTCGTTTACACTTTCTATGCAGACCCGGGGCCTTCCCTAACGACCAGACCAAGGTAGCCTTTATACTATCTTACCTCAGTGGCAGTGCTGCCGATTGGTCTATTCCATTGGTAAATCAGGATGATCCCATCCTCCAAGATTTTCAGGGCTTCCAGGCCAGCATGGAAAGATTGTTTGCTCGACACTCTCAAGGACAGGCCCTTGACAACGAACTGCTATCCTTACGACAAGGTAATCAGGATCTCCTGTCCTACGTTGCCACCTTTAATAGACTGGTTGTGGAAACTGGATGGCCAGAAAACAAAAGGATCACATTGTTTTATCGAGGCCTGCGCGGAGAGCTTAAGGATGTTCTAGCTCAGATAGTAAATCTACCCCAGGTCTGCGCAGACTACATAGACTTGGTGGTTCAACTTGATCACAGACTTCAAAATAGAAAAGCAGATCGGTTCAAGTACGAAACCCGAGTACCGATCAAAACCCACGCTAACTCTAAGAGTACCGACGTATCCGAACCTATGCAAATCGGCAGTGTTAAAGGACCATTAACGCAGAAAGAACGAGAGAGAAGGCGGCAAGACACACCATCACCGTAATTACGGACCACAGAAATTTACAGTATTTAAAGACGGCCAAAGCTCAATCTTCACGACAACTCCGATGGGCTCTATTCTTTGCGGAATTTGATTTTGTAATTACCTATCGCCCTGGCTGCAAGAATGGTAAAGCGGACGCCTTATCCCGGAATGGCATGGAAGAACCCAATTCGAGTTTAGAACCTGTGCCAATCATACCTGAACAAAGAATCTTAGGCCTAACTTCATTGCAATCTATTGAAGACATCCAAACGCAAGTAAAACAACTTCTAGACTCTTCAGCCTTACTGGAATGGAGTCAAAAGGGTCCTCATTACACCGTTAAGGATGATTTACCCTACTTCCAGGAGCGGTTGTTTCTGCCAAGTAAAGAATTTCAAGAACTTGTTATTGCCCATCATCATGAATCATTAATGGAAGGACACCCTGGTATCGCTAAAACGGAGGAAAAAATCAAACGCCACTTCTGGTGGCCTTCTTGGAGAAAAGACATAAAGTATTTTGTTTTGTCTTGCGGAATTTGCGCCCAAAACAAGGGTCAAAAGAAAAGGCCAGCCGGCCTACTTCAACCCTTGGATATTCCACCGGCACCATGGCACACCTTGTCAATGGACTTTATAACTGACCTGCCTCATTGTGCTGGTTACAACACTATCCTTGTAATTGTGGATCTATTCTCCAAAATGGCCCACTTTATCCCTTTAAAAGGTTTGCCTTCAGCTTCCACCTTGGCCAAGGAATTTCTGGAGAATATAGTTCGCATACATGGTTTCCCTTCCATATTAGTCTCGGATCGTGGAAGTCAATTTATCTCCCATTTTTGGAAGAAGTGTTGCCAACTAGCACAGATAGATGTGCGGTTATCCACCAGCCACCACCCCCAGACCGACAGACAAACCGAGAGAACCAATCAGACTCTCGAGCAATATCTTCGGTGCATGTTACACCAATCCGAGTTAAATTGGAAAGACATCCTTTGGATCGCAGAATATGCATACAACAATTCAGTGCATTCTGGAACCGGACAAACTCCTTTTTATACTTTGTATGGTCACCATCCTCGGACCTCTGACCTAGATCCACCTCTGACCCTGGAAATGCCCGCAGTAAATCATCTGCATTCCACAATAACCCGAGCCTTCAAAGAAGCTGCAACTCATTTACAGCAAGCCAAGAAAAAGTATAAAGAAAACGCTGATTTGCACCGAAGTAAAACTCCTCCTTACCAAGTTGGAGACCAGGTATAGCTAGCAACGAAACATTTACCCCTCAAGGGCCCGCGAACCTTCAATCCCAGATTCATAGGACCTTATCCCATCAAGGCTATAATCAATCCCGTGGCCTTTAAACTGGATTTACCGTCCAACATGCGTATTCATCCAGTTTTTCATGCATCACTTTTGAAGCCAGTACAACCAGGGACCCGACTGTCCAAGCCTCCAGACCCAGTTCAAATTGAAGGGGAATTGGAATTCGAAGTTAAAGACATTTTAGACTCCAAGGTGTTAAGGTCGAAACTCTTCTATCTTGTTGACTGGAAGGGATATGGACCTCAGGAGAGATCGTGGGAGCCTATTAACCATGTTCACGCACCTCGATTAATACAAAGGTTCCACCTGAGATTTCCGAACAAGCCAAAACCCCCAGAGGGAACAACCTTGGGAGGGGCCTTGAGGGGGGGTACTGTCATGATGCCTACCTCCAAGGAGCTAGGTCCAACCCAGCAACCCCAGAGGCAGGCATCATTCCCCCCAGGGAAGTGCCAGCAGGCCCAAGCTGGGGCCCTTTGGACACAGTCCTGGCGCCTTAGGCGCCAGGCTCATGTTGGACCCCTGTCCTGGCGCCTTAGGCGCCAGGCTCATAAAGCAAGACATGTGTTCAAGTGTTTTAATGTGCACTTACCTGAGGCAGACCATGCTGCTACATCCAGGCCCTCTTGAGGCCTGAATGGAACTACTTTACCTGTGGGGCTACTTTCCGCCTGGGTGTGGTCGGGGAAGGATACATACCTGATTGGTGGAAGGATACATACCTGGAACTTCTTCCAAAGCTATTTAAACCACGCCCGATCAGCAACTCACGCTTCGCGTTGTTCTGCTCCTCGCAGCTGGACGCTCACCGTGTCAGCTCCTGCATCTGGACTTCAGCCACGCCTGTCAGCATCCTGGGTCACCTGCAAAGGGAGATAAGAGAGAATTGGGGAGAAAGAAGACCTTTACCTGCTAAAGCTGCATCACAGAGACATCACACCGACGGTCCTGAAAGGGAAGACATCATTTTAAAAGCATTTCGCTTCGATCGCTGCAGCGCTGCATTTCACTCACCTTTCCTGGGCGCCTCCATCTTCAGCAGCGATCATCCGGATCTGCACCCACTTCCCAGAGCCTAGAGAGAAAGAGACAAGAAAACAAGGTGAGAGAAGGAAGGGAATAGGAAAAGCTCAGTTTCCTTCTAAGACTTACCTGTTGGGTCATTCCCATTTCATTTCGGGTCCTGCAGCTTTCTGGCATTCCGGACCCCGGCCCCTATGGGGAAAAAAGACAAAGACATTGAATGAGCGAATGCAAAGACATTACCTGAACGCTCATCCAGAACTTACCTGTCATTACTGGAACTGCACATTTCACTTCGGGTCGGCGCCATATCTCTGGCATTCCGAACCCCGGCCCCTAAGGGGAAAAAGACATAAGCATTAGCGCTTGCTGAAATAAGACAATGGGCCTCATTACACGGTAGGCGCTAAAAAATGTGATTTACCGTCATGGCGCTATTAGCGTGTCCGCCATCGTAGGAGACCGCTAATAGCGTTCCATTACGAGTTAGCGGACACGCGCATAGGGCCATGCCGGTAAATGACCCTACCGCCATGGCGGAAAAGCACCTTACCAGCTCCGACCAAAGTGCTGATAGCACCTCCGCCCTCATGCTGCACGCTATTAGCGGTCACCGCTGTTAGCGGTCACTGCTATTAGCGGTCACCGTAAAACACCGGAACCGGAAATAGCGTCATCGCACCGGAACGGGAAAGAGCCCGGCGGCCATCTTTAAAAACACAATCCATTGCCATCCCCTGCACTCAGGACCTGCAGCAACACCACGACTGGCAAAACCACATCCCAGAAGAACAAACAATGCCCAAGGCCCTAAAGAAAGCCGATGCGCGCCAGCGCAAAGAACGCTTCTCAAACGAGGAATTGAAAATGCTGGCAGACACCCTGGCTGCAAATGCAGACGTAGTGTTCGCTAGCGACATGCGGCGCCCGGCACTCCTGAGAAAAAAGGAAATCTGGGCTGAGGTGGCGCAGAAAGTCAGTGCGGTGGGCTCCACCCCCCGCACCGTAAAGGACGTGCGCAAGCGGTGGGATGATCTGCGCCTCCGTGTACGCAGCATTTTATCGGCCAACAGGAATCTGGCCATGGGCACAGGAGGCGGAGGTGGATCCCCGATGAAGATGCAGGAGTGGGAGGAGACATGTGCCAGCACCATTGGCATAGAATCCATCGAGGGAGTGGGCCGAATGGAGTGTGGTGTGGCAACAACGTCAGACGGAGGTGAGTGACCACGTAAGACACAGCAATGCCAAGCATGAGTCCCTCCCCCAAATGTGAATTGGGAATCAGCTAATGGATGGGGTCATCACACACACATGTACACAACCCTGAATATATGCCCTGCACATCCCCACACAACCACATGCATGCAGCACCTCACACACGTGTCACCCTGACACATGTCCGGATGACCCACCCATCTGGCCAACAACCTGCAGGCCCAAAGTAGATGTCCAAATCCAAAGGACTGCAGCAACAACAACATATGCATGATGCACGTTGACCCATCACTGATGTTATCCCTGTCTTGCTCCCCCACAGGGTCACAATCTGACAGTGAGGAGCTGGACTCTGCAACGCAGGCCCCACCACCCAAAAATCAGGCCAAGGGAAAGGATGCAGGCACCAGGCCCAGTACATCGAGGGGCACTGGGATATCTGGAGTGGCCCAGCGTTCAAAAGCCACCCACGCAACGACCACACCAAGGGTCGAAATGCCATCCGACACTGTGGCAGCACCCCCACCACCCACCCCCACCACTCAGGAGCCAGTGCCAGAAGGCACGCCGTCCGCAGCCAATAGCTCCGTTGGGGAAGCAGCAGCCACGGCACCTATGAGTGATGTGGACGACCCATGTCCGACACCGGAAGGGCAGCGTACACCCAGCCCCCAGCTGTCCCACTCCACAGCCCATGCAACACATCCAATGGCAGCATCCATGAGGTGCATGCCGGAGATGCAATGGATGGGTCATTCAGTCCCGTGGCGAGCTCACCTGATGTCGGCCACATGCAGCAAGCTGCGCCGAGGAGTAACAGGGGCAGGGCCGCAGACGACACCATGACCCTGATACGCCAGCGCCAGGAGGAGCTCAATGCCCTGGTTGCCCGGCAAGTGAGCGAGGCTGCCTCGACCAGGGAGGAGATCCGGGTGTTGTCAAGGGACATGAAAGCTGCCATGGACAGCAACACGACGCGCCTATGTGACGAGATGGCCGCTGTGAGGCAGGTCCTAACGCGCATTGCTGAGGCGATGGAGAGCATGCGTCACTCACAGGGAGCAGATCAACCAGCCACGCCCTCATCTACTAGCTCCGACCAGACAACCATCCTGCGCAGGTCCAGCCGGTCCTTGCGTTGGTCAGACTCACAACCCCCCAATGGTGGTAGTGGAGGAGGGAAGTAGGGCCAGCCTGTCCCTGTTGACACTTGGGAACTAATGCAGCACTGATGTGCACACCATGTTCGGTGGAGTTGTGGGGGGAGGGGGGTGAGGGTGTTCGGTGGAGTTGTGGGGGGAGGGGGGTGAGGGTGTTCGGCGGAGTTGTGGGGGGAGGGGGGTGAGGGTGTTTGGGGGAGTTGTGGGGGGAAGGGGGTGAGGGTTGTTGGGGTGGAGGGTACATGCACGTTTGAATGTCATAATGCTCAATACACACGTAATGGCATGGATAATCACATGACTGGACATTGATAATTGTGTATGTGTGCTTTATTGTTGAAGGGTGCACTGTGATTATGTCCTCCATACACCCCGTGCCCTGAGCTGAACACCAATTGCACCCTCCTAATCCATGTGCATCAGAAACAATGGTCTATCAGGTGCTGCCGCACAGCACGTCCCTCATGGGCATCGCCACCTGCATGACCTGCAGCCCCCTCTCCTCCATCCTCATCATCATCCTCAGACGGTGGTCGCAGTTCTATGTCAGGGGGCATTGGCACATTCCGTCTGATACACATATTGTGAAGCATGACACATGCCATGGTGATCTTGGCCACCTTCTCATGCCCGTACAGGAGTGCCCCGCCCGACCTGCTGAGGCACCGGAAGCGTTCCTTCAATAGGCCGAATGTCTGCTCGATCACCACGCGGGTACGGGTGTGTGCATGATTGTAGTCCTCTTCGTGCCTGTTCTGTGGGTTCCGCACAGGGGTAAGGAGCCACCTCTTCAGGGGATAACCTGCATCACCTGCATGGGTGCAACAATGGGTATGTGTAAGTGTCTACATAATGTGGAGCGTGCACATATCACACAAACAAACATTGCATATTCAACGACATCCACTGATCCAAGCACGCATGGCAATCAGGGTAACTGCAATGTGGGAAGGTGAGGTGGTCCTTGCAAGTGGACATGCACCATGCATGCATACAGCAGGGATTGCCATGTCCCGCCAGAGTTTAAGTGATTTGTGTTTCCTGGCCCTGGCAACGTTAGTGCCACACTGCTAGTACACTGCCATTCCTTAGTTGATGTCCCCATGCTGTTTGATGGCAATTCTGTGGTGGGGTACGGGTGTGCCTCACCACAATGGCTACAGGGGATCCATTTGTATGCACTCATGTGCGCGGACCATTTCTGATGTTGTTCAGCGTACATTTCAGTTGTGATTTTGATATGCATGTTGCTGATTTGTGTAATGGGGGAATGGTGTGTTGTGCGGTGTGCATGTTGTTTGGAATGGCCTGTTTGGCGTAATGGATTGATATGTTTGCCGTGGCACTCACTTCCGGCATGTGGTTTTGTCTCTGGTCCATTGTGGGCTGCCTCACTGTACAGTGATGCAAATATGTATGTCCATTCTTCTCATGACACAAGTTCACGCCCAGTTGGAGTATGCATCTCCCCCCCCCCATTCACGGCCAGTTGGAGTATGCATCTCCCCCCCCCATTCACGGCCAGTTGGAGTATGCATCTCCCCCCCCCCATTCACGGCCAGTTGGAGTATGCATCTCTCCCCCCCCCCATTCACGGCCAGTTGGAGTATGCATCTCCCCCCCCCATTCACGCCCAGTTGGAGTATGCATCTCCCCCCCCATTCACGCCCAGTTGGAGTATGCATCTCCCCCCCCCACTCACAATCCACATCACACTGACATGTGGTCGGCCTGCTACTCACCAAGTAGCCACGAACGTTGTCCAGCATGTCGCTCCATGTATCGTGGTATTGTCGAGTTCCGCAGGACCATTGCATCATGGGTTGAACCGGGATATCGGGCACAGCAATGTGTGATGATCTTATTGGAGTCACATACCATTTGGACGTTGATGGAGTGGTATTGCTTTCTGTTACGGTACACTACCTCATTGGCATGTGGGACCACCAGTTCTACATGGGTACAGTCGATGGCCCCGATGCAACTTGGGATGCCTGCCAGTGAATGGAAGCCAACTTTGGTGTTGGAGATCTCCTGGGCAGTCCGTGGCATCTATATGTGTTGACTTGTGTGCTGCAGGAGGGCATCGAGCACCTGGTTCAGTGTGCGTGAGAATACTGGTTGTGATATGCCATGCATCTGACCTACCGTATGCTGGTAGGTGCCTGTGGCCAAGAAGTGGAGCACTGTTACTACCTTCAGTAGAGGGGGGATGGCAGTACGGATGTCAATGAGACTCACAATGTCGTTGTATATCATGTCTACTATGGTGGTGATGGTATCCCAGTCCAGACGGTACAGGGTGTGTATCTGCTCAGGGGTTAGGTTGACTGGACTGGCTCTGATCCTGGGAATTGGTGGCTGCCTCTGTGGTATCACTAGGTGCACTGGTGGTGCTTGCTGCGCCTGTCTTGCCCTCCTCCTCCTCCTCCTGCGTCTCCTCTGTGCTGCCTGTTGTTGTAGCTGCTGCACAGCAATCATGTCCTCTAGCCCATGTAATGCTGCTAGTATTGCATCCATCTTGGTGTGGGAATGGGTGTGGGGAGGGGTGTGGTGTGCTCCTTTGTGCTGCCAGTCTCCATTGCCTCCACCTGTGCTGATTTTGTCCACCTGTGGCAGGTGGGAACTCTGCTGTGCTCTTTTAACGTGTGGTTCGCGATGCCGGTATTAGTGCCTTGCCGGTAAGGGTTCTTTGGGTCTACTACATGCCGGTATTGCCATGTACGCGCGCTCACGGACTTGCCGCTAATAGTGCCACCGTACTTTGCGGTGCCGCTAATAGCGGTATGTCCGGTTCGTGATTGGGGAGGGGATTTACCGATACCGGTAATCCCTTACCGGTAACGGTATGTCCCTACCGCCTACCGTGTAATGAGGCCCAATGAACATTATTATTAAGCTTGAACTTTTGAACTTGCAACAGAACTCTTACAGCGCCTTACCTGAATAGTCAAGCTTATTTTGAACTCCCATCAAACCTCAATCCAGTGAAGTAACTGGGTTTCAACGCGCCCCTGCATCAGAAGCAGGATGGAGAACTCATCCTTCCAGACCCTAAGGTGAGACTTCACGGGAATCGTGGAAGGGTATCGTGGAGGGTTGGAAGGGAGTGGGAGGCTTGAGCATTATTCCGTCAGTAGGTAATACTCCCTTTTCACGCACAGGGGAATATTCCTGCGGACCAGAGAAGCCAGAGTAGAGGGGCCCCTTCCTGTCCATCTTCAGAGTACTGCGCTTCACCATAGAAGAAGCATCAGCACTCGAAGCCAGACCTGCGCCTCCGTGGGAATCAGGTGAGTGTGACAGAAGGTTCCAATAATTAATCGATCGCAGACATGATGGGCCTTCCTGGAGGTTTGATTTTATTTTTCTGGATTTTGGGTAAAGTGTAGAATTCCTCATTGACTGCATGATCTGTCAGGCTTTTAATTTCATCCTGGAGTCTCATGGTGGGGTCACAGTCAAGCGTTTTGTATGAGTCCCTGCCTCCCAGTAGATGCATACACTTGTTGTCACAGTTGGTTGTTTCCATAATCACAATCCCCCCTCCCTTGCTGGCTTGATGGTTATTCCCTGTGTGTCACACAGTTATTTGTGAAAGCTGGGATTATCCCGGAAGGCCTTCAGGTTAGGAACATCCCGAGGATATTTATAGACAACCCCAAATTTCAAAAAAACTTTAGTGGGGTTGGAAATAAATGTTCTCGGGATTGGATCATTTTGATCATCGAGACAGCAGAGGAGGAAGCTAAGAAGCAGGGAGAGGAATTGGCAGAGCTAGTAAAAGCCTTTCTTGATAGTAAAACCATCAAAGATGCAAAGAAACAATTAGAAGATCTTGAGGAGGAGATAAACATGTTTAAACAGATCAATCTCAATCGCAAAATATTTAAACAACAGAAAGAAATTGCCAACTATAGGGAGGATAAAACCTATCCCTACCTGAAACAAGGCTTCTATATAGACCCAATAGGAGGTTCAAATTATCGAAGGAAGAACAGGTTTGTAACTTTCTCCAACACATCTGGATCATCCAGGGGCTCAGATCCATCATTGAGTGGGCAGGCCGGTCCAAGTACAGGAGGGAGAGGACCACAACAACAACAGGGTTTTTACCGAGGGGGCCAAAGAGGCCGCCCATGACAGAGACCCTCGAATTTCGGCCAAGGCACCAGAATGAGGACCTGACAGTACCAATCCAGTAGATAGTGACAAAATACTGATTGTAAACCTGTCTTTACTTGTACTAAATGCATCTGAATTAGAGCTACTTTCAAAGGGTCTATCATATGTTCCAGTGAAAAAGGCAGACCTGTTTACCACCGAAGTTGAGATCCATCGGGTTTCTAGGAACATATGTTTAAAAAAAATGTTGAGGTCTTTCTACCCAATCAACATACTGAGACAACAGACGAGAAAGAGAATAGTGACGAGATACGTAACATTACAGGACTTACAAGTCAAATCAACATTCAATCCCCTCCCACATACTTAACCACCAGAAATTGTAACTTTTGAGAACAGAGTTACCAGAGACGTCTTGAGTGCCATCAAGAAGAAGAACTATCAATCAGATAATCTGAGTAAATCTGAGAGGTTGAGTTTAAAAAAACTCTGTGACACACAAGGATTAACCATCAAACAAGCCTGCATAGTGCATATCAATGCACCCCCCATGGCAAAGCCAACGACTTAACTGGCTTGCTTAGCTTTGAGTTGTTCACAACTCCTGATGATTAGCATTTCTCCCGGAAACTAAACTGTGAGAGATAGATCTAATGTGCCAAAGGAAGGCATGGTGGAAATTCAGAGTCTTGCTCTTAGAGGAAGGCGGGTCAACAGCCCAATGGGTTAATGCACCTACTGCAGCATCCCATATGTGGTCTGCATGCGACACATTCAGTTGCTTGTGAGATGCTGATACAGGTTT
Source organism: Ambystoma mexicanum (assembly GCF_040938575.1). Classification (NCBI taxonomy): domain Eukaryota; kingdom Metazoa; phylum Chordata; class Amphibia; order Caudata; family Ambystomatidae; genus Ambystoma; species Ambystoma mexicanum. The sequence continues at coordinate 802,222,783 of NC_090931.1, read as the reverse complement.
GCTTGCTATGCAGGGGCCTGCTGTCACCTCAGAGCACCTCAAGTATGTATGCTGTTTGAGTCCCAGTGCAATTATCTTATCAAGCATAAACCGTAGATTTCACTTTTTTCCTTCATTTTTTCCAGTCAGTTGGGAGCAGAGAGACAAGCTTAAATATGGGGGTTAACAAGACCAGAGTGCACAAGCCAAAGCCATAACAGATAGTGGGAATGCAGATATTGGTGGGGCATTAGGCATGGCATGAGGTGGTCAGTGATAATCTCGAAAATAAAATGTCGAAAGACAAAAATGTCGAAAAAAAAATGTCGAATTATTTTTTTTTTCTGTATTTTTTTTTGGCTCTAGTATATATATAAAAAATAGGTAAAAACAAAAAAAAACAAAAAAAAGGGGGGTTGGGAGGGAGCCCCCCCATTTTCAAACAAAAAACGTCATAAAAATAAATGCAACATTTTTTTTTTCGAGATTTTTTTTTCGAGATTTTGACTTTCGAGATTATGCCATTCGAGATTATCACTATGAACCATGGCATGATCACTCAGTGCCTTGCATCCCCATTTTCCATTGAAAAAAAATAAAAAGTCCAAGGCGATACCGGACATGGGGTTAGAACTCATGTCTCCTGCATCCCCAGTCCAAGCATTTATCACCTGTGCCTCTGACCTCTCTGCTTGTTGGAGTAGCTTTCGGGCATGTATATCTTTCTCCTCCATGCCCATCAGAGAGGATATTACTTCCAGCCCCACGCTCCACCTAATTCCAAGCAGCTGCAGTGGTCTAGTGGTTAAGTGCTTGCGTTGTGGCCCTGGAGATGTCAGTTCAAATTCTGCCTTCGGCACATATCTGAAAAGAAGTCAGTGGTTAATCTCCTTCTACTGTTCCAAGTATCCACATGTCTCCTCAAATGATCGTTCCATGGGTATGGGAAGGTATCAGAAGGTACATAGGGGAAACACTATGCTGGCTAGGTAGGGAGGCTAAGCGTAAAGAGATGTAGGTAGAGCAGTTGAAAGGGGTCCCTGTGAAGATATAGCAAGGTAAAGGGAAGCATCTGGAGGGTAGCTATGGCAGGGCAAAGGGGTTACTGAGGAGGTAGGTCAGGATGAAGGGGGGCCTGGGAGAGGCTAACGGGCATATGGCGGTGGAGGCAGAGCAAGGAGAAGGGGGGCTTGTGAAGGGGATCTATGGACTGGCAAACAGGCCCTGGGGGGAGGAGGGTGCCATACGGGGAACAGGGGCATGGATTGCAGTGGGTGGGATAAGGAAAGGGGACTGTGAGAAGGGCAAAAGGGGCCCTGATGAGAGCAGGTGGAATGGAGCCCATTATAAGGAAACCTTTTTTTGTTGTTTAGAGAGTGCACAGCCATGGACAAGACTGCGTACTGCCTTCCAGCTTTGCCTGCTCTGTGGGTACAAAGTAGTGCATTGCACCTGGACTGCATGCTTTAGCAAACACACAGGATTACTCCCTGGTTATCGGTAGCATATCCCACCCGTGATGGTATATGTGCCCCCTCGTGCTCCTCGTGATGGTAGGTGTTCCCCTCCTTACCCCCGTTATGGTATATGCGCCCCCCCTACCCCTGTGATGCTATGTGTGCCCTCTGCCCCTGTGATGGTATGTGTGCCCCCTGCCCCTGTGATGGTATATGTGCCCTCCTGCACTCCCCCATGATTCTATATGTGCCCCCGTGATGGTATGTGTGCCCCCTACACCCCTGTGTTGGTATGTGTGCCCCCTGTCACCCGTGATGGTATGTGTGTCCCCCCCACCCCTGTGATGGTATGTGTGCCCTCCTTTCCTCCCTGATGGTTGTGTGTGCCCTCACCCCACTCCCCCTTGCCCCCTGTGATGGTTGTGTGCGCCCACCCCCCTTTGTTCCCCCTTGATTGTGTGTTGTTACGCCATTCTCCCCCCTCCATTCGCTAACACTTTGCTTTTCATACTTACCTCCTGATCTGTATGATAGCTGCTTGTCTGTGCCCCCCCTATTCTTGCTCTTCTCCTACCCTTCCCCTCCAGCACTACTCTCAAAGGCCGTCTGGCCTAATATGTGGGTCACCTGTTTTGTCCTCCCCTCCCCCCTCTCCCCTTTTCCCTCCTCTCCTCCCCTCCACCTGTTAAATTCCAGCACTACCTCAATTGCCGTCAGGCATAGTAATTGTAGCCGCCTGTCTTTCTCTCCTCTTGCTCTCCCAACCCCCACCCCACTTCTTGTTAAATTCCAGTTCTACCTCAATTGCCATCAGGTATAGTAATTGTAGCCGCCTGTCTTTCTCATTCACCTGCCCTCTCCTCCTCCTCACCCCTCCCTGCCTCTTGTTAATGTCCTGCACTACCTCAATTGCTGTCAGGCATAGTAATTGTAGCCACCTGTCTTTCTCATCTACTCTCCTCTTCCCCACCCTATTATTGTTCATTAGCACTTACTCTATCATTTGTCGTGTGACCTTGTGATTGCAGATCGTTTGTCTCTCTCCTTTCCCCTCTCCCCTCCTTGTTTTCTCCTCCCACTTCCCCCTCCAGCACTACTCTGAAACGCTGTCTGGCCTAATACGTGGGTCGCCTGTTTTGTCCCCCCCAAACCCCTCTCCCCTTTTCCTTCCTCTTCTCCCCTCCTCCTGTTAAATTCTGGCACTACCTCAATTGCTGTCAGGCATAGTAATTGTAGCCGCCTGTCTTTCTCATCCTCGTGCCCTCCCGCCCCCCGCCCCCTCTTCTTGTTAAATTCTGTCACTAGCTCAATTGCCGTCCGGCATAGTAATTGCAGCCGCCTGTCTTTCTTATCCTCTTGCCCTCCCCAACCCACCCCCTCCTCTTGTTAAATTCTGGCACTACCTCAATTGCTGTCAGGCATGGTAATCGTAGTCACCAGTCTTTCTCATTCACCTGCCCTCTCCTCCTCCTCACCCCTCCCCTCCTCTTGTTAATGTCCAGCACTACCTCAATTGCCGTCAGGCATAGTAATTGTAGTCACCTATCTTTCCCATCCACTCTCCTCTTCCCCTCCCTATTACTGTTCATTAGCACTTACTCTATCATTTGACCTGTGACCTTGTGATTGCAGCCCGTTTGTCTCTCCCCTCTTGCCTCCTTGTTTTCTCCTCCCACTTCCCCCTCCAGCACTACTCTGAATCGTTGTCAGACCTAGTATGTTAGTTGCTTGTGTTGTTCTTCTCCTTCTCCCTCACTTCCCCCCAATCCACCTTAATACCACTACAGCAGGGCCTGGCAAGTCCCCTGACTGCACAAAAGCCCACACTGTTGACATTGCCAATGCTTGTTTGTTTTTTAATACAGGCTACAGCAAAGCTTTGTGAGGTTGAGAGGGAAGAGGCAGCGAACAGTTCGCAGATTGTACCTCCACAAAGCTCGCATTACATACGCAGCTAGCATTCCAAGCAATCTGATGAATTATTGCATAGACAACTCATGCATTGGTTGGTAATGTTGGCGAGGGCTGAAACGTAGTTATGAATAAAGAACACTAGAATTGTTTCTTTCCACTATAAAGCCTGTGCAAACAAACACACTAAGAATAAATGTAGCTTTACTATTGCCACTAGGACTGGAAATGCTGTCCTTTTATTTAGACATTTATTTATTCTTCAGTTAAAATAATAAAACATTCTTTTTTCTTACTTTATTCAAGGTGTCGCTCTCAGAAACCAATAGAACTTTTAATAGTGCAGTATGTTGCATTACCCAAGTTGCGCTTATGTATAAGTAATTCTATTTTTAGATCTGCCTACACAAAGCTTTAGTGCTCTCACTGATGTGCCTTTCTTCCAATCTTACTTAGGGACTGAGATTAATAAGCTGTTTCATGAAAGAGAAAGTGCTTCAGATGTGTCCATTACACAACACATCAACTATTTCTGGTTCATAATCCAGCTCTCTTCTCTATGACCTAAACATGTGGTCTCATTGATTTACATTTGAACAGTCTTTTACAGGCGAACGTCCAATAGACCTTTCACCATGGCAGCGAAAAAGAGGTTGGCTGTGGAACGGGTGGGCTGTAGTGGATTTGCTAGAATTCTATGGGGTAACACACCATGGGCCTCATTACGAGTCCGGCGGTAACCGAGGCGGTAAAACCGCCTTGTTACGGCCGGGCTCGTATTACCATTCCGCCTCTGTGATTCCCGGAATTACCGGGGCATTACAACACCGGTGACCCGGGAATTCCGGAGGCGGAATGGTGTAAATCCCCATTCCCATTGAGTCCCATAGGACTCAATGGGAACAGGGATCATGAAAAAACCGGCACCATCTCGTGATGGTGCCGGTGTTTCCTCGTCCGCCTGCAGGCGGGCGGTGTTAAACCCGCCAGGTCAGACCTGGCGGATTGACGCCTCCGCCTGTAGGAGTTGTGATCACCCGGTATGGAAACAACGGTGGCGGCGGGTTTACCGCCACCGTTGTTTCCATACCGAGTGAGTTGTAATGAGGCCCCATGTCCCTCTCACCACTTTTTTTAAAAAACAATTGTTTATTCAAGTTGTCAGGGGGCAACATACATAGGGAGCAATACAGTACAGAAAACAACTGGCAGCATTGTACAATGATGGATAGAGTGCATCAAATCACATTTCAACCATTTTAGCCACCATTCATGGCCTATGTCATGGTACCCATCTGCCCCCCCTACCCTTACCCTCTTTCCCATTCAAACATATCCCAACCCTTTATTGGCTTATCTCTTACCCCCCTTCTCAAGGGGGTTTTAAATCCACAGAGGAGCACAAATCGTTTAGTAGCTGGCCCCAGTCCACTGGCAGCCCTTCCTCCTGCTCTGGATCCCTAGATCTCTGTAAAATATCCAATTCCGCCATCCCCCATTTGTGGACATCCTCCATCCACTGGTGTGCCCTGGGTTAATCTTCCAGGCTATGGCAACCATTCTTTTTGCTAGTATCAACATAGAGCAAGCCAAACGGTTTTTCATTTTGAATTCCCCCACCCCCGGAGAATGCCCCACAAACACACCTTCAGGCTGCATTCAAAACTGAAACCCATCAAGCCGTTAACCTTCAAAATCACTGCCTGCCAATATATTGCCACCACCGAGCATCCCCAAAGCATATGCCAGATCCCTGGTGGTAACTGTTCATAGCATGCAATTTAACCAGAGTCACATGAACCCTATGCAGGATATTAAATTGGATTAGCTGGAACCTAGCATTCTTCAATACCTTTTCGATATACCCCACCCCCTTCAAACCGAATGCAGATAACTTGTCGAGTTGATCAATGACACTAGTACTGTGAAAATCAGAATTGTAGTGCCAGGAAGGCCAAAACAAGCACATTGTAGGGTCAGAATGTCATGTGCAGTGAAGGGCATGATGCATAGCATACATTTGTTTTGTCATAGTTACTAAAAATCTAGATTCAAATCTGAGCAGGTACCAAGTTCTGATCAAGAATAGGTTGGTCCACCATTTTAATAACCAGGCATAGTCAGGCAATTTCTAAGATGGAGGACTTTTGCAAGTCATGATGATACCAGTGGATAATTTTTTCATAGAAGTTCATGAAGAGACCACGGGTCTAGAATGAGTTAGGTGAAACCTGTTTAGACTTGTTCTGAGTGGCAGTTAAGGCAACCAACCCGGGGTTGGAAAAGGGGTTGTCTTCAAGTACGAAGACCAATCAGTATGTTTTATGTTAATTACTAAATGACCTCACTTTTAAGACTGTATATAAGGGACTGAAGTCAGGAGAGAGTTGGGAGTTGCTGAGTTTTCTGCTGTGTGCTGTACCCTGGTCTGCTGAAAAGAATAAACAGATGTCTTTTGAAATCCAACCTGAGTCTTTGCCTGCGTTCATTCTTGGTCTCCAGAATGCATTTCCTGATCCACGGGCGCCAAAGCCCAGAGAGGGTGTTGGGACCTTCTCTTCACATGGCGAGCCAGCCAGGAGTCCTGAGATTATTTTCTCCAGGGCTATGAATCCGGAATACAAGTACATGCTAACAGGGCTGGGAGAGAGAGATGGGGGGGGGACTGCAGTTGCCCGCACATCATTGAAGAAAGGGGCCCCCCGACATTATAGCACGGGAGGGCGTCTTGGCACCTATGGATTGGGGGGTTATATTTTGGGGGCCCATTTTTGGGGAACATTTTAGAAAAATTATTTTGGGGGACATTTTAGAAAAATTATTTAATTAATTATTTAATTATTTTGGGGGACATCTTAGGAAAATTATTTTGGGGGACATCTTAGAAAGATTATTTAATTATATTGTGGGGGCATTAAAAAAATATTATTTTGGTTATTTTTTAATGGTCTTTTAGAAAAAGTAGTTAATTATTCTTTAGGGGGTCTTTGGAATTTTTTTTTATTTTTGATAAATCAATGATTTAAAGTGTAAAAATAGTAGCTTAGAAGAAGTAATGCATCATAGCACGTATTAGATGGAGTCATATCAAGAGTCCAAAGAGTGGATGACGTAGGCAAAGACTGTCGAAAGAGAATGACTCAAACTCTGCAGGAGTGTTTTTAAGGGTACCATAAAGAGCGTGAATGAAGGAATCATCTCGAGGAACGTAGGCTAAGATTTATGTGGCCGGCGGTCTGTCAAGTTTGTCAAATTGTATTGTGTGTTATGTGTTATGCATTTGTATGAAGTTTTTATGATAAAAAGTCAAGAAAAGATATGTTTAATTTGGCAACAATCCAGAAAAATAAAGTGATCAATAGTGGAAAAAGAGACATGTAAAAGTGAGCTAAGGATGAGAATGCATCTGTGGGCATCATTTAAATTGTGATAAAATAAATATTAGGTCAGATAATGGAGAAGAAGTTAGAAATTTAAGTCATCTTTGAACCCTTATAAAAAGCAGAATGTAGTAAATACTGGGTTAATTCTTGTATTTACAAATAATAGACAATTTAAGCTGCTCAATTAACTTTACACGACAAAAAAACACACTTGTTTTAGTACAGCCGAAGCTACGATAAGAAATACGACAGAAATGTCAAAATGTTAAAAATTGCTTTTTTCCAAGCCAACTGCATAGTTAAGAAAAAGGGTTGTAAATCTGCCAGTGCATTCCTTCTTGCTTGTAAAACAGAGTTAAGGAAATTAATACATAGCTTAAAAGTAACACTTGTGCAGAAAAGGTGATATTTTTGTTTAAATAAAATGCGTAGCTTGACAGTAAGCCAGGACAAAGTGCACGCTAGAACAATGATTTGCATACAGTTGAAGGGAGAACAGATAAGATAAGCAGGTTCCAGAAGCAATTTGTTATTGCAAGAATAGTTCTCAGTTTGCGCGGAATGGTAAGTGTGTGGTGATAAAAACAGATGCTAAAAGAAGCCCTTGTTTTTGACTTGAAGGGGGTGACGAAAGTTAACCCCTTATTGATGGGTGTGTTGAAGAAACTAAAACTTCAGTCTGTAGGACTGAATGGTTGAAGTTCTGTTTTGAAAAATATTGTTTTTATGATTCAAGGCTGTCCACAGCATTGAAGCCATGTGTAGGTTAAGGAAATCCATACTGAGACATTGTTTAAGGATTACAGGAGCTGTTATTAATTGAAAAAGATTGGCTAAGTCATCCTGATGGAATAGTGATGAATGTTTTTTATTGGTGGATACATGTTAAGAAGTGCTAACTTAGAAGCTGTGCAAATGAGAAGGTAATGCGGCATCTATTCTTTTGAATAAGATGGGTTTTTAATGCGCCATGAAGAGAAAAGAGACAGTCAAATGAAAAACGCATAGAAAGGCAGATAGGTGCAGTACATGCAAGTTTAAAAACTTGCATCAAATAAATTCAGAGTACATTGGAAAGGTACCAAGCCCGGGAATAATGTTTTCTTCACTGTACATCATGTCTCTGAAGTATGGAGGCATTCAGAGAATATTTGTAAAATTAATGTGTCCAAGATCACAAGAATAGCTGACATTCAAAAATATAAATTTGAGTGCAAATCTCGGCAAAAAACAGACCAATGTGCTAGTGGATGTTATTTGAACCAGGCACAGTGAATATTTATGGGAAATAACAGAAATAAATATGGAAACATTTTGTTTTTTTTAAATATTTTTGGGATACATGACAAAAATGTAATTTTTTTGTATTTAACTTAAGGAAGCAATCAGCATTGAAGAAAGTGCTCGCAAGCCGTACCGACATGGGCAGGCACTCATGTAGATGCACTGACATGGGAGATAATGCAAGCACACACACACACACATGTGCACACATGATTTCATGGAAGCATAGGAGATTAGTACACTACAGACAATGCACCCTTGCACGCATACACACACACACATACACACACAGGATGCTTTTGTTTTTACAGTTAGCATAACAGCTGATGTGGAAAATACAAACATCTAGTAATCTTTAAAGAAAAATAGGAAGAGCAGAAATGTGCGTTTTTATTTTTAAATATTGAGATGTTTTGTCAAAAATGAAAAGCGAGAGTGGAAATAGTAATAACATTTTACTGCAGTTTATGTCAAAAGGCTATTTGAAAGTAGATATGAAGGCTTGAGAAGTAAGGGGGAGTAACAGTGAGGCCATGAGAAGGAATGCAGCAACTATCGCGTATTTTTGTGAAGACGGCTGCCAAAGAAAAGATAGCAAGGGAGACTTGCGAGTCAAGCTAGATCAAAGAAAAAATGATAAAATACATGCCGTAGGAAAGGCAATATTGACGGGTAAAGAAAGAAGTTGTGAATGCAGCGTTCAGTGGGCACGCCATGGGCAAATAATTAAGCGCCAGATGGATTAAGGTAGGGATGGGTGTATGCTAAAAAGCAAAGGGAACAGATTTTGGAGGAAAAGATGTCTTGTAGGCCAAGGAAGAGGAGGCTTTTCAGAATAGACAAGGCAGTATCCAAGGTAGATAGCATGGGCAAGTCAGAAGATTCCCTCCTGTATGTTGGGCATGTGGAGTGACAGGGCATATAGAGCGAACATGTCGGAGCCAAGGGTATGTACAGAATGGACAATTCTCAAGAGGGGGAACAGCTCATGCTCCAGCATATAGCCCATGAAGCAGAGACGGGTTCACCCAAGATCAGACGGTGCATCAGACATAAGCACCACAAACACAGCAGGCTTTGCAATCAGCAGCCTGCACCCATGCAGATACGACAGACTGCACATTGTACACTCATATGAAAGCCAAGAAGATGAAGGATGGACAGATCTAAACATAGGAGGCTTGTTCTGCCTCAAGCATAGAGCTCTGTCTGTGGACAGGTCGATTTAAAACAGAGACTAGAAAGGTGAGAGCCACACCAGTTGGGGACAAAGATATGGCAGACCAAGAAGGGGAAACCTTTCAAGGGAAGCAGGGTGTTGGTGCATGTGACCCCCGAAGGGAGAGGTGTTCTCAGACAGACAAAGAAGTGGGACGGTCAGACCTGGTCCTACCTAAACCAAGGACGCCAGAGTCTTTGGCGTTGCAAGATCAACCTTAAAGGTGACCTTTTAGTAAGAGGGGGGACAGCACACCCCTTACAATATAGCTCACAAGTCAAGTAAGGTTTTTTTGCCCAGGATCAGAAATTATATCAGATATGAGCGCTAAGAAGTGCAATAGGCACAGCGACCAGGAAAGGTGCACAACGGATTTACTGCAAAGGGCAATTGTAGTGAGCCCCATGCAGATTCGGCAAATATGTAAAAACAAGATGAATATTGACACCAAGGATAGAAGTTATCATTATGAAAGAAAGGAATCCTTTTATAGAAACGGGTATATGTGTGCACCCACAGTAGCGCAGCTCACAAGGCAACTTCATATATTCAGAATTATTAGTGACACTAGGCCCCAAAAGGTGTCAAGAATAAATATGGCAGGGCAGAAGAAAAAACGTTGTTTTATTAAAGGATACTGGAATTGCGTGTTTATGCGATGAAGGCAGAAAGGTGTTCAATGACTATCAGAAAATTGAGGGTTCTGTTGAAACTATAATAGGGTTGTCTTTGTTGATGAGTTATCAGTCTCTGAAGGAGAGTGGGTTATGGTGGATCTTTGTTATATTAGTGGCAGGCACTTGTCAAAGATTTAAGAAGGGAGTAGATGAGGTTTATCATGATGATTTTTAATGAGGATCAAGGGATAGTGTGTTCCATTTTTTTTAATAAACTATGTCAATATGGCAGAATTTATAGTAGTATGCACAGAGCAAGAGGCCCTGTGAGATGTTTCTGGTCAAAACAGAAGGTTTTTGGTATTATAAAATGAGCACAGTGCTACACAATGCCTATGTGGCCTAGTGGAAAGGGGGTGAGAATCTATGATGGATTTAGTCTCAGACCATGGATATTTATGAACAAAGAGGGGGGACCTATGACCCCCATAAAATTAAAAAGCAGCCATAGTATAAGAGAAAATGGCAATGATCAAGGGAATGGACAAAAAGGGCGGATCATGGAGGACAGTAATGGTGCTCATGAAAGGATCTAGGTTGATTGACGTCACTGATGACGACATATCTAGATAAGGCTTAGTAAAGGATGAAGTGGTGTTTCTTTAGGAACATCACACATTAAAAACGAGGAAAGAAAGAAATGTTATTGGGTGTGGCAATAATGAAGCAGCATTCAGTATACATTCAGGAAGGATTGGAGAGAGAGCCAAATGTTTGGTGGACTACAGGCCTTTTTGCATGGGTCCAGAAAAATGAATTAGAAGAAGATGAAAAATAAATAATTGTCACGCCGCGCGCTCGCTCGCGGGCGTCGGCGCCACTTACCTGGGTTCCTGGTCCACGGCCGCAGCAGTCTCCTCCTTCATGGAGGCTGTACCCGCGGTGGCGACTCTCTTCACGCCGACCCGCGGTTCGGATGGGCGCCGTGGACGCCGCCATCTTGCGAGGATCTGCGCATGCGCGGATCGTCAGTATTCGACGTCCCGCGCATGCGCAGCATCGGAACATGCGTTCCAAGCCTCGTTTTGACCCCGGACCATAAATAGGCATCGCATACACAGGGACAACGCGTCTCAACGCGGTTGTTACTGTGTATGCGCTGCTGGAGCCCTGGTGCTAGGTTTTCAGCCCTCCAGTTTCCAGGTCTGCCTTTCCTGCTCAGTCCTGCCTTTTCTCCTTACTCCTTCTTGCTTCTGGTCCTCCTACCCTTTCTTCCCCTATCTTCGTTACTAGCCAGCCCCTGGTTCAGGGTGGAGGAGGTTTCGTCTGGGTTCCTAGTAGTAGTGGGGACCCCTGTCAGTACTGCTTCTTCTTGCAGTTTGCTTTCCTTTGCCTGTCTTGTGCCCTGCCGGTACCTGTGCCTTACTGCCTTGGAAGTTCCTGAGTTCCTCTCCGTTTTCATCGGTGATTTCATCAAGCCTTCTCAGCCAGTGGAAACACTGTCCCGACGTCACGCTAATCCTGAGAAGTGCCACCCGTGGCGTTGGGAGTTGGTTCAGTGCCATCCTGTCATATACCGTCAGGAGGGGATTGGGCTAATTCCTCGCGTTACTCTTTCATCGGCTATCAAGACTTCGACAGACTGGCAACCTCAACTCCACGGTCTACAGGAAAAAGAGGTAAACCACGATCCCGTGAAGATTCGTTTAACAGATTGAGACGCCTTAACCCCAGTTCCGACATGGACGACATACAGGAACTACGTGAAGAAATGCGTGCCATGCGTCTTGAAATGACCACTCTCCGCCAGGAGAACAACACCCTCAGACAGGCATTGGATCGGTGTTTGGCTAGTCCCGCACAACCTGTCACACCGCCAGAGAACTCCATGGCTTACACGACTCCGATGAAGTATGATGGTGATCCGCGTCGAGTGGCTGAGTTCTGTACTCATTGTCGGATCCATTTCCAGTTCAGATCGACTCATTTTGCTCAAGACAAGGCCAAGATCGGGTACATCCTTGGCAATCTGACCGGCAATGCACTCGCCTGGGCAGCACCTCTAGTCTCTACTAACAGTCCTCTGTTGAGTGATTTCACTGCCTTTGAGAAGGCCTTTTTGGACGTCTTTAAACCACCCAATTTGGCAGCCATGGCTCAGAATCAATTAATGGAGATCAAGCAAGGGTCAGATGACATAATCCGCTACATCAGTCGGTTTCGACAATTAGCAACTGATTCACAATGGCCTGAAATTACTCAAAAAACCTTGTTTCGTCGGGGATTACGAGAGGAGTACAAGGATGAATTACTGCACATTCCGGAGCCAGAAACATTGCCTGCTTTGGTGGAACAAGTCTTACGCATTGACCACAGGTTGACCGAACGACGGTGTGAACGCCGCAGGTCTGCCAGGTATCAATCGATTCCTCTTGCACAGAACCCCGGACCAGCTGTTTCTACTGAAGTAGGTCCAGAACCCATGCAGTTGGGTGCCGTCCGTGGTCCGTTGTCCGAGACCGAAAAGAAAAGAAGACGACAGAAGAATTTGTGCCTGTATTGCGGTGGTTCTGACCACTTTTTAGGCACCTGTCCGCTGCGCCCGCTGAAGAAACAGGAAAACTAACAGGCCCGTTGTTTGAGGCGAAGGCAGCAACGGGCCGCCCTTCTGATTCCGTCCTTCCTCCCATGAACTCAGTACCTTTGTTGATCCTGAAAATCGGTGTTGCCTGGCTTGGAAAATGTGTGCAGACCTGGGCCCTTTTGGATTGCGGAGCATCCGGCAACTACATCGATGCTTCATTTGCGATTGCCAAGGGGATCCGTTTACATAACAAGGAACGACCTACAGTGGTCGAGGTGATCGATGGTTCTACTTTGTCTTCGGGTCCTGTTTGCCAACACTCTGATCCCTTGTGGCTCTCTGTAGAAGGGCATCTCGAACGTATCTCCTTGGACGTCATCAAATCCCCCTCATTTCCGGTGGTTCTGGGGTTACCATGGTTGTTGTATCACAATCCCCAGGTCGACTGGACCGCTCGCTCTTTGATGTTTACTTCGACACGTTGCCCTAGTGATTGCGTAATCCATGAAACCTTTCCTGCAGTTATGGAGTCCCTCAATCCTGCTGACGTGTCTACTCGTCTATGTGCCACTCAATCGGTACCTCATGAATATGCTGACTACCACAAGGCGTTCTCCAAGCCTGAGGACATACCATTACCACCTCATCGGTACTTTGATTGTTCCATTGACATTCTGCCTGGTGCGATCATTCCCCACGGCAAGATTTATTCGTTGACTCAACTCGAGAAAGGCATCCTACAGGAGTACATTACGGATTGCCTGAACAAAGGCTACATTATACCCTCCAAATCCCCTGCGGGATTCCCGTTATTCTTCGTCAAGAAGAAAGAGGGCACTTTGCGCCCTTGTATCGACTATCGTCAATTAAACGAAATCACGAGGAAAGACAGGTACCCGTTACCACTCATCCGGGACATCATCGAATCTCTGAAATCAGCACAGATCTTCACCAAACTGGATCTAAGAGGGGCCTATCACTTGGTGCGGATTAAGAATGGAGATGAGTGGAAGACGGCCTTCAAAACGCCTATTGGTCACTTCGAATACAGGGTGATGCCGTTTGGACTCTGCAATGCCCCGGCAGTCTTTCAACGGTTCATGGACGATGTCTTTTCTGACCTTATTGGGATTTCTGTCTGGGTTTACCTTGACGACATATTGGTTTTTTCTGACTCTCATACTGCACACGTAGTGCATGTTCAGGAAGTCCTCCGGAGGTTAATACACAACGGCCTGTATGCCAAAATCGAAAAATGTCAATTTCATAAGGAAAGCATGGAGTTTCTGGGTTATGTGATCAGCAACACAGGAGTACAGATGGATCCCGCAAAACTGCAAGCTATACAAGAATGGAAACCACCACATGGCGTGAAGTCGCTTCAAAGGTTCTTGGGCTTTGCCAACTTTTATCGGCGTTTCATCCCACGCTTTTCTAAACTGGCCAACAGTCTAACCCGCCTGACCAGTACCAAGGTGCCGTTTATCTGGGACACGCGGGCCGAGGAGGCATTCCTGGAATTAAAGAAATCTTTCATGTCGGCTCCTGTTCTTAGACACCCAGATGATGAAAAACCATTTGTGGTTGAGACAGACGCTTCTGACTACGCAATCGGTGCGGTCTTACTACAGCAAGATGCAGTCACAGGAACAGAGCACCCGGTGGCATATTACTCAAGGAAATTGTCAGTGAGCGAGAGAAACTATGCAGTGATAGAAAAGGAACTACTGGCAATAAAAGCTGCCTTCGAGGAATGGAGACATCACTTGCTGGGTGGGAGGTACTCGGTGGTGGTTCGCACAGATCACCGCAATCTACAGTTCCTGCGCTCTTTGCAATGCAGAACTTCCCCTCATGCTCGTTGGGCCTTTTTCTTTTCACAGTTTGATTTCACTGTCACGTACATTCCTTGTTCCCAGAACACGAAGGCTGATGCCTTGTCTCGTTCTTTGGAAAATAACGTTGAAGGTGTCAATGAACCGGAACCTTTGATTGCATCCAAACATTTTCTATTGATGCTGACTCCCCGGCTCCAACAGTTTGTTGAGGCCACACGTACGGATCCCACAAGAGCACAGATACTACAACGTGCCGACATTAAGGAACGTGACGGCTTGTTGTTCTTCAAGGATCGTCTGTACGTTCCCACATTGGAACTCCAGAAAATCATTCTACAGAATTGCCATGATTCCGTCGTTTGCGGTCACCGTGGAGTCCGCACAACACAAGAACTGGTTGCACGACAGTACTGGTGGCCTGGATGGGCTACACTGGTAAAGCAATACGTGGACTCCTGTCCTGTATGTGCCCAGACCAAGATTCCTCGCAAAAGGCCAATTGGCCTTCTGAAACCCACGCCTACGCCTCCGTACCCTTGGCATACCATCGCCACGGATTTCATCGTTGACCTGCCCTTGTCCGGTGGATTTACCTGTATAATGGTGGTGGTGGATTGTTTCACCAAGACGGCTCATTTCTTGCCCTTTCCTAAGCTGCCCACTGCATCTCAGATGGCACGATGTTTTCTACATGAGGTGTATCGCCTTCATGGTCTTCCGGAGAAGATCTTGTCAGATCGGGGGTCTCAATACATCTCTTCCTTTTGGGGTCAACTGTGTCGGCATTTGGACATTCAGCGAGCCCTGAGTTCCGGCTATCATCCGCAGACTAATGGACAGACAGAACGTACCAATCAGACCCTTGAGCAATACCTACGTTGTTATGCCAATGCTACCCAAGACAACTGGTCGGAATGGTTGGACACCGCGGAAGCAGCTTACAACAACGCTGTTCATTCCGCTACTGGACTCAGCCCCTTTTATTGCTCTACTGGTCTTCATCCTCGCCTGCTGCCTATTCATCCAACGTATTCCAGCACCGTTCCTTCCGCAGATGCCCTGGTGTCCCTGATCCGCGATCAACATCGTCTGGCGGCCAGTACCTTGGCAGCGGCACAAGCACATATGAAGGAGCAGGCTGACAAGAGACGGAGCCCGGAGCCTGTCCTTCATGTTGGGGACATGGTTTGGCTATCCTCCAAGAATCTACCGGTACGCAACTTACCTGTGAAACTAGCCCCCCGCTTTTTTGGTCCCTTCCGCGTCTCTGAGCGTATTTCCTCTGTTGCCTTTCGTTTGTCTTTGCCTCGCTCTTGGAGGATCCATCCTGTCTTTCATGTTTCCCTTTTAAAGCCCTATGTGCCCGATGTTATGGGTCGTACCTGTTCCCGTCCTGCCCCGCTACTGGTTCGGGGGGTCCCTGAATTTGAGGTGCAGGAGATATGTGATTCACGAATACGGCGCGGTGTTCTGCAGTTCCTGGTCAGCTGGAAGGGTTATCCAGCTTGTGACCGCACTTGGGAACCGCGCTCCTTCGTGCATGCACCGCGCCTGGTTCGGGATTTCTATCTCCGCTTTCCTTGGAAACCCGGTGCTCCGGGGTTGTCCGGGAGGGGGTATGGTGTCACGCCGCGCGCTCGCGGGCGTCGGCGCCACTTACCTGGGTTCCTGGTCCACGGCCGCAGCAGTCTCCTCCTTCATGGAGGCTGTACCCGCGGTGGCGACTCTCTTCACGCCGACCCGCGGTTCGGATGGGCGCCGTGGACGCCGCCATCTTGCGAGGATCTGCGCATGCGCGGATCGTCAGTATTCGACGTCCCGCGCATGCGCAGCATCGGAACATGCGTTCCAAGCCTCGTTTTGACCCCGGACCATAAATAGGCATCGCATACACAGGGACAACGCGTCTCAACGCGGTTGTTACTGTGTATGCGCTGCTGGAGCCCTGGTGCTAGGTTTTCAGCCCTCCAGTTTCCAGGTCTGCCTTTCCTGCTCAGTCCTGCCTTTTCTCCTTACTCCTTCTTGCTTCTGGTCCTCCTACCCTTTCTTCCCCTATCTTCGTTACTAGCCAGCCCCTGGTTCAGGGTGGAGGAGGTTTCGTCTGGGTTCCTAGTAGTAGTGGGGACCCCTGTCAGTACTGCTTCTTCTTGCAGTTTGCTTTCCTTTGCCTGTCTTGTGCCCTGCCGGTACCTGTGCCTTACTGCCTTGGAAGTTCCTGAGTTCCTCTCCGTTTTCATCTGTGATTTCATCAAGCCTTCTCAGCCAGTGGAAACACTGTCCCGACGTCACGCTAATCCTGAGAAGTGCCACCCGTGGCGTTGGGAGTTGGTTCAGTGCCATCCTGTCATATACCGTCAGGAGGGGATTGGGCTAATTCCTCGCGTTACTCTTTCATCGGCTATCAAGACTTCGACAGACTGGCAACCTCAACTCCACGGTCTACAGGAAAAAGAGGTAAACCACGATCCCGTGAAGATTCGTTTAACAATAATTAACTTTAAACAGTATATGAATAAGAAGCTCAGTTTAAAAAATGCACGTCCATTAGGTGAAATAAATAAATAAATACATAAATAAATTAAAAAATGAATGAATGAAAAAATGAATGAATAAATGATTGAATGAATGAATGATTAGATATTAAAACAGTAATAAAGTGTAAATGATTAAAAAATTCAAATTTGAAAAAACAAATAGCACCAATTAAGGTTGCTGGCCATAATTGAAAAACTTAGTGTATTATGAGTAAAAAAGCTAACTAGAATGATGAAGAACCACAGGAGTATGATGGGCCAAGGTAATTTTGATTATAGGGGAAAAACCTCTAGTAGGGTCATTAAAGTAATGTTATTTGAATGCATTTAATGGTGTTGGTTTATATTTTCTAGATGAAGATTGTTGATCTTTCTTGAACACGGGAGGAATGTCTACATGGCCTTAATAGGGGAAGAGACAGTATACTATGACAAAGGTGAGTGCTAGTGAATAGGGAGAGAAGAAAAGAGGTGAGTATGGGTTCACACCGCAGTGTGAGGACACGCTGTGGATCCTTATTAAAATTAAGAAGACCCAGGTGTGTACAGAAAGAAAAAAGTCAGTTGGGGACGCCGTGTTTCAATTATGTAGCCTTATTTCCCAAGATAGGTGCAAACAGGTGTGAGAATAGGGTAGCATATCGATGCAACCATGGGCACCTCAGACAACACAGGACATAGAAGACATCAAATAACAGATGGCGTAACTATTTTTAATTTTGATAGTTGGCAGGATGTCAAAAAGGGTAGATTTGGCAGAAATGAAGGAAATGCTTAGAGTGTCTTATGTTAAAATGTGAAGGCACGTAGTAAGAATCAGTGCCAGGTTCTAGAAAAACAGCGGTAGGCTAGATTAGTGTGAGGTAAGCAGGAGACAATGCATCGCGAAATGTCTATTGTGTCTCAAACAGGAGGAAAACACAGCACTGAAAGAAGATGACCGCGGCCCTACGCGATCCGAAGGAAAATGTCGAGTGAAAGAAGAAACACGTTCAGCAAAGCAGAGGAAGCACGTTCCGCTGACCAGTAGAAGCATGTTCCGCTAAGCAGAGAAAAAAAACAAAGTACAGGTCTAAATGTTGTGAAGGTTCGATGAAAAAGTTCCTTCTTATGTGCACCGAGTCAGAGAAAGCCTATAAGTTAAATGGGCTGAAAGTAGCGAGAAACGATTCTAGTAAACATTTTTTGTTAGCAGCAAGGAGAAAGGGTTTATATTGGGAAGAAACCTGTCCCCCTTGCCAGTCCCCGAATGACTTTTGTCTCTATTTCGATTTTCTACAGAGAACAGAGATCCCTACCAGCAATGTCCTCTTCTGCTACGGATGCGCCTAGAAGACAGGAGAAGAAGAAGGTGCCTTTCTTTTAAATGTCTTAATGTGTTTGTTTGTTGTTTGTTATTTTTGTCTCCTTGGTCTGAAAGTGTCAACCTTAGGAGAACATATGTCCTCTGAAAGAACATGTCATTTTGTAAAAAGAAGCCCATAAGACATAAGGGCAAAAGATGAGACAGGCAAATGTATTTATTGCCTACAAAACAAGACAAAGGTGAATGTGTTTATTGAAAACACACCAGGTCCCAGCAATCAGACAGCATACATGTGAGAAAAAAGCAAACATGTACACAGAAAAAGAAAAAAAAGTAGTTTGTTTAGGAGGCAGGGATGTTTGAAAGTAACAGATGATGTAGTTTGTTCAGAAGGCAGGAGTGTTAGACAAACAAGAGTATATTTTTTAAGGGTTGGGTCGAGAAGAAAAGTATTGATGATAGACACATACTTGTTTTTCAAAGGAAACTCATTCAGTTTTGTATTACAGTTGGACAAAAAAAGAGACGTATATACTCAAAGTATTAGCAGCATCCGAACCTATAAGCAGAGAGAAGGGTCGAGGGACCTAACCAGATGCCCATACACACACGTTTCTGCTGTGCAGTTGTGACAGCGGACTCTTTTCCTGTAAAAACTCCTGTATCCTTGGATCCCCCAAGAAATGGCCAAATGCCCCCATGTTGAAAATGTTTTCTTGCAACTATTAAAGAACTTTGCCATAAAAACATGTTTTTAAGGTATGAGAAAAACAATGGAATAAGTGGCCTGTGCTTGAAAAGCCAAGGAACTTGCTGCAAAGCAGCCCCAAAAGAAGAAAAATACAACCGGACAAAGACGATTCATGGATACCAAACTGTCAAGGATGGCACTCTATTAAGAGTGGCACTGGACACCCAGGAAGGAATTGGGTGGTTGTGGCAAAGTAAAGTGGACAGAAAAGTTCACACACAGCTGAAAGAAAGGAGGGCAAAGAGAAGGCAAGGGTAGTAAGGGAAAAGGTACAGGATAGATTCCCTCTAGGAGTGTATGCAGATATAGGAAAAGAGTATTCCACGAACCTTAGGAAAACTCTAACCTTCTGCACAGTTTGCTATACCGGAGACCCACACTGTTTGCTCATGGCTTGGAACAACAGCTATGGGTGACTGTAACGTAGAAACTAGACAAGGGAAGGGGCAGAGGTTGCCTGACGGAAACCAACAGACAAGCTCTGGATAAGGGGTTTACAAACAGTACAAGGGAAGACACTAACAGATAAATCCAGGGAGAAGGAAGTCAAATAGCAAACTAGCAGAAGGAAAAAGAAGGGAAAGCCGTATAACAGGATTGGATAGGAAGAAAGTACTGAGAGTTGAAAACAAGGAAGATAGCAAGGGAGTAGCAGTCAGGAAACAGTGGAACTGTAATAAATGAAAGTAAATAATGAATGTAAACTGATGTAGATAGCAGGGAATGGTAGGGTATAAGGTAGAAACTCAGAAAAGCAGGGAAAACAATGGGCAAGCCTAAAAGGAGCAGGGCTGTAAGGAAGGAAGCCCCGAGGGATAGGGCTTAGGGCAGCGGAGTGAAACAGGCTGCACGGCAAGGAGCTCAGAAAGGCCGGGCAGCAAGGAGTGAGCCCAAAAGGAGCAGGGCTGTAAGGAAGGAAGCCCAGAGGGAATGGCGGAAGGTAGGAGCGGAGCGTGATCGGCTGCTTGGCTGGAGCCTGGAAGGCAATGGCGGAAGGTAGCAGCGGAGCGTGATTGGCTGTAAGGCTGGATCCTGGAAGGCAATGGCGGAAGTTAGCAGCGGACCGTGATCGGCTGCAAGGCTGAATCCTGGAAGACAATGGCGGAAGGTAGCAGCGGAGCATGATCGGCTGCAAGGCTGGATCCTGGAAGGCAATGGCGGAAGGTAGCAGCGGAGCGTGATCGGCTGCAAGGCTGAATCCTGGAAGGCAATGGCGGAAGGTAGCAGCGGAGCGTGATCGGCTGCAAGGCTGGATCCTGGAAGGCAATGGCGGAAGGTAGCAGCGGAGCGTGATCGGCTGCAAGGCTGAATCCTGGAAGGCAATGGCGGAAGGTAGCAGCGGAGAGTGATCGGCTGCTATGCAGAGAAATCGCATACAAAGATACGAAGCTCGAAGCAAAAAGGTGTAGGAAGGACTCTTAATGCAAGAGACTGAGCCCCTGCAGGCAGCAGTTTATATACTGCCCAGCCCAGCACAGAGGCAGGCTAATTGGTAGCACCTGTCTAAGCACACCTGCAGACAATCGGCCATCTCCCTCTCTGTTCCTGAGCTGGTGGAAGCACAGCAAATCCCTAAGGCTTCTGGGGATTGTAGTTCCGAATATGATGAATAGGAAGGGCCAGGAATAGATGGTTGTAGTCAAGTGCATTGTGGTAAGTGTAGTTTCGCAAATGGGAAATAAAGTCCAAGAAGTGAATATCAGTTTTCCACAGATAAATGAATACCAATTTGTCCATTGTAATCGCCAATGTAGGCGCCCATGGCGCAGGCATGACACAAACGAGGATGATTCGGGTGAAAGATGTGTTAATACACATTCAAAAATGTTTCGCATTGGAACTATTGAACATCATCCTTTACAATAATTACTTCAGACATAACGGCCAATATTATCTTCAGATCTCCGGAACCTCAATGGGGTCCTCAGTGGCCCCATCTTATGCAAACATCTTCATGTACCACTATGAAAAGACTTTTGTACTAGATAACATTCTCTGGAAAGATAAAATCAAATGCTGGCAGAGATACATCGACGACATTTTCGGAATATGGAGGGGCACCGAAACAGAATCGCTAAACTTTTGGAACTTCCTTAACAGCTGTAACCCAAAAATCGGATTTACCATTGAAATTGGCAAACCTCATGTTAATTTTCTAGATGTCACTGTGGAAATCACAGGCTCCTCTGTGAAAACCAAAATATACAGAAAACCCACGGATGTGAACAGTTGTCTTCACCACACAAGCCATCATCCCAAACATCTGAAGGATAATTTACCTTACAGCCAGTTACTAAGATTAAAGAGAATTACGTCGGAAACAGACACGCTGCATAATGAATACAGCACAATGAAGCAAAGATTCTTGGATCGAGGTTTTCCATCGGAGGTTGTTGACAGCGCAATAGCACGCACAGAAACTCAAACCAGAAATACACTATTGGAAGGTAATCCAAAAAGAAAAGACAAAGGGCTAATTCACACACTAAGATACTGGTGTCAAAGCTTCCAGATCAAACGGATAATACACAAAAATTGGGACCTAATCAAATCCGACAGTACACTATCTGAATTGTTCCCGGACCCACCAATGATGGCCTATAAAAGAGGTAGAAACCTGAGAGACCATTTGATAAAAGCAGAGAAACCCAAGCAGACAGCCCAGATGACCCTCAGCAAACAAAAAACAGGTACCTTCGCCTGCTTACACTGCCAACATTGTAACAACGTGATCAAAGGCGACAATATCAGACACCCACATAACGGCAAGAAGATCATGCTAAGACATTTTGCTACATGTGACAAGAAAAATGTAATCTATGCAATTCGCTGCCCATGTGGTATGTACTATGTGGGCAAAACTAACAGGAAGGTTAAGGACAGGTGGACAGAGCACAAATCCTGTGTGAGGACAAAAAATTGCAAATCCCCTGTGTACAGACACTTTCGGGACAAAAAACACAATGTGTCACAGATGAGATTCGTGGTACTAGAAGTCCTACGACCCCTAAGTAGAGGGGGGGACCTTCCAAAACTTCTGGCCCAAAGAGAACTTTTTTGGATAAACGAGCTTGATTCCATGACCCCACTTGGAATCAATAAAGACTACTATTTAGGACCATTTCTATAAATTAGTCCCGGAAAACTTTGTACCCAATCACCTCACACCATGATAGGAGTCCAGTGACCAAAATCAAGATTTGCCTGACACTCCCTAAAACCATATACATCTGTAGCACTCGACTCTTTAAACAGCAAATTATCTGCGTCAAAGAATCACCTATACCTGTGTTCCACATATAATTTTACTGTTCATCTAAGTTATTATTTTTTTCAAATCAACATGTGATATACCCATGATGTCTAGTCTGTTGGTATCTCGCAATTTGTGCATACACTCTGTTTGTTTACTATTTTAAGTTGAAATGTAATGACATTTCCCTGATTGATTAACAAGAAACAGTCTTCATTATCTCCTACTTATTACTAACATTATTTTTTTGCAAGACAAAATGTTGACATACTGATCAACACTAGACTGTACACCCACAAGGTCTATGGGGTTAGTGACCTTGTTTGAAACCAACGTTGTTGTAATTGTTCGTAATGTGCCATCTTTATTTTACAACATACCTCACAGTATGTGATTAATATCATCAAGTCATAGCTAGGGGACTCCCACATATTTTACTTCACAAATATTCTTCAACTCACTTCTCTAAGGCTTAATATCATCCGTTCTCATAACACGCGTAATTTTGGTTTGTTTACGTCCTCTCGCGCGTGCGCGGGTGACGTCACAATCCTTTGTGGCGTGGCCCGCGCATGCGCACGATGACGTCACAGCCATTTACAGTATTGAAACATGGCCGCCGAGTGATGTCTTCACTCTGCTGCGGCTCCCGAACGCATCCGGACATCTTCTTGACCCAGTTGGATACTGCACCTGTATGTTTCTTCCTTAGTTAGGCGCTTGATCTACATTTTTCACTTCTTATCTTGCTTTGCAAATAGAATAACTGCTAAGTTATACCATTATCCCCTGTAGATGATTATACTTATAAAGGCTCGAAACAAGACTTCCACACCACACGTGTCCACTGGATACCTGGATCTTCTCCGCTAATTTTCGATTACTCCATGAGCAAAATACATGTTAAGAATACTGCCTATTTTTCTACACCCCCAACTTTTTCTTTAACAAACTATGCAATAATTAACCCACCATTCCTATTCTGTTTCCCATCACTTTGCACTTCTTTCTAGATAATTCCCTACACTTGAATTTTATAAGGAAATCACTCTCACCCTCCCAGTGTATCGCAACTATGCATGCATAAGGGACATTATCCCACATTTGAAATTAAGAAGGAAACCACATGCCTACATCTGACTTAGGTCATCTACATGTCAATCTTCATTGTTGATTTTTTTGACGAATTCCTATATTTTCTCGCTCTATGGGTGATGAATAACTAATGAGGACTGAAAAATTGGATGTTGATCTGTATATTAGGCCGACTGCCTTGTAAAAAATTGATCTGTAAAATATTCATTTGTAAAAAATTAATCTGAAAAATAGATATGATGTTCTCCAAAATTGTGAAATATCTGCTTCAAGTTCACATTAATTGATGTTTATATGTATCTTTTTTTGTAGACTATAATTTGTTGAAAAAATGCCGCCCCTGATGAAGAGTGTTTTATACTCGAAACGCGTTGGGCTCACCAGAAGACAAATAAAAAGCAAAAATTGTTTTTTATAAAATAGAAAGCTTCAATTTAATTATTTATGGACATTTCCTACATAAGTGATTGAAAGTTACCGATACTGTATTTCAAGAAAAATGTACACAAAAAATTATCAATAGGCCTATCTTGGCCGTCTAGAAAGTGTGCAGGGGACGTGGCTATCCACATTGGATTGCTCTTTTGTTTCTTGTATATATCCAGCCTAGGTACCAAGGCTGTGTCTTTCTCCCCTGCACCTCAAATTATTTACCAAAGATTATCATTCTGTTTAGCTTTAACTAAACTACATTTACTTTGGTGTGCAAGTGTACTTACCTGTGTTGGTTAATACACAATGAATAAAGAAGAAAAGGAAAATTAACTTGTAAAAATGCAAATGGGGAAGACAATGGGGAACTAGGAAATCTTGTGAAATGGTAGTGACGGAAAAAGTGTGGAGTATAAGCCACACATGAACAATGTGTGAAAACGGGCTGGTGGGTTACCTCAAAGAGTGACCATCTCTCTAATTCTCATAGTGGCTGTTAAATTATCTGAGGCATATCGTTAGTTTAAAGTTAATTGGGTAATGGAGATAGACTCAGATAAAAGTAAACAAAGGTATTCTCTAGGGACACAAACATGTTTAGGAGAATATACTGTGATAGTACTGACGTTGTAGAAATGTTTTAGTCTGCCTCCCATATTGAAAGAAATCATGGAGGGAGGTGATTAGAATGAAAATGTATAGGTACACTGAAGATGGAGGAGGGTGGACATTGGGTGTAGTGGTATGTATTAAATAGGGGTCTAATACAGACCACAGAGGGTGTATAGGGGGTAGACCTCACCCGCCCTCAAACAATGTATAGGAGATATACCTCACCCCCCTCAAACAGAATGCAGATAACTTGTCGAGTTGATCAATGACTCTAGTACGGCGAAAATCTGAATTGTAGTGCCAGGAAGGCCAAAACAAGCACATTGTAGGGTCAGAATGCCTTGTGCAGTGACGGGCATGATGGATAGCATACATTTGACATAGTTACAAAAAATCTAGATTCAAATCTGAGCAGGTACCAAGTTCTGATCAAGAATAGGTTGGTCCACCATTTTGTGATAACCAGGCATAGTCAGGCAATTTCTAAGATGGTGGACTTGGACTTTTCCAAGTCATGATGATGTCAGTGGATAATTTTTTCATAGAAGTTCATGAAGAGTCCACAGGTCTAGAATGAGTTAGGTGAAACCTGTTTAGACTTGTTCTGAGTGGCAGTTAAGGTAACCAATCCGGGATTGGAAAAGGGGTTGTCTTCAAGTACCAAGACCAATCAGGATGTTTTATGTTAATTACTAAATTACCTCACTTTTTAAGACTGTATATAAGGAACTGAAATCAGGAGAGAGTTGGGAGTTGCTGAGTTTTCTGCCGTGTACTGTATGCTGTACCTCGGTCTGCTGAAAAGAATAAACAGATGTCTTATGAAATCCAGCCTGAGTCTTTGCCTGCTTTCATACTTGGTCTGCAAAATGCCTTTCCTGATCCAGGGGTGCCAAAGCCCAGAGATGGTGTTGGGACCTTGTCTTCACCCCTCTAAAATTGGACCGCCCATATCCCTCTACCACTTACTCTTGATCCCCAGCTCTGACACGGGGAATTCACACCGCGCCTGGTAAATTTGAGTTACCTTGGCCCTTCCATATCCTGTGTGAGCAGCACCTCCATCAGTGGGACCTCATTCCACATGGCAGCCAGTCGTCTGGTCACCGTCCCATATGTTAGGAAGTGCCCTTTTGTGACCCCATATCGAGTACTCCATTCCTCAAACGGCATGAGTTCCCATTTTCAAACAAGTCTCCCACTGACCGACACGCCCTCTCCCTTAGATCAGAGAGCCCCTGTCATGATCTCTGCTTCCAAAAGGTCAGGGTTTTCCCAACTCCCTTGGAAGCAGATCCATAACCCAGGTTCCGAGTGCCAACCAGTCCCAATTGGGACCTTTTGGACCCAGTCCTGGCGCCAGTGGCACCAGGCTCATAAATATGCCCAGTCCCAGCGCTGGAAGCGCCGGGCTCATAATGCTTGGGTGGACTTACCTTCAGCAGACCATGCTGCTTACTTGCCTGCCAGTTGAGCCTCTGATCCTCTTCTGTTTGGAACTACTTTTCCTGTTGGGTGGGGCTGGAGCCACTCCCTAGATTCAGAACACTGGAACTCTTCTGGAAGGCAGGAACTCTTTTCTTACCAGGAACTCTTTTCTTACTTAGGCGTGGCTGTGGAAGGAGACACCTAAGCACTACAGGAGGCTATTTAAACCACACCCGGTGGATGAATCTTGCTTTGCGTTATTCTGCAACCTCTGCAGCAGAACGCTCATCGTGTCTTCTGCATCCGGTCCTGGGCCTAAGGAAAAAGGCTTACCATCCTGAATCCAGTCTTCAGCAACACCTATAAAGACAAGAAAGAACAGGTTAGCTTTCCGGCATCTGAAAGGCAAAGGCTTACCATCCTGAATCCAGTCTTCAGCAACACCTATAAAGACAAGAAAGAACAGGTTAGCATTCCGGCATCTGAAAGGCAAAGGCTTACCTACTCTTCGCACGCTCCGGAGGCCTTCGGCGCTGCATCCCGCATCTGAAAGACAAAACAAGGTGCGTTTAAAGACATTGGGGAACTTTAATACTCACGTGCCATTACTCCTTTCCACATCTAATCCAGTGGGTATTCCGGCACCCTGCAGCCGCTCCGAACTCGTACCTGCAAAATAAAAAGACAGTTAGAGCGCATAGTGAAGCAGGCAACAAGCGCTTACTTACGTGCTTCCAGGCGCTTCTATTCATCACACGGGTTCCATCTTCAACTCACTTCAGCCCGTCATCCGCCATCGCCGGAACCCTGCAAAACAAGAGACATCATTACTAAAGACTTTAAAGACATTTGAATGACTCGAAACTTACCGTTCGTGCAGTAAACGACGGACAGCAGTCCTCTGAAGTCAAGAGGCCTGCGCTACCTATCCAGTGAAGAAACTGGTTACAGCACCCTGCCCCGAGGCAGATGGAGAGCTCGGCATTCACTTACCTAAGGTGAGAGCGTTAACCTTTGGGGGTCTACAGGAGAGGAGAAGAGGAAAGAGATAGGGACACCCCAATAACCCCAGTTCATTAACCCCATATTTTCTATCTGCAGACATCTTACTCTACACGTCAGGCATACAGTGCACAGAGGTCCAGCCCAAAGAGCCAACCGGGTGCTACACATCACCTTTGAAGATACGGTAGTCGCCCAGTCAAGACCGGCGCCTCTGCGAGAATCAGGTGAGCGTTACAGAACGCAAAGCCTACCACAAAACTCTCGCCCAGGCGCTATGGAAACCTCGGATACTGACCCCCTAGCCCGGTTACTTGGGGAACTAAGGGCAGAAGTGCATGCAGCTCGTCAGGAAACGAATGCTCTAAGAAGGGAACTAATTATTTCCAAGGAGAGAACAGACCATCTTGCTAGACAAGTGCTAAAGTCACAAGCCGGACAGACCCCGTTACCCGCATCAGGGGCAAATCTTCCTTCAACATCCTCTATGAATCCACTGCAGATCAACCTACCTGGGAATGTACCTCTGGCTCCGCCCGAACGATTTTCTGGTGACCCAAAGAGGTTTGCAGTATTTATCAATCAGTGCCGGTTGCACTTCTTATGCCGGCCAGCAGCCTTTCCAACTGATCAAGCAAAAGTAGCTTTTGTACTTTCGTACCTTAGTGGCAATGCGGCAGACTGGTCGATCCCTCTAGTTAATCAAGATGATCCGGTTCTCCATGATTTTCAAGCCTTTCAGCTTAGTATGGAAAAACTGTTCGCAAGACATTCACAGGGGCAGGCCTTGGACAATGAGCTTCTTTCGTTGCGACAGGGTAATCAAGACCTTTTGGCTTATATTGCATCTTTCAATAGACTAATAGTGGAAACTCAATGGCCTGAGGACAAAAGGATTACGCTGTTTTATAGAGGTCTACGTGGAGAGTTCAAAGACGTTTTAGCCCAAGTAGTGAATCCCCCACAAGACTGTTCGGATTATATAGACTTGGTCGTTCAAATAGATCACAGGCTGCAGAACAGGAAGGCTGATCGTTCCAAGTTTGATGCTCGAGTATTTTCCAAACCGCCAACTCCTTCCAAAGGAGTAGACTCCGGGGAACCCATGCAAATAGGGGGTCTGAAAGGTCCTCTAACACAAAGGGAGCGGGAAAGGAGGAAACAGTTGCAATTATGCCTATATTGCGGAAACTCAGGGCACTTTCTTCGAGACTGTCCGGTGAAACCTGCCAAGAAGGCAGTAGGAGCTGCAGTTACCAAAGTTACAAACTCTGAGCAGGGAAACGACCTCGCCCGACAAGAATAGAGGTCCTCTTGCCGAGCGTGAAAACCAGTTCCGTGACCTCGCATTTCGTGATACCTATGGTCCTCATTAGCCCTGATAATCCGGATCGATTACATGCAATTGAAGCTTACGTCGACAGCGGTGCCATCGGCAATTATGTGGATCATGAAATGGTTTTGAGGATGAATCTAACTCTTTGTCCCAAGGCTGTAAAGGACGTCATTACTACGGTGGATGGTACGGAGATAGCCTCCGGGCCAGTAACGCATACCACTCAAGAGGTGACGCTAGTAAGTCAAGATGGACACCATGAGAAGATCGTGTTCGATGTGATCAAGGCCCCTCAGTTTCAGATTATTCTAGGAATACCTTGGTTAGAGAAACACAATCCTCTGATCGATTGGCGAGCAAGAACGGTCCAGTTTCCAGAATGTGTCTCTACTTGTCACCCTCCACCTGGTGTTGCACTGGCCGCAATTTCTTCAGAGACTCCCCAGTTACCTCCCGAATACCTAGAATACCAAGATGTTTTCCGGAAGGATCAGGCTAACTCTCTACCTCCTCATAGGTCTTATGACTGCCAGATAGACCTGATACCTGGATCTACTCCTCCTTGTAGTAGAATTTATGCCCTCACCGAGCCTGAGAACCTTCACCTTCGACAATACCTGGATCAATACCTGGCAAATGGGTTTATTCGTCCTTCCAAGTCCCCTGCTTCTTCAGCTTTGTTCTTCGTTCCAAAAAAGGAAGGAGACCTTAGAACTTGTATCGATTATCGCTCCCTGAACCAGATCACCATTAAGAATAGATATCCGTTACCTTTGATCCCTGAACTCCTGGACCAAGTCAGAAAAGCATGCATATATACAAAGCTGGATCTTAGAGGAGCTTACCACTTGGTACGAGTAAAAGAGGGCGATGAATGGAAGACGGCCTTCCGCACCAAGTATGGGCTATTTGAATATCAGGTCATGCCCTTCGGACTTTGCAATGCCCCGGCCGCCTTTCAATATTTTATGAACGATGTCCTCAGAGAGCTCATAAATGTATGTGTTGTTGTTTACATTGACGACATCCTCGTTTATTCTTCATCGGAATCTGAACATCGGAAACACGTGAAAATGGTCCTCGAAAGATTGCGTCAACACAAACTTTTCGCTAAGTTGGAAAAATGTGTTTTCAACGTGACTGAAGTTGAATTCTTGGGATTCATATTATCACCTGGCGGAGTGCGTATGGATTCAAAGAAGGTCGATGCAGTTCTCAAATGGCCATCACCATCCTCCGTAAAAGGTGTGCAAAGCATGTTAGGCTTCGCTAACTTTTACCGCAGGTTTATCCCCGAATTCTCTCGAATAGTCCAGCCCATCACTGCCTTGTTAAAGAAAAACAAACGTTTTGAATGGTCTACCGAGGCGGAACAAGCTTTCCAGGATTTGAAGACTAAATTTATCTCTGCACCAATCTTAAAACACCCTCGCCCCGAACTCCCCTACATCGTGGAAACTGATGCTTCAAGCCTTGCCATGGGGGCAGTTCTATCACAAAAGGACCCGGTAACCAATCAGTTGCATCCCGTGGCATTTTGGTCCCGCAAATTCTCGCCTCCTGAAATCAATTACACGATTACTGACAAGGAACTTCTGGCTATCAAGTCTGCCTTTAAGGCTTGGCGGCATTATCTGCTGGGGGCCCGACACACCGTTACTGTGATTACGGATCACCGAAACCTGCAATATTTGAAGACCGCAAAAGCCCAATCCTCTAGACAACTCCGTTGGGCATTGTTCTTTGCCGAGTTTGACTTCATAATTACCTATCGACCTGATACAAAGAACGGTAAAGCCGATGCCCTTTCTCGGATGGGAGTGGAAGAACACTTGGTCAACCCTAAACCTGTACCAATCATTCCCGAACAAAGAATTCTGGGTGTAATCGCCACAGAATCCATAGAGAAAGTTAAGGATAAAGCCAGGCAACTTGTAACTCCAGCAGACATACAGAATTGGCATCTGCAGGGAAAGGATTTTGCAGTAAAGGACAACTTATTGTATTTCCAAGAACGATTATACCTACCCAGCACAGATTTACAGAAAAAAGTAATCTCTTGTATCACGACTCTTTAATGGAAGGTCATCCCGGTATAGCCAAGACCTCAGAAAAGATCAAGCGCTACTTCTGGTGGCCGTCTTGGAAAAAAGATATCAGAGACTTTATAATGTCCTGTGGAGTATGCGCCCAAAACAAGAGTCAAAAGGAAAGACCAGCAGGCCTCTTACGCCCTATTGACATCCCACCTCGCCCTTGGCATACGCTTTCTATGGACTTCATCACCGATCTACCTCCATGCTCCGGATACAATACGATTCTAGTAATCGTGGACTTATTCTCCAAGATGGCGCATTTCATTCCGCTCAAAGGCTTGCCAACAGCAGCAACTCTGGCCCGAGAATTTCTCGAAAACATCGTCCGACTGCACGGTTTTCCTTCGGTTCTAATTTCGGATCGAGGTAGTCAATTTATTTCTCATTTTTGGCGAAGTTGCTGTCGGTCGGCTCAAATTGATGTGAGACTATCGACCAGTCACCACCCTCAGACCGACGGACAAACCGAGAGGACCAATCAAACTCTGGAACAGTATTTACGCTGCATGCTGCAACAAACTGAAAAAACTTGGAAAGATATCCTTTGGATAGCCGAGTATGCCTACAATAACTCTGTCCATTCGGGAACTGGGAAAACCCCGTTTTTTCTTTTGTACGGCAGTCACCCTCGAACCTCGGAGTTGGATCCCCTCCAAGATCTTGAAACACCAGCAGTAGACTACCTGCATTCTACAATCACCCAAGCCTTTAAGGAAGCTGTTTCTCACCTTCAAAGGGCTAAAGAACAATACAAGAAAGGAGCAGATCAACATCGGAAGGAAGCCCCTCACTATCAAGTAGGGGATCAAGTCTGGTTATCCACCAAATATCTATCTCTAAAAGGGCCACGCACATTCAACCCAAGATACCTTGGTCCCTATTCCATCACTACCATAGTAAACCCAGTAGCGGTCAAGTTGGACTTGCCCCCGCACATGAAGATACATCCGGTCTTCCACGTCTCTCTATTAAAACCCGTGCAACCTCAAACCCGACTAACCAAATCTCCAAAACCTATCCTAGTGGATGGAGAACTCGAGTTTGAAGTCAAAAGCATTCTGGACTCCAAGATCTCCAAATCTAAACTATTCTACCTAATTGACTGGAAAGGCTACGGCCCCCAAGAGAGATCCTGGGAACCTGCTGAATATGTCCACGCTCCTCGCCTAATCAAAAGATTTCACCGAACATTTCCTGACAAGCCAAAACCCCCGGAGAAGCCCGGTTTGGGAGGGGCCTTGAGGGGGGGTACTGTCATGATCTCTGCTTCCAAAAGGTCAGGGTTTTCCCAACTCCCTTGGAAGCAGATCCATAACCCAGGTTCCGAGTGCCAACCAGTCCCAATTGGGACCTTTTGGACCCAGTCCTGGCGCCAGTGGCACCAGGCTCATAAATATGCCCAGTCCCAGCGCTGGAAGCGCCGGGCTCATAATGCTTGGGTGGACTTACCTTCAGCAGACCAT
The DNA here is from genome assembly GCF_040938575.1 of Ambystoma mexicanum. NCBI lineage: Eukaryota > Metazoa > Chordata > Amphibia > Caudata > Ambystomatidae > Ambystoma > Ambystoma mexicanum. The sequence continues at coordinate 802,191,203 of NC_090931.1, read as the reverse complement.
GCTGCTTACTTGCCTGCCAGTTGAGCCTCTGATCCTCTTCTGTTTGGAACTACTTTTCCTGTTGGGTGGGGCTGGAGCCTCTCCCTAGATTCAGAACACTGGAACTCTTCTGGAAGGCAGGAACTCTTTTCTTACCAGGAACTCTTTTCTTACTTAGGCGTGGCTGTGGAAGGAGACACCTAAGCACTACAGGAGGCTATTTAAACCACACCCGGTGGATGAATCTTGCTTTGCGTTATTCTGCAACCTCTGCAGCAGAACGCTCATCGTGTCTTCTGCATCCGGTCCTGGGCCTAAGGAAAAAGGCTTACCATCCTGAATCCAGTCTTCAGCAACACCTATTCTGGAAAGCAGGAGCTCTTTTCTTACCTAGGCGTGGCTGTGGAAGGAGACACCTAAGCACTACAGGAGGCTATTTAAACCACACCCGATGGATGAATCTTGCTTTGTGTTATTCTGCATTTTCTGCAGCAGAACGCTCATCGTGTCTTCTGCTTCTGATCCTGGGCCTAAGGGAACAAAGGCTTACCATCCTGAATCCAGTCTTCAGCAACACCTATAAAGACAAGAAAGAACAGGTTAGCATTCCGGCATCTGAAAGGCAAAGGCTTACCTACTCTTTGCACGCTCCGGAGGCCTTCGGCGCTGCATCCCGCATCTGAAAGACAAAACAAGGTGCGTTTAAAGACATTGGGGAACTTTAATACTCACGTGCCATTACTCCTTTCCACATCTAATCCAGTGGGTATTCCGGCACCCTGCAGCCGCTCCGAACTCGTACCTGCAAAATAAAAAGACAGTTAGAGCGCATAGTGAAGCAGGCAACAAGCGCTTACTTACGTGCTTCCAGGTGCTTCTATTCATCACACGGGTTCCATCTTCAACTCACTTCAGCCCGTCATCCGCCATCGCCGGAACCCTGCAAAACAAGAGACATCATTACTAAAGACTTTAAAGACATTTGAATGACTCGAAACTTACCGTTCGTGCAGTAAACGACGGACAGCAGTCCTCTGAAGTCAAGAGGCCTGCGCTACCTATCCAGTGAAGAAACTGGTTACAGCACCCTGCCCCGAGGCAGATGGAGAGCTCGGCATTCACTTACCTAAGGTGAGAGCGTTAACCTTTGGGGGTCTACAGGAGAGGAGAAGAGGAAAGAGATAGGGACACCCCAATAACCCCAGTTCATTAACCCCATATTTTCTATCTGCAGACATCTTACTCTACACGTCAGGCATACAGTGCACAGAGGTCCAGCCCAAAGAGCCAACCGGGTGCTACACATCACCTTTGAAGATACGGTAGTCGCCCAGTCAAGACCGGCGCCTCTGCGAGAATCAGGTGAGCGTTACAGCCCCATACTCCCCAGAGCCGACTGAAGCCTTGGGTTTACACTCCAGGACAGGTCCGCACCATAGAACACGTCACACACAGCCTCCCTAGAAGCTTCCTCCAGAGCGCCCTTACTACCTGGAATACATTGGTAGCTCCCTTCTCTCCCACCGTGCCCCACCACAAATCTATTCCTCGCCTATGAGCGGGAAGGGTCTCAACCAGTCCCGCGGTCTTGGGAGGATAGCTCAGGGGCAACATGCTCGCCTTGGAAGCAAGATGACACGGAGCAACACAGGTTCGATCCCCGGGTCTGCGCTTAGAAACCTCTGGGTATTAAGCGCGTTATAAATAACCTATCACATATCACAATTCCCCCATGCATCCGTCCACCCTAGTATCGCCCGCAGTGTCACCACAGCGCCATGAAGTACTGCTCATAATCTGGTAAATTGAGCCCCCCTTCCTGGCGGAGGTGCCGCAAGGTTGCCAGTGAAACCCTCCTCCTCCCTGTACCGCACAACAATTCCCCTACCCAAGGGATATTAGTAAAGTAATAGAGCAACCCTGGAAGTATGACAATTTTACAGAGTGCCACTCTCCCCATCAATGATATCAGTAACTTTTTATTGATTCGAGTCCCCTATCCCTGATAATGCCCTACCTGTATTGTACATAAACATCATAAAGATCTGAATTCCCAGGTTCCTAAACGATTCCCCCTCCCACCTTATCCCCCAATTCTGGGGGGTGGCTAGTTCATGGCAGCGAAGACCACCCCCCCCAACGGGAACAGTAGGGACTTTTCTCTATTGATGCGGAAAGTTCGACAGCGCCCGGAAATTACCCAGTACCTCCAGCAGCATTGGCATATTGTGCCTCTGGTTCCCCACATGTAGCAACAGGTCATCAGCATATTAAGAGACTATATGCCTCACCCCCCATGAATATCCCCGTCTCACTCATCTCCTTATGAAGAAACGTTCATCTCCTTATGAAGAAACCTTACCAACGGTTCCAGTTCCATGGAAAACAAAATTGGTGACACCGGATACCCCTGTCGTGTCCCCCTACACAGGGCCCACTGCTATGACACCGAGTCATTCGTGTTCACCCTCGCCATCGGCGTGGTGTATAAAAGTCGTAGCCACCGTAGATGTTCTCTCACTACTTGTTAGCTAGCTGGAATCTTTTCTAGTCTTTCTTAATATTTGGTTTTGAATGCTCCAGCATGACGCAGCTATCCTCTTTGTAAACAGTAGCCAGTTCCATGGCGCCCATCTTGGAGCTTTAAAGAAAAATGTCAGTGGGGGAGCAGAAGCAGCTGGGTCAGGGATGTGGCTTTGGCCACTCCCGCTTCTCTCTGCATGTTCTTCTGGTCATATGGTATTTGGTGTGGGGGGGGGCAGCATTGGAAGCACAGGGGACACCGAGGTGGAGGACCAAGGCACTGTTCACCTTGCTGAGGGGCCCCTCTAATAGAGAACTCTTCCCTGTCTCCTTTCAACCCCATGGTGAGTCCCCATAATGTGCTTGCGGCAACAGGATGAGAAAGGTGGCAATCGGAGGATGGATAGCAGAGGGAAGTCTTCCACCTGTGCTTCAGCAGGCCAACCATGGTATGCAGTGATTATATCGAAGGAAAACAAAAAACGAATGAAATAATACTGGAAAAACAATGACAAATATGTATATGAGGGTGGGGGGAAAAGGGTTATAAAGTGTGGGGGTGGTTCGGAGTGGGGTTAAAAGAGTGAGGAACCAGTGGGTTTGGCGGGACGGCCCCCCATTCCCCCAATTTAAAAAGAAATCGAATTTCGGTATTATTCACCATTTATTTTTTGATTTGTTGAAATCACATGTAACCCCCAACCACATGTACCATACAAATGAGCAGTAGGAGTGTAGAGTGGGGAGAATGTGAGGGGCTTGGAGAGGGAGAGGTGATGAGGCCCAATCCAAAATGGCAGCAGGTGTTGTGGAGTTGATGGCCCCGGCATTCACCAATCTCAACATTTCCAAAACTGTTCGAGGTCTCTCAGTCCCTCCATCTTGCACTGGGCAACACCGACCAAATGCAATACAGTAAGGCATGCCACCCTTATGTTACCATTGGTTTGCAGCACATAATGGAAAAAAATACGCTGAAGACGTCATTGGGTAATTTTCTACCTAAAGGAATCCATTTGGAGGGAACAGGGTCTGGAGGCATCTCCTAGAAATACAGAGTCGGTAACTTATTAGTTCTATATGTGACTCCAGGTTTCTCTGGGCATGACATTCTAAGGCAGTGGTCTTCAAACTTTTTTGGCCAGGGCCCCCCTGAGCAAAATTTGGGCAGGTCGGGACCCCCCAGAAATGCCAAATGGACAGTATATATTGCGCGCCGTCACCTGCTCCCATCAAAGTCGCTGGGCTCCCTTATCCCACTCCTACCCAGTCGCTGGTCTCTCCCCACCACATCACACACCCAGGGCTCTCCCCACTCTGCTCCCATCACTATCCCATGGTTCCCGCCCATTGTGCTCCCACCATAGTCCCTCGGTTCCCCCATCCCGTTCCCAACACAGTCTGAGGGCCAGTGGCGGCTGGTGAATGTTTTTTAAGTGGAGGGGCATTAAGGGGAGGTTCGGGGGGGTTTCCCCCTGTGAATTTTTTTTTAAATAATAGGTTAAAATGTTGCATTGTAGAGCATACTTTTAACAAAAAATGGGTAAATAGCCAAACAGTTTGCAATTGTTGCTGGGAGTCCAGGGGGCAGGCATTGATATTTTATTTCTATCGCGCTCGTACACAAGTGTTTCAGAGCGTGACAAGGCAAGGGAGGGGAACAGAGGAGAATAAAACAGCGATCTTACTAGGCCCAGTGACATTGAGAACGCGCAAGTGTGAGGGGAAAAGTGCATGGAAGGGGGGAGAAGTGGAAAGTGCGAAGCAGAGGAGAAACAGATAAATAACAATAAATAAATAATAAAGGCAACAAACAGTGGTAGTGCAGCCAGCAATTTGCAAGTGCTACGTTTAAGGCAGCAGACAGGGTAGGTCTGATAAGTGCAGGAAGAAAGATGGTTCTCCTCAAGTTTTAGAGTGGCAGGGCGCTGTTCCAGAGGGAGGCCCCAGCCGAAGACGGAGATCTACCCCCAGCTCGTTTCTTTGATAAACGACTGACCCTGAGGGAGTTGGAGGTAGAGGAGTGAAGAGCTCGAGAGGGGAGGTATTTGCGGAGGAATAGCTGAAAGTATTTTGGACCGAGGCCCCAGAAAGCCTTGTGGACAAGGCAGAGGGTTTTGAATGATAGATGTCCGGTAAAAAGATACCATCCCTGTCCCCTGGGCCCCACTGGTCCTAACACAATGAACATGATTATGTGTATATGCAAGGCGCTGCACATTCATACAGCAATCACTCTATCATTCACATGAGCATCCATCACCATACACTCACTCATAACGCATCCATACACATGTTTAAATAAAAACAATGAACATAAACGTACCTTCTGCATTGGCCTGTGTGTGGGTGCTGCTCCAGCTGCTCTGTCCGTATGTGCGAGGAGGCGCAGGAGCTCCCCCTCGGACATACAGACATGCAGTGCCCCAGCCAGCATTTCCAATGAGCTATGCAATGCTGGCGAAGCAAAACGCCCCAGCACTTGCATGGCTCAGTGAGCATGTGCGGCTGGGGAACTAAACTGAACTGTCAAAGGGAAACAGTGTTTCCCTTTGACAGTTCAGCCAGCCCAGGAGCACTCCATTAGCTGGATAAAGCAGCTGAGGGAGTGCTCACTGTTTCACTGGGCTGGCTCCTTAGCTCCTCCATAATGGGTGAGGGGCCACTATGCAGTTAGTAATGTTGACCATTGTTGCTGAATATATCACAATTTACTTACATTTTAACACAAAGCACCCCTTTGGGTACTATTGAAACAGTGGGCTTCATAACTACTCTGGCGGTAGCTGTGCCGGTAAAACCGGCACGGCTGCCACTGGAGTTGCATCCGGGTCTGGCACCCGCGAATGGGCAATTACTAGGTCATGCCGAGTTAGGCGGACATGATAATTGCCCTTTCGAAGGTGCCGGTAGATCCCCATTCCCATTTGAGCCCCATATGGCTCAAATGGGAAGGGGGAGCTCGGATGCACCGGCACCGTTAATAACGGTGCCGGTGCATCCGACGAGCTGAGGTCAGACCTGGCGGGGGCTGTCAAGCACCCACGAGCACAACTCTTACTATGGCGGAACGGTAGCAACGGTGCCGGTAGCTTACCAGCACCGTTGTTACTGGTCCGCCATAGTAGTAATGAGGCCCAGTCTGTGACTAAAGGAATGAATATCCATTTACAACTGTGGGCCACTTTTTCATTGTTGCCTGAGACAGTTTCATGCTTCAGCCCGCCCATGTGGGCCACCCCTGCCCATTTCTTCCAATCTAAAAAAAAAGAAAAAAAAAAATCTTTTTTCATGCTGAGATCTCAGGGCCCCCCTGGGATGCACCCGCGGACCCCTAGGGGGTCGCGACCCACAGTTTGAATACCACTGTTCTAAGGAATTAAATACATCTGTGCCAGTGAAGAGGGAGAAGACATAAGAGCGAAGGCATGTCTCTCCTTGTAATTGCAGGCTTGATATTTATAGCCAAGATAGTGCGCACTGGCATGAAAGATTAATGAAGCATGGCAGAGTTTCCCTTTGCAGTTTGAATATTTAATAGCCGAATTCATTCCCAGGAGGAGGCTGCACTGCTCAAAGAAATGACGCTGCAGGTGAGAGGAAACACAAACACAGCTGTGAGAGAATAACTGGAAGAATATTGGTGAACAATTGGGTCCATTGGTAAAAAATCTATTCAAGGCGGATGCACGGAATACCTTTTACCCCACGGAATTTCAAAAGGTTTAATTTTAGTGTATTTTAAAAGGCATGTGGTTTCATCTGTTGGCGGAGGCTGGTGGTAGGAGTGTGAAGGGAGATCAGGTTGCTTTGACTTGTGAGGCCTTTTTCACGCTTTGCTCTGACTTTTAGTTTTCGCAAACACCATCAATGTCATGCTGGGTTTTAAAAAAGCATGAAAAACCCCTTCTACCTGAAAAGTGAGAGTAGAGTAGGAGGTTTATGGCGGAGCTGAGGCATGTGTCTTTATTGGCTGAAAATGCCTATTCAGTTCTAATGCTTTGTTATGCTTTTCATACTGTCATACATGCGTTGCAGATTATGACTTGCTGTATGTGTTTTCAGAAGTACCTTCATGCCTCGCCACTCTACACACTAAGGTCTCGTCGGACTGCTCCCTGCACTAACACATTCAAATAATAAGTTTCAACACGCAATAGCACAGAGCCGGACCGGGGCATGCAATTGTCTCGGGCACCATTGAAAAAGTGGCCCACCGTTGCAAATGACATTTCATTCCTTTTGTGACTGACTGTTTGAGTGGCACCCAAGGGGGAGGCATTTGATAAAATGTGATGCACATTTGTGCATTTTAAAAGATATTTATTCAGTAGCACTGGTCCAAACTACTTGTCACATGGTGAAGTAACTTATCAAACTGGCCGACATGGCCCAAAAAGTGGCCAACTTTGAGGGGGAAAACGGGCCCACACTAGCATTTTGTGTTTTTGGTTCGGGCATTGCCTTGTTGCCTTATAGTCCAGTCCGTGCCTGAATACGCATTCCAACTAAGCCACCAATACTTGACAATTAACACCCCTCCAAACAAACCTCAATCATCAGAACACTACACCTTTCTGACCAACGTGCTCGCCTTGGAAGCAAGACGACATGGAGCATCACAGGTTCGATCCCCGGGTCGCGCTTACAAACCTCTGGGTATTAAGCACGTTATAAATAACATATCATATCATAGCACTATGAGCACACAAGGCTCCTCTCCGGATACAAATGGCTCTCAACACCAAGAAACAGACCCAAATGCAGAGCCCAGCAGAGGCGTTGCTAGTGGGTATTAGGGGGCTGTAACCCCGGGTATTTTGGTTGTAGCCCCGGATGGAAGCTCAGGGGTTAAAACCAAAAAGGCTAGCTAGCCCCCAGTCCCGACAGTCCCAAAATTATTGTAGCCCCGGATCTTTTCCAGATTTAGAAACACCCCTGGAACCCAGAGTACTTCCTGTCTGCATTCATCAAATGCAATGGCGAATATATGCTGCATCTTCCCTTTCTCCTCACGAACCTTATCCTCACCCCTCCACCTCTGTAGACCATGAACATGGCAGCGGAACAGGATATCAATCCCAGAAATGAAACATTTAATATAGACGTACCCTGTTTTTGTGTCTGCCAATTTTTGAATGTTGTTGATTACTTATCAGAATATAAATTGAATGTTTTGCAGGCTGAGGAGCAACAACCTTTGTGAATGTGGGTGGATGCTAAACCAATAGGAATGTTTTGACTGAGGGGTTCTGAGTGACAACGTAGACAGCGAAACTGAAGCTTGAGTTGTCCCGGAAATCACTCAGAGCTCTGAGGTTGAAAACACTGCCCTACAGATACCTGAACAGCTACACATATGCTGTGCATGGTTCCCCCGCATCTCTTCCAGCTCCGGAGGGCCTCCATGGACCCAGCTGTGTGGGGCTAAAACATGTATGGATGGGACATTTGGTATGATAAAACCCTTTCATTTAAGCAGAGCTAAGGGTTCCAGTATAAAGCCACAGGAGTGGGATGATTTTCTGAGTTGGTTTGCTGATTGATCAAAAGGAATCAGAGTCAAGATTGAGAAATTTAGAAGAATGAAATGTGAAATTAAGGGATCAACTAGACACAATAAAAAAAGGAAGAAATGGCAGAGTGAGGGTGAGAAGCATGCCTTGCAACACCGGTCACTAAACTGTACCCTCAGGTGGCTGAGGGGAGGAGGAAGATGAAGACGGAAAAGATGATGTTGGTATCTTGGGAAGTATAGGGTCAATACATGAATGTGCAGTGCAAGTGCAAGCAGCGCAACCCACACATGCAGCACAAGCACAACCCAAGCAAGCCCTGTCTCAAGGTACAGCAAACACGACACGCATAGATGTGCATCCCCAAGCTCAAGCCCCAGCCAGGCAAGCAGAAAGTCTATCTAGTCAAGCTAGTGTTTCTGCTGAAGAATTGACAAGGGAATCCAGTCAGGGCAGGATCTACAGCAACAACTGAGGTGGGCAGTGTTCACTAATATGGCGTTAGCGGGGCAGCGATTACTGGAGGAACCGAATGACCCAGAGGAATAAACAGCAAATTGTCTAGGAAAGCGAAGGGAGACTCTGGAGGTGGTCCTACCGCACTAGAGACACTCTCTCACAGCAGTGCTCTGTGAGGCTGCTCTTCAGCAGTATAAGCCTATTCTAGAATTGGCGATTAGTGCTGTGGCACTACATCAGTATGGATTCTCTTCCACCTAGGCCCTGCCACTGCCCTAGAGCTCGTGTAGTTCAAGCTTTCTCTAGATATGTCCTGTAAATTCTATATCACCCAGCACAGTGAACTGCCTCCAATACTGCCCTTTTCTATAGGATCCAGATGCGTGTGTTTCCATCTGTATTTGTACGTCACTAGAAATCAGTATTAGGGGGCAAACTGGAGAGCACAAATACAACACGGTGGGGCAGGCTGGTGGCACATCAAATAAGCGTCAACAGGCCCAACTGGTTTAAGTGTACCTATATTTTACTAAACTGGTTAAAAAACTATGACAGTAAGCATGTTCAGAGTAGATTTAATGCAATAAAGGTTTTGCATCAAGTTACTATACATCCTAAAAAGTTAACTCATGTTCAACAGTTGCACAAATGCCCTTGCACTCAGCAAGAGACTGCACTCTTTTACCTCAAGCAGACATCACTCACAGCACAGCTTCAAATAATGTGTAGTTAGAGGTGGTATTTAGCAGAAGAGACATAACTTCCAGATCGGCTTTAAATAAAAGCCAGTCAAAAATAGTTTAACAGAAGAGATATTCCTCGTACATCAGTTTCAAATGATAGTCAAGGACAGTCTGTTTAACAGATGAGATATCACACAAAGGCGACAAGTACAGCGGGGAAGGCGGTAACTACTCCCTTGTTTTTTTTAGCAATGGTTGCAGGAATTTCTCTTTGCCCCCGTAGAATTGTTCACAGTTTTCAGTGTCTGTCTGTACATCCATGTGAAGGCTGGTAAATGTTTTAATTGGAGGGGCATACATATTTCCCTCAAATATGCCAGTGTGATGGAGCGTAGCAAGGGAGCCCGAACCAAGCGAGCAGTGTTTGGGAGCTTCCCCCCAGAGATTTTATTTGAAAATACTGGCTTAAAATGGTGCATTTTACAGCACGCTTTTTGTGAAAAATTGGGTAAAATTGTCAAACAGTTTGCAATTGATTTTGTAGGGTAACTCATGAAAAAATTCAATAGATGCAAATCACCAACAGTGCAAAGGAGCATTTCGCCAACAAATGTTCATGATGCCTTTGCTCACAATGTATGCCAGTATACAAATATTTTCACGCTGACTGCGCCCATACATGTACATGCTAGCTGCACCAACATACGCCAGTATTCCCATATAAGCACATATTCATGTTTGCTTTGCGCATAATGCCAGTAATGATACTATAAGAAAACATGTGCATGCTTGTTCTGCCAAAATATGTCAGTATCCACACATGAGAAAATACGCCAGTTGACTTTACCATTACAAATGCCCTGGAACAGTATGAAAACATGTCCAAACTGGCTGCATCAAAATGCCAGTTTAGCCATCTAATAACACACATTATTGTGCCCGGAACTGCCTGCCTTCCGGCAGGACGGGCCCTTTATTTCAACGTGTGCCTCACGTCACCGTGCATGCGGGACCTGAGGCGTATGTAACACTTGTCAGTGTGAAATGTGCACGGGTGCTGGGAGCAAATCACACATGGGGTGCCAAGGGGGGGGCAGGAGGGGAGAAAGGGGGCGGTAGCATGCTTCATCACTGATCAGGGCACACGTCCTGAAAAAGATTTGTGAGGAGACGAATTAGAATTCAGAATGTCGAACACAACAGGATCTGATGTCAGAGCACATGCAGTCACATCAAGGCAACACTAGTCCCTTGAAGTTAATGGAGGTGAACCTGTCCTCCTGGGATAAATTCACTTGATTGGCAGTAGAACATGTTTTCTATTCGTGGAGTAGTAATCTGTTTGAAAAGTCACTGCTGAGGAGTAAATGCAGAAAAGCAATCTAGCAATATGGACTAGTCTACTGCTACCCACTTTTCTCACATAACTTTTAAAAAAACATGCAGAGCCTGCAAGTGATGTTCTGCATGTCTGGCTTTTTAACGCATGTCATTTTTAACTCGCGTTATGTGCCGTCTTATTTTCCATCTACAAATTTAGAGCTGCAAGTAAGTGATATGAGCTTTATATCCAGGACTAGATCAATAACTTACACCTGACATGGGAAATATTGAAATATTTGTGAACTCTCCTCCTACTTTAAAGTCTTAAACACACATTCCAAAAGTGCCTGTAAAATAGTACCCGCATTTAGTTATTCGTTGAACTAGGCATGTAGCTCGCTGTAAATAATGATGACATTAAATCCGCATTTCAATAGAACAAATACGTTTTATAGTGTCAAAAAAGAAGAAAACCCAGAAGGTTAAAAGCTTGCTGCTGAAAGGTGTGTGTAATTCGCAAGATCACATTCTGTAAAATGAGTACCAATTTAAGTGGGATAATATTAATTGTATGTACAAATTTTCTTTTTAAAGCACTTTGGCGAAAGTGGTATATAAATGACATGCTATCATTTTCACGGAAATAAAATATACAACCTTAACCAGGTTATTCATTGTATCTACTTCTTTTTCTTCTTGAATGCACGTGCATATTGAGCAGCCAGTTGTTGGCAGTGTGGGGCTTGGCTTTTATATACAGATGTGCTTATAACAAACAAGCACAAAACAGAAAGGGCCCAATTCGGAGGTGCATGCAAAAACAAGAAAGTGTTCATCCATGAAGGATGAACACTTTGTTTAAAAGCACCATATTCTGATGAAGTGCTAATTATTATTATTATTTTTTTTTTATTTGTGTATGTTCCAAAATGGAACTTTACAAAATTCTTGTTCCTATATTCCACAAGTGCTAAAATGCCTCAGCCAAGCACTTTCAATATTTCTTGGATGATCTTCACCAAGGCAATTTGCCACGTTGTTCTATCACCTCCAATCAGTCTAAGCCACCATTGATCGGCATCGAAGTGACCATTTGCCCAGGAAATGTGAAGGTATGATGATCTTATCGCTTGGTTCCTTGGGCAGGCCATTAATAAGTGGCGTATGGTTTCCTTTTCTGCGCCACAAAGACGGCACTCACATGTGTCTGAAATACCTCGGATGTGGCGAATCTCGTTTGTTTCAATTAGATTTAGTCTTATCCTGAGCAAGTAATTCCTGGATGATCTATTTGGAAATTTTTTAATGTATCTCTGAAGTTCATTTACTTTGCACAGAGTATGTGGAAGATGAACTAGAAGTTTGTTGGCTGTTACTTACGCTTGGGTGTGTGACCCGTCGAGATTTTTAAGTTTCTCGCACACTCTGACCGGATTCAAGGTCAGGTCATCTTCTGAGCATGCAACTGAGGCCAATAAGGATAAATTCTCCTCTTTCCAGCTTGTCAACATTTTCACTGAATCCGTTTTCATTTCTCCGCCTTTCATTGTGTAGATGTTCTGGTCGACTTGAGAGATGCACTTTCGGTAAAGCAGGACTGAGTTGATGTTTACCGTGCTTGCTAGAGAAAGAAGACTGAGTTCTCGTCGGATGGCCAGCATTGAAGTTGAGTTAGGTAAGCACAAGACCTTTTTCCAGAAGATGCCTTCTAACTTTGTCCAGAGTTTTTTTGGGATGTGAGGCATTGCTTCTGCTCCGTATGTAACTGAAGGCACTACTTTTTCTTGTAGAATTCAATTACCGAGATTGTCGAAAATTTTCCGAATTTTAGATCGATGGCTTTGCCTTGGGCTGCTAACTTTCTGGTTTTTGATTTCAGGCTTTCTTGCATTGCACTTTCTGTACGAGAACTGTCTAGGGTCACACCCAGGTATTTGAATTCTTTTGTTCTTTCAATCTCTATGCTTTCCAGGTACCACTTGTGTTTGTCTGATCTTTTAGGTGCTGGTTCCAAGATTAGAATTTTTGTTTTGTCTTTGTTGATTTGTAGATTGTTTTCCATCGTGTAACGTAAAAGATTTGTTAATTGTCTCTGCAGTCCTGTCTGGGTCTGATCAAACAGGACGAGATCGTCGGCGTACATGAGTCGGCTGATTTGTTCCTTGGCCAGTTTTGGTGGAAAGGTTTTTGTGAGGTCTTCTGTTTCACAAAAGTCACCCATGTACGCTAGAAATAACTCAGGGGCAAGAGGGCACCCCTGTTTAACCCCCCTGCCCGTGGGAATTTCTGCAGAGACTTGTCCTTGCGGGGTTAGTTGCACTCTGAGAGAGGTGTTTGTATGCAGGGCTTTTAGCGGCAGGAGGATCTCCTTAGAACATTTCCATCCTTTGAGTTTTGACCAAAGTCAAGACCTGTCTACCAGGTCAAAGGCCTGGGAAAGGTCAATGAAGGCCATAAAACATCTGGGTTTTCCTTCGAGAACCTTGCTCTTTAAAATGCTGATGACTAAGATGTTTGCCGATGTACCGACGTTTTTTTTAAGCCTGTTTGGAATCTGTCGTGGCATGGGGCAAGTTTAACCCAAGTTTGTAGTCTTTTCAACAGTAAGGCCCCGAAAACCTTTCCGATACAATCTAAAAGTGCGATTGGTCGGAAGTTTGAAGGGTCGCACACGTCCCCCTTTTTGTAGATTGGGACGATGGTCGCTTCAGTCCACGAAGATGGAAGCGATTTCGATTTTGCACATCTAATAAAGATCTTTTTTAGGAGGTTTGACCACTCTGTAGGGTTTTTTTTAGGTCCATGTTCGAGATCCCGTCTGGGCCGACAGCTTGAGAGTTTTTTAGTTTTTTAAAGTCTCAAAGATTTCTTCTTGTTCTTCAAGGTATAACCAACTCGAGGGGTCGTTTTCTATGCAGTGGTCGTCCTCCTTTGTTGGGGATTCAAAAAGAATTGTAAAGTGGTCGATTCATTTTTGCTCACCCATTGAGTTAATGATGGAATTTTTCTTCGATGGGGTTGTGGATTTTATAAGTGACCAGAATTCCCTGGCTTTGTTGCCACAGATCGCTTTCAGGACTTTTTCCGAATCTTGCTGGTACAGGAGATAGCGATGGTTTTTTACCCAGTTTCTGTAGTTTCTGGATGCTTCTGACAGTTTTTTTTCCTGTTGGCTGGGCGATGTTTGCTTCAGTTGTCTCTTGATTCTTCGGAATTACCGTCTTTTAGAGGCCAACTGGGCATCATAGCTGTGTTTATGCATGGTACTGGGGTTTGATATGTCTTCGTTTTTTTAGAAAAAGCCATGAGTAGAGTCACATAAACCCTCATTACGATACCGGCGCTAAACCATGGCGCTATTAGCACCATGGTTGGTGCCGGTATCGTAACGTGTCCGCCATGGTGAAATGGGGAAATACCGCCCCATTCCAAGGTTGGCGGGGCGGTATTTCCCCATTTCCCCATGGCCCTTCCCCATTCACATTTTTCCCCCATAGGGCATAATGGGAATGGCGAAGGCGCTAAGTACGGTACCGCAAATTGCGGTACCATACTTACCGCGAAGGTCCCTTTGCGGGTCCCTACTTTAACGGCTAGTCTTGACCAGCCGTTATGGTCGGGTCCCACAAAGGGACCTCGTAATTAGGCGCTAAGTGGTTAACGGCGTCGCAGCCTTTTACGACGCCATTAACCACTTAAGCCTGGGTCGTAATGAGGCCCATAGTCTGGTTCGAGGTTTTCTTCTGACAAACCCTCTTCAGAGTATCTCTGTGTGAGCATCCTTACTGCCGAAGTTGAAAGTTTTAGGCGATTTCCCTGATTGTTCCCATACATGTACATGCTAGCTGCACCAACATACGCCAGTATTCCCATATAAGCACATATTCATGTTTGCTTTGCGCATAATGCCAGTAATGATACTATAAGAAAACATGTGCATGCTTGTTCTGCCAAAATATGTCAGTATCCACACATGAGAAAATACGCCAGTTGACTTTACCATTACAAATGCCCTGGAACAGTATGAAAACATGTCCAAACTGGCTGCATCAAAATGCCAGTTTAGCCATCTAATAACACACATTATTGTGCCCGGAACTGCCTGCCTTCCGGCAGGACGGGCCCTTTATTTCAACGTGTGCCTCACGTCACCGTGCATGCGGGACCTGAGGCGTATGTAACACTTGTCAGTGTGAAATGTGCACGGGTGCTGGGAGCAAATCACACATGTGGTGCCAAGGGGGGGGCAGGAGGGGAGAAAGGGGGCGGTAGCATGCTTCATCACTGATCAGGGCACACGTCCTGAAAAAGATTTGTGAGGAGACGAATTAGAATTCAGAATGTCGAACACAACAGGATCTGATGTCAGAGCACATGCAGTCACATCAAGGCAACACTAGTCCCTTGAAGTTAATGGAGGTGAACCTGTCCTCCTGGGATAAATTCACTTGATTGGCAGTAGAACATGTTTTCTATTCGTGGAGTAGTAATCTGTTTGAAAAGTCACTGCTGAGGAGTAAATGCAGAAAAGCAATCTAGCAATATGGACTAGTCTACTGCTGCCCACTTTTCTCACATAACTTTTAAAAAAACATGCAGAGCCTGCAAGTGATGTTCTGCATGTCTGGCTTTTTAACGCATGTCATTTTTAACTCGCGTTATGTGCCGTCTTATTTTCCATCTACAAATTTAGAGCTGCAAGTAAGTGATATGAGCTTTATATCCAGGACTAGATCAATAACTTACACCTGACATGGGAAATATTGAAATATTTGTGAACTCTCCTCCTACTTTAAAGTCTTAAACACACATTCCAAAAGTGCCTGTAAAATAGTACCCGCATTTAATTATTCGTTGAACTAGGCATGTAGCTCGCTGTAAATAATGATGACATTAAATCCGCATTTCAATAGAACAAATACGTTTTATAGTGTCAAAAAAGAAGAAAACCCAGAAGGTTAAAAGCTTGCTGCTGAAAGGTGTGTGTAATTCGCAAGATCACATTCTGTAAAATGAGTACCAATTTAAGTGGGATAATATTAATTGTATGTACAAATTTTCTTTTTAAAGCACTTTGGCGAAAGTGGTATATAAATGACATGCTATCATTTTCACGGAAATAAAATATACAACCTTAACCAGGTTATTCATTGTATCTACTTCTTTTTCTTCTTGAATGCACGTGCATATTGAGCAGCCAGTTGTTGGCAGTGTGGGGCTTGGCTTTTATATACAGATGTGCTTATAACAAACAAGCACAAAACAGAAAGGGCCCAATTCGGAGGTGCATGCAAAAACAAGAAAGTGTTCATCCATGAAGGATGAACACTTTGTTTAAAAGTACCATATTCTGATGAAGTGCTAATTATTATTATTTTTTTTTTTTTATTTGTGTATGTTCCAAAATGGAACTTTACAAAATTCTTGTTCCTATATTCCACAAGTGCTAAGATGCCTCAGCCAAGCACTTTCAATATTTCTTGGATGATCTTCACCAAGGCAATTTGCCACGTTGTTCTATCACCTCCAATCAGTCTAAGCCACCATTGATCGGCATCGAAGTGACCATTTGCCCAGGAAATGTCAAGGTATGATGATCTTATCGCTTGGTTCCTTGGGCAGGCCATTAATAAGTGGCGTATGGTTTCCTTTTCTGCGCCACAAAGACGGCACTCACATGTGTCTGAAATACCTCGGATGTGGCGAATCTCGTTTGTTTCAATTAGATTTAGTCTTATCCTGAGCAAGTAATTCCTGGATGATCTATTTGGAAATTTTTTAATGTATCTCTGAAGTTCATTTACTTTGCACAGAGTATGTGGAAGATGAACTAGAAGTTTGTTGGCTGTTACTTACGCTTGGGTGTGTGACCCGTCGAGATTTTTAAGTTTCTCGCACACTCTGACCGGATTCAAGGTCAGGTCATCTTCTGAGCATGCAACTGAGGCCAATAAGGATAAATTCTCCTCTTTCCAGCTTGTCAACATTTTCACTGAATCCGTTTTCATTTCTCCGCCTTTCATTGTGTAGATGTTCTGGTCGACTTGAGAGATGCACTTTCGGTAAAGCAGGACTGAGTTGATGTTTACCGTGCTTGCTAGAGAAAGAAGACTGAGTTCTCGTCGGATGGCCAGCATTGAAGTTGAGTTAGGTAAGCACAAGACCTTTTTCCAGAAGATGCCTTCTAACTTTGTCCAGAGTTTTTTTGGGATGTGAGGCATTGCTTCTGCTCCGTATGTAACTGAATGCACTACTTTTTCTTGTAGAATTCAATTACCGAGATTGTCGAAAATTTTCCGAATTTTAGATCGATGGCTTTGCCTTGGGCTGCTAACTTTCTGGTTTTTGATTTCAGGCTTGCTTGCATTGCACTTTCTGTACGAGAACTGTCTAGGGTCACACCCAGGTATTTGAATTCTTTTGTTCTTTCAATCTCTATGCTTTCCAGGTACCACTTGTGTTTGTCTGATCTTTTAGGTGCTGGTTCCAAGATTAGAATTTTTGTTTTGTCTTTGTTGATTTGTAGATTGTTTTCCATCGTGTAACGTAAAAGATTTGTTAATTGTCTCTGCAGTCCTGTCTGGGTCTGATCAAACAGGACGAGATCGTCGGCGTACATGAGTCGGCTGATTTGTTCCTTGGCCAGTTTTGGTGGAAAGGTTTTTGTGAGGTCTTCTGTTTCACAAAAGTCACCCATGTACGCTAGAAATAACTCAGGGGCAAGAGGGCACCCCTGTTTAACCCCCCTGCCCGTGGGAATTTCTGCAGAGACTTGTCCTTGCGGGGTTAGTTGCACTCTGAGAGAGGTGTTTGTATGCAGGGCTTTTAGCGGCAGGAGGATCTCCTTAGAACATTTCCATCCTTTGAGTTTTGACCAAAGTCAAGACCTGTCTACCAGGTCAAAGGCCTGGGAAAGGTCAATGAAGGCCATAAAACATCTGGGTTTTCCTTCGAGAACCTTGCTCTTTAAAATGCTGATGACTAAGATGTTTGCCGATGTACCGACGTTTTTTTTAAGCCTGTTTGGAATCTGTCGTGGCATGGGGCAAGTTTAACCCAAGTTTGTAGTCTTTTCAACAGTAAGGCCCCGAAAACCTTTCCGATACAATCTAAAAGTGCGATTGGTCGGAAGTTTGAAGGGTCGCACACGTCCCCCTTTTTGTAGATTGGGACGATGGTCGCTTCAGTCCACGAAGATGGAAGCGATTTCGATTTTGCACATCTAATAAAGATCTTTTTTAGGAGGTTTGACCACTCTGTAGGGTTTTTTTTAGGTCCATGTTCGAGATCCCGTCTGGGCCGACAGCTCAAGAGTTTTTTAGTTTTTTTAAAGTCTCAAAGATTTCTTCTTGTTCTTCAAGGTATAACCAACTCGAGGGGTAGTTTTCTATGCAGTGGTCGTCCTCCTTTGTTGGGGATTCAAAAAGAATTGTAAAGTGGTCGATTCATTTTTGCTCACCCATTGAGTTAATGATGGAATTTTTCTTCGATGGGGTTGTGGATTTTATAAGTGACCAGAATTCCCTGGCTTTGTTGCCACAGATCGCTTTCAGGACTTTTTCCGAATCTTGCTGGTACAGGAGATAGCAATGGTTTTTTACCCAGTTTCTGTAGTTTCTGGATGCTTCTGACAGTTTTTTTTCCTGTTGGCTGGGCGATGTTTGCTTCAGTTGTCTCTTGATTCTTCGGAATTACCGTCTTTTAGAGGCCAACTGGGCATCATAGCTGTGTTTATGCATGGTACTGGGGTTTGAGATGTCTTCGTTTTTTTAGAAAAAGCCATGAGTAGAGTCACATAAACCCTCATTACGATACCGGCGCTAAACCATGGCGCTATTAGCACCATGGTTGGTGCCGGTATCGTAACATGTCCGCCATGGTGAAATGGGGAAATACCGCCCCATTCCAAGGTTGGCGGGGCGGTATTTCCCCATTTCCCCATGGCCCTTCCCCATTCACATTTTTCCCCCATAGGGCATAATGTGAATGGCGAAGGCGCTAAGTACGGTACCGCAAATTGCGGTACCATACTTACCGCGAAGGTCCCTTTGCGGGTCCCTACTTTAACGGCTAGTCTTGACCAGCCGTTATGGTCGGGTCCCACAAAGGGACCTCGTAATTAGGCGCTAAGTGGTTAACGGCGTCGCAGCCTTTTACGACGCCATTAACCACTTAGCGCCTGGGTCGTAATGAGGCCCATAGTCTGGTTCGAGGTTTTCTTCTGACAAACCCTCTTCAGAGTATCTCTGTGTGAGCATCCTTACTGCCGAAGTTGAAAGTTTTAGGCGATTTCCCTGATTGTTTACTTCAATGCTATAAGGCTCGTCGTTTGCTCTCTGGAATTTGGTCGACCAAGTTGTTATTAGTTTGTTATGGTCACTGTCTGTTGTTTTGCGGACCTTGAAGGTTGTTATAATTTCTAGAAAGGGGCGGGAGACATAGATGTAATCAATTGTAGCTCTAGACGTTCCCTGTTCCCATGTCGGCAGGCGGTCTTTCTCTTTAAAGACCGTGTCGAGGTTTAGCATGTGTCGTGAGGACATCAACTTGCGCCAAAGATTTCCTCTCTGAGCTGCTGCTGTAGTTTTGGGATTTTTCCCCTCTGTCGCACAGGATTTTTTGGATGTAAACCTGGCGTGTTGACTGGATTTCGTCTATTGTTTCTTCCATCATATGGGTGAAGTGTTTTGAATCTACGGTTGCTGGGTTCCAATAGGTATTTAAGTTTGCTATTTCTGTGCTTTGTGCCTTTTCAGGGTCTTTGAGTTCAATGAGGACTGCCAGTATAGATAGATTTGTCAGCAGAGTTTCTTTCATTTTCATTCCTGCACCATTTCTGCAAGCCACAAGTAGTCCGGATGATGGTCGGCCTAATAGGCCTTTTTTTGCAGGAGCCAGGACTAGGTCATAGCCATCCAAGATGGGTTTATCTATGAGCCATGTTTCTTGTAGGCAGTTCACGTCAAATGAAGCTAAGTCGGCATCATTCCGGGTCGTCAAATGTGTATATCCACGAGTATTCCAGGAGCAAAGTTTTAGGAGAGTATGAGGCGGGTCGGCTGGCAAGATGTTGTTGTCGTGGCTCTGCCGACCTTCGCATTGCTATTTATTCAAGTTTTTTTAGAGTGCTTTTGGGAGCCAGGACCAAATTCCCTGTAAATTTCCTTTTGATTGTGGAATTTCTGGCACTTTCATTAGGTCTGGATTGTTTGTTTGTGGCTCCCTAGACGTTCATTTTTTTGGAGGTTCTTTGTTCACTGATTTGTGTGGGTTTTTGTTTGAGCTTGTATCCCTGTTTTTCCCACTTGTTGAGTTCCTGTCACTTCTTCTTTGGGAATTGGCCACCTCCTTGTACGATTTCTTTGTGTAAGAGTAGTCCTCGCTCTTATTTCTTGTTGAGCCTGTACTTGCAATCTTTGCTGAGGCGTTATCCTGTATTTCTCTGCGCTCACCGGGTGATGTTGAGTTTCCAGTCACCCTGTAGCCAAGTTTAGATAGTTCCTCTGCTTCTTCAATTATTCAGGACTGTATTTTCTTTGAAGCGATATACAGGTAAGTTTTTGCTCTACGATTTGAATGGTAGGGATCCACTAGTTTCAGGTCCTCTGATTTGATCTGTCGAAACGCTGGAATGAAGCCAAAGAGGGTTAAAACTCATCTTCTGTTGAGAATTATTTTGTCACGATTTTCTGACTGTTGTTCTATTTTTAAAGACCAGGAAGACTTTTTGGTGGAGTTGCTTCGGTCGTGGTAAGATTCAGTTTTTGATTTGTGGTGGACCCTCCGTAGGGGTTCCTTTTCCTGAATTAGGTGTTCTTTTGAGCTCTTTTTGCTTAAGGCTCGGCGCGAGTCCTCCCTGCTTGAGTGTCTGCCCCATTGTCTGGGTTTGTGCTGGGGTTCCGATTTTGGGGTTCCCCGATTTGACGACTCTGTCCTTGAGGAAAATTATACTTTCCTATGTCCAGCGTAAGTTTGGTTGGTTTTTGAGGGCTGGTGAAGAATATTTCTTCTTTCTTCCATGGTACGAAAAGACTCTTTAGTTGGCAAGACAGGGAACTAGGCGGCGCCTTTTCTTCGACTTGTTCTTTTCTGGTGGGCATGCTGCTTGTTGGATCCTTCTCTAGATGTTCATTAGCTGATCATCGGCCAGGAAGACTTCTACTGTTTTTGGGGATTGTTTAGTTCCTGTGTCGTTTGGAATCTGGAAGACAAGCGTAGAGCCCTGGAGTGAAGAGGGACGGCCCTTTTTGATTTGGTTCTTTTTTGGCTTCTGCAATATGGGTCCTGAATCTGACTTGTCCATTTTTTCTGTCGATGTTCCATTTTGTGCACAAAATATCGGATAAGCCTGGTCTTTTTCGTTGAGTTGGGTTTGGTTTCCATTCGATCTCAGTGATGATTCTTTTTCATTTGATTGGGTTTGGTTTCCATTCGGTCTTGGTGGTGTTTCTTCACTGATATGTATGACTTCACTTTGATCGTAGATCACAGCGCCATTTTTAGTTGAAGTCAGGGGCTCACTGGCCACTGGAATGGCTGTCAATGATGAAATTGGTAAGCTTTGTGTTTGTGTTGAAATAGAGGTCCTCTCTTGGTCATACAGAATTTCCGCTTTTGATTGTTCTTTTGAAGATAAGGTGTTTATTTTTAGGCGCTCGTCTAGGGCAGTAATGTAGCCTTCCAGAAAGATCAATTTTGTGCACATCATTGCCTGCATGGTGGTATGATCTTTCAGATTTTCGCTGATAGATTCATATAACTTTGTGAAAGGCGCCAAGGTTATCGACACGGCAGACATGATTGATATAAAGTCCAGTTTCTTTTTTGCCGGAGAGTCGTTCGGAGCGCCTGATGGATTTTTGTTTGGATTTTGCTCATTTGCTGTCGACTGTCTTGCTGAGGAGTTATTGAAATAGTCTATAGAGTCCCGCCGGTCCCGACTTGATTTGTCCCTTTGTATTTCTCTCGGGTCCCCTCTTGGGATTGACCTTCCATCCTCTTTCTGTTGCCATGATTATGGTTTGGCTCGGGGCTGTTTGGTGGTGGAAAGGCCACAGGAGTTTTATCTTCATCGGCCTTTTCGGAAGGGGGTAGAGGACTTTGGAGGGTCGGTTTGAGTTGAGCCTCTGAGGGTATTTCTGGGTAAATGGGCAGATTCTTTTCCCGGGCCAGAAGGTTTTCCCTAGTCGGTGGAAAATGTTCTACGGGCGAGGTGGGAGCTCGGGGTGTCACGCCTGAGCTCTTTTTGTGTCGGTTTGCTGGGATTTTCAGGGGAATTTGTTGATTGGCCACGTCCACATCCGGAGCATGATCTTGTGGCAGGGAGGATAAGTCCTGCGTTGGAGCACCCGACGCTGGTGGAAAGTGCTCAGATGTTAGTAAAGCTTGTGGCTTGTAGGGGATCGTAGGTTTCAGGGGGGTGCTAGTGGGCAAATCAGTTTTTCTGGTTTTCTGAGGTGGTTGGCAGGAGTTAATTGCTTCTAATATCTCAGCATCTGTGAGATCATCTTGGGCACCCCTAACCTGCGGGGCAAAGGCGTTAAAGAAGTCTGTTACCAGGTTAACTACTGGAGTTTTACCTGGTTCCAGCGCCCATAATTTCTTTATTGTTCTTGCCCCTGAATTTACACTGTTCCGAGACTGTTGGATCAATGTTTTCTTTTTCTGAGTATTGGACTTTGTATTCACTTTTGCCTTCTGTCTGTGTTTTTTCCCCATCTTTGGTGATGCCATCTGGCTCTGACGTCATTTCTTTTTATTGCTCGTGGTTTCCAGCACTGAAATATGTAAAATGTCTTTTTCCTGGATCTTTTCCTGGTGTGAAAAAAAGGGGTCAGCCTCATGAAGCTGCAATAGCTTTTTTGGCGCTTTAGACTTTACTTGTGTCTTTTCACACATTTGTTTCTCTGAATATGTGTGAACAATAGCAGTAATTTGAACTGTATTTCCTTCTTCCACTGCTGTTTGAAGCACTTTTTTTGATGTTGTGGTAGGTGACAACCTTTCTGTGGTTGCCGGGTCTAAGGGGGGCTTTCGTGTGGGTGGCACTCCCATGAGGTCTCGAGGAGCCGACAGGATCAAAATCGATCGGTCCTCAACGCCACCCTCCCCGCGTCGAAGTTCGTCACTCGCTGAGGCTTCGTTGTTGGGCCGGCAGTTGCCTCCCGTCGTCGGCGTACCTGCGCCCCTCCTCTCTGGCTCACCGCACCCGTCCCTCCCTCCGGAGGGACAAGGGAGCTGGAGCGGGAGGAGGAGGCAGCGGGAGCTGACAAACTGCTCAATGGTATTGCTGTGGGCTGTTGTTGCGACCGCCCGGGGGTCCGTGAGTCCTCTTCTAAAGCTCTGCGGCCCCCGGATAGCTGCTCCTCCAGGACACCGGCTTCAAACGAAGGTGAGGTCGGTACATTTGTTTTCCTTCCATTTTCGAGCTGCAAGTGTCTTTTTGTTTTTTGGGAAGCTGGGGAAAACGCTCTTTCTCAGAAGGACGCATTCCCAGTTTGTGAATGTTTGATGTAGTACGAACACGGGCACTACATAGTAGACGCCCTTCTTCCCAAGTCCTGAGCCTGAACCTCTTGTTCCAAGGGCTTATTGGAGTCGGCAGTCTTGGTAGCCATGAGAGGCAAGACTGCCACTCTTCGCCTCTCCGCGTCCGCTCCACGGAGGAGATGGCGTTTTGTAGAGAGGTTGGAAACAGTAGGGACACGCCTCCAGGCGTGAACGCAGGAACGCAGGAAACAGGAGTCAACGAGGTAAGCAGCAAGACTGCCACTCTTCGCCACTCTGCGTCCGCTCCGCGGAGGAGATGGCGTTTTGTAGAGAGGTTGGAAACAGTAGGGACACGCCTCCAGGTGTGAACGCAGGAAACAGGAGTCAACGAGGTAAGCAGCAAGACTGCCACTCTTCGCCACTCCGCTAGTGCTAATGTGGTGGTCGGGCATCAAAGCCACGACTTTAGCATGCACCTTATTTACTGCTTTACAACAGTCTTATCAACCATGTGAAATGCAGGGCTGGCACTGTGAGTGGATTCTGCTAAGAGCACAGATTTAGCATGTCAATAAGAGGAGTTAAAATAAATTTGACACCAGTGAGGTGCCGTTAAACGCTGCTTCACACTTTTTCCTTTATAAAAATGGCATTTCTGAGACTGCAGCACCACTTTTCTAGTTTAACGAAAGCTTAAGAAAACTTTCTTGAACTAGAAAAGTGGCAGTCTTTCAGAAAATGCTTGCAGTGCCACTGTAGTACGTTTCAATGTAAACAATAGATGTATTCAGCTTTTACTGCTGGAAAGCACGACATTTATCATCCAATGTTTCCACCCACCCAAGAATAGTCATGCTGGAAAATGGAGGGGAGAATGTCAGCTTTCCACACTATAATTAGCACAAACTCAGAATCAGGCCCAGAGTGATAACTAGAGCTGTAAGGCTGTACCTAGCAGTGGACTCTGCTGAGGTGCTCAGCTCCACTGGCTCACACTTACTTTGGGCATTGTGCCCTAATCCCCAGACTGGTCAAATGGACATTTAATTAGTCCCCGCTTCTAATAATAGCATGTAGACCTGTGCTCTGACATTAATGAATGCCCGGGGGACGGAGGTTATCGGGGAGAAAAGCTGGTCAGCACGCCATTTGTAGCAGTCTCCCACAAATGTCCAGATCATCCTTTGTGAATAAGGTGACAGGTGGAGGTCCAAAAATCGCCACATAAAAAAGCCTATCCTTTCTGATATTTTTAGATACCTGATTTTCTTATGGATTGGAGCCTTCATAGTGTTTTACTAATTCCTCTGCACTCTACGCAAATGCGACCTGCCATGTGAGTGCAAAGTTTCGTTTTTTAGGATCAACCTCTAAATGATATACTAATTGTGTTTTCAGAAAGGCAAGGTTTTTGACACTGAATTACTTACAGAAGTAGGGCTTGAGAGGCATCCAGGAGTAAATTCTTAAAGACTATTTCGTTTCTCTTAAGAGGGAATTGTGTTCTCATTGGTGTGAGAAGATTATACTTGCATCGCTTAGTTCTTGAAACAACTGGTTAGGAAGGGCCCACATTTTGTAGAGGCACATAAGATTTCATATACACTAACCAACAACTCACTAGGACTTCCTCTGATACAATGACTGCCACAGCAAATTGAGTTGGGCTACATACCCACATTCCATGTGATGAGGGCCTAGTAGCAGGCAGAGCGGCATTGCTGTCAATATCAGCAGAGCAGAGAACCCTTCTGAGATTCCATCCTCTCCACTGTACAACACGCAACTGGACTCACCATTGGAGATCAACTTTTCTGCACATCATCTAACTGCCCTTCCTTCTCAGTTCAAACCTATCAACCTTACTAGAATCAAGAAAGACTAATAATCCTGTCTCACACTTCCTAGCTACTATCTCACATTTGACTTCCTAGCTGCTACTGTAAGGCAGACCTCCAGACAACCAGACACAAGAAAAACAGTCCTCTGAGGAAAAAGGGTCAGTGCACCCCTTGCAAGGAAATCATGGTTTATTTTCTATACAAAAAGGAAAAAGGTGACAGAGGGTGCCGTAGAACCCAACTGCCACAGAGCTCACTCGGTTAGTTCAAAGCAGACAGAACATTATAAAACATCTCACTGTCACTCGTGACACACACAGTATACAGTTTTCGTTCCCCACCCTCATTGGCTACCCCCTATGTAAATTATAACAGTCTCTTAGCAGTCCTCGACCGATTGGCCTTATCTCATCTACTCTGGCACATGGTCTTCTACCCCACCACCTTGGGTTCTGCTTGCATGATTGGCAGGCATATGGGAATATTACCCTCCCCATGGTCTTAAGTCACGTGATGTGCACCTGGTCATTGCCATGAGGTCAAATTGGCCCTCTGGAATAAAGAAGAGCTTCTCGTGATCCCAGACACGCAGGCGCGCCCGTCTTGCCTCCTTGGCGCAAAACTGAATTTGTTGGCCTCACCTCTTGCACCTCGTAGTATATATCACAGGGCAGTTCACTGCTTGATCCCCCTTTTCAGCTGCCTCTCCCTGAAGCTTCATCTGGGCCTCCACAGCACCACACTAATCAGCCAAATTGTGAAGGATTTAGGTGTTCTGTTGGTGAGCATCTGGCAGTTCAAATGGGATGAGCATCACTCTCGGGGGAACTAGTGCCCTATATCTGGACTGGGACTTTTGGTAGATCAAGACCTCTGCCCCGGCTCCCATGGGATTGTCCTTCGGACGAGCAAAACCCTACCCGTGCTCAGCCATTCACATTCCTTTCTGGTTTTGCAGACCTTTAACATGATACAATGATGTTCTATCTATCAGGCCTGAAGGCCTCCTCGTTCAGCTTCCTTGGTGGGGAATGGGATGGGAAAGTTATTTGGACCTCATTGCCATGTTGTGCTACAGCTTCCACTCCGGACTACGGCAGACTAGGCCTTGCTCTAATATGGCGGTGCTTCAGTATTTCCCACAGTGGGGACTGGGGCAGGCCGTTACGTTATTCTTCAAAGTCTTTCGATTAGTATATTCTAATAAAACACACACAAACACACACCCTATGCCTGGGCCTACCTGTAGGTACAAAAAATACCCTGCATCTCACCCCGGTTTTGTATGTTTCACCTCCACCCCCACCCCTTGCGATCGCACTCGTCTATCTTTGCATGCACTTAATATAGTTCCCTCAACCTAAATCTGCTGGGTGGGGGCACAAGAGCTGCACATGCACCCTGACATTCCCCCTTTTAGTTAATCCTCCCTCAAAGGGATAGTCCAGTAAAAATGTTTATTTTAAAAATAGATAGGCAACATTAAAAAAATAATACTAGCACTTTTTTTTTTAAACTTCCTATTTAAAATGTTGAGCTATTCAAGCTCAAAATTCGCAAAAGCAAGCACATGGGCGCATCCATTTTGTGAAATGGATGCCCGCCTGTGCTGGCTTTTGCTTTTGCGGCACTAATGAAGGAAAAGCCAGCCAGCTGTAGTAAACAAAAGCTACCGCTGGGTGGCTTTTCCTTCATTGGTGCTGTACGCGGAGGACGGGGACCGGAGACCAGAGCAGGAAAGCTGCAGCTGAATCTCGGTAAGTGCTATTTATTTTAAAAAAAAGAAATAAGCACTAGCTGTGTTTTTTTTTCTATGTTTTTCGGGCTGGAGGAGCCCGGAAAACTTAGAAATAAAACCGCAGCTTTAAAAACGTTGTATTTATGTTTGCGGTCGCTTTTGAAGCGACCGCAAACATAAATACAACGTTGTGTTTGAAAACGCTGCGGTTTTTCTTTCCAAGTTTCTCAGGCTCCTCCGGCTCGGAGGAGCCTGAGGAACTCGGAAAGAAAAACCGCAGTGTTTTCAAACACAACCGCGTTGTGTTTCTGCCTGCTGTGGCTATCACTTTGGGTCTCCGGTGCTCCCCCCGGGAGCACCGGAGACCCAAAGTGAAAGCCAAGGCAGGCAGAAACACAACACGGTTGTGTTTACATGCCGCAGTGTTTCTGCCTACAGCTGATTTCCCATTTGGGGCTCTCGGGCTCCCCACGGGGGGCCCGAGAGCCCCAAATGGGAAATGCTAAATGCTGCACTGTTTCTGCCTAAATCTGATTTCCCATTTGGGGCTATCGGGCTCACAACGGGGGGCCCGAGAGCCCCAAATGGGAAATGCTAAATGCTGCAGTGTTTCTGCCTAAATCTGCCTTCCCATTTGGGGCTCTCGGGCCCCCCGTGGGGAGCCTGAGAGCCCCAAATGGGAAAGCAGATTTAGGCAGAAACACAACCGCGTTGTGTTTCTGCCTGCCTTGGCTTTCACTTTGGGTCTCCGGTGCTCCCGTGGGGGAGCACCGGAGACCCAAAGTGATAGCCAAAGCAGGCAGAAACACAACGCGGTTGTGTTTGAAAATGCTGCGGTTTTTCTTTCCGAGTTTCTCAGGCTCCTCCGAGCCGGAGGAGCCTGAGAAACTTGGAAAGAAAAACCGCAGCGTTTTCAAACACAACGTTGTATTTATGTTTGCGGTCGCTTCAAAAGCGACCGCAAACATAAATACGTTTTTAAAGCTACGGTTTTATTTCTAAGTTTTCCGGGCTCCTCCAGCCCGGAAAACTTAGAAAAGAAAACGCAGCTAGTGCTTATTTTTTTTAAAAAAATAAATAGCACTTACCGAGATTCATCTGCAGCTTTCCTGCTCTGGTCTCCGGTCCCCGTCCTCCGCGTACAGCACCAATGAAGAAAAAGCCACCCAGCGGTAGCTTTTGTTTACTACAGCTGGCTGGCTTTTCCTTCATTAGTGCCGCAAAAGCCAGCACAGGCGGGCATCCATTTCACAAAATGGATGCGCCCATGTGCTTGCTTTTGCGAATTTTGAGCTTGAATAGCTCAAACTTTTACATAGCAAGTTTTAAAAAAATAAGTGCTAGTATTATTTTTTTAATGTTGCCTATCGATTTTTAAAATACATTTTTTTACTGGACTATCCCTTTAACTAACCCAGCTGCCTCGTGAGCCCTATACTTGTCAACCTTGGGCACCCACACCCTTCAGACATGATGCAGGCTTTCCCCTGCTTGGAAATATTTCTCCAGGATACACGTGAGGTAGAATCACCCCCATCACCTGCTAGGATAACCCAATGCTCTACATAATTTTCTGGATCTAGTGGGGGTGTAGTCAGAGTCCCTGTGGGATCTATGGGCCAGCCAATTCTCACCATACAGGATTTCTTTAGATCATCTGTTTGAGCATTTCCAGACTTTGTACTAGGAGGTACCATGGAGTGTCTTTACGCAGCACTGTAGTATCATTTGACTGCAAACCATCACCAGCAGGAGTACCACGATAGGGACCAATATCTTCACCAGTGCTCCCAGCCATGTTGGTGGCCAAGAAAATATTGTGTCGAACCAATCTTCAGCTTCCACTCCTGCTTCACTTTCCATGCCTGTCTTTACCCTGTGAAAGGCCCCTATGATGTGTGACAGTGACCAGTTTTCTGCATCGTTTTTCGGAGCACATGTGCAACATGATAGTCTGATCTTTTTTAACACGCCCCCTTCCTTGGCCGTCAGTAGGTCTAGAACATACCGGTTCTGAAGTGTCATCATCTGGATGGCACGCATTACGCTCTTGAACGTGTTCAATCCTTGTGCCGTGTAATTCGCCAACTGGATAATTTCACACCTCACGATCTGGAGCCGTTTGGTGTTGGCTGCGGCCTGGACCCCATGGTGGCATAAGGGAAGCGAAGAAGACCTCTGTCTTGGTGTACAGGCAATACTTATCTGGAATTTCAGCAGCTTTGAGGAATCTTCGAATTGATAGTTTCACCGCCTCTTCTGTCTTCTTAGTGAGCGCTTCTTTCTTCTTAACTTGTGGGGGCTGGGTTGGAGGTTGCTTTGATTTTGTTGTGGCACACATGAGTGCTATAGTTAGGTGTGCTTCAGAAACTACGAGGTTGGCTGAATGTAAGGTCATTAGCGAACATGTTCTTCTCCATTATGATGCGAAATACATGTAAGCTTGCTGGCCACAGACCCAATAAATGTCCATGAGGGTTGCTTTGACTTTGCTTGGATCAGGAATGAATAGTGTTTTGTTGCATTTGCTGTTGGTTCCCACTGGAAGAGTTCTGTGTCCTTGAAAACAAAACTCTTACCATTCCACTTCCTGCACTTTCACTGGCATTTCTTTCATTTCTATACATGTCAGTTTGGGAACATATGTGGCCCATATAGTCAGACAGTTCTTGTTGACATTCCATATGACTTCCTCGTTGAATCCTGCCAACCCCCCTGCCATGCAGCTCACTACCGCTTCTTGTCACCTACCTGACACGAACAACAAACTGTCCATCTTTAGCAGTGGGTGTGGCTTACATTGGGGGTCTTTGTTGTTGTTTGCACACTTCTCTTCATCTTTGTCCATCAGCACAACTCGTACTCCATGCCCTTGGAAAAAGCTGCGGACCTGACACAATGATTGATTAACCAAACACTGCGCATCCAAAGATGGAATTTCCTGGGGTACTAACATTTTGGGTGCCCCTGACGCATGGGAGATCAGAGAGCAAATATAGTAGCTCCCATTCAACCTCTGCTTCCCCACTGACCGCATGTGACTATACCACATGTTAATGAATTCTGGATGGTGCACATCAGTCATAGTATCAAATACAACCCCTTTATACTGGTCATATTTTCTCTCTTCATCCACCCCTCTTTTACCTTGGTATTTCCATGCCATGTAACCATTTCAAATACTCATGTACTTTGTACATACATTAAATAATCCGTAAGACCTCAATTGCAGACAGTACCACATCCAAAAGGGTCATTTTCTATACACCTCCCCCCTCTTTATATGCCTTAACCATATAACCTGGCTGAATGTACATACACAGAAACCTAAAATAAAACCAAGACATATGTACAGCAGGAGAAGATGAGGTAGTGACGTTGTATTGAGGTAATACGGGCCACGCTAAAGAATGAGGGCAATGATCAAATGGCAAACAATGGACAGAAGAAGCGAAAAGGCAGTCAAATGAAGAAAAGAAAACTGCAATCTGTTAGTGCAAAGTGAAAAAAAGGCATTGAAGGCAATCAATTTGGTGGTACAGAATTGGGAGAAGGCGGTGTTGTATGAGGAGACTGCCGAATATCCGAGAGGTGTACCCAATACCGTAGCTCCTTAAATTTGACCGCAAATGGAGTGAAATAGATTGACCATGTATGGGCAGTTGCATTGTGGCTCATTCCACCTGTGGACAAAGTTGCATACAAATACAAGATCTCCTGGGTGCAGATGAAGGGGTGGCGAGCTCGCAGAATCCGGTGCAGTTCTTCTTCTGTTCTCCTTGGCGCTATCTGTCAAGAGATAATCTTTATTGACTTTGTCAGGTTAGACAGGTACATCTTAAATTCATCACTCGAAATGGACACAGCCCTGTGAGCATTAGCGGCGCTTTGTATGGGCGAAAGTGGTGCGTGCATGCACCGCCCCGTCACTATTTTGTGAGGGGAAACGTTGTGACCTTTGCAGGGCTATGTCCATATACTGAATAGGGCCAAGGACAAACAATGGACCCAATTCTTTTTTAAGGGTAACACATAATTTAGACAATTTGGCCTATAAAAGGCCATAGATCCGCTCAACAACGCCGCTGTTGGGATGAGGATGATATATGGAGCACAATTTGTGTTTAATCTCTAAAAGAGATGTTATTTCTTTAAATAGCTCATTATAGAAGTGGGTGCCATTATCGGATTTAAGTATTTCGCACACTCCCAACAGGGAAACAGTTCTCAAACTAAAAATGTTTCTGATGCACAAGGTCCTGCCTCAACCCAATCGGAGAAGGGGCAAACAGCAATTAAATACTGAAAGGTGTTGCCGGCAAAATCAACATGTAACTCCCTGAGCAGCTAGCTGAGGTGTGGTAATGTGCCTTGCAGTGTCCGTAATGTTTGCCTAGTGTTATATGTTTGACAAATCATGTAATTCGAAATGAACACATTCAGTAGCTCCTGCATATTAGGCACATACCTGTCCTCCTGTATGTCCGCAGTGATGTTCTGCTTTGATACATGCAAGGGGTAGAGCAGCTGCTCGAATGCTACCGTCACCAATTCTTGGGGCATCACCACTTGACCTGTGATGACCTGTCTCCATATTAGATCAGTGGGAGAATGTTCACACCCCCTCTTCTGCCATAGACATTTTTCGGCCACTGGTGCTTGGCCCTGTAGCTCTATTATCTGGGTTATCAAACTGTTCCACTTTGGCCAAAAATTGGTCAAATTTCACACAAAAAACTCTCCCACATCAGCATGTTGGGCCTGAACTTCAGGCATTGGCTCATTGAACTATAGGCTATTCCACACCAGTACGAGACAGCCTACCATAACTCTACACCACCGCTATCACAAAACAAGCATAACTGGGCAAACCTTGATGAAGTACTCATGATGCCACATATGCCAGCAAAAGCAAAATACCTGCACTGTAATCAGGACTTCAGCAATGTTAAACTGCTAAGAAGGAAATAGCCCAAACTGGCCCTTTGAAATTTGATGCATGGAACAACAAAGCAAATAATTCTAAGATCTGTAAGAATTCAATTGAAGACCCGATTCCTACTAAATCAGCCCAATGGAAGTTGTCATGGGCCTGGCCTGGTGGTAGTCAAGTTATGCTGGTCTTATGATGGGTATTGTGCAGTAATGGTTGCTTTCGAAATCATAACTGCCTATTTTATTCTTTTTGTTTTTGGTATTTTGCTTTGCACCCATAACATCTCTGGAACACGTATTTTTACTTGAATTTCAATGTGTTTTTAAGAGAAACTTAACCATAAAGTCCCTTTACCTGAAAATTGTTCACTGAATTTTGAGGCTTTTATTTGCAGAAACTTAAGCACAATTTTCCCTTAACCAAATGTTTTAACGGAATGTTGTTTGTTTTAATTATATAGAATCTCATAATGAAAGTCTCCACTAAGGGACAGTTTTCCCAGGGCACCCAAGAGCCAACTGATGGGTCTATTAAGCATGGCAAGGCCATGCCCAGTGGCTAGTTTGAATAGGACAGGCCGGCACCTCTAAGTCACCTGTTATGCTCACTGGACGTGGCACCTTTGACTGGGGCAATACCATCTGCCTTGCCGTGGCACTTCTGAGTCCACATTCACAGTGTTTACCTTGCCACAATTCTAAAGCCACGCAATAGGATGCCTGGGCATACCTTGCAACCATGCACAGGGGCACTGGATCTGAGCACTCCCAAGCAACCCGTTTTGGATACTGGCCATGGCTAGTAGACTCTGTGCCCCGATCATGGTTCTTCAGCCATGCCCTACAAAGCCACAGAGAGTTACCACTCGGTCTAGCCTGCTGGACTTCAGGCCACCACCCTTGTCCCTGGGGTTTGTTCCAGTTCTGAGACCTCAAGGAAGCTTTGAGTTTTAAAAGAAAGAAAGGTTGGACAGGTTTTCACTAAACACAAAATGGTCACAAGTGAAATCAGACTCAAGGCCCTCGCAAGGCTCTTCTTATGCCCAAGGGAAGGTTTGGGACAAATCCATCCAGCACTTCAGGTTGGAGATGAGGGCACAATTTTGTCTATGGTACGCCTACGTTCCATCCCCTTTCCTCCATTCTTTTGGGACATTCCACCCACTGGGGTGGGACCAGAGCACTTCTGAAGCATCACAAGTTACTTTTTGTCCTTCTTTTATTTTTACGTGGGCTACCATACATGACCGTAGCCATGCCTTCGTGAGCTCCACACCACACATCGCGCTCCAGTGCTTTTCTTTGGGCGGTCGGGGTCAGACGCACTTGCACCGTGGGGAATTATTTCTTTTTTCCAACTGGTCCTTCATCTTCCTGCTCTGGTTCTACAGTCTTTTTCTCCTCCGTCCATGTTGGAGCGTCAGGGATTTGTGTCCTGTTCTTCGTGCGAACATCGTTTTGCAAGGGCAGATCCCCATTCTCTCTATCTCGAGTGCTTGGTTACGGAACATCAGTGGGATTCCTGTCTCTACTGCGACTCTCACTCCGTCCAGGCACTCCAGCGTAGGCTCACAAGTGGGAGGAGGTGTTCCAATGGCTTCCTCCTTCACATTTACAGCAGTTCATCAATGAAAAAAGGAATCATCCAGTAAGTTCCCTCCTTTTTAGGGTTCCCGGGCCAGGGGACTCCTTATCAGGGTCTTCTGGTTCCGGGAGAGGTCCAAGTGGCTCTTGTACCAGGGTCCTCCCTGAGGTGTCCCGAAAGGGATCTAATCTGGATTACAGAGTTTTCTCTGAGGCTCCTTGTCAAGCGGCTACAATGACTGGTTTTTCCTCCGAGGTTCCCCCTCTGGGGCCTAAGACTAAGCCCAACACTTCTGGGCTGCTGCAACTGGGATTATTCCTGAGGATTCCCAGTTTGGGACTAAACGATCTGAGTCTAGTCTCGAGGTTTGCTGTCAAGTGACTAAAAGTACTGGGGTAAACACTGAGGATCCCCGGTTAGGGGCTATTTCAAAGACCAGCAGGATCGAGGAGCTGCATTTAGGAGCCCTGGCTACTGGGCGTGACCCTAAGCTTCACCACAAACAATTTTGTGGTCATACCTGTCCTGCTGACGGGGCAAAGAAGGAGGGCAAAGGCCCTAAGTCTTCAAGCACCAGCCCTGCCGATCCCTTACTAAGTACTAATTCTTCCGCAAAAACCAAAAGGGCTGAAAAGCACTCCAGGTTTGCTAGTACCGGCTCTGCTGAGGTTCCCTGTCAGAGGGCTAGAACTAGTCCAAAAGCCCCTGCAATCCCTGTCGTGACAATGACCTCAATTAAACCTGTGACGCAGATCACTCCAGACAGTGACAAAATGGCAGCTCAACCCACGTGGGCTGAGGCG
This sequence comes from Ambystoma mexicanum, assembly GCF_040938575.1. Lineage (NCBI taxonomy): Eukaryota > Metazoa > Chordata > Amphibia > Caudata > Ambystomatidae > Ambystoma > Ambystoma mexicanum. The sequence continues at coordinate 802,157,329 of NC_090931.1, read as the reverse complement.
ACCATTTTGGCAAGCTCTTCCACACCAACATTCTTGACGGCTGTTAGGAAAGATTCCCATTCATGTGTAATTTTCCCTCCAGTTGTGCACCCCACAACTTTTTCAACTTTTTGCTGTTGTCTGACAAGCCTAGCCTGACTTTTGCCAGTGGAGCACAGCCTTCTGATACACTCCACTGGGTTTTTTGCTCACTTTGTTATGGGGAAACTGACATGCAGTTAAAGACAGTCATTACTGGGAGACTTTGTTTCCCTTAGTCCTTTCCATTGTTGCAGCTTTTCTGCAACATATTACCAGTGCACAATGTACCTTACAGTACAGTGCGCTGGGGTCTTCCTTTCATTTCCAAAGGCCCGAGGCTCCCTCAAAGGATTGTTGGGTAGAGGTAAAGATGTGCCTTGGACAGGGCTGGTGTCAGCTTATCTTTTTTTGCATATTTGTAACCCTTTCTTGCCATGCAAACCGCATTTATTGCGTTTGGCACAGCAAGGTGGCCTGGCTCCAAAATGGCCATGCCACAAGGTTCTTTTTCCTGTCCTTTGGCCATCTTGTCCCTGTGCCTTCCCTAGGTCGAGCAGACCCGGGTCCATCCTTATTTGGTCATGCATTCTCCCATGAAACACCAAGCTTTCGCAGGGTTCTGCATGCCTTGTGTGTGTGCCTCCAGGATGTGGGCTGGACTGTCTAGTTCCAATGCACATCCTGGGTGCCAGAGAGTTTGGTGTGCTGGGAATGACTGGGACCACCATGGTCCGTGATTGGTCCACATCTGGTGTGCCTGTAAGTGAGCAGATCTCCCATTGGGTCCTCTTCGTTTTGGCATGAAGGAGATTCTGGATAAGAGAAGGTTCCAAACACCCATACCAGGTGTATCTCTTGAGTTCTAACTGAACCTAGGATAGGATCCAAGCATCCTGAAACTAAGCAGCCGAGTCGAGGAACCGATGGTGACACGCTGGAAGGTTTGGCACCCTGAGCTTGCTGTTGGCCCGCAGGACCCCTCTGCATGTGATCAAAATTGGAAGGTCAGCAAAGGCGCTTCAACCCATGTGAATAGTGGAAACAACTATTCACGGCACCTTTATCTTAACCTGCAAGCAAGCCTCTTTGGAATTGTTCCTGGGCCGACCAGCGAACTGACCAGCTTGCACAGGACCTTTGCACTGAAACCGCTGCCATTTCATGTTGACACTTGAAACTTGGTAGATCTTAAGCACCTGGTCCAAGGCACTCTCTGGCCGAGTTTCGTACACCGAGGCACCCTAGGTATGGAATTAGGAGACTACGCTTGAACCCGAGTGCACACGGTCACCGTGTCACCCAGCCGTGGTGACAAACTTTGCAGGTGCCTTGCTGCTTTGGCCCTCTGTGCCCTGAATCCCGCTGCAGGGAAACTGGCCTGATCCCTTCATCAGTAGCGGAGAAATTGCCACTGTCCTGCCAAAGAATCATCGCTGTCACTCAGCCGCTGAAAGCTGCAGACTGCACAATTAACGCACTTGAACCTGCAACCGAAGTGGACTCGACTGGCAAAGTTTGGTCCGGAGTGCACCTTGGGTCGGTGAATACTTGCAACCCTTACCGGTGGCCCCTGGCGCATCCATCCATTTTTACGCATGAGTGTCCCCTGAGGGCCACTCATCTTTCTCGAGGTAGCCTGTGCTACTGTTTCATTCCCAACTCTTTGAACCTGTTCTGCCCTCTTGGGGATACCCTACTCGAATAGTGGGAACGTATTCTTCACTGCCTTACTTGCCTTCTTGAGCTGCTACCGCCCTGCAAGAGACCCCGTTTTTGCCCAACTGCACAATCTCGTGCATCTGCATCTGAAAATACATTTGAGCATATGGCTCCACTCTTCTTAGGGATTGGACTGCCTCTCAGATAGGGTTGATAAAGTGAAGGATTCCCTAAAGCATATTTACACTGTTGGCTCCCTTTCCCTTACAGGTTTTGGATCCTTATTCTGTGCCATTCCTTTAGGCCAACTGTAATTGTATATATGTTTTATAATAGAGTTGTGTGGGTTTAAGTATTGCTACTGATCATTGCTTGTGTTTGATTTAAAAGGCCTTTAATAAATGTATATGCATTTTTGATACACACCTGAGTGAGAGTAATTTGTAGTGTCCTTGCTGTGTGTGCTCACTGTGGGCTTTCGATCACCCTCACCCCTCCTAAGACCTAGTCTTGACCACCGCCAATGCTACCTTGATTGGTCTGGCTTGTCCAGAAGGTTACCCTGTTCCAAGAAACTAGGCTGGCCTTCGGAAATCTGTCCACCAGGTCAGAGTTCAGAAATCCATCTTAAATTGGTGTACAGAGGTGGGATAAGATCGAAGGTACCCACTGGTGAAGGTACTCAGATTACACTTACCCAGGACACAGTAGTACCTTAGTAGTACAGTAGTGTAAAGGCCAAACGGCCTATCTTTTAATATGGAAACAGTTACAAACATAACCTACATTATGTTACCTACATAACCTACATTACATGCTTCTAGATCAGAAACATTGAGAATGCTATGTACTGAGAGAGGCTTGCCTGCTCAAGGTACAAAGGGTGAAATGATCCAAAAGATCATGGATTGGTAAGAGTCACAACTCAATGGCATTACCTCAGATGACAGTGCAGAATGTGGTGGGGCTGCTCTCACTGAAAAAACTGACAGTTCTGTCACTGCACTCATCCATGGTACCCAGGAAGACAGAGATGAGGAGTTGTCCCAAGTTTCCTCTGCCAGCTCTGATGCTGGGGCCATATTGGAATTCAAGAAGCTGCTGTTTAAGCAGAAGGAACTTAAATTCAACATGGCAAAGCTGAAGATAGAGCAGGTAGAAAAACAGAAGGACAGGGATCCCCAGTTGGAACTGGCCACGCTTCAGGTTTCAAATGGCTCATCCAAGGGATCTGGACATGGGTCTGGATCCTCCTCTCATCCAAGGTTTCCTAAAGATCTGCTCAGTGTATATGATGAGAAGAATGACATTATGGACTGGTTGACTACATTTGAGTATGCATGTGAAGTTCAAGAGGTGGTTGCTCAGTCGACTACCCCATTCTGGCTGCAGTGCTAATATGGAAATGTCAAAGGCTGAAAGAGAAGACTCTGCAAAATTGAAGCAAACTCTCATCTTAAAGTCTGGGAAGACTTCTGCCCAATACTTGAGGTTTAGAGAGTACAAGAAGAACAAAGGTAACACTTGGGTGTCCTATGTTACTGATTCTTTGAAGAACTTGACTGGCTGGGTTGAAGGCTATAAGGTCTCCACCTTTGAGGGTATGATTTCATTAGTCATGCCTGAACATATTTTATTTTTGCATCTTGTTCCCCTGAGTTTAAGCAGCATTTGGCTGATTCAAAGGAGTTAGATCCTAAGAAGTTAGCCGTGGCAGCAGATTTATGGGTGTCACACAGAGTGTCCCATAAGGACAAGACTACTCCTGGCAAGCAGGAGGAGGGGGAAAAGTTCAAAGATAAAGAGGGCCGGGGATCTGATAAAACTTCCTCCCAAAAGGCCCACAAAAAGAAATTCAAGGGTAAGTCCCAAGAGAATGTACAGGGTAGTCGAAGTTATCCTTCCAAGCAGAACTCTGGTTACAGTAAGCCTCCCTATGTCCAAAGACACAGTGGATATTGTGTAGCTTGTGGAGCAAGTGACCATGTGAAAGGGGACCCCAGATGTAAGGTCAAAACCTTGGGGGTCCACTCTGCTAATCTGGCCTTCTCCTCCTATGAGGAGGGAGAGATCACAGGGGCATCCTTCTCCTCAGACTCCTTCCCCAGTGGGATATAATCTGAAGTAGTCCTAGTTTCCCTGAGTTCCTGTGAGCCTAAAGTCTCAGAGGCTTATGCTAGCATTCCAGATAATGCCAAGCACTACTTTAAAGGACAGTGTGCTGATCAATGGAGTTTATACTCTACTTTAGTGATAGTGGGGCCAGCAGAACAGTGGTGGATTCTACCTTGGTAGATCCAGAGGACCTTGCCAGAGCTCCTTTGATGCCCACCAAGTTACCTTCCCAGTAATGCCTGTAAATCTTACTATCAATTGTAATATGGTCAGGATTCCAGGGAGCATTCAGAGGCAAGTCCCAGGTAAGGCCCTGCTGGGGAATGATCTCAGAGACTTGGGTCTTGTGGGTGACACAGCAGAGAGAGCATGCACAAAGTGACAGACAAGGGCTGCATTGGCCAAGACCAAAGCCAAGATCAAGCCAAATGGGAACCCCAATGCTAAAGGAGTAAAAAAAGACAAAAGAGGGAAAGAGAACATTCCCCCTAGCTCACCTACCACTGAGGTGGAGGTGGTTGGTCAAACACCTGATGAGGAAGAGGTGTTGCCTGAAATTCTCAATCCACATGACCATCCGGAACTCCATAGTTTGTTAGTGGAAGGATGTCCTGATAGGGTTGAGTTCAGTAAGGGCCAACGTGAGTGCCCATCTTTGGAAGGCCTAAGGAGACAGGTCTGCTCCCAGCTTGAGGGTGAACCTCCTGGGTAGCATAGGATTTATTGGGAAGGTGGGCTCCTCTACAGTGAGCCCACAGAGTCTACAGAAGGAGACCATATGAGGCTGGTGTTCCCCTTGCTGTAAGACCCTTCCTCTTGCTGTCGGCGCATGGAGTCCACCTTGCTGGTCACCTTGGCATCAAGAGAACCAAGCAAAGGTTATCCATGCACTTCTACTGGCCCAAGATGGGGATGCAAGTAGAAAGTCACTGTAGGGGTTGTGCCACATGCCAGTTATCTGGGAAAAGTGGCACAACAATCCAAGCACCATTGGCACCACTTCCAGTTGTGGGGATACCATTTGAGAGGGTAAGGTTTGACATTGTTGGTCCCCTTGACCCCTAAACATCCTCAGGAAATAGGTTTATCCTGGTGCTGGTCGACCATGCCAGCAGGTATCCTGAGGCTATCCCATTGGAGACTGTGACTGCTAAGTCAGTTGTAAAACCTTTACTTGGCATATTTACTAGGGTTGGCTTCGCTAAAGAAGTTGTGTCTGATAGGGGCAGCAACTTTATGTCCAAGTATATGCAGGCCATGTGGAAGGAGTGTGGGGTTACTTACAATTTTTCCTCAGCATATCACCCCCAAACCAATGGTCCAGTTGCGAGGTTTAATAGAACTCTCAAGAGCATGACAGGGGCTCTGGAAGAGACCCATAGAAGTACATGGGAGCTTCTTTTGCCATGCTAATTGTTTGCCTACAGAGAGATACCTCTGGAGGGTGTTGGCTTCTGAATGGTACTCCTGATGGATCAGGCTAGTGAGAAGTTGAAGGCTGGGCAAGCTCTGGTGAAACATTGGTATGACCAGAAAGTTTCCCTGATCAACTTACCACCAGGCCAACACGTCCGGATTATGAATCCGATAAGGAATATAGTTTTGCAGGACAAATAGTCAGGCCCTTACACAGTGGTGGAGTCATTGGGTGAGGTTAACTAGTTAGTGGATGTTGGAAGGGGTGGACAGGCTCCAAAAGTGTTCCACCTAAATAGACTGAAGGCTTTCACCCCAAAAGTTGAAATAGCTGCACTGCTGTTGGCTTCAGATGTTAAAGAGGAGGAGTCAGAATCTCTTCCTGACCTGTTCCAGGACAGTCCTTCAGACACCCCCATTGAGGGTGTCCATGTGGCCCCTCACCTAACTTCAGTTCAACAAGAAGAGGTGAGACGTTTGCTGAGGCAGTTCTCCCCCTTGCTTTCACAAGCAGCTCCTGGTTTGACACCTTGATGCAAACATGACTTTGACACACTTTGACACTAAAAGTAGGTGATACAGAATGTCGGATAAGGTGAGATCTTATATCAAGACAGAGGTCAACAAGATGTAACGCTCACCTGGTATCCACGGGGATGACACTCACCCTGTTCTGACCTCTTACAACCTCGAACCCTTCCCTGGAGTCTACTCGACTGCAGACTGGGCCTGAAACACAGGATTGGTAGAGTTTAACTCCCTATTGTCTCTGTGTGCATGAACCCCTTCTTCCCCGGGGTCCAACCCTTCCCTTTGATCCACAGCTCACCTTGTTTTCTTGGAAAGTGTGCTCTCCGTCCTGCTTTCAGCGCAGGGGCACGTTGATTGATGCGGGCTCGTTGCCGCCTAGTTACTTCACTGGCAAGAGTCCGACAGGTAAGTATAATGAGTCTTTTCACAGTTCTCTAACTTCGTTCCTTTCCTTCCTTAGATGATGGCCGGCGTCCGGGGATGGCGACGTGCTGCTGATATGAGTAGCGCTGAAGGTGAGTGAGAGCGTGATGCGTGATGCGCGATGCAACCCTTTCGTATTTGTATTGAACTGAGTTCTTTTTCTGTGTCTTTTAGGTGCCGCAACGTTTTCAGCGTGGATGCCGGTTATGAAGAAGAAATGCAGTGAGTAAGCGCGGTATGCGGCACCTCTAGATGTTTCCACGTTAACCTGGAGTGTCTTTTCCCTCTTGCAGATGTATGAGAAGTTCCGGAGACAGAGTTCCCTCAGAGCGGCTGGGATTCAGGTAAGCGTTTGAAGCTCGTACAGTCTTTAAAAATAAGCGAAGATTTGCTGAATGCTTACTAATGCCTTTTTTCTGTTCTTTTCCCTTTTCCTTAGGAAGTGGCGTGCCGGGATGGGAATGCCACCGCCGAAGATGCCGGCAGAACACAAGAAGCGATGGATGATGGGCAGAAGCGCCGCAAGGTAAGGCTGTTCCTAACGGTGTTCTTGTTCTTGCAGGAGCTGAGCGCAGAAGAAAGATGCAGGCCTACTGGAGACCGATCCGGACACGGTGAGTGTCATGCTGCAGGTCTGCGGAAGCAAGCAGAGGAGCAGGCTAAGGGCACGGCCCTTCGACTGTTCAAAGTGTAGTGGGATGATGGACTCCTGTACAGTGAGCCAAAGGATTCTGAGGACGAGGACACCAAAAGGTTGGTGGTTCTCCAATGCCACAGAAAGTTCCTTTTGGATTTCGCTCACTAAATTCCTTTAGCGGGTCACTTGGGGGTGAGTAAGACATCCGACCGGTTGTCTGTACACTTTTATTGGCCTCAGTTCAGCGTAAAAGTTAAGGAATTTGTCCAGTGCTGCCTGACTTGTCAAGCTTCTGGAAAGTCAGGTAATTCCACTACCCGTGGTTGGGCGGCCTTTCAGGAAAATAGGCATGGATATTGTGGGTCCTCTGGATCCTCAAACCATTTCAGGGAACAGATATATCTTGGTGGTGGTGGACCACGCCACAAGATACCCTGAGGCTTTCTCTCTGAGGAGCATCAAAGCCCCCGTGGTTGCAAAGTCTCTGATTGGGATATTCTCCCGTGTTGGATTCCCCAAAGAAGTTGTTTATGACAGGGGATCAAACTTCATATCTGCATATATGAAGGTTATGTGGGAAGAGTGTGGAGTCACCTACTGGTTCTCTACCTCCTTCCATCCAATAAACAATGTTCTTGTTAAGTGGTTGAACAAGACCCTGAAAGGCATGATAGGTGGCTTGGAAGAGCAATTTAGGAGAACATGGGATATTCTCCTGCCATGCCTTCTGTTCGCCTACATGGAGGAGCCACAGAACTGAGTATGGTTTAGCCCCTTTGAGCTTCTGTTTGGACACCCTTTACGAGGTCCCCTCAGTTTAGTGAAGGAGGGATGGGAAAGCAAACCCTTATTCACATTACGAGATGTGGTGGACTATGTACTCGGCCTTCGATCTAGAATGGCAAAGTACAACAGTCAACAAAGAATCTAAAGGCCAGTCGATTCTACAGGCCAGTGGGTATGAATTATGGAGCTTGTCAAATCCAGTGCCCCTCAAGACAAATGAACTGGGCCTTACTGTGTGCTGGAAAAGGTCAGTGAGGTGAATTATTTCATTGATGTGAAAGTACCTAATCAGATGTGCAGGGTCCTTCACGTCAACCGGCTAAAACCCTATTATAGCCAGGATGACTTGGTGTTAGGGAGAATTCTCAGAAATGTGCTAATTCCTCTCTACCTTAGAGACCCACAGCAATTTTGCTGGACTGTTGGACTTTTTAATGTTTAACCTCGGGAGAGTGAGACCTTTTTCCCATTCTCTCGTGTATTTTTCTGTGATTTAACACTGTGTTTCTTTTTGGTTTTGGAGCCTGACAAACTCCATAGGCATCATCTTTGCATTGTGACACACAGCACCTTCAGTGCAATGGCACAGGGAAGTTTCTTAGATTTCCCAAAGGTTTAAATACCTTCTCTTGGATAAACTACTGTTTCCAAGAGCAGTAAAGTGAAATTGACTTTATTTACAATTTGTAACTTTCTAGACCCAGCACACACAATCTTACCATAGAGTGCTGGGGGGGACGGGTACTTACTATCCCCTTTGTCTAGTTTCTCATGTAACATGTTTATGTTACCCTTTCTAAAATGAATGGCTGGTGGCAGTGGTTGACTTTTAACTACCATTGGAAGTTTTTACTTCAGCCTGCGTTTGCAGCTGCAGTAAAGCACCCATGAGTGCCCATTTTGTCAAAATATCCCTGGTCTTCTTTTTTCGCCATTTCTTGCTGGAAAAGGTCCTTCTTGAGATTTACTCTGTGTGCCAAACCAGGTTTAGTCCCTTTGTTCGGTTTGTCTTTTTGGCGGGATTCACGGGTGAAGCCAGCCTCTGGCTCCAGTATGTCTGACAGGGGCAGGAAGTGAGGGAGGTGCCCAAAACTCCCTGTGCTTGATCCCCTTGGTTACAGGAATGCACCCAAAGGTGATTGGCTGGCTAGCTGTCCGGCAAGGACAGTCACCCTGCTGTATGATTGATAGCAAGGCTGGAATAAATGGGAGAAACTTGCATAAAAGGCGAGGCTTTTTGGCTTGGAAGGCCTGCTGCCGTGCTGAAGCTCTAAATTCGTTTCGACTAGAGAAGCCCTGCAAGGACGACTTCTCCCCTTGAGTTGGTGGGACCAATCAACCCCAAAGTTAACTCGTTTGGACAGGGAGAGGAAAACTAAACAGAGTGCATCACTTTTAAGACGGACCCGTGCTGAAGGAAGATCCCCCGGACTCCGTTGAAGCAGGGCTGACCAAGCCTGAGTCATCTCAACAGAGTGCTGGACGCCAGATGCGAGGAAAGTCCAGAGTGGTATCTGTGAGACTGTAGACCTGCTATTTGCTAAGATGCGAGGAGCTTAAACAGCGAAGTGCCGCTGAATAGAGGTTTGTCCTTTTCTGTTGCTGACCATCACGTTGTGTTGGAGGAGTCCCCAGAAGTCCTCCCTCTTGTCCCCACGACTGAGGCAAAGGAACAAAAGGATCTGCAGAGCCATAAAGGAACAAAAGCCAGCTGGAACCATTTCTTCTAACCAAAGGTACTGTACAGTTTAAGAGAACTTACCTATTGTTGTTGTAGCCTTTCTTGATCTCAGTTGAGACTTGTCTTGGTTGCTTCTGTAGAGTTGCTATGATCTTTTACCCCTCTCAAGCCTCCCAGCTTGTGGCCCTACATTGATTCTACTTTTTCTACAAAGACTTCTAAAAAATTGTGCGTGGCTTTTATTCACCTACAAAAAGTGCTTCAGCTCACCTAGATTTATGTCATATTGACATTGGCTGGCCTGGCTCCCTGAATAACTCTTCTTTCCTCTGACATTGTGTTTGACCTTTCCTTCGAGGAAGGGGCTAACTTACTTTGCATTGGGAGTTCAAAAGTACTTACCTGCTTCAGAATAATTGTGTGATCTCTTGTTCTATTCTATAACCTTTTTTTTCTTTGACATGCTTTGCCGCATTGCTCTGTTCTAGAGAAGCCAAGAGTGTGTATTTTGCCGTGTATTTGTGTGTTGCTGATTTATTGCCCCTTCTAAAAAAGGCTTATTCAAACTGACTGTTAAATAAATAATAATTGTTTAATCAAGAAACCTTGAGTGTAAGTGCTTAATTGGACACTTGCCACTGTGAATCTCTGTGTAACCCCCCTTCTGCTCACATTGACCCCTCTTGAGATAGGCCACACTACCAATATGTGTAGTACAGACTTATACCAAAGGTTGGGTTCCTATTGCCAGGAGAATAAGGTTGTTGTAGTGCACCCAAAGGGCACTGCTCCAAATCTTGCCTAACACTTGGTCATGGCGTAAGTGACTGTCGGAGAAACTGAGGAGGAGACCGATCCCCTTCCAGACCTCCTGCACACTGAAGCCACAGATGGGTCAGTTGAAGGTGTCAACCTTGCAACAGACTTGTCAAAACAGTAACTGACAGACTGTCGCTGTGTACTGGGACAGTTTGCCGGTCTGTTTTCGCTGACTCCCTGTCGTGCAGATTGGTGCACCCATGATGTGGACACTGGACACAGTAAGCCAGTGAAGAGTAGAATTCACTGGATGTCTGATAAGGTCAGGGACACCATCAAGGAGGAAGTTTCTAAGATGTTGTCCCTAGGAGTGATAGAGCCATCCGGATTTGGGTTGGAAGACGGTAGCTGAAATGTTCGAGGGAGAAAAGACCAAAAGTTTTCTTTCCAAAAATAACTTTCGGTCTTCTCTCCCCTGAACATTTACTTTGTCCTACCCCTCTACATCCCTGTGGGTAGCACACCTCCTTGTGTGCCGCCGTCTCCAACATCCTTCTGCAACGCCTGTTCCCTTTACTTACGCGCTTGGTCCTTTCCTTTTTTTGTTTTGACTTTTTTTTCACATAGGGGGTGTTCCCTATTCAGGGAACACCACCACAACCCCGAATCCGAAAATGCTGAACATGGGGAGCGGGGAACACCCCCGCTCCTCATGTTTGGTATTTTCCCATTCGTAAGAATAGTATAGACCTTTTTCGGTCTTTTGTACCATTCGTACGAATGGATACGGTCTTTTTGGATGTTTCCGAGCCATCCCACAGCTGCTGGGCTAGCCCAGTGGTACTGGTCCCTAAAAAGACCAGTAGTAGGAAAACTGAAGTTTGCTTTTGTGTGGACCACAGGGGGCTCAATTCTGTCACAAAAACAGATGCTCACCCCATTCCTCAGGCAGATGAGCTCATTGACAAGCTTGTTGCTGCCAAATACATGAGTACTTTTGACCTCATAGCAGGGTATTGGCAGGTCGGCTTTACAGATGGAGCGAGAGAGAGGTCGGCATTCTCAACCCCGGAAGGACATTACCAGTTCACTGTGATGCCCTTCGGATTGAAGAATGTCCCTGCCACTTTTCAGAGAATGGTTATCCAGGTTTTGGCTGGACTGGAAAACTTCAGTGTCGCCTATTTAGACGACTTTGCTGTGTTCAGCCACACATGGGAGGATCATTTATCCCACCTGAAACAAGCACTTCGGGCTCTGCAGAATGCGGGCCTGAATATCAAGGACACGAAGTGCCAGATAGCACAGGGTACCGTGACTTTTCTAGGCCAGCTGGTCAGTGGAGGTAAGGAACAACCTCTCGAAGCGAAGGTACAGGCTGTGAAGGAGTGGGACATCCCCACCAAACAGACGCAGGTGAGAGCCTTTCTAGGTCTCACTGGGTACTACCGGTTGTTTATCAGAGGGTATGGGACCATTGCCATGCCCCTGAATGATGTAACATCCAAAAAGATGCCAAACACGGTAACTTGGACCCTGCCTGTCAAAACTCCTTTCAGAATTTAAAGGATGGATTGTGCAGGGCCCCAGTTCTGAAAGTGCCAGACTATGGTCAGGAATTTATTATCTTGACAGATGCTTGTGATTTTGGGTTTGGAGCAGTGTTAGCGCAGCTGAACTTTGAAGGGGTCGAGCAACCTCTCACCTGCATTAGCACGCGGCTGACAAAAAGGGAAAGGAACTGGGCTGTCATAAAAAAAAAAAGAGGCGTATGCGTTCATGTGGGCCATAAAGACAATTAATCCCTACATCTTTGGGTCTCACTTTACGATCCACACAGACCACAGGCCTCTGCGATGGTTAATGGCCATGCAAGGGGAGAATCCTAAGCTTTTGCGTTGGGCCATGTCCCTATAGGTATTAGATATGGACGTTCAGCACAAGCCAGGCTCCCAGCATTGAAATGCAGATGGCCTCAGCCAGGACTTTCGCCTTGATGACAAACTAGACCCACAGTAGGGTGGTGGTTCACATGTTGAGGCTGGGGGGGGCATGTGAGCAATTCAACCACCCACATGGGGAGTGTGAGCTCGCCTGGGCTTTTTGATTTTTGAATCATGAAAATGAATGATGGGAGACCTACCACTGAGAAATGTGTACAGCCATTCTGTACCCATTTCATCTGCTTCTCATACAAAACACAAAGTCACGTGTACTCCGGAAAGACAGCCTACAGGTGCTGTCTTCCCCTGTCATATTCAGCTGGAATGTTACAACCTCAGGTATATCAAAACATCTCAAGTAAGGGGAAGGCACACCTTCCTCCAGCAAAGGGCCGCCTAATATAAATATCAAAGGCTCCATGGATCTGCATTCCTTTTATTTACTCTGGCTGGTGGCAGTGCATACTAATAAAATAATTGAGGCAACCCTGAGAGGCTTGGTTGCCGAAGAGACAACAGGAAGGTGAGACTAACAACCCATTGGTATGCAATGTGTCAACTTGAAGCTAGTTCCCACCACTCTCTATGGAAGGCAGTGAATGGCCTGTCTGTGTCAAGCAGCTACTGCAGGTGTCCCTGCAGAGCAGACCCCTTTCAGAGGGACGAAGGATGTGATTTAGAGGAGGCAGGAAGTCTGCTCCCAGCAAATACTTCAAGGGAGACCTGTGCTTTATTTAAGAGTCACAGAGGACTCAGTTAACCAGAGAGACACTTTTATCTACAACAGACAGCAAGATGGGTGGGACTTAGGTATATGTTGTCACCCCTTGTCTGTCCTGTTGCAGAGCGTCTTGTCCTGACCTCATGCATTAACAGAAGATTGCTGGTGGGGACCCAGGAATGGTTGATTAAGGTAGGCTTAGCCTGCACCAATCACTGGGGCCCATTTGGCTTTAAATGAGGGCTGAACCCCTCACTTAACAGATCATCCACCGACTTTGAAAGGAGTAAGAAGAAGGACTCATTTGGACCCAGGCTGAAGTTACAGTCTATCTTACATCTTCCGCCAGTGAAGGAAGGATAGGAGTTCCAAGAGGAAGCACAATACCTCCCCTAAACATCTCCCAGGGAACAGAGGTAGATACCGGACTTAGAGGACACGTCCAGCAGCTCCAGAACCGGTACCCAGCCAGCACACAGAGTGCCCTGCTAGGCTCTGCCCGCAAGCTTCCTAGGTGGGAAGTGCCGGAGAGTCTCTGGACAGAGGACAAAGCCATTGCCTGCAAATACTCTCCTGAGCTTTGGGCTGCCCTCTTGAAAGGACACAAGCCCTGCGAAGAAGCTGGCAGGAGTGCCACACAAGCATCACCCAGCGTCCAACATTTAAGGATATTTCTCAAGCAGTCAAGTCCTCGAACCGCATCCGGCTGCACCGCTGACTGTTGTCAGGCCACAGTCATAAGAGCCATCTAAGCCACCTCTACCAGCATTCCAGATTCATCAACCAGCAGAGAGACAACGATTCTTGGCTCCGAGCCGGTGCGCCCGACAGCCTGCAGACGTCCACCCAGCTTGCATGCTGAACTGCCTGGCGCCTGGTACCCACAGCTGTCTCCCACCACTAACTCTGTCTCAAGGGCTGCCAAGTGCCCTAGAACCGCCTCGATGCTGTCGAGCACCAAGAACTTCTTTAGTACCAGGTACATTGTGGTTCTGCCCCCCTGGTCCTTCTCCCAAGGCCCCTGGAGACAGTTACGACCCTTTGCCCCCTTGGTGCTAGAAGCAATAACCTTGAACTGTAAGACTGATTACTTTGCCAACTACCTTCCTGTCAGTATCCAGAGTGCATCCCTTTCCTCCATGAAACTGTCTGTCCTCTGTGTTCTTTTACAGGGTGGCCGTATTTGTAAGTTTGCTAGAACTGTCTGTTGTAGTAATAATAAAGTAGATATTTTTATACAACCAGCCAGGTTCTGGTTTTCAGAGCTTCAGCACCTTTCAATATGCAACCCGATCAGGTTGTTGCAGATCCCCAATCTCCTGCACCAGAGCAATCAAACAAAGTTACTCACCGTAGTGACTACCTTACTCCTAGTCCATAGTCCCCTTTGCTCCATACGCCTGCCATCCCCTCTAAAAAGTGTCCTCTATTTTGATAATGGTCCTTCGACTTTGGCGATAGAAAAGGACTGAAGGGCGATGCGCGGGAGGGAGCTCAGGAAGGCGGGGCTACAGTCACATGTGGTGGACCTGCATAAAAAGAAAAGGACAAAAAGTTATTTTTGATGCTTCAGAAGTGCTCTGGTTCGGTCCCGATGGACGCAATGTCCCAAAGGTATGGAGGAAAGGGGCCTATGGACTAGGAGTAAGGTAGTCACTACAGTGAGTACCTTTGTTAGAATTGATTAGAAAACTTAGCAAACAAATGCAGGGTTAAGAGTTGGGTCTGATTTTTTTTTAATGTTTTGTGAGTATTCATCAAACCCCACCAAAGTTATAAGCCCCCCCAAAAAACACTTTCTTTTGGAAGTGCCTCTAAACCACAACTACTGAGCCACTATTGCTGATTTATAAATATATCAAAACCTGAACATATTTCCATTATTTTTAAAACAATGTTTCAATACTTTGTATGTGTCTTTTCTGTGATGATGATTAAATGACACTCTTAATTATGTCACCTTCCTTATACCATAGGTTCAATGATGTCATCATTATGGTAAGTTAGCTTATGAATTTTAAAGTCAGCTACAAATTGAAACAGCTTCTGTGAACATCTGTTCTCGGTTACAATGGTGCTAAACCTCCACTCATGTTGCCTTTGTCATTCAAAGTAAATGCAATGGTAGGATCAAGCAGAAGCTGAAAGCTGAATCAAGATTCTGAGAGCCTAAAACACAAAGATGTGCACTGGTTCAAATCAGGAGATTCCGGTGAGCATTTAAGATGTGCAGCTGCGCTTTTATTCATGATTCACAACGTCTAAAAGAGGGCAAATCAGGTGTTGCCTTGGGAATCTTTGAGATGGTCATGTAAACATGTGATTCACAAAGATTTGCTCATGGGCATGCCAGAGATGGACAAGTAGTTTCATGTTTGCTCCAGTTTTAAGCTTTGTGAATCATAGGCAGCTTTGTGAGTATAAGGCAGCAGAGCAAATCTGAGTTTCACAACTCATTTGCTTCATTGCAAATCTTTGTGAAGTAGGCCATCCTTTTTTAACAATCTACTGTAACCTAGCAACAAAACGTATGAACTACAAATGCAAAAATTACAGAGAGCCTTGGAAGTTGGGAGAAAACCAAACAAATATGACAGCACCATTCTGAATTTCGTTCCTCAAATATGTTGTCTTATGATTAATGCAATTGTTTAATGATATTAAACCATTTAGTAGTTGCTCTTCATTTAATAATTGCTATCATTTTATGTAAATTGTGCCGTGCTCCCTCCTATTTAATGTTTTACCTTTTATCAAACATAAAACCACCTTGTCCTGCCTAGAGATATATCGAAAATTGTACAGTGAAAAAAATAATATGTATCAAGGGATATATGTTTCACTTACAGGCTTCGCAGGCATCATAAAGTACAGTAACATTTGGGATGTTGTGGTTTATAACGCACAAAAATATCGCAAGCAAATTTCATGGTTAGTTTTCTATTACTCGTTAGTCACATTGCAACTAAACCTCAGAACAAAAAAAAAATGACCGTTGATTATTCCCATCTGAAGTATCTTACTTAAACTACTTCAAGTATCTTAAACCGCCGGATAAAATAAAGGGATGTCAATACTGTACAGCACGGTTTAATTGTGTCAAAGTTATAGAAACGGTGATACGCTAGACAGCCGGCCAATCAGTGTGCATAACAGCCTGGCCAATGAAAAAGTCTTTTACAAAGCGAAAGACAGTGTTATATTATTGAAGCCAAGCCAGTCCCTACACCCAGCTGGTGCGGTGCAAATGGCAAAAGCATTACTGTATATTCACCACAGTGCACACACACCGCAGGACATGGTCTGGAAATAGTGGGTACTTGAGGTAACAGGTCGCGTTCTTCTTTCTGCGTGTGCAATCATGCATTCTCTTACTCACGAGATCGAGGGGTTTTCCAAAACAAACCTACGGAAGCAATGTACGAGGGTTACCACCGTGACTGGGAGGAGGATGGTGGAGAGCTGGAGGGATTCTCTCTTACACGTGGAGGAGGACAGCGGCCCGGATCAGGAGGATGTGTGTGGCTACGTGCAGGATCTCAGTCTGGACCTGCAGATAGGGACGGTCAGACCTTGGTTGCTGCTTGGTGAGTCATGGCTGCGTGTGTTCTGTGGAGTGTTAATGATGAGGTGT
The DNA here is from genome assembly GCF_040938575.1 of Ambystoma mexicanum. Classification (NCBI taxonomy): domain Eukaryota; kingdom Metazoa; phylum Chordata; class Amphibia; order Caudata; family Ambystomatidae; genus Ambystoma; species Ambystoma mexicanum. Next base: position 802,141,003 of record NC_090931.1, on the reverse strand, counting down.
ATGAAGGTAGGGACGGGAAAGGGAAATGTGTTACCCTTCGAAAGATGGCTCCATTAACCTTTACTTGCCCAGTGGGGCATTGCAAAACGTAAAGCCTCAAGTCACATCTACATACACAAGAGGCAACATTTTGCTTTTTACGATTCAAAAGTTAAATCATTTTTAATTCCCCACAGTTTGCACCTAAAAACATTGACGTGCGTGTTTTTTGTTGAGTGGAACCATGTTTTGCTGAGGGTTTAGTAATCGTGTGTGTATGTACAGTCGCTTAATTTATTGTGTAATATCCATTTCGTTTTTTATTGGGTTTTTATAATGCGTCTATACCATACCTGCCTACATTTGAAAATCAAAACCCTAAAATGTATGCCCGGCCCAGTCACAAAAAACTCCGCCTATTTGTTCACGGCCCCGCCCACCTGTCAAAAAGGTAAACTCGGCTGCTGTAGCCGTCATTCGAAACACGTTTGCAGTTTGCACTTTACAGAGGAATGCAATAAATGTGACTGTCCAAGGACATGCATAGCCACCCAAATTGCATAGGAAGAATGTCATTCGCCTTCCATAAAAGCAATACACACCCAAAGCCAAGAGAGGATATTTTCTTCAAATAATGTTTTTGAAAACGTTAACATATGTGCATGTTTTAAAATCCAAGAACCAATACAAAGGTTTTCCCGGGAACTTGCAGTATCGAAAAGGGACATTTCACTTTAGTTGTTTATTTTTCATGAGGTTATATATATAGTGTGGTTGTGAGGTGTTCAGCCTGCAAACCTGATGGCTGTGGGGCGGCTAATTCATGAATTCAAAGAGGACCCAACTTGAAAGAATGGAAGCTGAAAAAATAGGAATACTGCTTTCAATCCGGTTTCATTAATGACACCGGATTGAAAGCAGTATTCCGCGTTTTTTTTTTGCTTCAGCATTCATTCCTTTTGGCCAGTTTGCCTTATGTTTTAGTCGCCCTTCAATTTAGGGCGACGAAAACATACGGCAAACTGGCCAAAAAGAATAAAAGTTTAAACAAAATAAACGCGGTAATACTGCATTTGCGCCGTTTCCGGTCCCGTCCAATCCTCCATCCGATTGGCTGCAAAAGACCGCTGCCGGTAGCCAATCAAATGGAGGATTGGACGGGACCCGAAAACCCGGAGACTTCAGGGTCTTCCCTGGAGACCCAGAGAAATGACTAAAAACCCTGATTCTTCGGGGAAAACCCAGAGGTTAGGCAGGTATGGCCTATAGACAATGTGGTTCAAGGCGCAACAAGATTGGGGGGGGGGTGACGGGGATGGCAAAGCACGGTCCTACTAGGCCTTGGGACATTCGGATCGTGCAGTGGTGGAAATGGAGGGAGATCCCACAAGGGCCCGTGTGGGGGTGGAGTTTGGAGGAGTGGGGGAAGAGTTTCAAGGAAGCGGAGTTCAGAGGGGATGGAGCTGCCAGTTGAACTCTGATCAAAGAAAATGTTCAACATAATAGTTTTAAAATGGCACACTTTCGCCAACGCCATCACAAGTGATTTTGAGACGAACGACGTTGATGGGATGTCGCTGAACACAGTTTGGAAGGCAGGGAAGGCCACAATAAGGGGACTCCTGATAGCTGAGGGTGTGCCGAAAAAAAGACTTAGGGAGCACAGGGAGGGGGAGCTAAGAGCTGAGATTTCCCGCCTGAAACGGGCCCTCGGGAGCCACCCCGCCCACAGCGAGGACTTGTTGACCAAAAAAAGAACATCAAATTAGCTCAACTGTCTCTCTTAAAACGACCAACAAAATCACTCTACCGCCCTCAAAGACAAAGTGTCCAACAAGATGTTCTGAGATCAGCGTTGGAGCACTCAAGGGAAGGGGCTCATTCTCTACACAGGCAACTGGCGCTCCTCTGCTGGTCGTGGAAAAAGCAGATGTCATCTTGGTCTCTGACCCAAGAGGGGAAAATCCCCCCGAATTGTCAGATAATTATTTTATGAACCTGTCCATATGCTCGTTGGAAGAAGAATGGGTCGACCAGAACCAACAACCCCTGCGGGAAAACTCTGGTCCAACTCAGCTAGCACCTGCCCTCGCTGTAACTCCAAACGTGGCTGTAGGAACTAACTCGCCTCCCCCCCAATTCTTCACCATAGAGGAGAAAAGGAATAAAGTGTCCCTGAACTTTCATCTTTTAGACTTGCAGCTTGGAGATACCATACCTTATGCTAAATACAAACAAAGAGTGTGGAATAGGATTCACAGGAAAGAAAGAAGTGTTCACAAATAATAAGTCAGGATGCGGTAGTCGGGTCTTCCTTCCCCACGTTTTGAGCACGGGACAAGGCGAGACTCCGGAGCACAGCACAGGTTTGAGCTTTCCCAGCACAAGACCACAGTTCTCCTCTCAGGTATCAGGAACTTCAGTGGTTAAGTCTCTTTTCTATAAAATGTCTCTTGCCTCAGCGGACCTGATGTGTTCCAAACAATAAACAAACATTCCAAACAATAAACAAAAGTTCCTTTCTGCTTGCACGTTGGGTGATGCCTTTGCACCCCTGGATCCCTGTCTTCTGGGTTCAGACCCTCAAACAGTTACTTTTTACATAAAGCATAAACAAAAGTTCTGGTTCTGTTTGTATTTGGATGATGCTTTCTCCCCTCTGGGTCCCCCTCTTTTGGGCTCAGACCTCTCTTGAATATAAGCCTCCCTCCGTTCGGTTCACTTTGGCTCACATTAACAAGATTTCTGTCACATTCATATGTTGGTGGGGTGATCATTTCTCATCCCTGGATTACCTTCTTCCAGGCCCAGATCCTTCCTAACTGTTTGCCTCCCTCTGTCAGATTCACTACGGCTTTCAACACTGTCTCTTCTGCCGTGTTCACTCTTGCCAATTTTGTCAATCCTCAAATCCTCAAACAGTTATGATGCAGGATTCACTTCCCTTAGTTTCACGTTCATCTGCCGGTCAAAGACTGTGGACTGTACAGCCGATTTCATTAGACCCCTGTATGACCACTTTGACCCTCTTCTTGCCTTTCCCAAGCCCTTCTGGTAACAGTAGTTTCTACAATAGGGTAATCACCTAGAGTTTCCTGAGTGAGCACCCACGTGGTGCCAGACTCCTCTGTAGCTGGTTTTCCCCTTTCACTTTAACAATTCTTTGTACTTTCTGCAATCAGCCATTTGCTACTTTTGTTCAACACAGTTCAGTTTCTTATCGGCTCTTCCCCTCGACTCAATGGCTGTGATGAACCGCTTGACTTTTCTTGTCTCTAGAGTCAAGGCCGGTACCATGGTGGCAAGCATCTCTCCCCTTGGTTATCGGTGACAATTGCTGCAACACATGCTGCTATTGTTTGCGGTCTTACAATTCCTTCTGTGGAGGTTTCATGGGCCTTGTCACCCTCTCGGTTCACACCGTCTTTCTCTTCCTCTTGAACTGTTGTGCTGAGTTAGCTCTCTCGTCGTGTGGTCCGCCTTGCTCGTCTTGTGCTCTCGTGCTTCACCTTTTATCCCTGTGGGGAAAGGAAAGGGCTGTCAGGTGTGTGTGATTCTGGTCAGTTGCCCTACTTTGCCTGACCCTTGTGTTGGGACATGTCAGGGTAATGGCTCTGGTGTTTCTGTTCTCTTTCATGGTGTCAGAAAGTGTTTGTGTCGGAAAAGGGGTGGGTGGTACAGCGTTTGAGTATCATACGGGATAGGATGGGGAAAAGGTGTGATAAGAAGGGTGATACTGCGTCTCACCCGTCATTGTCCCACTTCTACTCCCCGAGGACCCCCATCCAGGTGATCGTCCTGCACTAGTCCACCCCAAGGAACTGGATCCAATAGCGAAGGCCTGTCCTGGCCACCTGGATGGCAGATCCCTGGGGACTAGCAAGTAAGACACCTTCAGGTTTCTCGCGCAGGGCTGCATCCCGAGCCTTCGCCAAGTCTCATCATCATATTTGAAGATCATAGAATTTGTAGACGAGTCACGGACAGATAGTGTCTAGCTCCACATTCCTTCACCAGTAGTCAAGGGTATGTTAGCGGACGCATCTGAGCGTTTTCTACGGTTGGGGTTTGATATTACCAGGGTAAAAGATATCACAGGAAAAGATCTCCTGTCGAAGGCAAACATTGACCGACAAAATGGGAAGGGTATGGTTGTAACCTGGAGGCCGTTCACTGTGAAAGGTCAGCCCCTGGGTGTAGGTCAAAGTAAACAAGAAGATAAGGGAAAACAACTCTATGAAAAGCAACCGCCCTTAGACCCGCCGGTAGGATGATTCCTGCATAAAGGGCCGGTTTACTAACAGGAAAAACCTACATGCCCAATTTACCTGGGCACAGAATTGACTAACTTCAGTATTACCATCCAGCCTAATAATACTACCAAACCAAACAGAAGTCTTGCCCTCAACGACGATCGTGGCTAACCCGCTAGATAGCCACTCATGGTCATAGCTATGAGGGGCCTTGGCAACTAAGAGGAATTCATAGCTACCAGGACGGTCTCCACCTAGGCAATTAAAGATGGCCTCATGGAACACGAGAGGCTTCAAACATCTCACAGCTAAAAGCAATGTTAATCTTGGAGAATATGATCTACTATGTTTACAAGAAACTTGGCTCCATAAAAAAACCATCCCTGCATGGATTTAAAGTTTTTTTGAGCCCAGCAGCCAGGAGATCGCAGTGAAGACCATCCTCAGGACTCCTGACTGCATTCAAATCATGAGGTGGTCTGAAGCAGGCCAAATTGGTCTTCTCTAACCTCTTTGCTCAGGTGATCACTGCCGAATGGTCTCCCGTAGAGGTGGGGGAAGCAATCATAAATGTATACTGGAGTCCAACGGCAATTATGAATAAAGCTTTTTTGAACCTGATGGAATCACTTATTGACGATGCATACTCCAAACAGGAAGCTCAGAATTTGCAGAGACTTGAATGCAACCTGCATCAGAGGGTTGGGAACTTCGGATGAGGGTTTCAATGAACCCCCCCCCCAATTGTGAGAGGAAAGACATGGAATGCACTAATGGCCGACAGAGACATGCATCTTTTAAACAGCAACATGGCACAGGACAGAACCCCTCGTATGACTTGGGCAAACGAAGGAAAAAAGGTAAAATATTTGATTACATTTTTGTTTCGGTATCTTGTCGCTCGGTGGTGCATTCATTCAGAGTAGTCCATAGTCACCACAAACAGTTAGAAATAACATGGGGGGGTAGAATTTCAGGATCAGGTTCCCACATGTGCACAACCAGTTGAAGATTTTAACAGAAGAATAAGATTGAGGAAGCCAAAAAAGGCAATTGAGCACCTCACCAAAAACCCTTTTGAACCCCATAGGGAAAAGGAACCACTAGATATGACCATTACAGTGTAATATGTTCCTTTACTGCTGTGATTTTCTACCAGGAATCGAGAGGGAATCAAAAGCCAACTAACATTAACGCACGACTTTGACATAATGGTTGTGGAACAAAAGAAGTCAATGAGATAGAAACAACATCAAACAGCTCGAACAAAGAAAGAAGATGACATCCTTGCAGCAAAAACAGCCATAAAGACTTATAAAATAGGGCTCTGTGCGCACAGACACAAGCTTTATCAGCAGGACTCTGAGTGTATGCTACAAATAGTATGTGGGAGACAAGCAAGAGATTTTTGGTCACTTGTAAATGCGTCATTGGGGAATGCAAAACTCTCACAAATAAACAATGTCCCGGAAGAAGTTTGGATTTCCCACTTTACCAAATTGTATAAGGAACAGAGGAACTCTACTCCTGTAGTGACTCTTGAGAAGACACCATACTGGGATATTTCTAGACTCATGCGTTCCTCTGGCACCAACTCCCTGTATGTGAAGCGGTTTGTGAAGCTGGTGGTCGTTCACTTTCCTCAGCAGGCTCCCTCCTTTGGAACAGTCTTCCTCTGCATCTTGAGCAGGACCTCCATAAGTTCTGGAAAAGCCTCAAGACGTTTCTCTTCAGCTCTTCTTTCTCCTCCTCTCTTCCCTGCTAATCATACAGTAGCGTGACTGATGTGCAGGGCCCTTATGTATCCTCAGGGCCCTGACCCTCCCACAGTTCTCCTCCCGGCCACTGTCTATTACTGCACTTACTTGGTTCACCCTCCCCATGGGAGGTTGCACTTACGTTCTTCACTTCTTAGCACTTCACACCGAGCACTTCTCCATAAGCACCACAGCACCTATCCCTTACCCCTGACCCCTGCACTTGCACGTTCTGAACACTCACAAGGCATAGTAGGTTCGTCTCCCCTCCCTGTTAGTCTCACTATTTGCTTGTACTATTAATTCAATTATTTACCTTTGATGTAATTCATTGTCTACCTCCCCTCTCCCCACCCTGTCATCCTGTGGGCGCTTTAAAACAGTTTTTCTAATTGTATAAGCGCATAACAAATGACCGATAAATTGCTCTGATTTGAGTGTCGTGTAGACCGTTGTGACCTCCGTCCCCAAGTGACGCACAGGGAGACCAAAAGCAACCCGCTGTGCGACCTTTGGGGCCACAGGTGGGAGATGTTACTTCCCGGATCCACGGAACCTCTGGAACACCGATGCTGCTGCAAAAAGAACGAGGTTAAGTACCAGGCAATTACAATATATCACAAGAACCAAAGGATCTGAATAGTCTTACCTATCCAGTGTTTGAAAAACCCAGGAAACCTAGGAGGGAGGTTCGAGACTCAGATGAGGCGGTCCCTAGAACAAGAGGGACGCAGGCAAGCGTGGATACAGGATAAGCCACCTGTAACTTGAATCCCAAGAGGGAAATAGCGTAGAAGTTCAACAAGGTACCAAGGGATGATCCGAAGACAAAGTGAGGGACGTGTCAAAATCCAGTAATAGGTAAGCAGTTCCAAGCAAAGGTACAGAAGGATAATCCGAAGGAGTCCAGGTGAGAGTTCCAAGATCGAGGTAAACCAGTGGTGTTTGTCCAAACGTAGCGCCAAACAGGGTCTGAAGACAGCTGAGAAGCGATGAGTGCTCCGTACATCAGGCTTTAAATACTGTGCGTTTCGGGGTCATGTGACGTCCACCAATGTCACGTGGGAACCGCCGCTCTGAATCACGTGAGCAAGTGAACGATCGGCGTGGAGGTGTTCCGCCGCCCCTTCTGCTGTATGTTCTCCTTGGCAACTGCCAATGCAGGAAGGGTTGCAACCGAGCCCGTAAATTGTACCTGGTACGGAACTTTCGGTCCTTTGGGTAAACCGAATCACATGAGCCTCGAACCCTGGAGGGAGCTGTGTGGGAACCCGAGGAAGGTGTTGGGGAGATGTGAGCAGTGTTCTGGTGTGCAGAGGATCGTCTAACATAAATAAATTTAGACCATAAGGACTAAAATATAGAATTTGTCAACTTCCCATGCTCCAGGCCCAGATGGCCAGAGCAATGCCACATTGAAAGAACATCCAGAAGTCTGGGAAAGGTTCATTAAGCTCCCATTTGACCGAATCATGGAAACACAGACAATACCGGATTCATGGAGGAAAGCAATTGTGGTGCTTATATTCAAGAAAGGCCACGGTGCAGATCCTGGGAATTATCACCCAATCGCCCTTCTTGATGTGATCGGTAACATCTTCGGCTACCTCCTCTTCTGCAAACTATCTACCTGGCTAAAGCTCTAGGACTGTAATTAGCCTTTTCAAACTGGGTTTAGAAGAGGGATCGGAACAGGAGCCAACATCCTGATACTAAGCAGCTTGAAGGCTGGGAAGGCAACACAAAGATATGCTTGCCTTTGTGGACCTAGTACAGGCGTTTCACCAGGTGGGCCTGAATCGTCTGTGGGGCAGATTGGTAAAAATCAAATGCCATGAGTCCATCCGCACCCCCTTGATGGCACTCCATGACAACACATCAATAAGAACTAGACTAAATCAGGCAAGCTTATTATCAGCTCAAATGCAAACCCTTAAATGGCTAAAACAGGGATGCCCACTGGCTCTGGAACGCTTCAACTTCTTCTTGTCTGACATTGGTCTCACACTAGATATGGCAGGAAGTTTTCCTCCCCGTTTTGGGGGATCCACCTGAGTGGACTTCACTACGCAGACAATCTAGTATTAATGGAACAGACCCCGGTGGGCCTGCAGCGGCAACTCCACTAACTGAGAAAATGTGTTGCCAAAAACGGACTTCAGATCAACACGGACAAAACAAAAATCATGGTTTTTGAAAAAACAATACTTATCCATGGCACTTGGGGCAAACAAGGATCGAACAGGTCCCAGCATTTAAATACCTAGGAAAATGGATTAACAGCAGCAAACTGGAGACTTCAATCTCCGACCTTCTGCACAGTAAAGCAAAAGCCGTGGCGACCCAAGCTTGCAAAATAAATATGAAATACGGCTGATTCACAATGAAACCATCCTTGGAATTTTATAAAATGAAAGTCGTTTCTAGTCTTACCTATGGACTAGATGCGATCATGAAAATATGGTTCCAATTAGAAGGGCTCTTCTGGAAGAAAGTGATGCGAGTCCCTTATTCTCTACCCATGCATATCTTGCGGAGAGAATTAGGCATGGCTTCTTTACAGGCAAGTGTGGACTGCAAAAGTCTGGCCCTGTATAGCAAATATGCAGAACCTGACCACCAAAGAGTTTTGAGATCATTAAAAAAAATGACCCAAGGCTCTAACCGAACTTTAAAAAACTGGATGAACGTCAAGGATGAAAAATTTTAATCGATGGGATGCACCAAAGAGGACCTTCTATCAAACCCATGTAGAGTTAAAAAGAAACTATGTGATCAAGATTGGATCACAACCCTGGACAAAGCCACAACATACAAACTGCACCATCAATTGGATTACAAGACAAGGAAGTTGGCTCTCTCTGAAAATATCTGGAGAAAATTCTGAATAAACCGATTAGAAATCACTTTCTTCGGTTTAGGCTAAATCTACTCCCAGCCAACGCAATAGTGCCAGCCCGTTCTCGACTCGATCCAAACATTTCAAACCAATGTCGGTTTTGTTCAGAGTTAGGCCAAGTGGAAACTCCAAAACAGCTGTTGTTACTTTGTACAGGTCTCACTGAGGTAAGAACATGTTACCTTGGTCCCATGATCAAGACTTTTCCATCTCTGTGCCCAGTGGACTGGTGGACTGCCCTAACGAGTGGAGACAAGGTGTCACAGGTTTTACCTGTGGGAAACCTCAGGAATAACATTTTAGAAAGGGACTTTTTATGTAGAAACATTGTGACGTGAAGTGGGCTTTTAATCTGTACCCTTTTTAGCGTGCTTGAATGTAACTTTAGGAGTTAATAACCCAACTCCCACAATGTGGCACCTTGTGATTGCACTTTGTAAACGTTTTTTATATTAAACTATCACAATAAAACAGATTTAAAAAAAAAGAAAGGCAGGAAGGGAGATATCGTGATTCAGAAGTGATAGAAAGCGACAGCCTCAAATATTAAGTGCTGGAAACTGTATTCAGTCATTTAAGTCAGTGCCCTCGGAGCCTCCACGCCAATCTAAGCAGGCTTTGGTCTCCCTTAAGTTCACTCTGCTCATTTTGAGTATCCCCAACTCTTAGGGCAGTATGTGCCATACCTCTCAACCCACACACTTTGTGTCAGAAAACAGAATGACGCTTTAATACCTTGAATAAATGAAATGTGAAGACATATATAGCAAAAAATAGAGCTAGCAAAAATAATACTTTGGGCCTCATTACGAGGCTTGCGCTCCCGTCATGAAGGGTGCCGGTACGGGACCGGCACCCTTCATTACAGGATGCGCAATTACGAGGTTCCCTTTGCGGGACCCTGTAAGGACGCCTGGTAGAACCAGGCGTCCTTTCCAGGTCCCGCGAGGGGAAGAGGGAGCTAATAACAGGCCATTTGTAATGTGCCCGTTATTACCTCCCTCCCCGTTCCCATTGAGCCCTATGGGACACAGCTGTCTTTCTTCTTTCGACCAGTGTCCTAGACTTCTCGGGTCAGAATCCGAGCAGGGATCAAAGGCAGGTGTAACTGTGTGTGGGATGAACTCAAAAATGATACAAAAGTGTTTATGACAAGGTATTGCAATTCCTCCAAATATGATTGCAAATTCAAAACATGGGTGCAAAACACCCTTTGACCTTCATCTATGATCCTATGTATTAACGTAATTAAAAAAAAAAAGTTATTTAAGTATAATACAGTCAATTAAGACTTTGTATACACAAGAAAAAAATAAATACAAATATCAGTCATTGAAAACATGTATGTCTAAATTATATAACTCACTTTAAATAAGCAATTATTTAACCATTATTTCCAATTCAGGTCTATCAGTCCATCCCATATGCCAATTAAGACTTTATGGTTCACACTTACGATCCGATTACTGATTGATGCAATTAATAATTTCATGAATATTAATCCATATTGTTGTCAAATGATAAATAAGATTAACATAATTTCCGTGCATACATATTTTCCACAATCCTTGAGTGGCGAACCAACAATTAATTTGCAAATTGGTTAAAGCCTCACAATGTAACAACAGGTGCTTGATAGATTCCACCTCTTCCCCTCCACAGAATCAACATACATAACATTTCCTTTCTTGTAAGCACGGTTAAACCCCCATGATTTCTAGAGTCTCTCCCCTGTTAAATTTGATCTTCATATAAACATGTAGAATAGTGTTTCGGAAGACCTCTACGTAACTAGATGTGTTAGTCAGAGTTTCGTGATGTTCAAGTTACAGCAAACTATTGACCTTAGTTGATAAATCGACTACATTTTGTTCTCTCTGCAGATAGTAATAGAAATATTCAACCAATATTTTATACCTATTCATAGCTAATTCTAGATGATCCAAGTCGTGATATAGCATACATCTATTAACCATGTTATAGAAATTCTGGATAGTACTCCCTCTCAGCTGCGGCAAGTAAGTATTTTGCTATTTCTCACGATTGACAATAAAGAAAGTCATTGGAGTGAGCAATCCTTCAGTGATAGTTCCAAATACATGTGATCAATAAAGTACTTATTGTACAAAGTTTAAACTCTGCATACAGAAATTCTGTTGGCAGATTAGAAGCCAGATTAAAGAACTTTTTGAGGCATTTACTTGCAGCCAATCGGCTCCCATATTTAAAGCCCCCCATACAACACCATACAACATGATGGATGATGGGGACGATGAAAACTGTGTATACTCTCAAGATTGCTCGGGCGGTAGTCCTTAAATGTGGAACTAACGGAATTAGCACCACCAATACGGCTCTGCCGGTTCACGAGTCGGCACAAATACCGCCGGCCAGAAAATGAACAGGTGCTATTACAGCCGACACTATTACAGCCAGCGTTAATAGCTCCATCAACACAAAGCGCAATTACAGCCATATGACAAGTCCATGTATGGCAGTATTGGCGCCGAAAACCGGCGCTGATACAGCTGAGATCTGCCTCCGGCTGGAAGTAAATGAACACAGGTGCCAAAAATGAAGCCACAGGTGCACCCAATGCACTCCAGAGGGCTATATAAGGCACGCCCCTCCCCAAACACTGTTTCCAACACCATGCTGCCATTATTTGCTGCGAGCCGGGACAGGCAGCTGCTTGTGCTGCACCTGGAAGTAGAGATGCAGGACAACCAGGCCAGGATACAGGGAGTATAGGTGGTGGGGAGGAGGAGTAGGTGGCGGTTCAGCAGAGCCCAAGCAAGGTGTGCACCCATCCCCTGGGTCAGGCCCTCACCCTGGATCCTCACTGACACCCAGTTGGTGACTCTGTACCGCCTCAACAAGCAGACCATAACTGAGCTCTTCAGTACAATACAGGATGACCTAGGGCGCAAAATAAACATCTGGACAGCTGTACACCCCACTGCTGAAGCTAGTGTCCGTACTGCAATTATTAGGTATTGGCACCTTCCAGCACTCTGTGGCCATGATTCACGACATGGCACAGCCCACATTCTTTGCAGTGTTGGCCCAGGTGCTGGATGCCCTCCTGCAGCATTTGTGGATCAGCACATTGCACTGCCCACCATTCCAGCTCAGGTAAATGCCATGACAGCAAAGTTCTATGCCATAGCCCAACCGCCAAATATAATAGCCCTGGACAGCACCCATTTTGCGTTGGAGGCCCCCCCAGGCCCACAAAGCAGTCTACAGGAATCAGAAGCACTACCACCCCCTGAATGTGCAGGTGACCTGCGACCCCAACCTCATCATCAGGCACTGTTGTGCCCGCTACGCAGGTTCCACCCACGACTCCATGGACCTACGGAACAGAACACTGCCAGGATACATGGAGAGGCACAGTGGACAACAGACGTGGATAGTGGTGAGTAAATCTTCCTGCACGCATGCATTGTGAAGCACCTGACCAAATTGGGAATGACACACAAAGCATGTCTTCACAAGTAAATGAAAATGTAGTACCTGGGTGGCCCCTGCACCAACGTCAAAGTACAGCCCAGGGTACATGGACACACCTGGGCGCACATGCTGACGAACACATACATCATCAATGCAAACCACACACATGACTACAGGTACCACAGTGTATCATGCATGATCCAAACAAATGCCAACATCGCATTGCACAACTGCAGGCCTGCCAGTGCCATAGACATGTACCCCTGCACACCGACTCTGCAATGTTGCCCAACTGCCCCCAGAAGAGTATGAAAGTCTGATGAGAAAACCTGTTTGCCACAAGCAAGAGAGTAATACACAACCCCAAGGTCGCCCACAGGAACACATGTCACCAATAGGCACATAACCAAACATCTTCTGCAATGTAACATGGTGTATGCGAAGTCAAAGAATGCATGATGCCAGTGACGCAGCATGCACAGAAACTGCAGAGGCACATGCCATGTGATGAAGCCCCATATGCATGCACATGATGTCCATTTCCCTGATACAAAATGTTAGTCCACCAACACACATTTCACATTGACTGATGTGTGTGCCTCTCCCCATGCAGGTGACCCTGGAAACACTTGTGTACAAGCGCTATACAAATAAAATATAAATATAAATATCTGGTCCCCATGCACCCACGTCCCCTCCACGGGTGCCAATCAAATTGGGGGGGAGGTTGGCTTGCTACAATGCATTGTCGGGTCCCTATGGGGCACTGCTGTGCTGCTAGCATGGGTGTTGCCATTTACTGCAAATGAGCTTTGTTTGCAGTAAATGACAAATCTTTTACTGTGCATGGATGGCCTCTGGCTGGCAGCATTGCGCCAAATATGAAGTGTGCTTATGGTGAAAGGCGCCCTTTTACAGAAAGCACTGAGACATTTTGTATCCCCCTTCACCATCGGGCGAGTGCGTATCACTTAGGTCGGGTAAAGAAACTAAGGAACTCGACCTGAAGGTTTAGTGTGACTTGGTTACTTTTGTTGTAACTAGCTGCATTATTTGAGCTTGGGCAAACAGAACAAAGCTTGTAATTTCACTTGTTCCACATGAACACACATAAACTTGAATGATAGCAAGCCCTCATGGTTGATCCTTTTTGTAGGAAATGTAATGTTTTTATAGATGTATATTATCCACGTTTTATTACTTTTAAATGAGATATAACTTGAATGCATCATTTTATACCCCCTCTTTTTGCTTCCATCCTCATACAATAATTTGCAAAGGTTGTACTCTTGGCACCAGTTTACAAAATTGCAATTGTAATGCATTTTCACTTTTTAATTGTTATAATCTACAATTCTAATGTATTATTGTTGCATATTATGCACATTCTTGCTGCAGCAAAAAACAGGTGATGGTTGGAAAGTTTACAATTAATCTTAACCTCTGGCATTGCTCTGGGCAACCTTCCTGACCATCGTTCTTCGCCTGCGAAGTCATAACAAAAGGGGAAAGGCCATATGCAAATCGGGCTTGGTGCTACCCCTAGAGGGGTAGTCCAGCCTGTACTGCTAGGTCACATCCCTTCTGCACGAGACTTTAAGGATCCCCAAACGTGTTTCGGCCTTGTTGGGCCTCATCAGTGAGGAGTAGCTTGGGTCTCTAGGCCCAGCAGGCACGGGACCCATGTCTGGGCATACCCGTCCCACTCGTGGTGACTACAGCAAAACAAGAGGCGATGGTTGGAAGGTTTAGATTTTATCTTAACCCCTGGCATTGCTCTGGGCAATCCTCCAGACCATCGTTTATCGCCTGCCAGGCCATTACAAAAGAGGAAAGATCATATGCAAATTAGGCTTGGTGCCACCCAAAAGGGGCCGTCCAGACCGAACTGCTAGGCCACATCCCTTCTGCACAAGATCACAAGCGTCCCCAAACATGTTTCCGCCTTGTTGGGCCTCATCAGTGAGGAGTAGCTTGGGTCCCTTGGCCCAGCAGGCACGGGACCCACATCCCGTGACTACAGCAAAACAAAAGAGGAGATGGCTGGAAGGTTAAGAATTATTCTTAACCTATGGCATTGCTCTGGAAACCCCTCCAGACCATCGTTCTTTGCCTGCCAAGCCATTGCAAAAGGGAAAAAAACATTTGCAAATCAGGCTTTGTCCCACCCCAAAAGGGGCAGTCCAGCCCGAACTGCTAGGTCACATCCCTGCTGCAGGGGCCCACACGCATCCCCAAACATGTTTTGGCCTTGTTGGGCCACACCAATCAGTAGTAGCTTGGGTCCTAGGCCCAGAAAGCACAGGCATACCGGTCCCACTCGGGGTGACTACAGCAAAACAAAAGAGGTGATTTCTGGAAGGTTTAGAATTAATCGTAACCTTTGACATTGCTCTGGACAACCCTCCAGAGCATCGTTCTGCGCCTGCCAAGCCATCACAAAAGGAGAAAGATCATATGAAAATCATGCTTGGTCTGACCCCAAAAAGAGCAGGCCAGTCCAAACTGCTAGGTCACATCCCTTCTGCACGAGACCACAAGCATCCCCAAACAGGTTTCGGCCTTGTTGGGCCTCATTAGTGAAGAGTAGCTCGGGTCTCTAGGCACAGCAGGCATGGGATCCACATTGGGCCGTACCCGTCCCACTCGGGGTGACAACAGCAAAGCAAAGCAAAAGAGGTGATGGCTGGAAGGTTTAGAATTAATCTTAACAACTGCCATTGCTCTGGGCAACCCTCCAGACCATTGTTCTTCGCCTCCCAACTCATTACAGAAGGGGAAAGTTCATATGCAAATCAGGCTTGGTCCCACCCCAAAAAGGGCCTTCCAACCTGAACTGCTAGGTCACATCCCTTCTGCACAAGACCACAAGCATCCCCAAACATGTTTCGGCCTTGTTGGGTCTCATCAGGGAGGAGTAGCTTGGGTCTCTAGGCCCAGCAGGCATGGGACCCATGTCTGCTTATTCTGGTCCTACTCGGGGTGACTACAGCAAAGCAAAAGTGGTGATGGCTGGAAGGTTTATTATTAATCTTAAACTCTGTCTCTGGAGGATAGCTGAGGGGCAACATGCTCGTCTTGGAAGGAAGACGATGTGGAACAACATGGGTTCGGTCCGTGCTTAGAAACCTCTGGGTATTAAGCGCGTTATAAATATTTTATTAATCTTAACCTCTGGCATTGCTCTGGGCAACCCTCCAGACCATTGTTCTTCGCCTGCTAAGTCATTACAAAAGGGGAAAGAACATATGTAAATCAGGCTTGGTTCCAGCCCGAACTGCTCCGTCACATTCCTTCTGAACGAGACCACAAGTGTCCCCAAACATGATTCAGCCTTGTTGGGCCTCATCAGTGAGTAGTAGCTTGGGCCTCTAGGCCCAGCTGGCACGGGACCAAAACAAAAGAGGTAATGGCTTGAAGGTTTAGAATTAATAATAACCTCTGGCGTTGCTCTCAGCAACCCTCCAGACCATCGTTCTTCGCCTGTCAAGCCATTAAAAAAGGGGAAATACCAAGTGCAAATCAGGCTTTGCCCTACCCCAAAAGGGGGAGTCCAGCCCGAACTGTTAGGTCACATCACTTCTGAACGAGACCACAAGTGTCCCCAAACATGTTTTGGTCTTTTTGGGCCTTATCAGTGAGGAGTAGCTTGGGCCTCTAGGCCCAGCGGGCACGGGATCAACGTGTGGGCATACCCGTCCACACGGAGTAACTACAGCAAAAAAAAATAGGTAATGGCTTGAATCTTTATAATTAATTCTAACCTTTGGCAACCTTCCAGGGCATCGTTCTTGACCTGCCAAGCTATTGAAGCTTATGAAAGGTGAAAGACCATATGCAAATAAGGCTTGGTACCACCCCAAAAGGGGCAGTCCAGCCCTAACTGCTAGGTCACATCCCTTCTGCACGAGACCACAAGAATCCCCAAACATGTTTCATCCTTTTCACCCATCACTTTTTGGTTGTAGTTGGTCTCGCTATGTGAGAGAGGGTATGCGCAGACGTGGGTCCCTTGCTTGCTGCGCCATAGGGAGCCAAGCTGCATCTCACTGAGGAGGCCCATCAAGGCTGAAACATGTCTGGGGTTTCTTGTGTTTCTGGGCAGATGGGACCTGGTTTAGCATTTCGACCTGGGCTGCTACCATTGATGGCAGTACCTGACTGATTTGCATATGGCTGGACCTCTTTTGCAATGGCGCAGATGGGCTAAAACAAATGGTGGCGTGGAAGGTTGCCCAGAGCATTGCCACTGGTTCAGATGTATTCAATCCTTCCACCCGTCACATTTTTGGTTGCATCCCTTCTGCTTTCAGGAGTTAAATCTGAAATAAAGCAGTGAAGTGCCATTTTAAAAATTTGCGAGGCCTGTTACCTTACTGTTGGTACCCCTCAAATGGAGAACAGACACCAAGGTGGATTTTTTAAGGGATCCCACAGGGTCCCCTTTTTATTTCAACATAACCATGAAACTAACTAAACCGAATAAGCTTTAATTAACTAATTGCACCTTCCTTTTCCTTACCATGTCGTGATTCCTCCCTAGGGGTCAGCTGTGGGTGTACTAAATGAACCTGCCCCTCTGGCCTTTCCAGGTTCTACCCAACCAGGAAGATGGGCCAGAGGATGGCCCTAATAGATAGTCCCCTCCCCTAGTCTACCTCTAGAAGGCTGCTGGGTCCAACTGCCTCATCACGCCAGAGTACTTTCTATCCCTAACATTACCTATACCCCATTAATATAAATATATAACTAACTTTATCTACATTCTTAAATACAAAAGGGACTATAAATATGAACATAAGCATGCACACATAAAGAAATAATTATCTACATTTCAAACTGTGTACAATATATACATGGGTGTTATTGCTACAGTTAGTCAAGGCCATTTACAGTACCTTCTTCCTGTTTTGAAGATATGGGCAGTGCTTTAAGTGGGCCGGGGCCTGCCGGCGCTGGCAGTCTCCAAAAAGTGAGGCTGAGCCGAGGCCCTGCCGGGGCCCTCCGGTAGAACCACTTGACGGTGGGTCATTGTCCCGCCGCAGCCGCAGCCGCGAAGGGTTGATGAGCCTGCCGTCATCAAGTCAGGCAGCTGTGACTGACAGAAGTGCAGCGCAGTCACAACTTCGCTCAGTGGCTGCCCTGCACTTCTGTCAGTCACAGCTCAGGAAACGCACAGCGTTCCCACCATTAACACCCTTTTGTCTCCACTCCCTGTTGTGCCTTTCTTTTTAGTTTTTTTTTTATTGGTTTGTTCAACCTTTAAAAAAAGACAAGACGACAACAACAAATAACAAGTCACAACATTTCTGTTTACCCTTCCCTCCCTTTCCTTTACTTTAGCGAGATCAACTCATGCTGCTCACTAGGTCGTGACTTCAAATGGATAAACTGTTGTTACTTCAAGTGGTTAGACTGTTGTTACAGTTGTCACTCAAGTTATTTTCAATTCGTCCAACCGAGTTTTTAACTCTTTGAGGAAGATTGTCAGACTAAACAGTGCTGCTCTATTAGATCCATCAAAGAGTACCTTCCACCACTCATCGATGCTACTTGTTCGATAGGTGTTAATCACCGGACCAAAGACACGACCTCTTTGTTGCACAAATTCCGAACATGACATAATAAGATGTTTTAGCGTTTCCTTATCATTGTTACAGAAACGGCACATGGGATTCAGTTTCGCATACTTCGGCCAACAGGGGTCTGGTCGATCAGTACAAGGTCATCAGCATATACTAGGTAGTGATGGAGGTGCCGTGAAATTGAGGCGGGAACATGTTTACCTCACTTAGGGCGTCGTTTATGTCAAATATAAACAGGTTAAATATGGTTGCTGCCAGAGGACAGCCCTGTTTTACGCCCTTGTATGTGTCAGTTTTAGCTGACAACGTGCCCTTCATGTCGAGTCAAATCTTGATTGAAGTGTCCGTGTGCAGTTCCCGAATTGCACCCATGAGGCTAGAGGGGCATTTCCACTTAGCTAATTTATTCCACAGCAGGTCTCTGTTTATGCTATCAAATGCCTGAGAAAGATCTATCAATGCCAGATAGATCTTAGTGTTTGATCTCATTGCTTCCATCCTTAGGAGATTCAGTAGAAGTAAATTTAGGCCGCAGCCGACCCCTCTTAGAAACCCTGCTTGTCTGGGATCTATGCGATTGGAGTCTGTAGCCCATCTCAAGAGTTTTTGCTGTAAATGTGTAGCATAAATCTTCCCCAGGACATCGAGGAGCGCTATGGGTCTATAGATTTTTGGGTTGTTTCGATCCCCTTTTTTAAAGATTGGGACCACCACAGCGCTCTTCCAAGACTTGGGGGTTGAATAACTCGCAACGATTCGGCCAAAAAGAGTTTCGCAAAAATCTGCCCATAAGCCTGGATTACGTTTAATCGTATGGTTTGTTAAACCGTCAGGGCCAGGAGCTCTTGATTCGCGCACCCTTTTAATTACAAGTAAAATATCCTCCCTCTCGAACTCCAGGTCCCATTTTTCTACAGCCAATTGGACACAAGCTACAGGTGATGCGTCCTTACAAAATAGAGTTGAATAAAAGTCTATCCAAGCTTTTTCAGAGACTGCGTTGGCCTGTAAAGCACATTGAGGTGCTAGGCTACTATTTATTAGCTTCCAATATTCAGCTGAGTTTCTTCCTTTCATTTTTAGCAACATTTTCTCAGAGTCATTTTGCAACATGATGGCCGCGTGGGATTTAAGCCAGTTCTTATAATTGTGCTTAATCGCCCTTGTAATCTGTCCCGTGGATTCATTAAAGGGCCTTTTAATCTTCTTTATCTCTTGTCTCATTAGTCTTTTCCGTTGGAGCACGTCAAATCTATGTTTTGTGCGCATTTCGCCATGTTTCAGGATGTGTTTTCGTTCTACAAATTGAGCCAGGATATGTTGATATTCCAGGCCCTCTGTGTTTTCCGTAAAGGTAGATGTTCTGTCCGCTACTTCGGTGTCGATGAGGTTTAGGCGGATCCTGCTGGAGCCTGTGCTCACCAAGTATGGCCAAGTCTCTTGGATAGGGGCACTCTGGTTCTTAATTGTGAGTTGAACCATGTCATGGTCGCTGTAGATTGTTTTTAGAACGTCAAGTTGCAGCACTCTCTTGTGGCTGCTTTCAGAGACAAATATTGGGCCTCCCTTCTCCATGTGGGCTGAGCTGGTATATCACCCACGGTGTTACCGTTCAACATGAACAGTCCACGTAGGTCCATTTCCAGACACCATTGGGATGCTTTTTGATCCTGTTGTCTTTTCTTGCTGCCATGAGGGTCTGTGTTTTTAATACATGCAATGTTTAGGTCACCACATATGATCAGGTCCAACGAGTGTTCTTTTTCCAATAGCTCGTCAATTACGGCTGTTACTTGGTCCATGAATGCTGTTGCGTCTTTCGCACAATGGTTCCAATATACTTTGATAATGTGTAGGCAGGTATCCTTGACATTCTCTGGTTGCGGGACGCCGATTGTTGAGACCTGAATAAAGGGTGATATGTTCCTTGACTCCATAATCTTGAATCCAGAGGCAGGCTTTCCTTACTGCCGTCACAGACCTGCCATGGGTCTACCCTTTAGTTGTTTAATCGCTGGGTTAATTGCAATTTCAAAACCTTCTAGAAGAGGACTTTCACTTAGCCATGTTTCTTGTAAACACAAAAGGTCAAGAAGGGTTGCCCATGGATTTTTAAACAAGTGGGAGAAACCTCTGGTGTTCCAAGAACCCAATGCGGAGGTGCTTGAATCCTCTGCTGCCTGGCGTTAGTTGTTCGGAACCTTGTTTAGAGTTTCCGCTAACCAGGCCCAGTCGTTCACGTTTTGAGGGACGTTTGTTTCCGGGTTGTTGTCTCCTTTCCTGGCAGGTAGGCTCAGGGCTCCGTTAACTGTGGTCCTTATAAGTTCTCCCGTAAGTGGCAACCCTACATGGTCCAAAGGAGAAGGTGTTTCCATTTGCCGGGGTCTGTATCGCTACAACAGGAGTTCTGGGGTCGAGTTGCTGAGACCAAGCACGACTCACTGCAAGATCTGTGCTGCTGTAAAGGTCGCACTTAGGTGATTTGAGCCCAGGACTTTGGTCAGCTCTTGTTATGTCGAACCCCAGTGACATCAACACCGGGCAAGCATCGAGCATTGCGTCAACTATGAGTTTTGTCTGAAGATGTAGAATTATAGCGTCATTTTTCTTCTCATTAAAGAATTCTACAATCTTGAGGTCCTCAGAAACAATTGATCTTAAGCTTGGAATTAGATGACAAAGCCAAAGTACATAGTGGCGATTTAGGATCAGGTCATCTGTGGATTCAATACATTCTAAAATGAGACGATGCATGCCTAGCAGACCATGATTCTGCAGTTTACCATCTTTCGCCTTAGAGTTTTGTGGCTTCATGGTTGTTTGTTTCAGCCTGTCAACTTGAGGCTTTAGCTGCGTGATTCGAACGGCGGACCAGCTAGTGTCCTTTCTGTGCTCACTTGTGGCAATCCACCGTCCAGGGGGAGATGCCCGCCGTCTCCGGGCAGTATGTCACTGCGGGTCTGGTTGGCAGTTATAACTTTCTTGCCAGACATCACGCAAGGTACATGCACCTTCGCCGCCAACATTTTTCGTCAGCTTTTTCTGGAATCAACCCAGTCGATGGTTCGATCACTCGACACAGTCTTGTCCCTTTAGGTATGTTGACTTCGCACTTTGGCCCCTCATTCGGGGGTTTCCATCTGTTTAGTTACAGGCGTCGTGGCACTGCCTAAGTTCGAGTTAGTCGTTATCTGACGATCAGTTGCTGGCGGGGACACGTGCCCCTTTTTTTTGTCGTTGAGCTCTAAACTAGATGAAGTCTTATCAGTTCCCAACGGTAAGATATTGTTACGTACTTGGACATCGTGAGGGGCAGGACATTGAGGCGGCGTAAGGACGACCTGAGCAGATGCTGTGCCGTTGTCAGTCACGTTCTGCACGTCTTCCTCGTAGATTGATAAGTTCATCAAGTCGTCAGAAGCATCACTGATGCGGGTGTAAGACATCTCCAGTTCTACATCCTCCTCGTTGATGATTTTTGAAGGCTGTTTTTTTTCAAGAGGAATGACTTTAGATGTCAGACCGGTCACCGTTACATTCACTGTTTTGATGTTACGCAAAAATTTACGAGAACTGTTGTTTCCTCTCTTCGCTTTCCTAGCTGGTAGATTTTTTGATTTCTTTGACGAGCCTCCTGTTGGGTGATCTTTGGGCATGCTCGCCTTTTGTATGTCGCCTGAGACCTTAAAGATGTCATATGTAGCAGAGGCATTGCCCGAGTCGATTGTTGTTACGTGAGGTTTTTCTGAGGTAATCAGCTCTTGGGTAGTACACACTGTCGAAGTAGAAGGTATTTGTGGGTTTTGTAAGGCTAAATTTGCGGCATCTTGCGACTATTTTACAGCCTTTACAAACCCGTTAGGGCTCTTAGATATGACCTCACTTATGTCGTTTGGGGCCATTGGCACAACAACGCTTCTGTCCTTAGTTGGATCTGAAGCGGACAAGCCAGGCACGACATAAGTGGTTGTGTCCACACTGATCACATACTCGCTGACAACTACAGAAGGCCCTGGAAGGACCACCACGCTTTCGCGGAGCACTGCAGATCCCCCAGTGGACTCTGGTACACACCCAGAGTTAGAATTCACGTTGGCAGACTCTAAGCTGTAGATTGACCCAGTCATGTCCACAGGGTTCGTAATGAGGCACTTTGGACAGGTTGCAACCCAGGGTGTCTCGCCAAGGTCCTTTTTCTTTTGGAAGAGGTTCAGGGCTTCGTTTGCAACCTCTGCCAAAAGTTTTTTTATCAGCGTTCGCATTTTTTACGTGATCGGACATTGCCGAAAAGCTGCAGTCCACCTTCTTGTGCATCTCGAACAGCGCTGCCTTACAGTCCATAGTCTCTTTTTCGATGCTCTGTAGGCTGCTTGTTGACGCAGAAACAACCAATGACAGGTCTTTAATAGTGTCGTTGAGGTGCTCATACATTTTGAGAAATGGAGCGATGGATATGCACATTGAGGACAGTATCACAGCCTGTAAGTCTTTCGTGTCTTGCACATTGTCCGTCACAACTGGTTCAAGCACTCTGCGGCGTCAGCTTCTTCTCCCTCTGTTGACAAAACGTCTAATCTTCGGGAAGGGCCGTTCCATAAGTGAAGAGTCAGATGAAACTCCTTCTGAAGAATCAGCATTTGACGATAAACACGTGTCCAGTAAGACTTGTTCAGCTGGCAGGAGCACCAGTGGAGAAGTCCGAAGGTTTTGAAAACTAATGGTAGTCCTTTTGACCTTTTTGTTCTGAGAGCATCTGAGGCTAAGTGAAGTACTCCAGTCACCTACGTTTATTTCGGCTTTTAGCCCTAAGAGTTTGCGTTTGTACTTGCTTAAAGGGGGACACAGTTATTTCATAGGGAAACCCTTTTTCCATGACCTGTGTCATTTGTTTTACCACCACCTCCCTTAGGGCATTTTTATGAGTTTGTTGATGCAAGTGAGGTCTGCCAACAACTTGTTGACAACCTCGGGTGAGTTTCTTCGTTCAAGTACAGGGGATGTTTCTACGGCAGAGTGATGGTTCCTTGCAGCTTGCAGCCACGTGCCTTCTTGCATGCTCACGATACATCTTGTCTCGCCGTCGTCTGAGCGAGTAAACACGGCTTCCTCGTCCTCGTTGTTAATACTGTTGATGACGGCATTATGGACAGCTTTGTTAGGCGTCTCTCCTGTAACGCCCACTGTATCAACAGCGCTGTAAAAGCTACTCCGTGGAGACTCTAAGCTGGTAGTTGTTGGTAAAAGCAAAGGTGGGACATTACAGTTTTGAATGTCAGTAACGTTCGACTGACTGCATAGCACACTTGATGGCCGACTCACAGTACTTGACGACAGGTTGCGATGTTTCTCTTCACACAACATGGCTGGCTTATCATTTACATCGTTAACATTGTTATGTCGTGTATTGCGCCGACCACCACTGTCGAACAAGTGTTAGCTGCCACTACGACTGCATGAACAGCCAAGTCTGTAAATATAAAAGGAGTCTGTGACGTGTCACAACATCCCCCAGCAAGATCCTTCACAGCTGATGGGCACACCAAAGGCACGACTGTATTTGCGCGAGACAGTTGTACGTCGGCAGGGGGTTTAGCTGTGCATCGGATGTGTAAGAGCCAACGTTGCCTTCAGATGGAGGGCAATTCGAACATAACCCAGAGTAACTCTCGATGATAGCACTTACTTGGTGTGTAGAAGAAGTCGACGATTCGCTAGAAACAGGTAGAGGACTTGCTGAGTTTTGCAGCACCTCATTGCTGGTGGAAGCAGAACCGGCAAAGGCGTAATCTTTAAGCGCCGCGATTGCAGCTTCGATCCTTCGTTGAGCACGTGTTTTGGTAAATGCGTCGGCCTTCATGTTAGTTCAATTCAGTTCTGGGCAGATGATCAAAAACAAACACAGAGTCCACTCGCTCCACGAACTCCTTAGACTCAGCACCGACTCTGCGCCCGCTCCGCGGGGGAGTCAAGTCTTTGAAGGCTGCAGGCACGCCCTCAGTGTTTACAAACAGTGTAGACAGACTGCAAATGCGACAGCGCTTCACTCCGACCACTCCTTAGACTCAGCACCGACTCTGCGCCCGCTCCACGGGGGAATCAAAACTTTGAAGGCTGCAGGCACGCCCTCAGTGTTGACAAACAGTGTAGACAGACTGCAAATGCGACAGCACTTCACTCCGACCACACCTTAGACTCAGCACCGACTCTGCACCCGCTCCACAGGGGAGTCAAGTGTTTGAAGGCTGCAGGCACACCCTCAGTGTTTACAAACAGTGTAGACAGACTGCAAATGCGACAGCGCTTTACTCCGACCACTCCTTAGACTCGGCACCGACTCCGCACCCGCTCCAAGGGGGAGTCAAGTCTTTGAAGGCTGCAGGCACACCCTCAGTGTTTACAAACAGTGTAGACAGACTGCAAATGCGACAGCGCTTCACTCCGACCACTCCTTAGACTCAGCACCGACTCCGCACCCGCTCCAAGGGGGAGTCAAGTCTTTGAAGGCTGCAGGCACACCCTCAGTGTTTACAAACAGTGTAGACAGACTGCAAATGCCACAGCGCTTCACTCTGACCACTCCTTAGACTCAGCACCGACTCTGCGTTGTTGTGCCTTTTACAGCGTAGGGCTGAGAGTTACAGGCACAATAGGAGTGGAGACAAAAGGGTGTTAATGTTTGACCCATTAACCCCATGACGGGACTCAAAAGGTGGTGGTAATGCGTTTATCTTATGGCTGCACTCCCTAGTAATGGCCCATTGTCCGCAGGTTATAGTCCAAGCCAAGAAAAGGTATAGTCAATGGGTGGTAAGCGATTACCAGGACTGGTCAGTCCTCTGAGAAGGGCATTATCACCAGCTGTTGGCGCGGGGACGTGTATTTGGGCACATAAATACACCACAGTAGAGTGGCGCAAGATGCAGGTGGAAGGTTGTGTTGGGTGGCTGGGAATTGTGAGGGATAGCTGTAAGTCAATAAAGAGCTAGCCCAAAAATAGTCCAAAAGCCATCAGGGCATAGGAATGCAAAGCGACAAGTGGCGGTGCGAATGGGGCAATCGATGCAACAGGATGGCAGGAGGAAAAAAAGGACAAAGAACAAAAAGTGGGCGTGCAAGCGCTGGGCTCTGCAACCATGCACTGGCCGAATTGGGCAAGGGCAGTGCTATACAAACTATTTTATGTCGAGCCCCTGAGTAAAAATGTTGTTGGTAGGGCCCCCTCCCCAAATGCAAGGAATGCTTGTATTTTATATTAAAAGCAGTCAACTTTCTCTCTTTTTAAAAAGCCTCACCCTCAACATTGCAATTAAATGATTTGCCCAGGACCGCACATTTTGCTTGTTCCAGCAGTGTTGCAGCATGCTCTTAGTTATGTAGACAAGACCACCCCTGTTCATGTTTACATGCTCTTCTTCAGGCCACGCCCATCAGGCAAGCCACGTCCCCAAATGAGGGGCCCCCTCAATTTCTTACCCCACTTAAAGGGATGGTCTAGTAAAAATGTTTATTTAAAAAATAGATAGGCCACATAAAATAAAATACTAGCATCCACCGTTTTAAAACTTCCTATGTAAAATTTTGAGCTATTCAAGCTCAAAATTCGAAAAAGCAAGCACAGGGGCGCAGCCATTTTGTGAAATGGAGGCCCTCCTGTGCTGGCTTTTGCTTTTGCGGCACTAATGAAGGAAAAGCCAGCCAGCTGTAGTAAACAAAGTCTACCGCTGGGTGGCTTTCCCTTCATTAGTGCCGGGACTCGGAGGACGCGGACCGGAGACCAGAGCAGGAAAGCTGCAGCTGAATCTCGGTAAGTGCTATTTATTTTTTTTACAAAAAAATAAGTACTAGCTGCGGTTTTTTTTCTAAGCTTTCCGGGCTGGAGGAGCCCGGAAAACTTAGAAATAAAACCGCAGCTTTAAAAACGTTGTATTTATGTTTGCGGTCGCTTTTGAAGCGACCGCAAACATAAATACAACGTTATTGTGTTGGAAAACGCTGCGGTTTTTCTTTCCAAGTTTCTCAGGCTCCTCCGGCTCGGCACTAATGAAGGCTCGGAGGAGCCTGAGAAACTTGGAAAGAAAAACCGCAGCGTTTTCCAACACAACCGCATGTGTTTCTGCCTGCTGTGGGTGGCTGTGGGTCTCTGGTGCTCCCCACGGGAGCACCAGAGACCCAAAGTGAAAGCCACAGCAGGCAGAAACACACGCGGTTATGTTTACATGCCGCGTAGTGTTTCTACCTGCAGCTGATTTCCCATTTGGGGCTCTCGGGCTCCCTGTGGGGAGCCCGAGAGCCCCAAATGGGAAATGCTAAATGCTGCGTTGTCTGCCTGAATCTGCTTTACCATTTGGGGCTCTCGGGCTCCCCAGCCTGAGAGCCCCAAATGGAAAAGCAGATTCAGGCAGACACAACGCGGTTGTTTTCCGCAATGCCGCGTTGTGTCTGCCTGAATCTACTTTTCCATTTGGGGCTCTCGGGCTCCCCAGCCCGAGAGCCCCAAATGGTAAAGCAGATTCAGGCAGACACAACGCGGTTGTGTTGGAAAACGCTGCAGTTTTTCTTTCCGAGTTTCTCAGGCTCCTCCGAGCCGGAGGAGCCTGAGAAACTTGGAAAGAAAAACCGCAGCGTTTTTCAACACAATAACGTTGTATTTATGTTTGCGGTCGCTTCAAAAGCGACCGCAAACATAAATACAACGTTTTTAAAGCTGCGGTTTTATTTCTAAGTTTTCCGGGCTCCTCCAGCCCGGAAAGCTTAGAAAAAAAACCGCAGCTAGTGCTTATTTTTTGTAAAAAAAATAAATAGCACTTACCGAGATTCAGCTGCAGCTTTCCTGCTCTGGTCTCCGGTCCGCGTCCTCCGAGTCCCGGCACTAATGAAGGGAAAGCCACCCAGCGGTAGACTTTGTTTACTACAGCTGGCTGGCTTTTCCTTCATTAGTGCCGCAAAAGCAAAAGCCAGCACAGGAGGGCCTCCATTTCACAAAATGGCTGCGCCCCTGTGCTTGCTTTTTCGATTTTTGAGCTTGAATAGCTCAAACTTTTACATAGGAAGTTTTAAAACGGAGGATGCTAGTATTTTTTTTTTTATGTGGCCTATCTATTTTTTAAATAAACATTTTTACTAGACCATCCCTTTAAAGCACTGGTTATGGGTCAGCGCCTTCACTTACTTATTGGTGTTCCCCATGGCGGGCCAGTTTCAGTGCCAGTTGGAGAGACACCAGAGCTCTCTTCACCCGGGCCGCCTTCTATGCAGCCTCGGACCTCAATGTATTCACTGCTCTACCTCCCTGACACCGGACAGCACTGACTTGGGCACAGTGCTTCCGTTCTCCCAAGCCACTTCTGACATAAGCGCCCCAGGAGGGCTGCTCCGCACACAGGGTGTTTGCTTCTGGGTTCTCCCGGCTTGGCCCCCGGGTGGGACGACTTGTTAGGAGCATGCAGCCCTGAGCCTGGAGTTGATGCTGCGACGCACTTAGCATACACAGCCCGGTGATTAACGTCCAGGTAGTCCCTGGGGGCTGCTCGAAGTCATGGCACTCATGTTAGATCAGACTCCAGTCTTTTCTCGTTCTCCAGCTAACATCATTGCTGCCATCATTGCTGCCATCTTTCAACGTTCTCTTCCCTAACCCGTCCCCTGCTTGGACAGGGTATATTCTATCCATAGTCTTTTTTTTTCATTCTATCCAGCCCCACGGTGAGCTGGATGTTTTATTCCGACATAATAATACGCCAGGTAAGTGCACCCTGTAAACTCAAACACATAACATACAGAATGAATAAAATACCATCTTGCACTGGTGTTGGGTTCTTCATGTATTCATTTCCCCTCAATAGATGGGACCAATTTGGGGCAGCGGCTACACTTAATTCAGGGAACTTCTTTGCTGCAAGGTTATGAAAACATCCTATGCTACAATCATTGGCCTGGCATGTTTAATCACCACTTCTGGTAGAAGCTCCAGTCTAAATTG
This sequence comes from Ambystoma mexicanum, assembly GCF_040938575.1. Classification (NCBI taxonomy): domain Eukaryota; kingdom Metazoa; phylum Chordata; class Amphibia; order Caudata; family Ambystomatidae; genus Ambystoma; species Ambystoma mexicanum. The sequence goes on along the minus strand of NC_090931.1, from coordinate 802,113,095 downwards.
TTATCAATTGTTACTTCTACCCTGACTCGGATGACTGCTAGATTATTTTGCAAACCATTGTTCAGTTAAATATCCCCATGACTATTACGTCCTTATGGTTGACATGAATCACCATAGAAGAAGAGTTAATGCATAGACTAGTTATCACAAATGGCAAGACCACATTGATGGACTAGGGAACAAGACCCATCTCACCATTAATAGGTGGTCCTGAATAGGGCTTAAGCATTTATAGATCGAACACTGGAGTTCACTCTTTGACTTTAGAGTCCCAACTTGCACAGAGAATTACCATATTCCCCATATCATAACAAGCCATGCAAGTAAAAGGGCCAAAAGAGAAGCGAGGATACAATATGTTTATTTAATCCGCTCTCTCCTTAGATTAGATTGTCTCGGGAGGATAGCTCAGGGGCAATGTGCTCACCTTGGAAGCAAGACAACATGGAGCAACACAGGTTCGTGACCGCGCTTAGAAACCTCTGGGTATTAAGCGTGTTATAAATAACCTATCATATCATATCATATAATAATTATGCTGACTGGATGACAAGTTTAAGAGAATTGTATCTTTACGTCCTGGCCTTGTACAGTTGTCTTCTGGTGCAAAACCTATTAAATAAGAATGGTTTGACGACAGCTGTTGCTTGGTAAAGCAAGGACTAAGATGCCATTGGAGAGCAACTACAAATCGGAACTTTCCAAAGGTGGTATTTTGTTTTCAAAATGAAACTTTATTAGCTTTTCTAATATTACATTACAAACTCGCATGAAACCATCCTCGGAAAACCATCCCCACTTCCTCCCCCCCTCCCATGCTCATCCACCCGCACTCCCACTACCCCTTCTCCTCCCCCACCCCACAGCCCTCGCGCAGCAAGTTCCCATTGAATCCAGAAAGCCCATACTAAGGATATCACCGTCCTCCTATTGAGACCTGTCCAAAGGCTCGAGACAGACGCTACAGTTTGTCTATGGTGAGATGTATTTCTCTGGGGAACTCTCCACATGTCCAGTGCAACGGCGTGGTAAACTCCCATGCAGTGAGCCCCACCCCTCCTCTACATAGCCAGTGCCTCTCCCCACTCCCCTTCATCATCCATACTTCTCAAAGAAGGGGAGCCACAGTCCTTCAATATTAGTCCTGGACCCGTCCAACAAATGTGTGAGGTACTCCATATTATATATCGCTCTGGTTTTTGCCACCCATTCACTTTCCCTAGGCATGCGCAAGTTCTTCCACCACTGAGCAAGGCAGCATCTAGCAGCAACCAACATAATCTGTAGCATATGTCCCTTCTCCGCCTCGCTTCCTTCCCCAACCGTACCCCAAAGAGAAGGAGCCACGGCAAGAGCTCCCTGTGAATCCCATCCACCCCTTTTATTCACGAAAAGACCTCCCTCCCAAAGGTGGTATTTTGATCCCTACAAAGAAGAAAAGTGACATCATTGGGAATTGCTTTTGGCATATATGAACAGTTTAACACAGACATCTTAGGCCTCACTACAGGTGCAGCGGTGCAGGTTAAAACATTGGAATGCGGCAGTAATTCTGATACCGCCAGATTACCGCACTGCCCTACTACGAGTTTGGTGGCGAGGTGGAGGATTTACCTCCAGCAAAGTGCTAGAGGTAATTCCTCCATCTTACTGCCAAAAACCGGCAAAATTGGCGAAGGTCCAGTTAGATTGATGCAATTGGAATGGTGTGTAGGGATGTTATGCTGGCATCAAATGAGATGGAAGGTCTTCTTTACATATATAGCATTTGTATATTTATTTTAAATTATGTAATCTGGACCCTAGAGGATATTGGAAGGCTATCCTATGGGAAAGTATAGAACACGTGTAGGACAATAGATAAAAGTCTGTAAATGCAATTCATAATTGTAGCTTTATTTTTTATAGGTTCACAGGATGCTGCTCAGGATCTGGACACATTGAAGAAATATAAGGTAATACATTGTTTCAGCTACTTGTAAAGTTACTATATGACTAGAGCTTGAAAGACTTAAGAGGAAGCTTCCATGCACTTTAACTTGGTAGTCCCTGATTGCATTAAAGTTCACCATCTACATGAAGAAAGCACAGTGGTTCTGTCACTCCAACTAGACCAGGGATCGATATGGTCCTGAATGATGGCTTAGACATTTTCCCCATCCTGAAATGTTGAAGGTAAATGAGCACACCAGTGGTCGAGGGTGGTAATGGAATGGATTGGCCAAGCATCAACGTGGGATAATGCAGCTCATGGATTTATATTTAACATTGTACTTTCTAAATCTGGAGAATCAGAAGCTGTTTGTTGGCCATTCAAACATGCATTATACATATGTTCTAGACATTACGCATATAAATGCACTGAAGTAAACGAGAACCAGATGGGAGCACACAACAGAAATCCACTTGTGGGCACAGAAGAATTAACTACTATTGATGCTTTGAACAATTTACACAGGATCTACAATTTTGAAATTGGACTCTAGTTGCGTGCGCTCCCGAGTAAACTGGGCTTTATTTACAATTGTGAATTTCTCAAGAAGATTTGAGGTGCTTCGTTTGGCTCTTCGAGAGAGTTTAGCCATTGAAATATCCCTCTAAATTAGGCATGATTGGTCGCTGTGTAAGCGGACCTGGATCTCTGAACACGATTCGGCCACGATCCAAGACTAAGGAATGTCTGAATGTGATTCGGTTAGTCAAGAAAGCCAAGTTACCAATCCCAATGCCTAAGTCTATGGGAGATCTGCCCAAAGTTCTGTGGTTGTTGAGTGTCCTACATTCTGAGAATTGTTTCTCAATAAGATCTGGAGAAAGTGAAACTCTTAGTTCCACAATGGTCTGTCTCAGCGATGGACTTTCACTGCTATTTTGTTAAGTGCATTTGTTATATCTTGCTGCTGCAGTTTCTGAAGTTAGATGTATTTAAAGGTTAACATCCTGAAAACATAAAAGAATGGTTTTTCGGACCTAAACCGTTAGTCGTTCTTGGTATTGGGGCTCGGTCACATTTGGTATCGCGTTTGGTGAAGTGCCCTTCATGCCAATAAACATCATTCAAATCAGAGTCATTTTGAAAATACAGCAGCATCACCGGAGAAAGAAGAGGGGAACAGTGAAAGGAAGAGTGCACTGGGAGTCATGGCAACTGGTGCTGACAAAGGTGTCCTGAGCGTGCCATGGAGCAGTGACTTGCTGGGGAGCTATGACAGAGACAGGGGCACGCTCTGAAGTTACTTTAGGAGTTGTAACCACAAGTTCCAGCAAGCAGTTTGACTTGATCTTCACTTAATATTCTTTATAACTTCTGACTTTAAGTTCCAACATTTCCATATCATATTTCCATATATAGTTCCAGCAGGCAATACTTTTCCTTCCGCTTCATTTGCCTGATATGCTTTAGAAGTTCTAGCCCCAGGTTTGTCTTTTTCATCACTTGCTCAATGTGCACCTTTATTCATTATATTTGCATTTCTATGGTGCTCTAGAACTGCCATCCGACTCGAGGTTCCAGCACGTTGCTTTACTCCTCATATTCACTTTCTTAAGGTGATCTTTTTTATTATTATGGTATTTTATTGACCGCAGAACTAACTTCAGGAAGCAATTGAGCACTTTACGAATAATAGGCGGAAGGACACTGTGAGGGGTGCAGACATGCAAGGGAGCAGGGAGATTAAAACAGGGGAGGGTGGCCAATTTGGCACCTGGGGATTTACGAGCAACCAGGAGAGGAAACGGGGGAGCAGATCATCCAGTCTTAGGTTAGGTGGGGAGGAACTAGGTGTTGGGGAGGAGACATTCCTTGACGAGGAGGGTCTTGAGCTCCTTCCTGAAATGTAAAAGCGAGGGGGGAGTCTGATGTTGACAGGGAGGCGTTCCCAGAGTCTGGGGGTATAGTCAGAGAAGGCTAGTCTTTAAACTGCAACTCCAAGTGCCAGCATGCAGCATTTCACCGTAACCTCTTTCTCAGTAGGTTACTCTATCAGAGTGGCCTCATCAGAGGATTTTCACCCTGGCTTTTATTTTTGTTGCTTCTGGTATCTGCCCACTTGCTTTCATTTCTCTTCTGGCTGTCCATTCCTCCTTCTCCCCAGTGTCACCCCTAGACTCCAGAGACCGGTGCCTTGCTTTCCAGGGCTCACTTTGACCTCCTCTTTGCGCCAATTCTGGCTCCTGTTTTATTGCAAGGGTTCTCATTTAATCCTCAATGCTGCTGAGAGGCTCTCTGCCTGACAGCCACTAACTCTTCCTACTTTCTCCTTCTGCACAACAGCACTACTCAGACTCTCTTGCCCAGGTGCTCTCTCTTCCTCCCTATCTTTCTCGGGTCTTTCACCTTGTTTGTGGTGTCCCCCAAGGTTCTGCCTTGTTGCCCATTCTCTTCAACCTATACATCTGGCCTCTTATCTGTCTCATCCGCTCCCTCGGCGTCAGGTGCTATTCTTATGCCGACGACACCCAGTTTTTGATCCGACTCGATCCTACTGAGGTGTCGTCGCGCCTCCATCAGTGCCTGACGGCTGTAGTTGAATGGATGGGCCAGAATTGGCTGAAGCTAAATGGGGACAAGACAGAGGTGATGGTGGTAGGTGCCCCTCCTAATCCTTCACTCTGGGTGTCCTCCTTCTGGCCTTCCTTCCTTGGTCCTCTACCTGTCCCCGTGACAAAGGTTAAGAATCTTGGTATCACCCTCTCTGCTTCACTATCTATGAATGACCAAGTCTCAGCTGAGTGCAAAGTGGGTCATTTTCATCTTAAATTACTGAAGAAGGTTTTACTGCTTCTGCCTGGCTCTCTCCATCCCCAGTTGTTGCTGCCATGGTGCTCAGCCGACTGGACTACTGTTAACTCATTATATCTGGCACAGCCTTAAGGCTTAGTCCAGCGACTTCAGCACCTGCAAAATCTGGCTGCTCGTACTGCTACTGGCTCCCCCTATGGGGCACATATCACTCCAGTACTTCGTACCTTACACTGGCTCCCTGTTCGTCAGAGAGTTGAGTTTAAATCTCTATGTATTGTGCACCGACCTATCCATGGACTGGGGGCCGGAATATCTCCAGTCCAAGTTTATTTGCTATCTCCCCATCCATTCAATGCGTTCCTCATCTGCCGACCTGTTGGTGGTCCCCCCCCTACCGGCGTGAACGGATTGGAGGACGGGCTTTCTCTGTGGCCACGGCTCAATTGTGGAACAACCTGCCTCCCAAGATTAGGGCTATCTCCAACCACCTAGCCTTTAGAAAATCTGTGAAGACCTTGCTATTCTAACTCTGCCTTGGCCTTATTTGTTCCTCCCTCTTCTCGTAGCGCCAAGATACCTTTGGTGAAAGTGCGCTTTAAAAGTCTACATAACATAACATAACTCATAGAGGTTACTGAAGATAACCACTTCATCACTGTTTCATGGATCTTTTCTTCTGGACTTTGTGCCCCAATACGAGTCACCCAATTATTGTCAAACAAAAACAACTCTATACATTGTGTTTTGTAATACTATATGGAAAGCACTTAATCACACATTTTCCACCTTGATTTGCAGAACTCCTTTTTTCTCAGATGCAGCGAGAAAGCACAAGAGAAAATCTGCATCCTGGTGTCTTTTCCTATTTTAACAGACAATGGCAAAAAATAAAATGTTGTAAAGCAAGGAGGTTTCTCGGTATCAATGTATTAGTATTTGTAATCCAAGACAACCATACCAAGGGTACATTACCACTAACCAGGGCTAAATGTCTTTAGCTAGATAATAACTTAGTGCCTCCACTGCCCACTCGATGACCAAAGTCCCTTGCTTCATGGTGGAATATTGCGTTTCATGTGGAAATAGTTTTCTACTGCTGAACAGTACTGGTTCCTCCTCACCATTGTGTGGATTTGTAATTGTACGGCACACAATCCTGGCAGGAGACCTATGTTTACAGGGTTTAAAACCCCTTAAAAGAGACCAATTTGGTGGTACATTTGGAGTGTCCTACTCGCCCATCTTTGAGGGGAATAGAGTAGACATAACATTCTGAGATAGCATGACACTGGTTTTGGGACTAGTGGGGTGATTGACGCCCATTGCCTAAATTATCTCTTTATGACGCCCATCTCTCAAATTGTCTCCACGTTCTCCTGCTTTACCACTCACCAATGCTTCCAGCAGCTAGTCGGGTCTTTGGCATACTCTTTGTCAATGAGTTGTACTGATGCGGTGACTGATGATAATTTACCCACTTGGGACTGGCTGAGAAGTCTTTGAAATAGGTTTGCATGTATTTTCCTTGGGTTTCAGTATATGGGCATGCCGTTGGCACATAAATTGTTAGTGCTTTCAGGCACAAGTATAAGAATTTGCTTTCCTATTCTGAAGGTGCGTACTCTTGCGCTTTTATCATACCATTTTTCTATTTTTATTAAGGCCATCCTAGTTTCTATGACACAAGTTTTCTGGTTAGCCTCATTCATTGTATATTTCATGCAAATTTGGCCATGTTTGTACTGGAACTCTCTTGGTCTTCCCATTCTTCTCTGATCATATTCCATACATCCTGCTGGTGCCCCTCCTATACAAGTTGAAATGCAGAATATCCTATTAAAGTTTGAGCAGTTTAGTAGATGGTGAACTGGGGCCAGAAACGTGCACTGTTGTGGCCTGATTTTCAAAAATGAGTGCAAATGAAAAAATCTAAGAATATGCACTTTGTTCACTTGCGCTCATTGCTGAAATGCACAGGTCACTTTATTCTCAAGGGTGACCAGCGAAGAGGGGGGCTACACAGTAGTGCTCCCAAATCTAATGAGTGACAGGCTCCCAGCAACCGCAGGGTTGCTGGGAGCTCATTTCACAGAGACTGACTCATTTCTGTGAAATGATCGTGAAAAAAAGTATTTGGTTGGAAGTGCTAGTGCGACAGCTCTGGGTTGAACCGGCTGTCACACTTAAAAAAAAATATCAAACCAACATGACTGGGTCACAAATGACCCTCATTTGTGCACATTTAAAAGCACAACCCATTTGTGAATTAGAGATGCGCTTTTAAATGTGCACAAAAGCTCCCTTATTTATGCAACTGCCCTTATTAATTAATTCAGCTTTTATAATGCACTTCAAACTGGAGAACCAGCCTCTTTGCGCGGGACGGTGATTCAAACCTGCGTTGCTCCTCGTTGTCCTGCTTCCAAGACAAGCGGGCTGCCCCTGAGCTATCCTCCTCATCCACTTTGCAATTTAGGCTAGCGCATCCCGTCACTTGCACCAAAAAAGTTCTCAGAATCTGGTCCTCAGTTTCCAGCATGCAGCAGCAGATCGATGCAGTGTGATTGGCTCACTGCTATTTAGGAACGTGGACTTGAAGTTGCGGCATCTTTGCAGCGTGGCTTTCTCTGCACCTAGCCTTGGTTGCTTTCTCTCGGCGATGGGGCTTCCTCTCTGTCTGATTTCTGGGCTTCTGCCTTTGTCCAGGTACGGCCGTCACCTGCTCCAAGTCTCTCGCTCCCTGCTCGCTCTCCCCGGCATGCTTGACTTGGCCTCACCAGCTTGTGGCAGCCATTTTGATCTCTCCTGTTTCCAGTGCCATTCTGGCCTGCTTTGTACAGCAGCAAGGGCTCCTCCCTCCACCTCCTTTCTACTTACTGACTCTGCGCCCGACACTGGAAGGCCTCTTCACCTTGGCATCCATCTCTGCAGATTCCTCATCGTTCTTTTGCTCCACATGTCGGGGCAGCTGGTACAAGACTCTTCCCTAATTCTCCCACTCAGGTGAGCATGCCGGAAACCAGCTGCAATGTAGAGTCTGAATTAAAAGCTGTATACAATGGCAAGGAGAGAGCTAAGCTAGTCTTTTGGCCAGGATTGTGGGCTGCCTTTTATGCCGTGCCGTGTAAACCACACCAAAGGCTTTGTACTGGACCCTTTTGGCAGTCAGTACACTTCATGCAGGACCAAGAAACCAAATACCGTGGCCCCAGACTATGCAGAATTATGTCTGCCAGGTGTTGAACTGGAGTTTGCAGAGAACTGTTTTTGTTTTCGCAGAACCACGTATCCAGCATTACTAGAGTCCACTTTTGAAGAGACTAGAATATTTGTGAGCACAATCTGAGCTTTGGAGAAATAATCTTGGGATTTTAGGAGGGAGGCTTATGTGAAGAAAATAACAGCCTTGGCTACCCTTTAGGTAGGCTCTGATAGGTTCAAGGCTGCCTCTCGTTTTATCCCAAGCTTTTTTAATGAAGGGATTGCAGCTGGATGCACACTCAGTGAGGCCAAAAATGAGTGGACCACGATCTCAAGTTGCCCTTGGAAAGTAAGGTGTGTGCTTTTCTTTGATCATTTTATGGTGATTTAGCCAAACAATAACGAGATTGCTGGTGCCTGCGGGACTAATGACAGGGGGCTCAATTGATATGTCCACCGATTGTCAATGGCCAGAGCGAGAGGAACCGTGGCCTGGATGCCCTGGATGCTAAGATGGTAGAGTCGTTCGATGAATGGGTCCCCAATGTTAATTACTGCTGAGAGGTTGCATTGCTAATGCTGATTTCCCCTCTCTCTTCGGTTATTCTTCCAAGGTTGCCCAATACACTGACCAGGACAGTTTCTGTTCCCATTGCGGGGAGAACACCTGGCTGTTCTTGAAGAAGTTGTTCTTCAGCAGAACTCTGCCTGGGCGATGCTACCACGCTCTCCAACGATTTGCCTAGATGTGGTACCTACGAAATGGGCAAATAAATACATTCGCACCCTGGGAGGCTGCTTCTTCCGACGAGAATGCTCATAACGCGGGTTTGTTTATTCACTAAGGAAAGCCGCATTCCGAGCCGTTTCGTTGGTGTCGGGCACTTCCCATCCCCGCTCCCCATTCACCTTAGCACCCGTGCAGCTCTCTACACGGGTGCTAATGGGTTTTTTTCTCTTCTCAAAATGAAAAAGAAAGAAAACGTACTTTTGACTCGCCGCCCGACGCTGCACAGTGCTGTCAGCCAGGCAGTCCCTCTTACATTGAAAATGGATTTCCTGGCTGACTCATTGTGCGGCGTCGCGGGCGAGAAAAAAGTACTTTAAAAGAAAAAAGAACATTAGCACCCGTGTAGGTATCTAAAGGGGTGCTAACGGCGATATGCCCCACGGTGGTGGGCCGACATCCTGCAGGCCACCCTCGTTAAGTGACCCTCGCGTGGGGGCATGTTGCCTCATTCGTGCCATGCATGGGATATTTGAGTACTCGTGTCAGCCAGATGTACCTCTGTTGTTACTCTCCACTAAATTCCAAATACTGTGCAAGCATATCTTTCAGGAAGCCAATCGTGGCTATTGCATACTTCCTCCACATGGCTTGTTTTTCACAACATTGAGAAAAGTGATCCTGTTTTCTTCAGACTGAAGCGTCGTCAGAACTGACAGATATATTCTGTATTTAATTTCTTTGGAAGAGATTCTACCCAAACAGGTGTTCTACTTACCTGATTCGGCCAACTTCTGCTTCTGCACTTGATGCATGTGGGTCTGGTGACTTAGATAATTTGATCAATTATGCTCTTTAAAATATTTCGTTGATTGGAAAGTCATAGGCATGAAAATACAGTGTTCGGTATGTGTACAGAAATGTGGTGTGGACGTGACATAACACCCGCCATCCCCAATTGGATCCACCCATTTTGGTTCTTGTCTGGCTTTGCTATAGGTTTCAAGCTGCTGTCACTGAATTCCGTGTTATCAGATTCATCCTCCTGGGCTGCTTTGGAGCTTGTGTAGTTGATTTCTCTGATTTTGAGCTTCTGATAAAAGTGATGCAGGGTTACCATTTTTCAGTAGAGAGGGAAGGCACAAAGCATGTAGCTAGTCGCGGTCTCTCAATATGCACATATATGTTCGTTAATTTCAGAACTATCCTGCAGGGGGAGCGAGGGTTGGAGCCCCGAAAGATGGTCACTGGGTAATCTTTCCTCTGCTGACCTAATATCTTTCTTCAAAATCTCTATTCTTCTGTTTGGCTCCCCTTTGGAAGTGCTCAAATGATGCTATCTGAATCTCGCTGGATGTTTTTTTTGCAACAGGTATTTCAAGGAGCACTTTGGTGTGCTGCACGAAATTCTACCTAAAGCCTTAAGGCCTGGGGCGAACAAATGTTGGACTAATGGTGATCTCGCTGTCAGGTTCACGTTTGGCGATGTTTTGCTTCCATCTTTCTGGTGACTGATGTTGTTTCTCTGGGGTGTTTTGTTCTACCCGGAAGAATGGTGGGTGTGGCCACTTAGCCATCATTTTGTCCATTGTCCCTACTGGTAGCAATGCCATTTGTAAGCGATTCCCTTCAATAGTGGCAATACTCTCTGCAGTGCCTCGCATGTCTGTTCTCGGAATAGGAATCTTGTATGTGAGAATAATAGTCATTGATATTGCTCTGGTGCAGGGGTTGCGTTTGCTTTTGCAGTGGAGATTCCAGTGCTACCCGTGGCTCTTAAGCTTTGTGACACATTCACATTGGACTTTTTTTTAATGTATGTTCTTGTGTTAACTAGTTATACCTTTGGGGCAGGAGATCATTTCTTACTTAAGTTCTACTCAAAAGATTACTGCCATAAACGAGATCTTTAAAAATAAATGAAGGTGATTCCCCTGCTCCGCCTGGCCCACCTCCTGATTCTATAACGGATACAATTTTGACGGAAATACGATCTCTCAAGCCTGTCATGAAGGCCACTAATGTGACACATTAGCAATTAGATGACGGGCGGGCCTCTTGGGAGTCTGGGATGACTTAGAGCAAGCCAATAACCAGCAGTACTAAGGCTGTGTCTGACAGGGTGGTAGTGCAGGAAGAAGCAGTTTTGAATCTTCAAAACCGATGTAGGAACTTGAGAAATGATCACAGTGGTTGTAATACTTAAGTATTAATAGCTTTCCTGATGAGGCTGATGGAGAGAATCGTGTGCCTTTCTCTCATGCTATGCTTCTTAAACCTTTGGGTCTACTTGAAGACACTTGTTCAAATATCCAGAGGCCCTAGGTCTGTTTCAGAAGCTAGCAGCAGATACCTGAGAGCTTACATTTTCTGTACCGCTACACCAGCCACAGCTTCAGATGGTGATAAAATAATAGAAGATATAAAGTATTTGCTATGGACGGTCACAACATCATTATTGTGCAAGATGTGGCCAAGGCAGCACTTGGTAGGAATGTGTTTCTGTTGGTTCACCCTGCTCTAAGGCATTTAAATGCTTAGCATGGTTTGGTTAACTGCTGCACCTTTACATTTTTTGATAATGGTTGTACATAAACTGCCAAGAAAAATGCTCATACTGGGGAATCCCATCCAGCTAGGATGAGCAATCTCGTCCTTGGCACTTAAGGGGTTAAGGATCTTAGGAAACAAACTGATTATTTGTTTTTGCAGACACGTGGCTATGGCTACACCTCAGTCAACAGATGTTCCCCTGCCATCACATCTGATGGAAATACCTAACTTTTCACTTTCTAATAAATGTTCTGGTTCTGCTTCTTTTGTTCCCTTCTTGTTTAATATATCTACACGTACAATATTATAATTTTTCTATCATTGTCTGGAGGGATGTTGGTCAGTCTTGCTGGCTTCACATGCTCCCAATCTTTAATTTAACTTCACCATTGTTGTCCCAGAACTAAGGTACACTCATTCACTCTGCAACAAGTCTGTTGTCAGTGTTAATCCTACGTCTGTGTGTCCCAGATGTTCTCTTTTTGTTCTTTCTTTTTCTTCCTTTCGTGCTATACTGCCTCTCCGATATAGCACATATTTTATTTTAAAGATGTGACTGCTTCAGATCTTGTCGCTCATATAATATGCATAATCGCATTGCTCTGTAATATTATTAACCTTGTATGCATGTAACGTTTTAATCATGCACTATCACACTGCGCTGATTAACCAGAGATTTAATCAAAACACACAGCCGACACGTGTTTCAACCTTCAAGGTCTTTTTCCAAGCGTTAGACAAAGGTTGACAGGATCAATGCCATAAGGATCCAATATGTGGAAACCTTGAGAACAAAAGTAACCAACACGGCTTCCAATTCCTGTGCTTAAATTCTGATATGTGATTATATGTTGCCACCAATGCTGAATAATTAACTGCTCGTACATGGTCTCGTTCTTCTTCAAAAAAGAGGCTATTGTATCAGGGCGATGTAAACCCAGAGGGAGTATGTCCAACACAACTAGCGTTCCCACGTAGTCACAGACAAATTGTATTAGAGTTAGCCCATTCCCATTTAACAGTCGCCCATCAAGGAATAGGGAAGACCCAAAGTCAAATTACCCCTAGATTCGGTATAACGTTCTTTCATCGATGGGCGCAATTTCGATGGTGTTTTTTTACAAGTACATTTTACTGAAAAAACTCAACAAAATATATAGGGGGGGCTGGAAAAGTATATATAAATGGTGGGGGTCGGTAATAGGTATAAAAAAACAATAGGGCATGGGGGACTTGGGAGGAGGGGAGAGGGGGAATTTGTTGGTCTGAAGAAAAAGATTTATATCATCTTAAAATATTCCTATCTTGATTGTATGTGTTGATTTTAACCACTTCATGAATTCCTTTAGAAATAGGAGATCTGCCTCCAAATTTGTTAGGAGCAAATCATACAAATATTATGTGTATTGCATACATTAAATAACTCTAATTGATACCTGGAGATTGACCCACACATCTGAATTTACTTTACAATCAAGTCCTCAACAAACACAATTGAAAATGGGTCTTATTTGTCTTACTACGTTTTTGACCAGTGTTGATTCAGGTGTCTGTTTGTTTGTTTGTTTGTTTATTTATTTAGTATGGCGCGCAAAACCCAGAGGTAACAGGGCGCAACAGAGAGCAGGAAGGTAAGATTGCATAAAAACTTAGTTACAGGATAAGGCCCACATGAAAAAGAAGCATAGCATTACATTACGTGGAATGTGCATATATACATATAGTTAATAAATTGCTTACATATTTACATATTTAATTCTGTGCATAGAGACAGTTCGGTTGAGCTTACATATTTGCATATTTAATGCTGAGCATAGCCGTCAGGTTTGAACAAAGGCATGGGCAGGTGAGAGGGCAGGGTTAGACATGGGGATCATTGCACCGTAACCAGGTGAGGATGTTTCGCCTGAAGCTATAGTAGGATTGGTCTGTCCTAATGTTGAGTGGGAGGGCCTTCCAGTGTTGGGCTGCCAAGACAGGGAAGCTCATACAGTTCTGTGTGATCAGGCTGCAAAACAAGATCTTCTGAAATATGATTGTTTAACAAAGCATTAATGCGTAATACTAATTGTATGACCTAAATGAGTTTCAGAAACAACTGTTTATGTTCAATAAGCTTGACAATACCGCCACAGTCATTAAAGGAGATTTGTTCAAAGCTGCTCTTAGGAGCCATACATTATCTTTTGTAGACCAAAAGATAACTCTATTACATTATATAATGCATTGCTGAAAAACACAATACTAAACCCTGGCCTGAGTTGTTTACAAGAACTTTACTGTCGGTTTTGATTATAATTTAATGGCATCTGAATATGCTTGTAGTACTCTTAAAAAGCAAAGCAAGTATCCAAACACTAGTAAATCTAGGAATGCCATTAGCTTCTTACTGAAATGCAAAGATAGAGCATGTCAGAATACCATGTGTGACACAGGGGAGCAGGGACCCCTCCCGACTTTGGGAAGGGGGCCTACCAGAGTGAAAACTAGAGCCAGACCTGCCCCAGAGGTGGGGAGTGGGTGTTGAGGGGGCCCCAGTCTGTGAACCTCATAATGTACCTTGAATATAATTGTAGGTACCACCTTCTGTCACACAATGCCTCCCAGTCCCTTTTCTGGCCAGATTTCTTTCTATTGTATTTCACAACCTCAAGTACCAAAATTCATGGTGGCGAAAAGCAAACTAAGAGATATAGAGGGGCTTCGCACAAAACAACCTGCACAACTCTACAAGGGAACAAGCCCCTATAAAGTAGGAAAGCAAATAGCTCACTGTGGGCGAAAGAAAAATCCCAGACCCCGAGCACACCAAAGAAACAGTATAGACCTCAACCGGAAACGTGCAGGGAACGAGTGTGGGATAAAGGGGCTTTTTTAAAGCTTATCACCTGGATGAATGTGCCCTTGGGGAAAGAATAGCCACAGATTATCACAAAGTGTCATGTGAGCAGGGGAACCAATGGAAGGGGAGAGAAAGAAACAGGAAATGAGGAGTATACAAGGAGAAATAATGAGAGACAGAGTGTGGGTTGTATGGGTGAGGTCAGGGGGGGTTGAGGTGAATAGGGACATTAGACGGAAGATGGACAGTGGTGCGGAGCACTGCAGAGTTGGTGTAGCGTGCAGGTGAGATATTGGTTGTGAGAGAGTGGTACCATTTGTAAATTTGAAGATATTATTTTGAGAATGTGTGCGATGATGATTTTAATAAGAAGGGTGAGAGTATGTGTTTGCAGAGGAGAGGAGAATTGTGGGGAGAGACAGGAGAGTAGAGGGGTGATGAAAGAGAGTGAGGATAAGGGGAAGGAGCCAGAGTTTGGACACCAGAGGAACAGAAGGGGAGAGAGTTGAGGAAGACAAAAGGAATGAGTGAGAAAGGGCAGAGGAAAGTTAGACTAGAGTACAGTGAAAGGCAAAGGGAATGGAAAGATTGGTGGTGAGTGTGAGATCCGACCAGGATGTCTGTTATAGGCATAAGCAAACCATTATTTCTATTGAGAAGACTTGGGAAGTATTAGGATAGGTCATCTTTAGAAGAACCCTGAAGAGTGCCAAATAGGTACAGTCATAGTTTTAGGCCCTCACTAAGAGCCAGCTTAGATTGTAGGGTTTACCGATCACTAGCTGACAAACCCTGGGGTGAAGGCTGCCTGGGTTAGGGTGGAGGGAGCCAAATAAGTTCCCTGTTAGGGAACTCCCGTCCCCTGCACACTGTCTCGGGCTATAAAGCCAAGGTTTTCAAAAAAATATAATTTTCGGTATTCTTTGTAATTCTTAGATAGACTTTTCAGCAATATATTACTAGAATAAGATTTTTTACATAACATAGTTAGAACATAAAGTGTAATAACAGTCATTGATTCATTTTTTTCATTTCTGTACAAAAGACAACGTGTGGCTTGATTTGTAGTTCAGGATTTATTGATCCAAACAAGATTGCCCAACACGTTTCGAGAATTGTTCTCTTCTTCAGGGGCTGTATTATGCAATTCAAAACTTTAAATCTGGTAAAGAGAGTTGAACAATATTTAGATTAGATGCAGATTACAAAACTAATTGTTTTTTCAATCAATAACAACATTTGTACATTAAATAATAAGTAACTTCTTTGGGAAAAGTAAAAACTTCATTCTTGACATCTACAGAATTTGAAACAGGTCATCATGTGAGAAGTATAAACACAATATCATAAAATAAAATAAAACAGATTAATGTCAAAGCAACATAGAGTTAGATGACCTTGTTTCTTAATACCTGGTGATTTTTTATTATTATTCATGGCTGTTTTTGTCCAAGATATATGCGCTGAGTGGCCAAATGACTGTTCTCCAAATTAGGGAAAGGGAACAAATTGTGATCTATTTCACTTCATCCTGTCTACATATAACAAGATGCGAAATCTAGAGATGGTAAAGTTTAGAAGAGAGCTTACCCTGTTTTTATTTCTTAGAAATTGAGTAGAAGGGTGGTCTTCCTCCCATGATGATTTGGTCGGCAATAGTTAATTTCTCAGTTCTCCACGAGTCAGTAGGGCGTTTTTGTGTTGCCTGTGTACATACATTTTGATTTTTTGTGATTTATATTACTGTAATAGGTATCTTAAAAGTTCTGGTCTGAATAGGGACGATACCCTATTTATCCATTAGTGATTCGTAAAATACCTAGTAATTATGTAAATTATTTATGTTGGGTAGAAAAGGCTGTAATGGTATTTTTAAAGAAAGAAGATATGGGATGTGATCTCTTGTAAAAATCAAATTTTTCCTTTGATTGTAGACAAGTAAATAAAAAAATAAATAAAAAAAAAGAAAGAAGATTTAGCTGAATAAAAGTGTCCTAAATAAACAGACTAATATAGGTCTCAAAGTTTAATCAGAAATAAGAAGTATAATGCACTTACTAGGAGGTATTATTCTGGAATAGTAAGAGAGATGGGTGTGCCAAAGGCATATATGTAGTCCGCCACATTAGCCCGCTTTAAACAAATTCCCCATTGCATTGAGGATAGTAGGAAGACGAGCTCCAAAATACCTGGGAGTCGAAAAATCCTAAGTTAGAGCATGTCAGTACTGTTTAAAGTGGTTAGAACAAAGGTAAGTTTAGAGCGCGAGCAGTCATTTAGTACTTACTGGTCACTAGAAGGATATCTCAACTGGAGTGAAGTTCTGCTCGGCTCCATCGGCTGTTGAAATCCAGGGTAGGTATTCAGACAACAAGATGGCCGTATTTATGGCGTATATGTGCGTGTCGTCATCACGCAGCGTGCGCATATGATGTCACAGATGTAAACAAATGGGCGAGTGTCGCTCGATAGCGGGATAGCAGTCTTATTGTAACTTGGGTAAAAAGAATACCGATGAGTGTATCAAATATATAGATGGGTGCAGAATTAATCTAGGGTAGCTGAAAGGTATGATGATCAAAATTGTAAGAAAAAGATAATCAAATACATTTCGAAGATATAGAGTGGTTGAGGTCTTCATCAGGCGCATTTTCTTTTGTGTTGCAACTTTTTATATACTGTCATAGGGGTAACAGATCATTCGTAAATGATATAAAACATGGGTGAATGATATGCTATGCTAAAGGGAATATCCTCATTGGTGTATAAGGGACATGTGTTTGTCTGAAGCCTCAATCATCTAATGCGGGATTTAAAAGCGCATATTGTAAATTGAATCAGTTGTATAGTGTCAGTCAGAATATACAGTTAGAATTATATAATGACAATGCCAATGTCTCATTTGGAGGTAGCCCTCCAAAAACATTACTGCAAATTTCTAAGGCAAGATCATATTAGAGCATGATAAAAGAAATTAAATCTAATGCAAAGCATCAAGCAAGATATATAACCAGAACATGTTTGTGATAATTTCGCTGTCTCATACGGAGTTCACAATCTCGTTAATTGTATAACTTCTAGTGCAAGTTGTCATTTAAAACACTTATTACACTTTGCTTACAACTCAACAAATTCATTTAATCATATATCAGTACTGTGTAGGTTTTTATCAACATAGTTCTTAAATTCATTTTGTAAAGAGTTCTTTAAAATGACAAAATCCTCAATATGATGTAACGTGATTACTCCCATATAATGAGAAAGTAAAGATTAGCAAATGGGTCTGTTTTATAGAAAGGGACCCAAGTAGTATTCCTCATTCAGGCCATGTGGTGTTAATGCGTCAAGTTTATGTATCCAGAACAATTCCCTCTGGGATAGTCTTTTGGCTAAATCTCCACCTCTTGGAAGTGGGTGGAGGGAGCTGTCATGCCTGCCACCCCAGGGTCCGTTACTTACCCCAAGCGCTCCTATTTCCCGGCATCCTCAGCCTTCAGAACGGCCAGGCCGTTCTATACTCAATGGAAAAAAGCCGGGAAACGCCAGAGCTCGGCAATAGTGTGGGTCCCTTTGCCGAGTACCAAAACGGACTCCACTTTGTCTTTAAATGCTTCCATTGCAGTAACGGTGTCCTTGTGTTATAACGATACCACCGTTCAGACCCAGGCTATGATAGACTCTGGTGCAACTAATAGCTACATGGATATCACTTTTGCCAGACAGTCATCTATACCTATGACCACCAAAGCAGTACCCGAGTCAGTCAATGGTTCTGCACTATCTTCTGGTCTGGTTACGGAAGAAACGTTGCCTATCACAGTATCCTTACCTGACGGTCACACTGAAAAAATAGTTTTTGACGTAATCACAGCACCTCAATATCCATTGATTTTGTGTCTATCTTGGCTTAAATTACATAACCCTGTGATTGATTGGGTCACTGGTCATATCCAGTATCCTCCGGATCATTGCAATGAAAACTGCTTTTTGGATTCCGGTGGGGTTCATGACACCCCTGTCCTGGCGTTCCTCGAAGGGTTGTCGAGAATAAGTGCACTGACGTCACCTAAGTCACCGATACCTCAGGAATACCAACAGTTCTCCGATGTGTTTGACAAAGGCAAGGCTGAAACAGTGCCTCCACATCGTCAATACGATTGTCGTATCGAATTGATTCCCGGAGCCAAGACACCAACCGGTCGAGTCTACTCTCTTACCGACTCTGGGTAAGGAAGATGCAGCCTTGAAGGAATACATCAATAAGGCACTCCAGTTAGGCTTTATTCGTCCTTCACAGTCCCCGGCTGCATCTCCTTTGTTTTTCGTTCCCAAAAAAGAAGGGGACTTGAGACCCTGCATTGACTACAGGGCTCTCAGTGCCATAACGGTAAAGAACCAGTACCCTCTTCCTTTGATTAACGTCCTGTTGGATCAGTTGGGCTCTTCAGTCGTTTTCTCTAAACTGGACCTGAGGGGTGCGTACAATCTTGTACGGATCAGGGCAGGTGACGAGTGGAAGACCGCCTTCAAGACCCGGTATGGTTTATATGAGTACCTCGTCATGCCCTTCGGTCTGTGCAATGCCCCTGCAACCTTTCAGTACTTCATGAACAATATCTTTAGTGATTGCATGGATCAATTTGTGGTCATATACCTGGATGACATATTGATATACTCGGCATCCTTAGAGGAACACATACAGCATGTATCCAAGATACTTCAAAGGTTAAGAGAAAACCATCTCTTTGTCAAGCCAGAAAAATGTGTCTTTCACTCTCAGGATATAGAGTTTTTGGGATATGACATCACCAGCCATGGAGTTAGAATGAGTCAATCCAAAGTAAAAACCATCCTGGACTGGCCAGTCCCCGTCTCTATCAAGTCCCTGCAATCTTTTCTGGGATTTGCAAACTTTTATAGGCGCTTCATCCATTCCTTCTCAGGAGTGGTGGCACCGCTCACTACACTAACCAGTCCCAAAAATCCATTTCGCTGGACATCGGAGGCCCAGGAGGTGTTCAATCTACTTAAAGAGGCGTTTACCACGGCTCCGGTCTTGCAACATCCAGATCCTGTACATCGTAGAAGCGGATGCATCTAATCAGGCTATTAGTGCAATCCTTTCGCAGGTTTGCAAGGACACCGGGTGGAACATCCAGTGGCGTTTTTCTCACGCAAGCTAGCTCCATACGAAAGAAACTATACGGTGACCGAGAAAGAGTTGTTGGCTATCAAAGACGCATTCCTCACATGGCGACAGCATCTTCTTGGAGCAAAACACCCGGTGTTTGTGTATTCCGATCATCGTAACTTACAGGCCATCAAAACCATTAAGTGCCTTACGGCTCGTTGACAAGGGGGGTCCTGGGAGTCCCTCTGCCAGACATTAGTCCTGGTTACGAGGGACTTACCCAGAGTCTTTAGCTCACTATCTTTCACAATATCTGCATATTTCAACTAACTTTGGGTCTCACCCTAAGTTACTAGGGGAATCCAGACGTGGACCCCTTGCTCACTATTCTTAGAGAGGCACAGCTACACCCTACTGATGAGGTTCAACCAGACCGAAACACGTGTCTGGGGTTGCTGTTGGTACTCTTGTTCAGAGGAGAATTGCCTAGCATTTCGGTGCTGGACTGCCCCAGGGCAGGACAAAGACTGATATGTTTGGGATATTTCTTCTCTGTGAAAGATAGTGAGCTAAAGACTCTGGGTAAGGCTCTTGTAACCAGGACTCATGTCTGGCAGAGAGTCTCCCAGGACCCTCCTTGTTATCTGCATATTTCAAGTAACTTTGGGTCTCACCCTAAGTTACTAGGGGAATCCAGATGTGGACCCCTTGCTCACTATTGTTGGAGAGGCACAGCTACACCCTACTGATGAGGTTCAACCAGACCGAAACACGTGTCTGGGGTTGCTGTTGTTCAGAGGAGAATTGCCTAGCATTTCGGTGCTGGACTGCCCCAGGGCAGGACAAAGACTGATATGTTTGGGATATTTCTTCTCTGTGAAAGATAGTGAGCTAAATACTCTGGGTAAGGCTCTTGTAACCAGGACTCATGTCTGGCAGAGAGTCTCCCAGGACCCCCCTTGTTATCTGCATATTTCAAGTAACTTTGGGTCTCACCCTAAGTTACTAGGGGAATCCAGACGTGGACCCCTTGCTCACTATTGTTAGAGAGGCACAGCTACACCCTACTGATGAGGTTCAACCAGACCGAAACACGTGTCTGGGGTTGCTGTTGGTACTCTTGATCAGAGGTTAATTGCCTAGCATTTCGGTGCTGGACTGCTCCAGGGCAGGACAAAGACTGATATGTTTGGTATATTTCTTCTCTGTGAAAGATAGTGAGCTAAAGACTCTGGGTAAGGCTCTTGTAACCCGGACTCATGTCTGGCAGAGAGTCTCCCAGGACACCCCTTGTTATCTGCATATTTCAAGCAACTTTGGGTCTCCCCCTAAGTTACTAGGGGAATCCAGACGTGGACCCCTTGCTCACTATTGTTAGAGAGGCACAGCTACACCCTACTGATGAGGTTCAACCAGACCGAAACACGTGTCTGGGGTTGCTGTTGGTACTCTTGTTCAGAGGAGAATTGCCTAGCATTTCGGTGCTGGTCTTCCCCAGGGCAGGACAAAGACTGATATGTTTGGTATATTTCTTCTCTGTGAAAGATAGTGAGCTAAAGACTCTGGGTGAGGCTCTTGTAACCAGGACTCATGTCTGGCAGAGAGTCTCCCAGGACCCTCCTTGTTATCTGCATATTTCAAGTAACTTTGGGTCTCACCCTAAGTTACTAGGGGAATCCAGACGTGGACCCCTTGCTCACTATTGTTAGAGAGGCACAGCTACACCCTACTGATGAGGTTCAACCAGACCGAAACACGTGTCTGGGGTTGCTGTTGTTCAGAGGAGAATTGCCTAGCATTTCGGTGCTGGACTGCCCCAGGGCAGGACAAAGACTGATATGTTTGGGATATTTCTTCTCTGTGAAAGATAGTGAGCTAAATACTCTGGGTAAGGCTCTTGTAACCAGGACTCATGTCTGGCAGAGAGTCTCCCAGGACACCCCTTGTTATCTGCATATTTCAAGTAACTTTGGGTCTCACCCTAAGTTACTAGGGGAATCCAGACGTGGACCCCTTGCTCACTATTGTTAGAGAGGCACAGTTACACCCTACTGATGAGGTTCAACCAGACCGAAACACGTGTCTGGGGTTGCTGTTGGTACTCTTGTTCAGAGGAGAATTGCCTAGCATTTCGGTGCTGGACTGCCTCAGGGCAGGACAAAGACTGATATGTTTGGGATATTTCTTCTCTGTGAAAGATAGTGAGCAGAGAGTCTCCCAGGACCCCCCTTGTTATGTGCCTTACGGCTCGCCAGGCCCGTTGGCATTCGTTTTTTGCCCAATTCGATTTCCGCATCTCTTACAGACCCGCTAAGGATCATACCAAAGCAGACGCCCTCTCCCATATACACTCCGGGGTGGACAGCTTAAACAACACCAAACCACCTCTACTGGCAGAACACGTTGTCTGTGGTTGTTCAGTTCAGCCCTCATTGAAGAAGGAGATCCTAGATTGGGTATCACGTAGCCCTCATGAGGTACATGAACTGTGTCTCGATATCAGAGATGGTCTCCCCTTTATGAACGGCCTCCTGTACCTACAGACAGAGGAGACACGTACCAAGAACTGCATTAGGGGCACGATTCCCTGGTAGCAGCTCATCTGGGCCAAAAGAAAATATTGGAACTGCTACAACGATGATGCTGGTGGCCCAAAATGTCCCATGATGTTGTGGATTATGTCTCATTATGTGCTCTATGTGCATAATGCAAAAACACACCGAGTAAACCTATGGGATCACTACGCCCATTACCGGTTCCCCACAGACCTTGGTACATGGTTTCTATGGATTTCGTAGTCGAATTACCTTCCGTCCATGGTTACGACAAGATCTGGGTTATAGTCGACTACTTCACTAAGATGGCCTTGTTCATACCCTGTCAGGGCATTCCCACTGCTAAGATTTTGGCCGATTTGTTCCTAAAGCACGTTTTTAGGTTCTTTGGTCTGCCTTCTACCATTATCACCGACAGGGGTTCACAATTTGCATCCCGATTTTGGAAGGCACTAACTTCTGCTCTGCTTATGGAGGATTGCATGTCCAGTTCTTATCATCCTCAAACAGATGGGCAGACGGAATGGGTTATCGGAAATATGGAACAATACCTACGTTGTTTGTGTCTTCAGTACCAGTCCTCTTGGTTTTCGCTGTTACCGGCAGCTGAGTTCGCGTATAATAACTCACAGCATTCCTCAACGGGTATGTCACCGTTCTATGCTCTTTATGGACAGCACCCACGATCCATCCCAGTAGATTTGGAATTGACTGACACAGTACCTGAGGCAACTGACAAGTTCAAAGCTCTGACCGCCCTTCATTCCAAAATAAAAAACACATAATAAAGGCCCAAACTAGTGCCAAATATTATGCAGACCAGCGTCGGGCGGCTGCTCCGCGCTACAAAACTGGCATGTCAGTCTGGTTGTCTAATAAACACCTACAGATCCCGGGTAAGAGGAAACTTCTGCCTCGATTCATCGGACCATACAAAATAACACAAGTGATCAATCCTGTTGGGGTACGGCTGGACCTGCACGCACGCTGGAGGGTACATCCGGTGTTCCATGTTTCTTTGGTCAAACCATGTATGTCAAGAACCTGGTTGCCTCTCCAACCTTTGGCGGTTTCAGTTAAGGGCAAAGACGAATATGAGATCCGTGCTATCCTAGGTATGAGAATGCGAGCCGGGGTTCCCCACTATCTCATTGACTGGAAGGGGTATGGTCCGGAAGACCGATCATGGGAACCCTTGTCGAATATTCACGCTCCTATGTTGCTCCGTCACTTCCATGCGATGAGAGGAGTGGGGCGCCCTTTGGAGGATGGTACTGTCATGCCTGCCACCCCAGGGTCCGTTACTTACCCCAAATGCTCCTATTTCCCGGCCTCCTCAGCCTTCAGAACAGCCAGGCCGTTCTATACTCAATGGAAATTGGCCGGGAGACACTACTGAGAGAGCTTGCGTCACATGACCAACGTACGCATCATCGCGTTGGTCAGGTGCACGTCAGCTGACATTATTTAACGAGGCTGATGCCTTACAGCTGCGCTTCTGATTGTTTTTGGTATCTGCGTTCCGGAGCTTGCTTCTGATGTTCTTCGCAGACGCTCTTCTTTTCATCACAAGAAGGGTTGCCTTCCCCGCATTCCTATGCAGTTTCAGGCAACCTCCCAGCTCGTCTCAGAACTACTCCTCTCTTCCGCGTTCCTACACAGCCTTCTACTGAGCCCCGTCGTGTTCTTACACGACACTCTTCAACCTGTTGCTTCATTCCAAGAGGGAGCCCCGCCACGTTCCTACGTGACATAGCAATTTCCACGGACTGCAATCAACACCCGGCAGAGTTTCACTCCATATACATCCAATTCGGCAATACTATTAACCTCATTACTCTTTGTCATTTTCCATAGACATCTATTTCCATTCTGGATATACTTCCTCTGCTAAATCCCATCCTATTTGCAGGAGAGTTTAGTCTGTCAGTCTCTGTACTCACTCCTGATCAGGACTCAACTGGACCTTCAACTATTGTAAAGGGTTTGTCTTCCTGGATCAAGATTTTCTTTTGCTCCTACTACAAAGTGCACAGAACTTTGGAAGCTTACCTGTGTGCACCAACCCGACTCTAGTGCGGCCCTCGTTCCGCTCGGGTTAGATTCCTTACTACCCTTTCATTGTCGTTGTTTTCTCCTTGGATTCATCAGACATTGTTGGGACTTACCTATGGCTGTACATCCAGGTTAGTGTATTTAACATAGGTTCTTACTGTTCTTTTGTAGCAATAGCCTTCTAATTAGTCCACTCTCTATCGACAGCCTGGTGAATCTTGGTCCACTCCTGCCCTTCTCACTAATAGCTCTCTTTGACTGTGGGTTTTACTGTTCAGAGAGTGACATTAGTTAGAAGGTTTCTCTTGAGACACTACGTTCTACCTCTGACAACAGTAGATGGGAGAAGACATCGGGTGTATCCTTTGCAACTACCAGTCTCTATCCTTTAAGTGAACCTGAGACATTCCTTCTGTATTTGTTGTGTTCATTATCACAAACCTGGTTATAACAGGAGCCCACAGGAATTTGAGAGATGGCAGCCCATTGTATAACATGCCCGCATCTTGACAAAAACCAAAACAATATCCTTTATTATTTGTGAAATAAAGAACCTTGAGCCATGCTTCAGAGTAGTAGCTTGTGTTGCCTTCGGCCACATCTCAGAAAGCCATAACATATGTTTGTGTAGATTATTTCAAATAAGTTTACAGTTCAGACTAACATTCATCCAATCTTGATTTTAAATCTTTTCAGTGACGTTCCTAGTGATATGTATAGAACTTTTCATCTGAAATATTTTAAGTCTACTATTAATGGGATCTCAAAAGCTACCATGGACCTTAAGGTAGGAACATCTGGATGTAATTACACTAGATTTCTAGTCACATTCTGATGATTTATTGACTCCCAAAGTGTCAGTTTTGTTCTGCTTTTATTGCGTATGGCCCTTTTCAGAAGTCATGCTAATTGTCCTGCCTAAGACTGGTAAATAAAACAAACTCAGCAGAAATTGTCACCCATTTGACAAATGTTTCACTAAATTGATTGGCAAAACAATTGGAATCCTTCCTGCCTTTTTTTCAATGATACCTGGTGAGATTGGATAAGGGAAAGGTAGGCTTTTCTGAGCCATTTCGAGACTTTTTCTTTCTTAAGTTTGCATTGATTGCACGTATCCTGATAGTTATGCAGAAGTAGCTTTAGATTGTGAAAAAGCTTAAGATAGGGTTGAGTGGGTTATTTTGGCGAGTGCATTAGAATGGCATGGTTTAGGGGACACATTTTGATTCTTTAGTTAATTAACTTTACTCTGACCCACAGGCCAGATTGTTCATTGAGAGTTATTTTTTCACATATTTTCCATTCTTGAGATGGACAAGACAAGGGTATGTGTGGTCTCCTTTAAGGTATATTTTGGCTATTGGCCTTTTTTGTAACTGTTGAAGATAAATCCCATTTTGGAAAACATTAAGTGGAACGGGGTCTGAAAATCAAAATGGCTACCAACGCTGGCAAGATACTGATTATTCATAAGAACCCTGGATAAAAATACATGTTTATTAGAGTGCATGTATTTAATTTTTTCCATCTCTTGGTACACACTTAATAAAGATAAGCCAGAAATAATTCCCTTAAATATCAATTTGAACATTTAGCAATGAAATGGTGCCTGCCGGTATTATTTACTTATGAGTTACGATTGTGTCTTCAAGTAAGGAAACAATTGAATTTAATTGGGATGTTTTGGTTTCTTGAACAAATGAGCATTCTAGTTCATGTCTTCCTTATGTTTCTTGTTGTGGGGGGTGAATTCCATCAAAGTTATGTTGGCCCCAGTAATGTTGTATTACCTTGCTATGCTTCAGGGTTCTTTCCCGATATCCTATTTCAAGAGAATATGTATCACACGTCTTTCATTTTAAAACAAGCACATGCTTAGTATTCAACTGATAGTATTACTGATTCTTCTCTATTGTTATATATGGATAAAGAACAGATTCGTCCCTTCTCCTTTACTGACCTAGATATGGATGTTTTTCCCTTAAAAGCTCAATTGAAAATTATTAAATTGAACAATAAGGATTTAATACTTTTTAGTTTCTAAAGCTAGACAACTTAAGCCTCAGTTCCTTTGGTATAATAAGGATCTCAAAATTAATGGGACATCATTCTTTTGGGAGCATTGGTATAGTAAAGGTATAAAATATGCATCTGAAATTATTAGTTATAATCACTGCTTATGATTTGTAGAGATAATGCAACAAGTTCATCTCCCACCTTCTGCTTTTTTAAAAAAAACAATTGTTTACAATGAATTGGTATTCAAAAGAAAGGTAGGCGCTTGCTGGCCATACCGTGCCTTCTGAAGTAAGTAAAGTGCATAGCATGAAACTCACTAAATCATGATGAGCCTTAAATGTGCATATTGTCCTGGTTGAGTAAAGTGATTGTAACAAGAAGTGGTCTAGGGAGGAACAATGAGAAATCGACTGCAATGCACATTGGGATGAAAAAATGTGGTTATGCATCTGGAACAAGTATAAAGTAACTGAAACCTCAGCGTGTCTGACTCAATCTTCTTACTTTATACTTCATACACAACTATTAATGCCTCCTACACGTTTTAAAGCCAATGTTTGCCAAACAATATCTGGTGGCATTGTAAACCAAAGAATGGACATTTTGCCATATGATTTTGAGCTGTCACTATGTCATCCATTTTTTATACAAGTTTGAAAAACATTACATTTTCAGCTCTCATTACTGCTAACTCTTAAAAATGTATTTCTGATCTGTCTGAGAAATAGCAAAATGCACCCTAACCCGTCCCATATCATTTTTAATCTATTTATTGTTGTTGCTTTTCAAACTATTATGGCGAACTGATAAACCCTTCAAAAAATCAATTGCAGTCTCTGGTGCAATAGTTTCTGTAATATACGTAGGTTAGAAAAGTGCAAAGCAAATTCCTGTTGCAATTACAAACACATGAGAAACTCTGTTATCCATTTCACAAAAATCTTTCAGAAATGCTTTCAGCTGTGGAAGCTTTTCCCAGTATTAATGTTGCTAGTTACGATATCCAAAATATGGGTGTTTTCAAACCTTTGTAAATATATATGCATTGTTCACTTACTTTCGTGCTGTTATTTTAATAGTCCTAATAACTTGTATCACACATCATTGTTTTATGAAACTTGTCTTTACAATTATTTGCGTGCTTAGTTGGCAACTGGAGGCATCCTTACTAATCACTTCAGCTTTGGTCCTGTTTCTTCTCTTCCCTGTGCATCTTATCCCATTCTGTGCCTTTGTCTTGTTCATTTTCTGTGTGTATGTTTTTACTACTCTTATTTAATATATTATATATTTTATGTCCTTTATACAATAAGGTATTTTTAATATTTATATTTATTTTTGATGCTCCCGCAAAAAGTTAACCTACTATTTACTGGGATATTTATGCAAGATGGTATTTTTTGGTATGTATACTAATACATCTAATTTAGGATTAGAAAAGTATCTTAATATGGTAGAAATATGTTCAGGGAGTATTGATTACCAAGCTTAGACTAGGTATTTTACCCTTCTCTGCATTCACAGTAAAATGGCATTCTGGTGGCACATGTATGCCTCCAAAAAGTCTTATATACAGAGAGCACTTAATATACTTCATGCTGTTCTGCCCTCTTCATGAGAACCCGTATAGGCAATGTTCAATACCAATGCTGTTTACATTCCATATTAACTTGTGAATTGAGGCTGTAGATTGACTATATCAGATGACAAATAATTATGTGTGTATTCCTACAACAAATTCCTTAAAGCAGGCATGGTTAATAGGAGCCAAATATGTTTAGATATTACTATGATAATGCATGCTATTATGTTGGAATATTATCTACTTTCCTTTTAATGTTTTGCCTTGAACACTTAAAATTATATACTGATATTTATTATTGAAATTGGTGTTGTTTGTATTGTTTTATGAATCCATTGTGTTTCGAAAATAAACAAAACAGAACCTGTTAATTGTGTCTGTGTGTGTGTGTGTGCGTGTGTATATATATATATATATATATATATATATATATAAGCACGGGCTGCCTGGCAGTCCAAAAATAGCAGCGGCACTCAGGCAATGCTAGGAAAGTAAAAACAAGGCAAATCCCAAACCAAATAATCTGCTGCAAAACAGTCCTTTATTTTTCAAATATCCATGGACAAAGAGGGCAGCAGACAATGCAGAGAAAGTGATATATATATTGATGTTTACTAATATTTAACATGCATTGTTACTTTTTTAACTCCTAGTGGAGATGTTACTATACTCTCTTTCATATTAAATGTTTTTGTTACTCACCACACAGGCCGGGGCAGTTGGATAAGGAGACCTGGGAAGTTGGAGAAAGTAGACAGAAGCAAGCCCTTTTTAACTTCTCAAGCCTAGGTCCGTTCGGGACCAAAGCCTTCCTCAACTTGAGGGAACTCTTTATTATGACCTGCCCCTCCGTTGGGTAGCAAACAGACAGAGGAGCCGATCAGACTAAAGAACGGGGAAACACACACCGCCAAACCACAATGCTGAAAAGGAGAAAAAAACAGGTTATTACCAGAAGAATGTGTTTATACCTTATGGTTATATTGCTACCATCTAGAGGATAGAAGGTCCTATAAGGAACAGAAAAAAACCCTAGTTACTTGAGATGGGATGAAAGTAATCAGAAGTAATAACAGGAGATTAGGAACTCAAAGTCTTATCCAACAGGATCTTGAATACCCCCAAAGTCCTTGAAGTCCAAAAATAACGACAGGAGAAAATAGAAAACAGGAAGCTAGTTAGGGAAAGCTATCCCGAGCGGCACGAGGGTCGCACTAGAGCCGGGTTGGTGCACACAAAGCTGAGTGTTCAAAGTGTACTAAATAGGTTCTAGACAACAGTTCACTGATGGGTTAATGAGGAAGAAAATTGTAGGAGGCAGTTGGTTATTTAGCAGCAGTACATAGGTAGTTGTGGATGGAATGTAGGAAGACAAGGGTTCTTCTTATTTATTCCCCAAGGTGATTTTGAGTGTTAGAAAGTGGAACCAGCGCTTACCGATATAACGAAGGACCAGTGCTTCCAGCGTTGGCAGGAAGTGTGACACTGAAGGGAGCTGTGCCGCTTGTATGCCGTTGATAGCCGACGCACCGGAGGAAGAGTCATTTTAAAGGGGTCAACGCGGGGTACAGGGACAATACGGGTTCGGCCACGTACGGACTGTAAAAGTTCCAAGGCAAGATGCAGAGACAGTCCAAAAGGAAATCCGGGTTCGGCAACGTGCGGACTGTGACGGTACCAAAGGAATTAACGTAGGCAATCCACAAAGACAGTCCGGGTCAAAGATTGGAAGGTCGAACAAGAACAAAACGCAGAGTTCGGAATCCGAGATCAAGTCGCGGTCACTATCAAAGGAAAACAATTCAGAAGGTGTAGATTAGAGTAACGCCACAAACAGAAGCAGCGTTCTGGAGGACAGCGTCCGTTTTAACACGCACCAGGGAGGCGTGTTCATAGAGAAGGTCAGCTGACTAAACACGTGACCCCTGCGTGTTGCAGAACAGATCGTCGGAGCGCGTTGCCATGGCAGGTGATATCTCCTAATAGATCTGCTGATTAGTGGGCTTTCTACATGACGCCAATAGTGCCGCCTACGGCAACGGCCAGGTGTAACAGTTTTGCTATGCATATGCAATGTTTACATTTACATATATATTCTTAAAAGAAATTCTTAAACTTAAGAACTGTCTTGATGCGGTTGGTCATAATGTTATACTCAAGTGGTAGATATTTAGATATAGAGTCTAGGATCAGTATATGTCTTTCTAAAAACGCAGTTGCTGAAAGTGTTTCGAAGTGTTTCTGCATACTCTTGGAAGGAGGTCTTTGCTTTCAAAAGCTACATAAAGGTAGCTGATCGAGAAAACATGCAGACCGTGGAGAAATTCTCTTTCATGGATTATCTATCTCTTTATTCCACTGCCCTTTCCCTTCTTCCTGGTTAGAGATTCTCTTACTCCTCATCACAACTGGATCAACTAATCAGGGCGCTTGCCTGTCTGCTGCCCGGTATATTCAACTCTTTTCTGTTTTGTTTTATGCTAATAGAAACTTTACTGTAAACACTGTCATGTGTGCTAATGTGCACCATACCATGACTGTATTCTCAGCACAAATGATGATTAAACAGAGCATGTAAGGCATAGCCAGAACAGCGTATGCCTGTGACGGTCACGTGGCTATTATATGCATATGTTAGGCTGTTTTCATTTTATGGGCCGGAAGAGGTTGGAGGTAAATCAGCATGAGATAGCAGGTTGCTGATCTCCGAGTAAAACATACAAAAAAAGTGGACGGAGTATGGAGGCAGTTTAGCTTTACCACCTCAATTTTGGACACAACCCGATCCTGTCTTGCAGGATTTGGACAATTAGTTGGTCAATCTCCATGTGTGTCTCAAATGCATGAACCAATGGGCACATGAAAAAGAGGTGCAGGTAGCGCCAAACCATTTGCTTGACCTTAAGTTTACCAGGCTGCATGACATTCTGTATGTTGTTCTATATACGCAATGCACTCGCTCATATGTAATGTTTTTCTTTGCACTACCTGTGATTTATAGGATTGGCAGGGATATTGGAATTTTAATTGCCACAGTTTTCTCTTTTTGTTAAGGTCAGCCATATCCTAAATGTTGCCTGGGGTGTAGCAAACGCCTTTCCTGATGACTTCATCTGTAAGAGCATTCCAATATTGGACCTTCCTGAGACCAATATCACGTCTTATTTCCTAGAATGTTTTGATTTTATACAGCAAGCAAAAATTGAGGTAAGTGTATTTCATTTTTTTTATTTTGCTTAAAGTTTAAGGTAAAAATTGTTGTGTTCCTCTATCCAAATGTATACCACTTAATAGTAATGCAATGTAATACAGGCTATATACTGACGCGCCAGTCCGCCATATATGCCACTTCAGAGCACAATGGGGCATGCGTTGACTTTACTGAATCGATGTTCTGACCAGGAAGAGGACACAAAGGAGGATGAACATTCGAAAAGGAAGCATTTTTAGGAGAAAGGTTGGCACAAAGGTGATGTTTTAATCACTTAGACAATGTTTTGGTGCCCATTCACACCGTCTATAATTTAGGGCTATTCATAAATATGTCAGCACCCAACAGGGCAGGAGAAGTGTAAGAGTCACCCTGCTAGTGAATCAGAAGCCAATGCCAAGAGTAAAGGGTGTTGAGTATGTGAATGGAAATCAGGCAGGCACAAATGTCTGAACAACTTTCTAGTGCCTGTGTCTTTTAAGAATCCGAAATAAAAGAGAATTGCAGTAAACCAGGTTGAATAACAAAGTAGATATTCTGAGAAAAGTTTAGTCTTGGACTTTAAGAATTGAGACATTTTTGGACGAACCCACATTTTCTACAAGACCAAATTTTGAAGCTCAAAAGAAATCTAAATTGCTGCACTGTTAATGACGATGACTCAGAGACTGAGCAAGAATTGTGATGAGTCCCAAAAGAATGCTTTCCCGCCCACACAATGTAAGGACCATGAGTATTAAGGCAAAGTAGTCCTGCCTTTAGTGCATATTATTTTGGACCCACATGAACAGATGACTTAAAGGAAGTTATTTAAATGCCCAAGGTTTCTATTATAAAACAGCAATCTAGGATATGTTGTTTGACTGAGATGCTTGGATGCAGAACAAAACAAATCAAACTTCCTTTAAAGGCCTGGTCCTCAGTCCACCTAGCCCCCCCTTAGGTTCTGCGGTTGGACAAAAAGTCTCTCTCAGTCTGTAAGGTTTATAATGCCTGCACTTCTTTCTTTGCTGAAATATCTGTCACGGCGGGGGCCTGTTGACCAACTCTTTAAGATTCTTCTCAGGATCACACTGGGATTTAGATTATTGATCTTAACTCCTGCTCAGACTTCCGGAGACTGCCTCGGCACAGTCTCCTCAGGAACTCACTCAAGCCCAACACTCTTTCCTCTTTACCTACTTCTTAAAGCTAGAGGTGGTTACTCACATTTCCTCTTTGCTACACTTGTGACTCCTCTTTTTACTCTCTTCCTGTTTGCTCCTCCCATTGCCCTTTCTTCTGTTCCTCTTCTTCTATTCATTGCTTTCTGGCACCTACTTAATATTCCTCTGTACCTTCATTGTTGCCCTCCTAGATGTACACTTCACCACCTGCTTCCTGCTCTTCTGTCCCTTCAACAGCTCCTCCACTCTTCCACCTCGTCTCCATTTCTTTTCTCTTCCAGTACCTCCTCTGTCTCCCTCTCTCCATCTCTCTGTCTCTCTGATCTTCTTGCCCATGCTCTTGTTTCATATCAGTGAGTGGTGGCCCAATTTCATTTTTCAGGCTATATGTCAGAAACTCTTACTATGCATTCTTTGAATGAGAGAGCAGGCTTGTGGAGTCCTTCAAAAACATTTTCTGTGGGTTACAGTCCATTCCACCTTGGTTGTTGATGGTAAGTACCATTTTCTCCTGGTGAATTGGTGGGGTCTGTTCCTACCCTACACGGACAATGCTGTTCCACAGTAGATGCCTGATTTAAGGGATGGTAGCTTTCTCCAGGCTTATAGAGGGATCCTTGGGGCTGTCATGGTGTCATGGCAGAGAAGGCTTGCAGCTAGTTGCCCCTCTTGAGACGAGGGGGCACTAGGTTGTCCTCTTCCTTTCATAATTGGCTAAGGAAACTCATTTACAATGCTTGAAACCCCTATGGATTCTGGAAAGTAGTTATTATCTCCTTTCCTACATCTACCCTGTCTACTGGACCGCTGGTTTCCTCCCAAATTAACCTCAATCTCTTTGGGTCTGTAGTGTTGGGGCCTTCCAGTGCCTTTCTTCTAAGGCTGTGGATGGACTGAGAGCCTGGGGGCTACTCTGTAAACCTCCTGTCGGCCCTGCATCACAGAGTGGGTTGTGGCACTCAGCACCCAGGATTGCCCCAGTCCCATCATCCAGCCTCTGATATGGGACTGCTTCACATTACCTTCTACCTTTTTGTGAAAGTTAAAGTTAAAAATGGAGGCTTGCCAAATGGTGCAAGTACATGTAGTTTAAACCTGGTAGAATTCTAATGAGAGCTTCCCACTACCTTGCAACCACAAATGCACAAATACCTCTAAAAAGCATTTAAGCACAGCATTGCTTGTTAGTTTTGTCCACGCCTCTCTTAGCGTTAATGACTTAGTTTTCTGTAGCTCAGAGCCTTTCTCAGTCTAAATTACTCCACTGCTGCAGATCTCTCTCTGGCTGCCTGCCAGTAGTCTGGGTACAAACCTCTCCAGCAGGAGTAGCCAGTACACAAAGCTGCCCATGTGGACCACACTTCAAAATCCAACAACAACCCAGCCAAACAGGATCAAGGCCCCCCTGAGAGCACAGAGGAGCATCCGAGAGCTCTGTTTTGATTGCAGCCAAATAGAGAACAGTTTTCTGAAAGGTGTATTTCCCACGCCATATCCATAATATTATAATTGTTCTTATTAATAATTATTATGTATGTTATTATGGTATTTATTGAGCTTCGGGAATAATTAAATATTCACCAGGCCCTCCCTACCTGTGGACTATCCTGCAGTAAAAACATCCCTTTTGTAGACACGTGTCTGACAAATGTTTTAAAGATTTTTTTTTTATATATCTCTGGTTGGCACATATTTGCATTCACATAGGAATCTGATCGATGGGTATTACTATTATCCAGTTAACATTTGTTCATTACATTGAAAGCCGTAGAATTCAAAATGGTGACCGGCTGGTTGCAAACCGATAACTGCGACATGCGCATTAAACAACAGTTAGAATTGGCTGTCCCCTGCTACAGAGATTACACAGCTGAAATTGAATCCCTTGATTTTGCCAGGGACTATTTTTTTGTTTTGTCGAGACAGCAGGTAGCTTAGGCTGGGGATTTGATAAATTGTGTAAATCAGGCGGTTTTCCATGCTTGAGGTTTTCTTGTTTGGCATGTCAATACTTGAAGGGTGCTACTTCTAAAGGATGTGGCCCCTACATGCAAAAGAAATTGTAGGATTTAGAAAACTGCTTTGCCAACGAGCACTAGCATTCTGTGTGGCAGTAACCGAGCCCATTTTTTCTAGTCCCTCCCCCCACTAGGTTCAAGTTAACCTGGCCAAATATGCTAGCACCACAGAAAGAAGCAGAACCATACCATTTTTTAGCTGCATGTGTGAATGTCCACCAATGAGGTGACATTAGACAAATGTTTAAGCATGGGCACCAGTTTTAGATTGTATGCTGATGCCTATGCAGTGCACAGCAACATAGCTTTGATGTGGCCCTTATAAATGCTGAATGTATAGAATTCTGGTAGAGTAGACTGTACTTTAACATTCGGGAAAGTGAAATGAGAGCTTGCCAAAACACTCTGGGGGGAACAGAACATTTCTAATCTTAAGGGGTAACATATCCCTTAGCATTTAGTTGAATTCCAGGCCCTTAGTCTTTCACATAAAGGACACCCATGAAGAACAGTGTCAATAAAGATGTGGTGAATGGGAGAGTGTGATAACACTGGCTCTACGGGGAGTTCAAGAGATATAAAGATGATGCTGAAACTTAAAGGTTCAACACATGGCTGTGTGGCAGTGGCGCCTAGCCATTTTTCATAGGGGTGGCCACACCAAAACAAACACATAACTGAATGGGCCGGTGGGGGGGGCAGCGTTTTTATAAGGGTGGCCGTGGCCCTCCTTTGACACCCGTTGGTGGCACCTCTGCTGTGCGGTATTTTGCTTTTGTTTGACCCTGTGCAACAATATGTAGAATTGTAGCTGGTATGCCAAAGTGACCTTGTGGACATCATCACATGGGTGTGGGATGGGCATCCCCAAGTCCCTGATGGCCAGCTCTGATACTTGAAACCATATCCCCAGGTCAAGTCACCCAACCTATTTTGGAAAGCCCAACATCCCAGACCCACGTCTCCCAGAACTCCTCTCTTTAATAGAAGGGAAACCCTGAATGGATCGGGGAGCCTTCATAATGGAAAGGGTGGCAGGACTCTGACATATCACAAGGTTCAGTCATCAAGGATATTCTGAAAGGCCAGGCAGCAAAGGACTACATCTCTGACACAGAGGGAAAACCTGGAGTGGATCCAGAAAGTGCATCCTGGAGTGGATCTCTCGAAGCTGGACTACTGTAACAGCCTCTATCTAAATCTGCATGCCTCTACTCTCCGCCCTCTGCAACTCATCCAGAACAGGACTGCGAGAGCCCAGGGACCGTATCTCTCCAGGATTGAAATCTCTACACTGGCTGCTAGTGGCTGCGAGGATTAAGTTAAAAACCCTCTGCATTGTCCACAAGGCCTTCTGGGTTCTGGGGCCTAAATACCTTCAACTCTCTCTTCCTAAATATCTTCCTTCTCGAGCTCTTCGCTCATCCGCCTCCAACTCCCTCAGGGTCAGCCACTTCTCCAAGCAACGAGTTGGGGGTAGATCTCTCTCCGCGGCAGGGGCCTCCCTCTGGAACAGCCTTCCTGCCTCCCTGAAACTTGAGGAGAACCATCTCCGGTTCCGGAAGCACCTCAAAACCTTCCTCTTTGCTTCTGCTTTCTCTCCCACTCTCCCCTGCTAAATTCCTGACTGAAACTGCACTGAATCAGCAACTGGGCCACTCTCACCGATCTCGGTCCTTGGCCGAGCCACTCTCCCCTTGCACTGCCTCCATGGCAACCCCTGCACTGCGGGACTGTCCCTCTATCCCTACAGCCTCCCTTCCCAGCACTTGTTTGCACTTACCTTGCACTTGCCACCAGCTGGCCCCTATTATTTAACTTGTTATTCTACTAACCCTGTACTGCACTTTCCCCTCTCCCTTTCCCCTTGCACTTTTCCCTTCCCCTCTACCCATGCACTTGCGCGATCTGAATGACACCTGGCCTAGTAGGATCGATGTCTGTCTTCCCTTTGTTCCCCTTTCCCTGCCTCATCGCGCCTTGAAACACTTGTGTATAGGCGCATTACAAATGCCATATCATATATCATATCATAACTATGGGATCCAAGGAATGAAGACTATGGGAAAACCTTAGTTACACAAAAGCACCTACAGCACCTCACAAAGGACACCTAGATTCGCAAAAGATTCTCTGCTTCTTTGCCACACAGAAAGGAAACCTGAGCAAAGGGCAACTGGAATGGAAAACTCCAATTTCCCTCAAAGCTTCAGCCTTGGGCAGAACGAGTCTCCTGAAGATATCACCTCGACTGATATATATCCGAGAAACCCAAACACTAAACCAAATGAAAGCAAAACCTTTTTCACACTTCCCATAGCCCAAAACGTGTTACAGCATACACATTCACCTGTTGGCCCTGGGAGAGAGCCACAACAAACTCGATGGGGGTAGTCCTCCAGCAATAGGCAGGGAGGGAGATCAGCAGTTGCAGCCCGCCCACCAAGGAAAGGATTCCTGATAGTGATTCAGGCTGGCTAGTTGGGATATTAGAAGACTTTGTCCACTGAGTTGGAATGCAAGACACCAATTCATTGTCTAGTTTTCTTCTTTGTACTCTGGTGAGCTTTAGCATTCTTTTGATGCCTCCTATAGAGCGTGATGGTCTTCTTTGATATAAAATATAAAACGATGAAAATACAATCCATATTTTAGTTGTTTAATCAGAAAGTTTAAAATGTTCATATGTGTGGATATTCTTTTATAATTGACTTGCTGAAGATAAGGCCCTTTCTTCCTTTCTATGTATTTATTTTATGCATTTATTGTGTCTATGGTTTGTAACAAATTATACACAATTATGAAATAATAATTATGCATAAATACTAATTGCACATGTCATATGTACCGATATCCCTTTAAAATTAAATCATTTATCAGATGATATGTCTGATCTATTACATTGTTAGGCCACATAAATACAAAATGTACAGCCACCTGTTTGTAGGTCGCTTTTGGCCATGCAGACCATCTGCAGGTGGACCACTACTTACTTTAGACTCTGCTATGAGATAGTTCACAAGTCTCCCACGCTGGAGATTGTTACATTTCTCTAGAGGTCATGCATCTTTCTGAGATGGGTACAGAGTCAGGACATGTCGTGACATTTTCCACTCTGCATACATTTGCTTCGCACTACTGTTTGTACTCATATGCATGGACAAATGCTCCGTTTGGGAGATCTCTGGGGTAATACATCTTTGATTGAGCGGATCTCTTTATTTTTTGGTGCACCCATCACCCTCCTTACTAAATTAAGCACTGCTGGGAAAATCTCTTCAAGAAAAGAGCTCTGCAAGGGAAATAGCATCCATTAGAAAATTAAGTTGTGTATCTTCACTTTCAATTTATTAAAAGAAGCAATAGCAATTATTAGCCCCCTGGAAGGGGGCGCTGACCAATCAGGAATCTCAGAACATGGGCTAAATTATCTGGAATAAGCACGCATTCCGAGCAGCTTGAGTGCTGGTGACCAGCGCCTCCTTCGCTTCCCT
This sequence comes from Ambystoma mexicanum, assembly GCF_040938575.1. Classification (NCBI taxonomy): domain Eukaryota; kingdom Metazoa; phylum Chordata; class Amphibia; order Caudata; family Ambystomatidae; genus Ambystoma; species Ambystoma mexicanum. The sequence goes on along the minus strand of NC_090931.1, from coordinate 802,075,791 downwards.
ACTCACCCCTCCCCGCTCCTCCCTAACCTCTTAGCACGTGTGACGTTTCCTACAACGGTGCTAAGGGTGTGCAATTTAAAAAAAAAAGAAATGTACCTTGCGGTGCAGCGTTGCGGATTAGTTACTAAAGTCTGTGTCCTTGTTGATAATGGCACGGTCATAAACCTAGAAAATGGACTTCAGAAACCATGTGCGGTGCCGCACCGCAAGGTAAGTTTCTATGTTTGTTTTTCAACTTTGCAGAGACTGAAAAAACACACATAACTGTTTGTACCTTCCTTGCCACCCCTGATCTCTAGCATCGGGAGTATATTAAAACAAAAAAGCATAATGAAATTGCACTGCATTTCTATTCGGAAATCGTTTAACGTACATTTGCCATGAACCAACTTCTGGAAATACATTCACTTATTGTTTAATAAGGTCTTTTTAGTTAAATGGTCCTCATTATTATCCCACTCCCATAGCCAATCCTTTTTCATCAGCTCTAGAAATTGCCTGGCCTTCTGTTCCTTAATCCCAATCATAAAATCAACATGTATCGCGCACACAAAGGCTTCACGTTGCTTTCTAAATACTTTGTGGTACATAGGTTAATAAGGTGTTCATATCTCCTTATCCATCCTTCGGTCCTGTATAACCTTAATGTATCTATACATGCTCGTAATTCTATTCCATAAAGCATCTTTTACAATATATACAATAATAAACACTATATTATTTATAATAAATGATTAAAGACATCCACGAAAAAAGCACCTTTTAGTTTTTAGCCATAGAAGCATCATTTTAAAATTTAATTTTTTCATTGTGCTGCAAAATATCTGAACTGCTACAAATTTGACAACCTAAATAATAAAGTTATTGTTTGTTTTCTAAAAGCATATGATTAGTATAACTTTGGGTCTCCAACATTTCAGAATATGCGTTTTTCAAACGTTCATTGTCAACTGGTTCAGGTTAGCATGAGCCTTCTAAGCATTTAAACTTCTTTGTAGAACGATAAGTCTCTGATCAAAACTCACAAGATTGTCTGCTCAAGCTAGCCATGATCATTTCTTGGTACAAAGTTGAATCCGATTATTAGCCATCTTTTATATCGTTTCTTCTAAATCAGACATGTATAGATTATAAAGGTAAGGAGCCAATATACAACCCTGTTTTACTCCTTTATTTGTAGACATTACTCATAAAAGAACAACCACAATATTGTATTCCATATGTTATGTTTGTATGAAACAGTATGATTACATTTAATAAGCCCAAAGGTATATCCCTTTGCTTCGATTCTTCCTTAAATGATTTTATCCACTGAATGAAATGCACTGTATACTGCCCTGCCTGGCCTCGATTGGAAAAACACCACCTTTTAAGTTACCCTGTGATTAACCCATTAAGGACAGTACCTAACCTTTCTGAATCCTGACCAATTGACTGACAATACATTATTCAGTTGTATCCATGGGTTTTTTTTCGCTTTCTACAACAAAGAGGCAAAGGTGTTTTCCCGAAACATCAAGCTGGGCTATAGAACGATATTTGTTCGGGTTATCTCATTCTCCCCTTTTATTAACTGGAATAATTTATGACTTGCTCCATGAAACAGGTAACATATTTTTTTTGATAATTTGCCTAAATAGGCCATACAGATTATTTGCCCACAAGTAGTGGGATGCCTTCACCACAACATCTGGTTGCAACCTTTACTTTTTAAGATTTGTAATCATTTCTACGATATTATCCCTAACAAACCTCTTTTCCCGTCCTGCTGACAAGTGATTTAAATGAGTATAAATAACATAAGAGTCTGATTGAAATGGTTCCTAGTGATCCCATCGCCAGCCAAACCATCGACAACCATACCATGGACACCAAAAGCATCGAAAAAAAAACCATCAAATGCATTTTTAAAATATTTTTATTTTTTATGGGGGTTCCCCCAAACCCCCTTTTTTAACCTTAAAAAACAATTTTTACTAAACTAAAACTTTTACCATTTAAAAAAATGCATTCAATGTTTTTTTTTCTTCAATGCATTTTTTTCAGTGGTATGGTCTGTCGATGCTTTGGATTGGACGGAATGACCGGATACCATTGAAATGTCTCTTTGAAATGCAGAACCCAAGACTCTTCCCTTTTCGGATTTAGCTGCTCTTTAAATTGCTGCCTACCATCATTAAATAGAAACCATATCTTTTTAGAATCCTTCTTCACTAAAACACTCAATAGTACTTGCTATTTTGATGTACATTAACAGTTTTGAGAGGCATCAACCAATCTTTATATTGCTGCAATACCCTCTTTTCAATGTAGAATAATCTTCCCATCTTATATCTGATCTTTAAAACAATGTACACACTTTTCGCATCTGCTCTTTCCGCCGATGCACCTTAACACCATGATGTTTAAAACTCTTGATTCTCTAGAAAGGGAGCTAATTTTTGATTGTTAAATTTAAAAGAATCTTTTGATTCTTTTATAAGGCTTGCAAAAAGAGAAAGGCATCCACACCAACCAAAATTGTCACTTAGCCTAGTTGAATTTGATTCCCGTTGCCTGGTTATATGATTTGTATTATGACTAAACGAAACAATCTGACTTTTAGCACAATGTAGCAAGTACCCTCGCTCCGGGGGGGATTTGTGGGGGTACAGGGCCGGTAAATCCACGAGGGCTCAGGGCCGTTATTTATTTAATTTATGAAATGCACTAAGCCCGAAGGCATGAAGGCACCGTTATAGTTCCAGTTGCACACATGCATAGTTAGGGCACACAGCATCTTGAATACTGTTTGACTGCAGACCAGAGTAGGGGGATGAAGGCAGCAAAGGAGTCTTGCAGTTATGTGAACAGTTAGGTTTTCAAAGTTCTCCTGAACACCCATTATGATTGCTCAGCTCGTATGGTGGGTGAGAGCAGGTTCCATTGTTTAGCTGCAAAGGTAGAAAAACCCGCCCGCCAGCATTTGTTTGAATTTTGGTTGTAACAGTCTGTTGGTGTAGCCCGCTCTAAGGGGTCTATCTGAATTGGCTCTAGGTTTTTCTGAGATAGGTAGGGGGGAGTTGTGTGACAGTCATCTATGTGTGATGGACAAGGTCTAGAATATAATCTGTTCACAAATTTGTAGCCACAGAGCAGCTTTTCTTGCTGCTGAGATGTGCTCACGTTTAGGAATGTTAAGAGCAGCTCTGATGGCGTTGTTCTGTATCACCTGCATCTTCTGGATGTTGTCGCGAGAGGTGCCAGCAAATAGGGCGTTACAGTAGTCTAGTCTAAACCCAATGGTGGCTCGGGCGATGGTCAGGCAGCTCTATGCCCACCTGAGCGGGGGTGATTGCTATTCACTCTCCGGTGTTAGTCAGGGGTGCAAACAGTTTATTTTAAAACTTTTTTTAGATGGGATGGGCTACTGTAGAAAAAAAGATGGCTGCAGCCATAAGAAAAGGGATTTAGGGCCTCATTACACGGAACGTGGTAAGGGTTTACCGGTACCGGTAAGGGCACCGGTACCGGTAAACCCTTACCGCCTTACTACAAGGTCCCTTTGCCAGACCCGACCTCAACGGCTGGTTTTAGCAGCCGTTAAGGAACGGGCCTGCAAAGGGACCTTGGTGCTAATTACGGTACCGCAATTTGCAGTAACGTAATTAGCTCCTTCTCCATTCCCATTGAGCCCTATGGGGGCAGAAATGGGAATGGGGAAGTGCCTTGGTGAATGGGGAATTACCGCCCCTGCTCACCTTGGAGTAGGGCGGTAATTCCGCCATCCATCAAGGCGGACACGGTAAAATACCGGCGGCAACCATGGCGCTAGTAGCGCCATGGTTACCGCCTACCGTGTAAAGAGGCCCTTAGTCCCTTTTCTATTTCCATGGTGGCCACGGGTGGGAGGAGTGCCGGGACTGGAGCACAAAGCTCCGGTCTGGTAGGTAAGTGGGAGGAGGGAAGGCGTGGGGAAAGGGTGTAGGATGTCTTTGGGGGTGGGGATGTGCTCTAGCACCTAGAAGCGTCTTTTGTGTTTAATGGAATTACAATAATGATCTCAGACCAAATAATCGAACAGACTCAAAGAATATGGCAAAGTACTACTTTATTATCACTCTCACACAGAAGCTTGATTACATGGAGGTCTTATACCCCAATAGGCGTCATCTATGACGTCATATTGCGTGACAAAATACAAAGCCTATCAAGGGAAGGGATTGGTTAAGGGGAACATATCTACTTGTAGAACATATAAGGATTAGTGCATCATTGGCTACCCCTTATCTGTTGGGCACGCCTCATACTACCTCTAAATACGTATATTACTGATTACAGTGGACAAAGCAACAGTGGATTGGTCTATCCTACATTGCACGTTAGGCTGTCCCTCAACCCCACTGATTGGTTGGCATACTATCCCAACCTCTTGACTTTTGGCTCCTTAGCAGCACGCATGTGAAACGAAACTTAGTTGTTTGAATCCCCTCAGACTACTCCCCATTTCCCTTTTTTCTTTGTCAGATTTCACTTTAGCGTCCGTCCATAATATTCATTGATGCATTCAGACATCTTTCCAGGCAACATCCTTCCATTTAGCATTCTTCCTCACTTTCAGTGCAAGGGTACATTCTGTATGGCTGTCTGAGTTCATAACGTCTCATACACTCGATGCGGTATGGGAACAATGCAGGAGGTCCCATCTGTTGCTTTTCTCCGACTTTTCCAATATGACCGCTGTGAGGAGGCAGGAGCTGGCAAGATTGCGTCTACCTGCTCCACTACAGGGAAAAGGGTGGGGACGTGGAGAGACAACAGAGAGAGGCTCCCTGTTGCCTCCCCACACTTAAGATGCCACCACCTGGGGAAGGGCTTCGGGTGGTTGGAAATAGCAGGTGGTACACAGTGTGTTCTTGCCTGCTTTTCCAGACGCCTGATTGGTTAAGCTCCTTCCCCGGGTGAGAATAGGTTAACACTTCTCCCCTCTTGTACGTAGCAACTCATCCATAAATGCCAGGATCAAAACTGGTGCTTAAAAATGCATGATCACTAACCTAGGTTTCTGTAATTGTTAAGTACCAGTTTTTATTATTGGCATGACCATTGTAGCTAAAACTGTACCCTGCATAACTCCTTGTATAGTTGTTTCTTTCTGTTTCCTAACTACAGGAATTACGCAGGATCCTGTTCCGCCCCAATCCTCTTCTAAATGCTTCATGTTGTCCTGGAACACACCATTCAAGTCCCCCAGTAATATAATCTCAGAAAGGATATATTCCTTTTTGTTTCCCCATTTTTTCCTTCCCTTTTTTTCATTCTGTGTCTCTGTTCCACTTATGTTGTTTCCCATTTTCAGATATTTTGACATTTATTTGTTTTTAAAATTGGTATCATCCCTATTGATATGCATATCATGATGCTTGTAACATGGGTCCTTTTTCTTTGTCTTCTTTTATCTTCCTCTGCAATGTCCAATAATTGTTCGTTTGTTTGTTTTTCTCACTGTTATAACCAATGTCTGGCACATACTTACTACACTGTTTATTTACTCAGCCTTGCCTTGAAAAAGACCCAGGAAGGGTCGAAACACGTGTTGGCAAAGTTTGGGCAAAGTTGCTGCACAACTGTGATTAAAACACAGACTGTAATAATTGGATTTCGTGCTTATCCACTCATTATTTCACTAGATGTGACATCACATTTCCTTGGAACAATTAGTTTTGTTTTAATTAATATTGCCATGTGTCTGACATTATTTTATAAAACCCGATTGATCTGGATGTATCAATGAGGGTAATAAATCTTCCATCCTATTAGATAGAATAGAATAGATTTTAGCGTCCAGATTTATCAATGCGATTGGACAATATGACCCACATAAGGAAGGATCCTTACCCAGTTTAGGAATTAATATAATTGTAGCTTCCTCCATTGTGGGCAATATACCCCAGACTGAACAAAGGAATTATATAGATTAGTTAATCTGGCAACCAGTATATTCCGATATGTTTTATAAAGTATAGCAGAATATCTGTTCGGATTTGGGGATATGTTTAAGGGAAGATTACATATAACTTTATCGATTTCATCAGGTGTTATATCCCTTTCAAACATCTCCTGATCATCCAAAGAAATTTGGGGAATATAAACAGCGTCCAAATACGCTTTTTGTCGCACTGAGTCTGGAGTTTCTGAGTGATATAAATTGAAGTCAAAAGTGTGGAATTGCAAAATAATTTGCGAAGTTTCAGTGCACCTCTCTCTCTCGAGGGAAGCCAAAGTAATTGTATAGTATGGGAGGCAGCTTTCTGCAAAAGTTGTCTAGCCAAAGGTCGGTCTGTCTTATTTGCTTGTATATAATATTTCTGTTTAAGAAATAATAAGGATTTTTTGGCTCTCTTTGTGGGAAAAAGGTGTAACCTCCTTGCTGCTGTTCTATACATTTGTCATGCTCCCGGGCTCTTATTTGTTTCCATTTTTCATTGCACGACCTAAATCCTGCTCTAGCTCCATTTCCAATGCTTGTTTTTGGTTATTTCTAATGGCCCCCACCACAATCAAGAGCCCCCTCAATGTTGCCTTTAAAGCGTCCCATGTAACATTTGGCGTGGTTTCCCCAGAAGAGTTAACCTCAGTAGCTCTTGTGGGAATCTCCAGGCCCGCAGCATCTGTGGATCTGTGAAATATTCAGGTCTATTGAGATTGGGGCATGATCTAACAGTGTTCTTGTGTGACACTCAATCTGCGTAACCTTGCCAATGGCAACGTGAAAAGGAGTGATGTACGTGTGCGTAGAATGCGTTCCCCTTCTCTGAGCCCCTGAGTGTTGTCCAAATAGCTTCCAGGGAGATCTGTGCAAAGGTTTGTTTTAGTGAGTTAGAGGGAGAAGGTTGGGTATAACGAGTGGTGGTACTTCGATCACGTATTGGGTCCCATGCGATGTTAAGGTCACCGAGAAGTACCAATTCTCCATCCATAAAAGATTCCAATTGTGTGAGAGTCCTTTTTAAGAAGCTCTTTTGGCCGACATTAGGGGCACATACCGAAGCCACTGTTGGAGTGAAAAATCCAAGCTTTACCACCATAAAAACATAACCACCTTTGTGGGCCTTCGAGCGTAGCGCCTTCAGTGGGGACCTTGACCTTATTGCAATTAGCACCACAACAACTTTCCCCCACTGCATTTGCTTGGACAATAACAGGGTTATGATGCAAACTCTGTTTTTGGATTTCCAATACATGAATATGAGTCTCCAGGAGCACCACCAAATCCGGTTGGTGGCGCCCCAGGAAGGTCTCAAGCTTTCTCCGCTTTACCAGGGTGTTTAAACCCCTAATGTTGAGTGTTAGACATCTGAACTGTACACAATTGACATCCAGTGCACAGCAACAATATATTTAAAGATTGAACCTATACATTGCTCACTGTCAATATAAAACCCCATGGGCCACAGTTTTCCCTCACCACCCATACCCTCCCCCCAGCCACTAACATTCCCTTCCCCAACTGGAAATGTTCTCCCCATTGCCCCCCCTACAATGTCTCCAGGTGTGAGCCACAGAACCTAGTGTATTCTGGGGTAAAAACCACCAGCTGTGAGTCAACATTATCCCCAGCGTAAAGTGCGGGGTATCCTAAAACCCCCATCTTTTACCTGAACAGCTAGAATCCAAGATGTCCTGCTCCGATAATATCTGTATTCGGATTTCTGCTTCGCTGACGATCAATTTCAATGTATGTTTCGCTGCTAGTCTGAGATGATGGCTTTAGTATCGGACTCCTTAGTCGGGCTCTCCAGTCTTCCCTTTGTTTTCCCCTATTTCTGCGCCCTTGTCGGTCTCTGGACACACCTTCTCAATGACCGGTCGCTGTTTCCATAGGGTCTGCAGGGGTATCCTCTTCTATTTGCAGCATAGCCAAACCTGCTTCACGTGAGGGGATCCTGTGCTGTTGTCCATCCTCTGTAAAAACCAAACCAAACATGAAAGTCCATTCATTCTTGATTCCCGCGTGATTGCAGAGTTTTCACCACCAGTTGCATTTCTCTGCGTTTTTGAAGGGTGATTTGTGATAAATCTTGGTACAGTTGAATCTCTGACCCATTATATGTAATGGGGGTGGCGTTTCTGGCCGCAAAGAGAATTTGTTCTCTCTGTGGGTATAATGAGCCAGCAGCTAAAACATCTTGCGGTCGGGCTGCGAGTTCCGATCTCTTCTGGCCCAACCTGTGTACCCTGTCAAGCATAATTGTATTAGGATCATCACCTGATATTAAGTCCGAAAAGATATGCTTGATAGCGTCCTTGAGCTCCAGATCCATTGCTATTTCTGGAACATTCTGAATTCGAATATTGGAACAACGAGATCTGTTTTCCAAATCTTTGCATTGCAGTTCAAGGTTATGTGCTACCCCTGGCAGATCTTCAATTGCGACATCTGTTTGTCTACTGTCCTGTACCAGTTCTTGTATGGCTTTCTCATTCGTGTAAACACAGTCACCCAAGATTGAAATGTCCTTACTAAAGTCTGTGAGTGACTTTCGGATTTCTGTGGTAAAGGTGGAAAAATGTGATTGAAAAGATGCAGTAAATGTCTCTTGGAAGTCCTGAAAGCTTTTTGTGAAGTCTTCTTTGGAAGCGGCCATGATTAACTCCTCTGCTTGTGACCCAGATAGAGGAAGAACTTTCTGTTGACCAGCAGATGCAGTAGCTGTCTGATCTACAGCCCAGAGTCTTTGCAATGAATTAGGAAGCGTCTGGAGAGCTGCAGCGCGCCCAGCCGAGGAACTTTTCTTTTTGCTTCTTGGCATATGCAGGATACTGTAATAGTCTTTAGAATCCCAATATCCAGCTATGAGTCGAAGGCAAGCTTCAATCAGTTACAGCGCAGATCCTCAGTGTTATTATCCTTTTGAATCACCCGGCGTATCCTATGACCCTGTGGTTTGCTGTTCCAGTGTCTCGTGTCTCTGCCTGTTATATAGTAAGTATACTTCACTTATCGTACCAGCCACACCCTATACAAGGTTAGCCCAATTCCAAAAACGGAGCTAAAAATAATCTAAAGGCAAAGTGATGGATCCATATAGGTCCCTAAAATGGCAGTATATATCCATAGGGTGATTATAACAGACCGTGGGTAGTTTCCGACTTGGTCCGTGGGTTTATTCCTTATCCAAATGAGTCAGATATAACCTCCAAAGACTTAAAATGCGGAGAGCTGCCACAGCACGGGTCGTACATGCCACATAACTGCACCTCCTGTTGGCATTGCAGGAAATCCTGCTCTTGCGCTCCTGCCCGGGGTAGGTGGGGGCGATCGACTGACCCGGGAGCACACACGGTCCAGCCGCTCCAACCCTCCATTGATGCCTTATATGACGCTTAGTCTATTTACCCTTCAATCTGAGGGACAGCATCCTGTCATGGGGAGCTCCCCTGCCGGCTCCTAACACTCCGATGTCATCCTGATAGTGCATTAAGCTAGCCGGGGGAGTCCCCCAAGGAGGGAGCCCAGGCATCTGACAGCCTCCACCAGGAAAACATGCCCCTCAATATCCGACGCCCTTGTGTGAAAAAAACCGCAGTGCTCCACTCCGGACTATGGCACTGCTGCGGGTGTCGGAGCAGCTTATGCAAAGTTCACGCTGTACCTCCAGCCATTAACCGCTTAGGGGGAAGCAGCTTCCAGGCAATCCTGCACCTAAAAGAAGAAGATTGCAAAACGGAGCAGACACTATGCACTGCTTCAATGTGCGGCGACCATCTTGGAATCATCGTTTTGCACTTTTTTAAACCTTTATTATTGGTGTTTTAAACCATGGAGGCGAAGAAGCTTAGGCGCCATCGCTCAGTCCTCCTGATTGACATTAATGGGAAGAGAAATAGAAATCGAACTTGCTGGCTTGGCTCTAAAAATGTGTGATTTCTAATGAGGGCTGATCCGTTTCTAAGCACGAGATAAAATGATTAGAGGAACCACCCACTTTCACCTAATTTCAAGATTGAAGTTGTTAAATCTTAACAAGTAGTTAACATTTCCTGCAAGCTTTCTGCTAATGCTGCAGTATATCATTTTAGTAAGGACTGTAACGCCACATCAATTGAGCCTAATTCACTTGTGCCAGAAGATCTGAGGAGCTCCGTGAAGCCCCATCCACTCCCTGACATTTGAGACAGGAATTCCTCTGTGCTTACAACTCCAGGCTCCTACATAACTTCAAAAACACTGCCTCTGTGTCCACCAAATCCTCTCCCAGCAAATAGCAAATTCAGAGACAATGGCAAGGCTCCTGGTTTTATGGTATTTCATTTTTAAACATTTCCATCTGTATTTATCGATATTGATTTTTGGTAATTGTATTGTGTTATAGTGATTCAATGGAACTTCATCATGGAACACTTTCCTGTTATGTTGTGAGTGGGGATTCTAACGGACGGTTCCCACTTTGTCTGTTTGTGGGTGCTCTGGTTGGCTGTGCACCACGGGTACTGCTTCAATAAATCTCATCTACAATCCCCAATTCATCATCTCCTCCATCATTTCATTTCTGTATTCACCCACATTTCATGTTTGTAAAAAATAAGGTGCTACTATTATTTTGCCACATTTATCTTAATGAAAAATGTAGTGCTTGGATGCCTGTGCTTGGGCGTTCGCATAGCTGGGCTGCAAATTAAGTCCAGATCCATTTTCACCTTAAAAACAAACGGCTGTTCCTGCTGATTTGACCATCTTTGCAGCCTTTTTCATATCTTCAAAGAGAAATGCATTCATTTTGTAATCTTTCTGTAGAGTTACTCTGCACAGCTTTTGGCCTAGAATGCTTGATTGCCAACCAGGAGAGCTATGCTAGAGACCAAAATTTCCACTTATATCCGTTTTTTGTGCAAATAAATACTTAAAGGAATAAGTGAATTCCATCTGTATTTACGTGTCAAAATCATTGCAAATGGGAATCAATGAGCCTTAAGTATACTGTCTCAAAGGTGGGCCAAGCGTTCTGCGTACGCTGACACTTCAAGCTCCAGCGGCCTTCAAAGTCACAAGGACAGCAACATTACTTCGGGTACTGTGAATCGCACTTGGCGCCTCTTTTTAGTCCGCATAAGCCAGTGATATATCTTCAATGCGCTTAAAATAATCTGCCTCCTATCGCACATTATGCTGTGCATTGTAATATTGTTTCAATATAAGTACTTTTGGAGGTCACCCTGCCTGAAACATCTTTCAACCACTATGTTTTGTCTATGGAACTATAAATGATACATGGAATTAATTGGTCCTTTATTTTCTCAGCCGATGCAATTTGTGGCAGCAGCACTTTCCTTTTCATTTAAAATGTCTACTTGAATGGGAACTGCTGCACTTTAGAACCTCTACGGAGGTCTTGAGAGAGGAAACCACATTTTACCCAAAATACCCCAGAAGTTGGCATTTTTACAAATTGTAGCACGCCCGAGCTACCCCACTACCTTACAATTGGCAAAGGAAAGCTTTGCGTCCAACGAGTGCCATATGTCTTTCTCAATAATAGCATGTACTGTTATTTTGATACCACTGACATTTAGTACAAAAAGAAAACCTAAGCGTGCAAGGCATCCTTCAAATTCCTAGGTTGCATTTTTATTCCAGCAATACAGACAGGTAGGGAGTTTTTGATCCAACGCTATTTTTAGTAGGTTTAATTTGCCTGGTACTCGTGCAAAAAATTGTACATCGGCAAAACGGAGAGACCAGTGAAAGTCTGCATCGGTGAGCACAAAAGCTGCATAAGAAACAGAGTATTAACTGCCCCCTTGGTAGGTCACTTTCTGATGGCAGGACATTCATGCAATGAAAGAAAGTGGTTTATATTACTTAAACTCCATCAGAGCTGCAATTTACTGATGGACAAATATAGACTCACAAGGGAGGAAACACGTATGATATTCCTAACAAAAAGCCACAAATTGGGCCTCAATGAGACAATCAACTGTCATTTAATTAGCTAATTAGCGGTTTAGGAATTTGAATTGTCGATCTAGTCCTTTTTAGTCACACTCACTCTAATGATTACCAGTGACAAGCTGGAGACCAAAATCGCATCGATCTATATAAATCTTTAAGATTTTTTCTAATTGAACATTTTCAATCTTCGGACACCATGTATGTTCCGCATGCCCAAACACACTCAAACATAATGTGTGTTTTGAGAGGATTCTAATCAATCATTGCACAATTAAGTTTGAACTCCTTTGGTCCAGACAGATACAAGCATGCATAATAGTCCCTTTTCTAATCAGATGGCGATCGTTCGAGTCTCGATGCAGTTTCTTTTCCCACGGAAAGATGGCCACAGCTAACTGCGCTTTAGATGCATAGATCACGTGACTTTATATCACGTCACTTTACAGGTCTCACTAAACTACAGCGGCCACGGACAGCCAAGAAGTGTGTGTCAGAACACCGACATTGAATGACCAAATAACCGGCATTCCCAGTGAAAGTAAGTACCTTCTTTATTTTACCTGATGCTACAAATCCCCATGACTCTTCGCATTGATAGCCGCAAGGATGCCTGAATGTTGACCAAGCCTGAGGTTTACTCTCTACTTACATCACAGAGCGCAGACGATCTGCAAATATTACAGAGACGGCCACTGCTGCGAGGACTACTAAATTCTTGCTTGCTGTCTGCGCCAGATTCGGCTATACAATGGAACAACCTCATTTGATCCTGTAGTAAATTACCTACACTGTGTTAGTATTGTTGCCCAAATTTCGAATCTACTTTTACAAAACTGGTTAGTTAGTGTGTAGCTCCACTCGACACTTAAATAACGAATAGAAACCACGCGGAGTAGTAGACAATGGGCGTACACTTCAAGTTGGATGTGCTTCCTCAAGACACTGATATCTGTGGGTATACACACCGATTTTTGACCACTTTTCTGCTGCTTCACAGATTCTCCATGGGACTGAATTCTTATCTAACATCTAGAAGGCGGCAGATTCTGACTTCGATTGACCGCATTCCACCTCAGGGTGGAACGCCAGACACTGTAAAAAGAAGACTCATAGACTTGATGTAAGTTGACACCATACCCCTATTTGCAGGGAGTGAGTCTCCAAACATTTGAATCGCACTCCCTGTTTATATTCTTACTTCGATGCGTGATCGTTAGTCATTTTACAATAGAGATTAGTGACAGATTGTCACTAATTACTGGTCTTTCTCATTGCACCCCCACAGGCTATAGCTGGTACGGTGGATTGAAACCCCTATGCTCGAATTGCCAGTGTTAATTGAATACCATCGGTAAGTGAATGAGGAGCTTATGAGAGCGATTAATAGGCTCCATTCAATATACCTCCTTTGGCAATGATTCACCATTAGCCCAGAAACAACAAGTAATTAGTTGCCCTTATCCTTTTTGCACGAATTGGGACAGCACAGATTTTCTTGTTCAGAAAGAACAGCAGAGACACCGCCACCCAGTACTAAAACCCCTGAAGAATTTCCTGCAAATTATTTGTAATTTTTTTGTTATGGCAAAGAAACATGTTGGGTCATATAGAGCTTTATTAATATTGCTAATCCTAACTGTTCATTATATTTGTCTAAATGTGTGATTGTATTTTTGTCGTGCAAGTGTAATGTCTTGTGTTTCATGCTTCACTGATTAATTTTAAGTATGATGGTCGTTTGATTATTTGGTATGTGCTAACTGGCGTGCCCTTTGCTGCCATGACAGTGTAAACATATACTTTTTTACTGATTGTATTTCCATTTACTATTGTATATTTTTTAAATCATTTTTGAATGAATATTCCCCTAATTAAATATTTGTTATCCTTTTACTTTGTATAGAGTGACTATTTAATTTTTAGTCGCTTTCCTGAGGTTGCCCTATATACGTGTTTGCTCTGCCTTATGGATATATTATAGTGACTGGTCTCTGTGTATTGTCTGCCTATTGTTGTTCCAGGGTTGACCGGTTAGCTCTCCTTTCCCTGGAGTTCCTCTTTGTCATTGAGTTTGCATGTTGGATGTGTTGTTGCTCATCGAAGTGAATTATGATGAAGTGAACTTCTGGTCACCCCACACTGTTTTAAATATCATCTCTTTAACAGAAATGTTTGTTATAGCTAGGCCTTGCTTCGATGTACTTTGCATTTTTGTACCCAGTTCCCAATGAACAGGGATACAATTGTCGCCTTATTCAGTCCCCAAGCCTACGTGATCCCACTTGCTCAGATAGCGTTCTTATGCAGAGGAAGTTGAGAATGTAGGATGCTGTGAAATATATAGTTATCATTTGATTTAATTGGTTTTCTGTTGCTAAGCTAACATACCCATTGTGGTTTAATACAGCCACTTAGGAGAGTTGAGGCAGATGCTTTCCTCCTTGAAGACACACCACCTTCACTTTAGACACATTGAGATATGCTCATCCCGGCAAGTTTCTGCACCCTGTTGTGATCCTTTAGCACTTCTTCCATTGGAGCGTGCCAGCTTTTCAACAGGTAAATCAGAAAGATGTTTGCGTAATCAAGCCGAGTAATTGTAAGTCCCCGGCACTATGGTTTGTAGACTGTTTCTCAAGAGATGTAGGTGAGGTCATTTTCTTTTTATAAATTTTTATGTGAAGTTAGGTTGCAGTATATTATACTGTCAAGAAGAAACCCTACTGATTTTAACTTTAAACTAGTATTGGAACATTCTTCCTTCACAAAACATTTATCAGGTTCCACATTCGTTTAAGGAGGTCAAGGAGGATAGCAGCAGAAACTCTGTTTTCTGAGTTTTATTTTAGGGGGTGAAGTGACATCCTTTCAGGATTGCCTGCAGACCTTTGGAGGGATGGATTATTCCTGTCCAGCTCTCACTTTAAGGTACAGTTGCTAATCATATGCATATTGATGAATAATTAGGCCCATGTTTTCGGTCAGTGCTTTTGATGGTTTTGTATAAATATTGAAATGCATAGTGGAGAGGGTTGAACCTTGAAGAACCCTATACAGCATTGGCACAGCATTTTGGATTCTGCAGCATTGACAATCTGTACCTGTTTTTTAGGAACAAGAACCATGTAACTAGTCATCTGAAAAAGTGCTTGGCTCCCTTTTTGCAAAATAAAGTGAAGAGAAACTCTTTTTCCTGTAGCATTCTGCCTTCCTCTCCCTCTTCTATTTTTGCCAATTTTTGGAACACCAACCTTCCTCACGCTCACTAACCCTCCCTCACTAAAGCTCTTTCTCATCGTCTTTGGGCAGCCCAGCTCTGACCCATTCCTGCCTGCGATGGTGCACTGTTCTGCTGCAAGGATTCACTGCATATCAATTTCTCCAAAATGCATGAGGCTAGCAATCTTCCAAGACTTCTGGTATCATGCTGTTACTACGGCCTACCTTTACCTAGATTGGAACAGACTTTATTTAAATACATTTTGTTTTTAATGATTTTATTTTAATTCAAGTACCTACTTTATTCCTTTAGAGATCACACATAGCTCCTTTCACATTCAGCAATTTCTGTCATTTTGGTTGGAACTTCATAAATTATGTTTCCTCTGTGAGGGAGCGTAGTGTCATAAGCACTGGTTGCAGTAATATATGTGTCACACATGCAGGTCGCACATGATTGAATACTGATGGGGCTGCTAGCTCAGCTTTTCATCTTTCCATAGTCACTAGAAGTCCCAATGAGTACAACAATAATAGCACCTACTGTTTAAGAAGCAAGAGTCAGCTTATTTTATGTTTTGTATTATATTAATCCTCAATATTATTGCACGTTTTTCACGATTGCAAACTCTTCTTCTTTCTTCAGCAAGACTTTGTATGGTTTGCTGTTCAAGCTCCCACCCTATGGAACTCCTTGCCTTTGTGAAGAATTGAGGGGATTCGTCCCATCTCCCCATAGGGGAGTGTGCCGGTCTTAAGTCTGAGGAGGGGGCCGTGAGTGCTGAGGGGGCCGGGGAAAGCATGGAACCCACGAGGTGGGGTGCCGACTTAGGCACGGACAAAGCCCTTTTAATCCTGAGCCCTGACAAGGGCGACTAGTACGCTGCCACGCAATAAATGGTGCCGGCATCGAGCGCTTGCTCACGCGGCGAGGAGTGGGTCACTCGAGCTTCCAGTAACAGGAACGCAGCTGCGACCCGGACACGCGCAAACAATGAAGGAGGTGGCCAGCACCTGCTCTCTGCTCGGCGGGGAGGGGAACGTCCGGGTGCTGTTTCGGAAGGCAAGCCGCAGCACGGCCACGGCTCGGGGAAGGGCGGAGAAACCGTATGAAATGCTGCATGAACGGCAATTGTCAATAGAGGCGGACACTCCCCACAACAAAGGAAATGTGATCATGGACATAGGTGACTTCCATACCAGAGAGAACTATGGAAACAAAAACCCCAGTACTTACCACCTCCTCACCTCGCGGCACACGGGTGGAGTGCATCATGGCGACCGGCATCAAAGAAGGAAGGGGGCGGGGCTTGGGGGGTTTATCAAGGCTTAACTGGGTAGAGAACACTGATTGGCCCAGAGTTGACCAGCCCCTATATAAGCCAGATAGAGAAGAAGGACTGACGGTGAATTCTCCCCTTTTTTGCAGAACCGTATTGGAAGCAAAGAGCCAGGAGCCTCTTACCGTTGGGCTTATGAGGATTAAACCCAGGTTTATACCATATCCTCCAAGGAAGCCTCCAAGGACTTCAATACTGGCACTAACAAAGGAGAAGTTGGAAGCCTGACTAGGAAGATTTATTTCTTTATTTTCTTCTCCTTACTTGCTTTATTTTGTTTGTTCTTTAAAAGTCAATAAAGACTATACTTTTGGTTACATCAAACTACCTTGCCGGAGTGGTCCATCACAGGGAGCTCCCCCTGTGAGGCTAGTGAGGTGAGCCCACTCCGCAAAACCCTCTCTAGGGGTTGAGGCAAGTGGGACCTCACCAGGTCCCACTTAGAGGACAAAGGCTCCCATTCCCATGAGGAGCTCTATTTCATGGCCTATATGGAACTATTCAATACACCCAAACATCATAAGTTCCAGCACTGGAGTAAAGATAAAGTGAAGGTATGCTGTTCCCAAAGAGAATGTGAAACTATCCCTTTAAATCGAAATCTCCAATGGACTGAGCTGAGTTGGTTGAAAAAGGAATCTCACCAAAGACAGAGAGAATGAGAGCAGAAGGCAGAGACAGACAGGGGAAGCCCCCTGTGCGTAACTCACCTGCAGAAGGTGGAGGTTACATAGACCACAGAGTCTGTGCAATTCAGGAATACTCCGAGTTGGAGCGAGTAAATCTGGAAGACCAGCATGTGCGAGAAATAGAAAGCCGGGGGGGCTAGAATGCAGAGCTCAATGGTGGCGTGACCACAGAGAATTTGTGGTGAGCAGGTTGCCCTCCCAACCACGCCGATGCCACCTGCGGGAGAGAGCAACTCCCAAATTGGACATCTGTGGAGGTATCAAGAAGCCGGGAAAGAGACAGGGACACGTATGAAGCAGATGTCGCAGAACATGATGCAAGAAACAAACCGAAGGAAGAATGTTTCCAATACCCATAGGCACCAGAGACGGTCCCCTACAACACAGAAGTTAATATGGAGAACGAGAATACTGGGACGCCAAAATGGACTCGTTATAGACTCAGAGACACTTGTCCCAGTACCAATAATGAAAGTGTGGAAAACAAGTGGATAACTTTCAACTGTGTTTAATGCAATAAAGGGAAGAGTAGAGGACACAGAGAGCAAAAGAAGTATAATTGGATTACTACTACCCTGTGAAAAGGGGAAATCCCCCAGATAAAAGAAACAAGGAGTGAAACAAAAGGACAGAGAGACACTTGTGTAATAAAGGCCAGAGTAGTCCCATGGGTAAACTCTACAAGAAAGAGTACCACAGGAAAAGGTGAAATATAACAATTTGGACAATGAAAGGACAAGAGAAAGAGACACTGTACAATAAAGCATAGAGTTCTCTAAGAAAGAGAGGAGGCGTCTCACAAGAACAGGAAAAGGCTTAGTAGCAAAAGAGGGAGAGAAAGACTTTCTATCCCCTAAGGGAACTACAGAGGTTAATACAAAGGATAACACAAGACTATTTCATAATTGTATATCCAGCAGGACTCTGAAATAGAAGAACACCAGTGCCAAAGCACAGCCACCAGGAGAAGGGAGTATTTCTCTTGGCCTTAGTGGATTATATTAGTGGTAGGGTCAGTTAGGTTCGTTTTGGACAGTGGATTGATTCCTTTGGAATATTATTCATGAGTGACGAGCACCTTAGATAGTAAAGCAGGTAGGGAACACCCCATAGCGATATGGAAAGATAGGGCTTCTTTATATTCTTTAATAAATGTATGGCCAAAATGTCATTGGAGTGTCTGTGTCCTTCTTCTGACCCGCCACAACCCCCCACTGTTGACGATTCTTCAAAACTCTACTGTTCTCACTGGCATTCCAGCTCTCTTCTCTGATCACTCTACTCGTCCCACTGCATGCTTCCCCTTCTTCCATCTTCCATCTCTCCTTTTGGACCCACTCTTGCAGTCCTCAGGCTCTGAATGGACCAAGCACTTCAAAAACAGCAATAGAAGAATAAGTAAATGATCATGACTAAAACGAGACTGTTTCTTTGTGTCGTTCTTTTTCCACTGTAGACCACATTTTCTCCATATTTTCAGTTCAGAAATTATACAGTGAATGTTAAGCACTACTGATTTTACAGTCCCAGTTTGTTTCAGTACTTGATGCCGAGCCTGTTTGGTTTCTTCTGCTATTGTCAATGTTTCTCAAGTGTTTATAACCCTTTGATGATTTATGTGCTGTATACCATTTGGTCTATTCAGCACAGCTCTCTGGTGGACCATCTCTTGATGGATGTTAGAAAAAACGTTTTCTGACAGCATCTAAGCCTCCTCTTCCTGGGAAAGCTTATATTTTACAAACACTTAATTGAAGGGTCCATGTGAACTGCATATCTGTAAAATGAATAATTTGTTTTTTCTACTTTAAGGGTGGCGTGGTTCTTGTTCATTGCAATGCAGGAGTCTCCCGATCCGCCGCGATCGTTATTGGCTTCCTGATGCACGCTGAAGGACTTAATTTTGCAAGAGCTTTTTCCACTGTAAAGAATGCCAGACCATCGGTCTGTCCGAATTCCGGCTTCATGGAGCAGCTTCACAAGTACCAGCGTTGCAAAAACAGACAGTCCGACTGCATAAAGACGGACACAGTGGAAACTAACAACCCAAATGACACAGAGTGATTGACGGTGCAAATCATTTTATGCAGACTAGCCTATATTGACTGTCACATTGTATTTTATGCTCATGATGCAGCTAAATTTTGATTATCCTTTCTGGCACCTCTGTGTCTTATTTAAGCACTGAAAATATATGATACGAAGAACCATTTCTAAGTACAAATTAGAAAGTATGATTTTTGTCTATTTTTTAGAAAATCTGTCTTGGGTTAATCGTTATTCATTATGATTTATTGATAATCAACAATGTTGTTGCAACAACACAATCTTTAAATCATCCAAATAAATAAAATACAATTAATTTAAAATCAAACCTTACAGTTAAATACCAAGATAACTTTTGCAACTCTCTGGCCCTAGGCTCCTTAAGTATATACCTTCCCCCTGGCCCTACATTTTCTCGCTTTCCATGCACACCAAACACACCCGGCCACCTGAAATACCACCACCAGGCTTGCTATGCTTTGCTCCTAGACCATGGCTTCATTGTCATGCCTGATATGTGCCTCCCTCAGCAGTGGCTTTAGTTAGAAGGACCTAATTGAAGTTGGCTGCAAAGTACAGCAGTTCAAGCAGTTACCTGGAAGTGGGGGCGAGCATGTCCCTTTAGGATGCTGGCAACAGCTTCTTGGAGGTCAGCGGAGCTGTAGATGGTCATACCTATACAAGATTGTCCTATGTGTGAAGCGCGGCAGTTCGAGCCGTTGGAGCATGGGTCAGTGGAAGAGAGGGGAGGCTCCCTAACCCTGCTTCTCTGTGACAGCAGGACACACTTTAAGGTTATCACAGAAGTTGGTGGAGTCGCGGAACAGAAGCAGGACTTATTGCCCTATATTATAGCATAGTTTCCAGTTTGGACTTGAGTGAAGCGAGACTGTCACAAGTAGTAACAAAAGTATCAGCTATTAACAGGTTTGGAGCTCAGTAAACACTCACCGACATACATAAGGTGAATTCATTACATACGGTGAGTTCATTAATATGATTAAAAATGAATGCTTAATGGGAGGTAATTTGTTATAAAGTGGAGGCTCCTTTAAGTTATAACCCTCCTTATTTGTCATGTTGTATGCCTATCAGAACCAACATTGAAAGCACTCACTTGGAATTAAGTTTAAATTATACTCCGAACTTCTTAAAGTGAACTGGAATTTGAGATGATCCAAGAAACCAGAAGTTGGCTGAATTATCTGGCTTAACTGCAACATTATCCGGACCCTGATGCACTTAGTTCAGTACCTGCAATATTTGTTGTATTTATTTATCTGTTTAGTTACGTTTAACACTTCTCATTGTGATTGTATTCATTACTTCTTTTCTTTAGCAAATATATTATTGGTGATTTTAACATATTGATATTGCTTTCTGGATCTTGTTAATATGGTTTTAGCCCAATGGTAGTTTTGGGAGTGTCAAGTGACACTAAGGGCCTAATTCACAGAATAATTTTATAATAGTACAACCCCATAGGAAAACAGTCTGAGAATCAGGCACTAAGTGCTGGTTATTTATTCAGAAAGTGTTACCTATTTCTTTGGCGTAAATTATAGTAGATTCCTTCTGAAAGCTTTCTTCAGTGGTATATGGGGAACTTTAGATGAGCTTTGTTCTATTATTTAACTTTTAATATAGGGCAGGACAATGTTTTGAATGGGGAAAAGAAAAGCAGCAGATATGGGTGTGGAGGGAGGGGGAAAAACAAAAATTGAAGTTGGAAAGTTGTAAAACCGTCCTTAAGAATGCGTCAGTAGGACACCTGAAATTGGTATCATGGAATGTTAATGGTGTGAATAATCCTGTTAAACATGCCAAAGTATTATTTTACTGATGTTGAGGCTGTCAAGCTAAAGAAATGATGTTGGGTGGGACAGACATTTTATTTAACATTCACAGCAAGTAAGAGGGGGTTGTCGATATTTTTTCGGGAAGAATTTGCCATTCAAAGTCCTCTGCAGTAACTCAGATGCTAATGTTGGGATGGTTTCTGTCAACTCTGATGATCCCTTTTTTTCACGAACTGGCTCAACATATCCAAAATTGCAATGTAAATTCTGTCATCTTGGGAAGGGAATTTGACCTAGTTATGCACCCAATGTCAGGTCCAGAATGCTATCAAGGAGTAAACGGTCACTTGACAACTTGATAGCAGAGCTCCACTTATCAGACATGTGGCGCCTAGAACCTCCATCGTAAAGAGATTACAGCTTCCATTCAGCACTCCATGAGGTCTACTCACGGATAGACGTTTTATTTTACCTCTGGGCGAGTAACACCCGGTGACTTTGATTCAGATATTGGAATTATTTTGATTACTGATCATGCGCCAGTGGCAATGCGCCTCTGATATGCTGACTAAGACATACTGGCGGAGAATTAATATTTCCAATTTGCAGGATGAGAATAGGAAAGAAGAAATAGTAAAGGAACTCGAGCATTTTATTGCAACAAATAGAACTGAAAATGTTCCCATTTGTGCAGAAAGGGAGTCATTACAATGCTACCTGGTGGATGTTCTAATGTCCAAAACTGGCCGATATAGAAAGGAGAAAGACAAAGAACTGAGGAAACAGCCTGGAGAATCCAAGGTCCTTGAACATCGCTATGTTGATACCAAGGATCAAGAGGTACGATCAGAACTCCGGAGGAAGAAGTATGAACTAAATAAAATCATTTCTGATAGGGCAGAATACGCACTATTCAGAAGTAAAATCAATTATTTTGAATAAGGAGAAAAAGCAGGAAGACTGCTTGCACACAGACTAAAGGTGTCGGAGAGCGAGCGGACCATCGTGGCGGTGAGGGACACTTGTGACAGTATGACGCTGACCTCTAGAGACATCAATGGTGTGTACCAGTGATTTTATGAACAGTTATATTGGTCTGAGATCATATGTGACACGTGTGAGAAACCCAATGGCATTCCCACACCTATTCCCCAGGGATCTTTTATTCAGGTGGCCAGGGAAGGGCCATAGCTTTTGCATCCCATCCCTAGGGGTGAAGAAGTGAGGGAGGATCACCTGGGTAGAGGGTCTCTGGGGACTGGGAAGAGAGTGCCAAAGGGCAAGAGATAGTATTCCCACTGTCCTGACGGCAATCCATTATACCCCCCTCCGCCTTTTTAGGCTTCTGTGACTGTATGTCACGCCACTTACCTGCTTCAGGGGTCGGGGTCCTCTGATCCAGCGGTTTCCCTCCTGGAGATTCTACCCGCGCTGGCATCTTCGCCCGTGTCCCTCGGCTCGGGCTCGCGGCTCCCTGGGCGCTGCCATTGTGGGTGTCCTGTGCATGTGTGATTGTCAGCCTTCGACGTTCCGCGCATGCGCAGTGACAGGCTTGCGATTCAAGCCTCGTTTTGGCCCCGGGCTATATCTAGGCTCCACAAGCTAGGAACCAACACGTCTCAACAAGGTTGGTTTCCTGGCTGTGTTTTCGCTCCTGGGGGTCCTGCCTGGCCTGTGTCCCTGTCCTCCTGCTACATGCAAATTCCTGAGCCCTTTCAGGGTTCTGCCTGCCTCGTTACCTGCACCTACCTTAGCCTTACCTGGGGTTCCGAGCCTTGTTACCAGCTCCTGCCTCGCTCATTCAGCTTGTGTAGATCCACCGACAGACTGTCAGCCTCACCTCCTCGTTCCCCGGGAAGAAAAGGTAACCAGCGGTCTCGTGACGCTCTGTATAACACTGTACCTTACACTTTGACAACATCCAAAGAACTGCAAAGAGGAAGCAGCATCTTCCGAGTGAGCAGGATTACCTGTGAAAGAAACCATTATGGTACTGGGATGAAGAAGAGGGAGCCTTGAGGCTTTGACGGTCAGGCATGTACCAGTGATTGGCCTGACAGGGTACAGGCGTATGATATGATTATGTATTTATGACGCACCTTTACACAACTGTTTCTGGGCGTATAAAACTCCAAGCTACAGCAGGGAGAGAGGCGTGCGAGGAGCAGCAGGAAAGCACATCCAGTGTGAGATTGTCGCAGCGAGAATGGTGTGTTGAATTGCCAGAGGTCTGCGTGGGAAAGCAGGTGGTGTGTGAGGGAGCCGTGTCTCCAGCGAGCCGGAAAGAAGGATCAAAGGGAGCCAGTTGAGCGGGCGGTTCCTTTACTTGTGGCCAGAGACTGCTTGTTACCCTGCTGGTAGAGCTAGCCCAGGAGTGTGAAAGGGGCATGTGGATGAGGCCTGCCTTCAACAAAGAACGACAAGAATGCCAGGAGCCAAGACGCTATCGCCGGTGAGTTTCAAAGTGTGAGTGAAACCCGGCACACGTCTAATCTACAGTGATACAGTGTTGCCGAGTGATCCGTACGGCATACTCTTAAAGGCAGAGAAGTACAGAAGTTAACAAGTGTCTAAGAATTAATTGAAATGAAACACAGTAGTGCAATAAAATTCCCAAGGTCGCTGAATGAAAAGGAAAGCTGCTGCCAAGGGGAGCTGGCGAAGTATGAGGAAAGGTACGCAAAGAGTATAAAGAACATTAAAGAAGCCAGAAATAAGTACGTGAGCCAAAAGGAAGTATGGGTCAGAGAGAAAGAGCCCATAGGAGAAACTAATGACACGAACAGATCGTTTAAAAAGAGGTGATGATCCTAAAGTATTAGAGGGGGCCAGAAAAGTGCCTGGAAACTCATAAAAGTAAACTGAACTGCCAAGTGAAAGAAGAAGCTGAGGGCAGAGCTGGCGTGACTGGTTGCGTGACCTGTAATGGCTGGACCCTCTGTTCTAAAACTGCGTCTAGACCAGGAAGCCCTAATGCATGAGGAAAACCCTAAGGCCCAACATTGTACCAAGAATAAAGAGCCACTGGTTGCGCGACCTGTTACGGGTGGACCTTGCAGTCTAAAACTGCGCCAAGACCAGGTGGGGGCTCCAACGAAAGAGTTGTAAGGTGAGAGGAACCTTCAAACTTTGTTTTGTGAGCAAGAACTGTATTGAGCTTGGGAAAGGGAACCCTGAGTCCTGAGGGAATACAACAAGATTGTTTCTTGTGGACTTTTGACAACTGGATATTTCATTAATTGTTTCTGAGGTTTGGGGAAGGGAGCCGGAATTTCTTATGAACTCTTTTGTGGAACTGAACTTTTGCCATGGAACCTTGTGTGTATTAAAACCAGAGACTATACCCCAGAGGGTGCGAGGTTTGAAAGATCCTACTATTTGAACTGTATCCCAACTTGGGAAAGGGAGCTAGCCAGTGCTCCGAACTTTGTTCTTCACTTCTGCACTTGAGCCATCCCATCAATATAGTTTTCTCTTAGTTGTGAGGGCAAGCATAGGTTTGGACACAGACAGACATTTTGATTTGGACACACTGACTTTGACGATCCTTAGTTTATTTAGGCAGGGCAATCCCATCATAGCGATAGGGCCAGATAGGCATTTTACCGATCCTTATTCATTGAATAATTGGTCTGAAACTGTGTCACCTATGTCTGTGTCTCTCCTGATACAATGCCTGTCTCACACACGGATTCATCACTTCTTTTTTAGTCCATATTGAAAATCCCATAGTTGTCAGATGACCTTGCCTCTCCGCTGGAAGCACTGTTCACGCTTGAAGACATTCGCTCTGCAATTTCCACTTTGAATGGAAACTAGATGCCTGGTGCTGATGTGCTTCCGACAGAATGTTATCGAATCCTGCCTGACTGCAATTAATTTGCTCCGAGATGTATACATTGCATTGTTTGAGAGTGGAGTGTTACTTGTCACTATGAGACGTGCCCTTATTACAGTCTTGCTGAAGAAGGATACATCACTGACACAGTGTGCAAGCTACAGACTAAAATGCCTGCTTAACACGGAATGTAAACTACCGGCAAAAATACTGTGAAGGAGATTGGGGAAGGTTATAACTTCATTGGTACATGAAAATCATGTTGGGTTTATTATGGGGAGATCTGTGGTGGACAACACAAGGAGATTGCTTCTGACTACTGACCATGGAAGCAAGCTGGAGGATCCTGTGGTGCTGATCTCTCTTGATGCGGAGAAGGCCTTTGATAGAATAGAATGGCCTTACCTATTTGAAACCTTGACGGCAATGGGGATTGGACTGAGATTGGACTGCGTTGGACTGGGTTGCTGTATGCGAACCCCACTGCCAATGTCCTTCCTAATGGCCTGACCTCAGAGACCTTTCAACTGAAGTGAGGACCCAGGCAGGGATGCCCACTCTCCCCTTTGCTATTTATTCTTGGTATGGAACCCTTGGTCATTCTCTTATGGGCAAATTAATATATTTATGGACTTTGAAGTGGAGGGTGCTCTGGCAAGATCTGGCTCTGTGCGGATTATTTATTGATGGCTGTTTGTGCACCTTAATTGAGTATCGCCTATCCGATGGCTTAAATCTGGGCCTTTTCTGAAGTTTCCGGATATAAGATCAACTGTAGCAAATCTGAAGTACTTCCAATGATCGGATCTTGCATGAGGCACATGTTTGACTATCTGGACTTTACGTGGTGCCCTGAAACAATGAAATATTTAGGAATTTGGATTGGTCCAGAGGTGGAACAATTGCCAAGGCTCAACATTGAGTGCCTGTTGGTTAAACTCAGAACTGACATAGACCGATGGTTGCTTATGAAACTTGCATTATGGGGCAAAGTAAACTGCATCAAGATGAATATGGCGCCTAGGATCAACTATGTCCTTTGCATGCTTCCACTCCAGACGTCAAAAAGCATCTTCAAGGAGATGGATGCTCTTAGGCAAATAATTTTGTGCAATGGCAATCTCCCCAGACTCGCCTTATGGAAGTTGCAGCTCCCATTGAAACTGGATGGTATGAACCTGCCAAATTAATTTGATTAGAACCTTGCATTCACTGCAAGGCATTTATGTCATTTGATAGGTACTGACGCAGATGTATGGGCTGAACTTGAGTTCAGCAGTGTATCACAACTGGAGCCCAGAGCATTATTTACCACAACCATAAGGAACCCTTGGGTGAAGAATCCTCTTACTGATGTCTTGTGTGAGTGCTGGTGTAACATATTGTGACGTCTAAACAATGACCCATTTATATTCCCTGCTGCATCAGTTTGGCTGAACCTACCGCAGACAATGCAGGGGAAGGCCCTTTTTTGGCCATCCAGGTATCTGGGAGGAATACGATATATCAAGGACCTTTTTTGACAAAGGAGAATGGATACCCTTTGCGCGATTGTGCTGAGAATTTGTCCTGCAGGACTGCACTTAAGCAGAATACAGACAACTGAGAGGGGCCTTCACTGCAAGGCTCAATTGTGTAATGCGGGAACCCACACGGAGTGAGGCCTGGTCACTGCTGGAACTCTGTGCACGCACCGTCCATCCAGCAGCCACCCTGTATAATGTCCTTGTATCTGCTTGCAAAAGGGATGCAAGCTTGCAAATATTTGGGCCGGGAAATTGGGCATGGTAATTGGCCCTGGCTTAGATGTTGTAGCAATGCTCGCCTGACAGGCCTGGACTGGGTCCTGAGGGCCTCTCAAACTGAACTACTCTTCAGGAAATATTGGACCCTGCAACAAATGTTTAAAAGGCACCTTCTAGAGAATGACCAATGTTGAAAATGTCGACAAACGAGGGGGATGCTAAGCCACCTCCTCTTGTTTTGTAGCAAGACTAGGGACTTTTGGGAAGGGGCCTGTGAGAGGCCGAGCCTGGTGTTGGGGTGTACCATTCCCAGAAGGGCTTCCCTCTTGATCCTTGGAGACGTCCATCCAATGGAGGATTTGTGATTTTCAAACAAGATTTGGCTGTTGTGTGGCTGGATGCTTGTGAGAAGAATGATTTGTGTGCGTGGAAATCCTCTGACTCTTTCTGCATTGATGATTGGGTAGAGGAATTGCTCACTTTGTCTACCTATGAGAAACCTGTTTTCAGAATCACAGGTGAAATGGACAAGTTCAATGAGATCTGGGGACTATTCCTGGATATGTATGGCTGATGGACTTCTAGGATGAAGATTATGTAACTGTTTCCACCGGATGATATTCTTACCTTGTTACTTTTGCTTCAGTATCCTGCTGTAAGATTATTTACTCTGTGTGTTTTCATGATACATGATGTGTTTTTTTTCCTTCCTTTCTTCTCTCTTCCTCTATGCATTTATTTTATATGTGGTGTACTAGATGGGGCACAGTTTTTATACCTCTTGACTAAACAGGTTGCATTAGTTACATGTATATTGTATTATTTGTACACTATATCTTGCCTTTATGTTATGGGTGTATTTAAAATAAAAATGTAAAACCAACGAATGTGGTCTTTGAACTAGAAGATGAAACAGAAAGAACAGAGAAATCTGTGGAGAATATAACTTGCCAAAATACTATACAGATTGTAGCAGGAGACAATGGCAACATAACAAAATAAAAAGTGCATCTACAAGTGCTTGAAGTTCCAAAGGAGGAATTAAGCACACCATTAATAAAAAATAATAAGTCGTTAGTTGGGGGAAAGAGTGCTATGAGAGGAGGGTTATCTCTCTGTAAAGAATAGTGGGGATAAGCCGAGGAAAATAGTCAATAAATAAGAAGCAGTGGTGGAGGAAGATATGAAAGAAAACTTTGGTGATTCTCCTGTAGGAAAAAGATTAGCGATGATAGAAACTTAATTTGATGAATTAATTAATTAAATATTGAAAGACAGAATTGAGATGGAACTTGATAATAACTTGGTAGTTAAGGGGGTTGAACAAACTTGTACCTTTAGAAAGAAAGGACCCACACCGCCTACGTTTAAGAGGAAGGCAGGAGAAAATAATATGACACAATTACATCAATAGGCCACACATGGAAATGGAGGGTTAAGGAAGCAGACGGAGGGTCAAGCCAAGGACAGCTTGGGTAACTACAGACCTAAGATGGAGGATGTGATAGATTTAGCCCATGTTGACAAATTTGATCAATTGGCAGTCAGGCCTAACATGTGAAGAATGAATGTGTAGTTCCTCAGAGAGGTTGGCGAATAGTGTGGGAAGGTTGCACCTGCCCTCACAGGCAACTCCCTATATCATAATTTTATGGAATGTTCTGATCCTGACAGATGAGGAAATCATTGTGGAAATTACAATGGGAAAATAATTTTACTTGACTAATAACACATGTGAAACTAATTAGCAAATGTTCTTCAATTTATTAGTGTCCTGGCGTTGTGGCTGTGTTAAGAAAGGGAAGAAAGATTTAGATGATGATTGCATAGTATTGACTTTTAGGTCTAGTAGAATTAATTATATATTATATCCTGGGATGTCAAGAGAATGCAAGTACGTATTAAGAGTTGTATTTTTACATCTTTGGTGTTTGTTCAGACCATCTAATCTGAAGAGTGCCAGAGATTTTAGAGTATCCAACTGTACCTCAAGCCATCCATGGTCCACAACTTGTTACAGACTGAGCTGAGTCATGGCACAGGTACTGCAGTAACTTCATTTTGTTCTAGACCTTTGCAACAGGTGTTCATTGCTGGAAGTTATGGAATCCCTTGATTGACAGATAGCAGACGGACCATGGTGAACGTTGAATTGACCAAATGGCTTTACTAATTCTGCTCTAGAAGGTGAGTCCTCTAAGAGAAATAGGGTACCTAGTGATGTTGCAATACCAGGTAGCAAAACAGTTATGGTCTTTCACAATACCATAGCCAGGAAGATGGGTTATTTGAACTGTGAGGACAAAAGGCTAAGTGATGCAGTTCACGCACTGCAATGGAATTAAGTAACCAAAATTGGGCCTGTGGGTAAACTGCCAGATTGGTACAGGCAGGCGTTGTCAATATCATTGTTATGCAACAACAGGTTTGTATTTTATATTGGAGTGTTGGACAGTTAATAAGTGTGAAGAGTGTTATAGTTTTGTATGCAGCTTTGACATTCATGCTGGGTACCAACGCTGAAAAAGAAAGATGAAGGCAGTCCATCGGGTGGTCTCAGAGTTTTCATTTTTATGAGATTAAAGCTTAAGTAATGCGAAGTCAGGATAGCCTGCAAGTCATTCAAATGAGTGAAAAAAAAGGTACGACCTATCTGTTTGGGAATTCATATAATAACCAGAAAAAAACCTGGCAAAATAGTGGAAATTGATGGATTGAAATCACTGTTAGAATCACTCAATGTGATAAAAGGAAACATTATCTAGACGATGGTTGTGATGGTTATAATCAGTGATTTTAATTTGAGACTGGGTGAAGGGTATTCACCTACCCATGGATGCTGCAGAAGATCTTAATAATAACATTAACCCGCTAAAATGCACAGATGGGTTGAGTTATGTGGTTATTAATGACAGAACTTGGCTGAAGGTCTGTTAATGGGAGAGTACTCCCAGATATCCCAATGAATTGCACTTGTAATGGTGGTAATTTAAGCAGTTTGACTGGGTATTTGCTCTTCTATTATGCAAAATTGCAGGATCAGCTTCTGGGAAAATGTATAAAAAATAAGGGTTTATCCCCTAACCAGAACGGTTTTATTCAGGTAAGGTAAAGGTCTGAGTGCATGTATGGGCATAGCATGTTGTGACCCATTAGTCACTTGCAGTTTGGTTATGATGGAAACTTTGGAACCCGTTGCACTTGCATCCACTGAATGGAAAGATTTTTGTTGATAACGATTAGAGCAGATCCAAAGGAAAATTGATCATACAAACATACAACCTGAAATGCAGCTAATACTGAGTTTTAAAAGTACAAGGTGTATAGTAGCCTTGGTCTCTTTCTTAATGCATATGCAATTGTTTAAGAAAGAGAGAATTTCCAGAATGACCGCCCAGTGGCAGGTTTACCATGGCCGGCAAAAATCTTGGAGAAGATCGTACCTACCCAATTGCAGGAGTTCGTGGACAATGAGTCTCTCCTGGACCCGCTACAGTCAGGGTTCTGCCCAAAATTTGCAATGGAAACTGCATTAGTGGCGGTATGGACGATCTGCTGTGGGTAGCGGATCAGGGACAACTCTCGCTGCTAGTGTTGTAAGACCTGTCAGCAGCGTTTGACACAGTGGATCATGCTATCCTCGTCAACCTTTTAAGGGAAGTCGGGATGGTCTCAGACATGGCCATTAGTTGGTTTGAATCATTTTTGTTAGATCGCCGTCAACAGATACATTTGAGATGGTTTTCTGTCAGATTCCATCAGAGAGGAGTGTGGGATCCTTCAAGGATCCTGGCTTTCAACTCTTTTATTAATTCTGTACCTGAGGCCACTTATGAACATAATGCTTAAGCGCAGGGTAGCTTTCCAGTCATATGCCCATGACACACAGCTGCTCATAAGACTTGACCATGTGGAGTAAGCTTTTGCAAGGATAACAGTCTGTTTGGACGAAATCAGCAGTTGGATGTCGGTCAACTCCCTTTTACTTAATTCTAACAAGACAGAAATTTCCTTGCTCGGTCCAAAACATCTCCTTACTAAGGATAGCTGTCCCTTGCCTCCAGCCTTGTTGGGCACAGAATAAAAATGTGCTCCCAGATTAAAACATCTCGGCTGCATATGGCAGAATGACTTGGGTTGTGAAGTTCAAGTCGGAGCCAAAGTACAGGGTGTTTTGTATTCCTTGCGACTACTTGGACAAGCTCTTCCATTTGTCCCAGTGAGTGATCACGCAGTAGTGGGTGGCGCTATGATTAACTCACAGTTGGACTATTGCAAAACAGGTTCATTGACTTCAAAAAGTGCAAAAGGGACGTGATGCGCACATTCTGGGGGACGAGATGGGCACATTCTGGAGCTACCTGGAGGACATGTGTGCCCCCAAGGCAAAATTAGGGACCTGCTATGGGCTCTGACTAAGTCTGTTCCGGCAAGCCTCAGGGGTCATCCAGTGTTGGGCGTAATATGGTCATTATGGAAGAATAAAGGGTAAAATGGAAACATATCCTCCTGGCCATCTCCCCTGAGTTCCCTATGGGGTCCCCCACTAGAGTTCGGTAAAATGGGTTTTAAGAATGCACAAAGATGGTCTGATGGGGGTCTGGAGAGGGCAGGCCAACTGTTTCAAGAGGGACGGTTCAAAGGCATCGAAATGCTGAGGTAGGTGCTGGGGGAGGGGGAGTTGACAGTGTTTGAATACCTAAGGCTGGAAGGCACTTGTACAGAACTGAAATTTCTCCCTCACATGTCTCGTCCCCTAACACCCTTTTAACAAGTCCTCAGCGAGTCTACCTCCAGGAGGGGGGTCATTTCCAAACTGTATAGAGTTCTGATCACTGGAAAGAAACGGGATGGGTAGCCCCTACATCACAGACATGGGGGAAAGTACTAAATCAAGTGTCAAAAAGAAGACATGTCACATGGAAAGCCACTGCAATTGTTTAAACAGACTTCAACTGAAAGGCTGAAAGGAAGGCAAACTCACAACATCACATACCACAAATAATCAAAATAAACAATGTTTATTAACATCTCATAAAAACATATTAAGTCAGAAATGTGCGCCCATAATTCATATTGGGCTTTCATAATGGAAGACCACAATGTAAATTATAATGCTAATGTATTCTATTAAATACACTGAGTGTGTGGACAAAAGCACCCAAAGGAATGCTGAAGGGGCAGGACTGCCGCCAGGTGAAGGGGATCACATGGAAGGAGGCTGTCTCATGGCAAAACCACAAATCCACGGTCAATCATGAATATTAAACAGTCAATGTAAATTGCCAACTGGCTAAAGTGAAAACAGTGCATTAGAAAGCCACTGGGTGCAATTCTTGGTACACCACATCACTTAAACAATGTATTAAACTTCAGATTCAATCGAGAAACATTAAATCAAACATATGAGTAAAGTGCATGAAGTCAACTACAAATTCTAGGGACAACAATGGTAGATGCCAAAGGTTTCAATCCAATAGATCTTTAAGTAGTTTCGATGAATTTATGTATCTAGTTGAAAATGCTGATGCACGTCTTCCTCAGGGCAAAGCACTCTAATCAGACAGGTGCCATGATGTTCACCTCAATACTGACCGATGCTGATCATACGTAGCTCATTATAGAATGGATAATATTCTTAATTTTAAAACAAGCATTTTTCTGTAGACAACACGCAAACAAAAACAAGCAACAACAACAGTGTGTTAAAAAAATGTTCAGAGAGAGCCAAAACTGTCAGCACATTCAAGATGAAGTTCAGTAGAATAAATAGTGGAAGGGAGAACAAAAAATAAATACCATGTTCTCAACCCGATTGTGGAACCTCATCAGATAGATTACTTCAACAAGCGAGTGGCTTGTCGAATGAACGGACATCAATAATTTAGTCTTTGGAGACAAAATAAGGACAATGAATGAATTGGGGTAAAAAAGCCCCTAATTCAAAGAGAAAACCGTGAGAGGATGGGCTAAAGACCCAACAGCACTGGACTATAATAACCTTACTCAGCCATTCAGAAAATACATTGCTCACCTGTGTATCTAAACAGGACGGAATCTCGGAATTCCAAGAAACGACATCATTTATCGTGTCTTGCATTCGGTTCAGGAAAACTCATTCCGTTCATGGATCATTATAATTCACCACCTTGATTGTCATGTGAGGGAGCTGCAAAGGGACATAATGCACAACCGAAGAAAATGGTCAGCGTATGAAAACTAATGGCCGTGCATGTACATGTATCAGAAAGGGTAAACCAAGTGACTGCCAAGGCACTACTGTAATCATACTTTGTGCGATGACAATTGTAAAGCAAAATAAACGGAACCATATCGAATCTGAACTTCAACCAGTGGAGCCTGCTACTGAACAACAAGCTGCAATTAGCTGGAGGTGCTAGAGCCCGGAAAAATGGAAAATATGCTTAATGCTGTTAAATGCTCAGACCAGCCTCCCTTTTGGTTGTTGCAACCATGCCACTATTAAAGTGGTCCATATTGCGCTACAGCATCAACGAAACCGCAATAGAAACTATACAGAAGAAGTTTGTTAATATTGCAACTTACCCGAATGCCTGTCATGATTCCTGCCCCTCATGTCCCCAGCCCTCCAAGATGTCAGGCTGGAGCCAGGCCATGATCACCAACATGGCCCTCAAGGGCCTCTCCATCCCTCCAAAGACCCACTTGGAGTCAGACTTGGCGCTTGTGGCACCAGACTCACTCACTCCCATAGGATACCATTGGGGATAGGACTTGTAGTGCATTGATGGGGACAAGATGGATGCCCCCACATATTTCCGTTCCCAGAACTGCATGTGCAGTCTAGTCTTTTGGGTGTGGTTCAGCCCAGAGACACCTGGGATACCCAGAGACTATTTAAGCCACGCCCAGGCTGAGAAACATGCTTTGCGTTTTCTGCACCTGCAGCGTGACACTCACCGTGTTCGGACCGGTCTCCAGTAGGCCTGCATCTTTCTACTGCGCTCAGCTCCTGCAAGAACACCGTTAGGAACAGCCTTACCTTGCAGCGCTTCTGCCCATCATTAATCGCTCCTTCTGTTCTGCTGGCATTTTCGGCGGTGTCATTCCCATCCCGGCACGCCGCTTCCTAAGGAAAAGGGAAAAGAACAGAAAAAAGTTAGTAAGCATTCTGCAAATCTTCGCTTATTTTTAAATACTGTTTGAGCTTCAAACACTTACCTGAATCCCAGCTGCTCTGGGGTAACTCTGTCTCCGAAACTTCTCATCCATCTGCAAGAGGGAAAAGACACTCCAGGTTAGCGTGGCAACATCTAGAGGCGCTGCATACCGCGCTTACTCACCGCATTTGTTCTTCATAACCGGCATCCACGCTGAAAACGTTGCGGCACCTAAAAGACACAGAAAAAGAACTCAGTTCAATACAAATACAAAAGGGGTGTATCGCGCATCGCGCTCTCACTCACCTTCAGCGCTACTCATCTCAGAAGCACGCCGCCCTCCCCGGACGCCGGCCATCATCTAAGGAAGGAAAGGAACGAAGTTAGAGAACTGTTCAAAAGACTCATTATACTTACCTGTCGGACTCTTGCCAGTGAAGTAACTAGGCAGCAGCGAGCCCGCATCAATCAACTCGCCCCTGCACTGAAAGCAGGACGGCGAGCACACTATCCAAGAAAACAAGGTGAGCTGTGGATCAAAGGGAAGGGTTGGACCCCGGGGAAGAAGGGGTTCAAGCACACAGAGACAATAGGGAGTTAAACTCTACCAATCCTGTGTTTCAGGCCCAGTCTCTAGTCGAATAGCCTCCAGGGAAGGGTTCGAGGTCATAAGAGTCCAGAACAGGCTGAGTGACGTCCCCTTGGATACCAGGTGAGCGTTACAAGGCCATGGCCGCGGAACAAATGACACAGCCTCACTACGCGGGCTGGAAGAGTAAAGTAAAGGACCCGTGGGATCGAACAGACATAAACATAGCCGACGTACGAATGCAGACGCCGCCCACATGACCTTGCGGACCAATGTAAACCGCTCTGGAGGGAGTGGCCTTGGTTACCGGAATAGCCAAGCACTAATGGTCAATTGGAAAACAAAGTCTGTGCATATCCTTGTATACAAAATACACGTGCCATACTAAAAAATAAATGAATGAAGTACAATAGAATACAATGAAAAAAAAAGAGGGGAAGAGAAAAGCCACCGGACACCCATGAAGGTGGTGTCAAACCAGGCAGCATATAAAAGTGACCAACCGGCAATTGTCACAATAGACTGGTGCGGTCTAAATCCATAAGCCATATCTCTCTTAGCAAAATATGATATAACCAAAGCCAAACAGAATGTTAGCCAAAAGCTAAAACTAAAGTTCAATTGGCGAAATAAACGCAGGGGAAATGACCTCAGAATTCATTGCAAATAGTTGCACATAGCAGTGGGTGCGGAAAAAACAGAGTTCTGATCACGGCATTCCTGGAGGATATACAGAATTTCAAGCAGGTGTGAGAGGGGGAGACCAGGAGGGAAATATCCGCTGAAGCATGGGACCAGGTTTACCACATTATGTTCCATGGGAACCTATTCACAGCGACAATGGAACATGATTTCAGAATCTTGCATGGCTGGCACTTAGCCCCTCAGAAACTGTCCAAAATGTATGCCAGTGTTTCCCACCTCTGCCCCAGGGAGTGTGGAGAGCGAGGTACAATATATCACATGTGGTGGTCATGCCCTAGGATCCTGGTATACTGGTCGGAAGTCCTTAGTTGGATGAAAGAGGTAACGGGCATTGTGCTTACCCTCGACCCGCTACAAATGTTACTGGGGGTACCTGAGACCCACAGGGATGAAAGTAGGCTTCCACGTATATATGAGGCGATCTTGAGAGCCGCCGGAGTGGCTATAGTGCAAAAAATGGAAGAGTGCAGTGTGCCCCACCAAGGCGGAATGGTCACTCAAACTCTGAGAAAGCTTTGTATTGGATAAATTGACTGCAATGGTAAATAACACGCTAGCCTCCTTCCTTACGGGGTGCAGAATATTTATTCTTCATTGGGATAATGGCGAACCGTGAAAGGCTACGTAACTTACTGGTGGAGACCGCCGCGTACACCGGGTAGAGAACATTGGACACTTTATGAGGTGACAGAGGGGGGCTCAGGCAGCCCAGCTAAAACGTAATGGATACCCTGTGAGCCTAAGAGACAATGTACCTAGTAAAATTGGAATGCCGGCCTCAATGTTATATCTAATGTTAGCGTGCTAAATGCCAAGAGCCAGTGTTGTGCAAAGTTTGATGGGTAGGGGGATGGGTAAGAGGTGGGGGTGGGGGGCTGCTTAAGGGACTAATTGTTTTTTGAAAATGTTTGCATTTCTGTTATTTGTCCGACCGCAAAAAGTTCAATAAAATAAAGTTAAAAATAAATTTTAAAAAAGCGCAAAACTCCGAAATCCGAATTGTGTTCCGGTTCAGGAAATCCACTCCCATTTCAGGGTTATGGTGATCTTTACACTGGCTAGCATTGGAGGATAGGATCAGGTTTAAGATGAATTGTCTGATTTAGAAGTACCTGAACAAGCTGGCTCCGGCATATCTTGCTGATAAATGAAAGCCTTATTTGCCAACACAGGCTCTACGTTCGCAGGATAAGTTTCTTCTGACAGTTCCTCCGACATCCTGTGTGTCCAGAAGTAACCGGAGATTTCAGTTTTTGGCCCCAAAGAATGGAACCGTCTGCCTTTGAGGATCAGGAAACTGCAGTCTCTCCCTGGGTTCCGAAAAGCGGTAAAAACATACATGTTTAAATGAGTTTGGTAACTGACAACCATGGCCTATTCAATCTGTCTATGCTTCAATTATGTTTACTCACAATCTTGTCATTGCACATCATCAGCGCTTAGATTCGATTGGGTTTGTCCAGAGCGTGTTATATATGGCTCAATCAATCAATCAATGTGATAAAATGTTGTGAAAAAGATGTATTAAAAAAAAAGAATTCAAACAGCAAAGATGTGAAGACAATATTGCAGAAAATTGTTCTGAAAAAATAACTCCTATTGTAGTAGGCATTCCAATGACATATTTCATTTTAAGACTTAGCCAGAGCCTGCAGCCCACCTCTGTCGCCACTATGCCCCTTCCACTCAAAAATAATTGTATCCTTGGTTTGCTGAGGGTTGACTTAATTTCATACTGGCATCCAACTTCATATTTGCAATGTCGTAAAAAAAGTTTAACCTAATTAAGATTTACTTGAGAGATTAAGTGAAAATAGTAAACAGCACACCGCCAGACAAACAAAAAGTAATTAACTTCTTATGACGCCGAAAGATTAAGCAGAAGTCAACTCCCCTGATCTTCCTAAAATGCACACCTTAATGAAAGCTGTGTCTGACACGCAAGAGAACATCAATCGCAGTTGAGAGCATAAATTAAAGCAGAAATTAAAAACGTATTTATTTAGGTAAGCAGCGGCCCGGTGGATGGTTTGGTAGCTTGAGTGTGTGTTGAGATTTATTTATTTATTTATCCATTGATAATGCGCTGGAACCCGCCGGCATCAGGGCGCAGTAGAAGAACAAACAACATAGGAGCATAATCACTGCGATGTCCAGATGATTATTTGAACAGGACCGTTTTCAGCTGTTTCCTGAAACTCAGAAGGTTTTGTTCTGCATGTAAGTCTTTTAGGAGTTTATTCCAGGTTTGGGCCGCCTGAACCGGGAACGATCTGACATTCCCTCTGATGCGATTACTACTGGGAACGGCCATACGTATCCCATCGCTCGACCTGGTAACTCTCACATGTACCTTAATGCAGCCTTTTAGATAGCCTGGAGCTTTTCCATAAAAGCATTTATGAACAATAGTAAGGGCCTTAAAGCGAGTCCTAGCTTTCACTGAGAGCCAATGCAGATGTCTTCTATGGACAGAAATAGGTTTGTGTCTGGACACATTTTTCACAATGCGTGCAGCGTCATTTTGCAACACCTGCAGGCGCCCCTGCAATAGTCAATCCTTGGCATAATCAGCGCTTAGACCCGAGTGGTGCAATTAGCTTCTGAGACATAGGGTTTGATTAGTCGCAGCAGTCTGAGGTGGTACTGGGTTTTATTAATAACATTCTGAAGTGGGCGTCCGAGCTCGATGAGGCTTCAATAACAACCCCAGGGTCTTCACCTTGACGACTGTGTGGATGAAGTGCCCTTCAATGGTAAAATCAAGTTTTCTCCGATCCTGAGAGGAACCAAAGAGCAACAACTCGGTCTTGGCTGCGTTCAAGCACATCCCATTGTTCGCCATCCAATTTTGGATTTAGTTGTAAATCAAGGAGACCCTCTCGGTGGCTTTCTTGTACACTCCACTTAGCTCTATGACAAGCTGTCATTGTCGTAATTGGTCAAACACACTCCTAGCTTGTCTTATAGGACACACAATGGTTGACAATAGATATTGCCGTCACCAATTTAAATAAGGATGGCGAGAGGCAGGCACCCTGTGGCACATCATGTTTCAACAGGGTTTATAGTGATTTGGTCGAAAACAAAAATGTCGAAAGTCAAAATGTCGAAGAAAAAATGTCGAAAAAAATGTCGAAAAAAAGTCACATTTCTTTTTCAATACGTTTTATTTCGAAATGGGGGGGTTCCCTCCTCAACCCCCCTTTTTTTCTATTTTGTTTTTATTTTACCCCTTTTTTTTTACTTACCGAAACCAAAAAACACATATAAATAAAAAAATAATAAATTCAACTTTTTTTTCCGACATTTTGACTGACCACCTTTCAGCAGTTCAGGAGGAGAACAAGCATTGACTCATTCAATTCTGGACATCCTATTTTCTAAGAAGGACTGGATCCAGGTAACCGCTTCACCAGAACAACCACCTACATTCTTCAGCCTGGCCAGGAGCTTCTCATGGTTCACCAGGTCGAAGGCTGCTGATGGATCCAATAGCATCAGCAGCCGTGCCTTACTTTTATCCATGATTTGAAGCAATTCCGTCTGTAAGTTCGCCAACGCACTCTCTGTGCCATAGAATGCCCGCAAGCCGGATTGCCTGGGATGTAAGGCCTCTGAACCTTCCAGGTGTTCCTGATATTGTGCCCTTGCCAATTTATCGATTATTTCAAATAAAAAGAGTGCTTTGGAAATGGGTCTACAATTCGAATAGTCCTTATAGTCCAGTCCCGGTTTCTTTATCAGGGGGGATCACCACAACCTTTTTCAGTGAGTCCGGAACCTGACTATCCCTAAAGGTTGCATTAGTGAAGCAGACCAAGAATGGAAGAAAAAGCTTGCTGTTCACCAGGATGGCTTTGGACGGAAGGGCTTCCCCAGCACATGTGGAAGGTCTCATTAGTTTTAAAGTTTACGTGAGATCTCCTTCGGAGATGGGCTTAAAAGTGAACATTGGTTTCCCCAGTTGGCCCAGTTCCTCCTTAGTCCGTGTACAAGCCTACTGGTTCATATTACCCAGATTATTTATAATATGGCTTGGGCTGTTACGATCTTTTCCGTAAATGCCTTCTGAATAGCTTTGCCATTAGTGTTAGATGTGGTAGGTGGGTGTGCCATGACTTTAGGTTTTTCTAGATCCCAAAGGATCTCGAAGAGTTTCTTAGAGCTGACAATGTGACTGTCAGAGTAACATTTCTTGGCACACAGAATCTCTGATCGATACAGGATTTCCACGTATCCTTGTTGCCCTATGACAGTTCTTTGCCCCACGCCCTTTCAGCCCTTCTTTTCTCTTTGTTTTGATTTGTCAGAGCCACTGTATGCCACTTTTGATTATTGGTCTTTTATCTCAGAGTCTTAGCTGTCATGGGCACCACCTGGTTCAATAAACCAGTTATCGACCTATCATATTCTGATACCAAGAAATCCGGAGAGTCCAGGTCTGAGGTAGAATCCATAAGCCCTGGGAGGCAGTATTCTAAGTCCGCTTGGCAGATCTTATTATAGTTTCTGCTAATTACTTTTTTCTCAGGGTGTTTTTTGTGTGCGCTACATAGGTCGGGAGAATCAGATTGAACGTGACAAAGAAGTGGTCGGACCAAATACAAGATCGGATGTTCAAAGGGCTTAAGACCAGATTTTTACTAGCAACGCAATCTAACGCATTGCCCAATTTGTGCGTAAGTTTTTTACTGCAGACTTTTAACCCATTTGTCTTAAACAGTTGTTCCAGATAAGTGTCTTCCGTGTCCTCAGGGTTGCCGTACCATCTATTAAAGACTCCTAGCACAATCGTAGAGTTGTTAGGTTTGTTTAAGGATAACAAGATATCCGAAAGGTCCTCAATAAATGATGGCATGCCATTAGGGGGCGGTAAAGAAGAACAAGGTTCATGCAATTATTTGGGGTTGGCGTAATCTTAAGTAGGATAGTTTCACAGCCTTTGCCGATAATGGGTGCTTGAAAGAAATTCAATTCCTTACAAGCCATGATAGCTACTCCCCCTCCCTTACCACCATCTCTAATCTGCCCAGAAAGAATTGTAGCCTGGTGATGTAGCCAGATATATTTTGAGGCCACTGGAACCTACAGCCATGTTTATGTGAGGCACATGTCAATCTATTGATCAACTATAACTCTCTAACATCCACAGCATGCTTATCTAATGATCTAGTTTTAAGTAACAATACCTTAATAGGACTATGGTGCGCCCCATTTTGCATTTTCATCTGCTTTTCCGGTTGTTTCCCAAGTTCCCCTCTGGGTACTTTAGGTACAGTAACTGTGTCCATGAGCAGAAGCTCAGGAACAGGAACACCTGGACAAGTATGAATACCTTCTTCAGGAGGGGACGGCTGCTGTGTGTCGAACCCTTCATCCGTGCTCCTTGAATGGTTGCTATTCTTCGACATAATGCCTGAGGTACAATCGGCGTGGGGGGAGGAGCGGGTGACACTAATGGCGCCAGCACACAATCCGCCATGAGAGACAGGTAATTCTACAGCATGGGGTCTGGCATGGATTCACAAGCTCATGAAGATTCCCCGTTGTCAGGCCAGGAATCCTCGGTAAAAGAAAAAAACAGTTTCACTTTCACTTACAAACTGGATTTCTCCTCTAAACCAATCACTGCACCCTGGATCATGCTGTCCCCAGCCAATGACAGTCCTCTCCATAAGCCCCGCCTCTGGCAGCCATCTTCAGATTTTTACCACACGTTCAAGTGTTGGGAGTCCTCGTGTTTTGCTCCGTGAGCTACTTATACAGTTTTGTTGTTTTCAATGGAAAAAGTTTCTATTTTTGTCAAAAAAGAGCCTCTTTGCTCCTCTGTCCATCTGCCGACAGTGGGGATCCGTTTGTCAGTGAATTCAGCGCCCCTCAAGGGACAAGGATTGTTGAAGTTTCTTTGAAGTTTCCAGAAGGCCATCGGGCCTACTCTGCATCTCTGGCCATGACGGAGGAGAAGAAGGAAGGAAGATCCCTTTTCAAGCTCTACACCAGATGCGGACTACGGAACGTGTTTGTGGAGAACAAACACATTCAATGCCTCTACTGTCTTCATCCGGACCACAAAGAAGGAGAGTGCGAGATCTGCCTCGGCTTCTCCAAGAAAACGATGAAGGATCGACACAGTAGACTGACAGCATTGCTAAATGCAAGGCCTCTCCCCCATGCCTCAAGCAGGGTCATGCCTCACCCAGTACCGGCCGGTCCGAGGAGCAGGCTTCTACGTCCTTTTGGGGGCATCCCATCTGTGAGGGCCCAAGACAAGGCCAAGCGCTGCAAGTCTGGTTCCATCAGGGTTGCCGCGCAAGCAGGTCCCGGGATGGGCAGGACGCGATCGTCACCATCCGCCTCCATCGCCAGCCAGCGATCAAGCACCTGTCCAACCCGGCTAAGCTGTACTGGCGGACATCTATGAATCCACGATCAGTACAGCAAAAGATATCATCGCCCCTCTCCAGAAGAAAAAAGCCAAAAATATCAAACACTCCAATACTTGGATCTCATCAGAGCTAAAGGAACTGTGCACCCAAAAACGCAAAGCACTGAACAAATGGCAAAGCTCCCCACTATCCTTGTACAAATCACTAGCTACACAATACAAAAAAGCCATTATCACGGCCTAATATACATCATACAATGACAGAATTACTAATGCCGGCTCTGAATCGAAAGAGCTCTTCGCCATTTTCAGAGAATTATCCACACCAGCCACCAAGACCCAAGAGATCGTTAAAGATCAATCCTGGTGCAACACCGTACAGTCTGCCCTTCTAAACACAGTTGCAAAAATAAAATTCTAGATCACCACAAAAAGCTCACTCAGCAAATCAAATCAGCTTCCAACGTTGAGACAGAGATAGAGGCCACAAAAGACCAAATTACACCTTTCAAATTCAGAGAAATGACTGAATCAGAAGTAATAGAAATTGTGAACAAAATCAAGTCCTCCAACTGCAAAGGCGATGCCTGCTCCGCTAAATTAGTCAAGGGGCCTCATTAAGAGTTTGAAGGTAGCCATGCCCGGCTCCGGTCTCCCTGAATGGGGAAATACCGGGCCATTCCGACCTTGGAGGGCCCGGTATTTCCCCATTTAAGGACCCCGACCCGGTCTATCCCCATTCCCATTTGAGCCCCGATAGGGCTCAAATGGGAATGGGGAGCATGCTAACAACGGGCCCGTTAATGACGGGCCCGTTGTTAGCATGCTGGACCACTCGCGGGACCCGCTAAGGACGGCTGGTAAAACCAGGCATCCTTAGCGGGTTCCTCGAGCAGACCTCATAATCAGGAGGTAGGGGGTTAACGGCGCCGGCAGCTCTACTGGTGCCGTTAACCCCCTACTGCCAGGGTCATAATGAGGCCCAAAGACTGTGTAGAAACACTTGCACCGTTTCTCAAGTAATTTATCAATGCCTCCTTCAACTCTAACTCGGTCCCAGAT
This sequence comes from Ambystoma mexicanum, assembly GCF_040938575.1. NCBI lineage: Eukaryota > Metazoa > Chordata > Amphibia > Caudata > Ambystomatidae > Ambystoma > Ambystoma mexicanum. Next base: position 802,033,297 of record NC_090931.1, on the reverse strand, counting down.
AGCCTAAAAGAAGCATGGGTGCGCCCACTTCTTAAAAAAAAAAAACACCCTACACCCAGAAATTGCCAACAACTACAGACTCATCACCACCGTCCCCTTCCTGCTCAAGATCCTGGACAAAGTGGCCTACACACAAATCCGGCAATACTTGGAAGAAAATCCCATCCTAGGAAAAAGACAACCAGGCTTCCGTCCAGGACACAGGACTGAGTCAGCCCTACTCGATCTCAAAATACAACTCGGCAACATCATAGAAAAAGGCAAACCGGCACTTCTGCTCCTACTAGATGTGTACGCTGCCTTTGACCTGGTCAACCACGACATCTTAGGCATGGAGCAAAAAAAACGAAGCCCACTTCTCTCCTCAAGCCATCTCTTGGGTTACCTCCTTCCTCAAGGGTCGACTCATGAAAGTCTTCTCAGACTCTACCTGCGCCACCCCGACCACGATCAACTGTGGAGAACCGCACGGCTCATGCACAGACCCTACATTGTACAATATATTCACCCTTCTACTCTTCAACGATCCGGATCGTCGCGATATAGCCTACACCAACTATGCCGACAACCCTCAAGTCTTACTCCCCCTCACCGGCATCTATGAACAAGACGCTGTGGCGCTAACCAAGATCTACACAGCCATCCAAACTTGGATGGCAGCAAACAACCTCTGTTTAAGCGGAGAAAAAACAGAGATCCTCATAGTAGGCACTAAGGAAACTGAACAAACTCCCTCTACAATACAAAGCCTTTAATATTGACAACTCCACCATTACTGTTTCCTCAGCGGTAAAAACCCTAGGAGTATACCTTGACTCAACTCACATCAATGTCACGTCAGGTCAATGCCATAGCTTCCTCCGCCGTGCTCACCACTAAGGTTAAACCTTTCCTCTCTACTAAAAACTGGCTATCTATAGCCAGAGACATGGTAGGCACCAAATTGGACTACTGCAATGCCCTTTTCCTGGGCACCTCTGCAAAAAATCGAAACAAAATGGAAATCACTCAGAACAATGCTCTGAGAGCGGCACTGAGTATTCCCAAAAGGGAACACATCTCGCAGGCCAGGAAAGATGCACACTGGCTACCAGTAAAGGAATGCATCCTTTTCAAAACTATGGCCATGACACATGCATGGCTCTCCGCTGACGCCCCTCCTTACTTATCCAAAAGGATCACCCATAACTCATCCATCAGACACACGAGATTTGATTGGACCAACCAGATTTACGTACCCACCTTCAAAAGAAGTAAAGCCAGCGGGTCCAGCTTCCAACACCTAGCACCCAAAAGCTGGAATGCACTACCCACTGCGCTAAGAAATGAAAAATCCTACACTGCGTTCCGCAAACTGCTGAAAACCACTGTTTTTAACTAACCGTCTTCCCACCTTTCTTATATATATTGCCTGTATGTTACTCAATGAACTTAACTACCTGTTTGTAATGTATTCCTGTACCAAGTGAGCATACTGTAACAGCGCCACGATGCCCCTGGGCCGATGTGCACTATACAAATTCAAATGAATAAAATAAATAAATAGCTAAGCTGCAGGCGAAACCCAAGAAGCCCAGGGCGGAGGAAAAGGCCACCGACTTGCCCAAGAAGGCCCAAGCGCGCAGGAGAAATCTTTGCCAATGATTGAGCTGGTGGCGGCTGCTGTTTCGAAGGCCCAAGTGGCTGACCCCGTGTAGGTAGCCCCTACTGCGCCCATGGTGTCGCTGCCCCCGAGGTAGGAGGCCTCAGCTGGGGCTGTGTCGAAGCCTGCTGACACACCAGAGAAGAGGATGCCATCTCTGAGCCTGGCCTGACCCCTAAGGGTGCATAAAAAGGGGGGGGGGGGGCGATGAAGTCCCGGGCCAACCACATGCCGTACCCCAGGCCATGGAAGTTTCATCCTCGGACAACAAGGACCAGGAGTTCCTGCACACAGTGCACGAGGACCTGGAGGACGACGACTGCGGCAACGGTGCAGGCCTAGTGTTCTGACCACGCCAGCTCAGCCGAGAGATGTATCCTTGGACATCCTACGACCCTACACATGTTGGTGTCCGAAATCCAGAAAACGATGCTGTGGCCCCGGATCAGCCTCCGGCTAAGAAGAGGAAGTGTCATCCGATGCCCCCACACCTGCACCAGGTGCTCCCCCGCCCCGGTGGACACGGGACGTATACGGCACATCGACAACTGACGATGATGCTGATATCGCCACGGCGGGCAGATCTCCCCAACCAACAGCATACCCACCAGGTGAGGTGGGGTTGTTTCATTCCATGGTCGCCAAAGCCTCCAAACCTTTCCAGCTTACGCCCGAGAAAACCAAGAAGGAGGGCTTCCTGTACCGGAGGCGGGAGGCCAAGAGGAACACCATCATGGCAGTGTCCCTCCTGGACGACATGTGTGAGGAAGGCCTGGCCTTCTTGAAGAAGCCTTGCACAGTCCCGGCCAAACAGGATAGACTGGAGAAAAAGTACTGGGTGCCTGAGTCCGATCCCAGGTGTCTGCGGTCGCAACCATCACCGGACTCGGTGGTTACGGGGATCACAAGGAAGAGATCGTCAAACCCTTCCTCGTCATACTCCGTCCCTCCGGACAGCAATGGGAAAAAATTGGATGCCATGAGGAGGAAGGTTATTTACACCGTGGCGTCAAACATCAAGGCTGCCAACGCACTGGCGATCCTGGCCAGGTACGACAGGGAGCTTTGGTACAAGCTGGGCCCGATTCTAGAGTTCCTGCCCGACGACAAGCGGACAGAGCCGATCGCCATTTTCCAGGAGGCAGAGGTGGCTTCGGACCATGCCATCAGAGTGGCGCTGTACATCCCTGACACAGGTTTCCGGCAGATGGGGAATGGTGTCTGCCTCCATCGTCGAGGCTGGCTGAAGGACACAAATTTCCACCAGGAAATCCAGACAAGGGTGCTGGACATGCCCTTCGACAGAGATAACCTCTTTGGGAAGGCTGGCGATGAGTCCCTGCAATCCATCAAGGTGAATAAAGAGACAACTCGTGCCCTGGGCACTCTCTAACAACACTGCTCTTCCTTTCGCTCCTCCAGAGGAAAGTCAGAAACATCGACGAAAGGGTTCTCGTCATACCGTCAGCCCTCCCTGTCCACGGCCCAGAAGCCCTACAGGGGGCCGTTCCAAGGCCTATGGTGGAAGTGTTCAGCGTCATTGTTGCCCTCAAGGCGGAACGCTGGCACAGAAGCAGGACTGAACCAGCCAAGATGTCGGGCCCCCACCCATGCACCCCGGTGGGGGGCCGGCTGACTGGATTCATCAGCCAATGGGAGAAGATCTCCACCAACATATAGGTGCTGAGCGCTTTCGCCCACGGTCATACCCTGGAGATTCAGCACAAGTGTCCGTGGAAACCTCCAATGGCCCGGCAGGAGAAGCACATCCCTCAAGTCAAGAGGAGGTACGGGCCATGCAGCGAAAGGGGCTATAGAGCTGGTTCCACAACTCTGGGGATCCGGAGTCTACTTCAGATTCTTTTTGGTCAAAAAGAAAACCGGGGGCTGACGGCCCATACTAGACTGTGACGTCTCAACAAGTACCTCAAGTCCAAAAAATTCAGGATGGTCACGTTGCAGCACGTGCTCGGCCCACTAGAAGGAGACTTCTTGATGTTGCTGGACCTGTAGGACGCCTTTTTCCATGTCACCATCCACAGGAAGCAGGGAAAGTTCCTACGCTTCGGAGTGCAGGGACGGCACTACCAGTTCAAGGCCATCCCCTTTGGCCTGAAATCGGCCTGAGTTTTGTTCACAGAGTGCCTGGCACCAGTAGTGGCCCATCTGCATCTACGGGGGATAGACATGCACCCGTACCTCAATGACTGGCTCATCCAGGCCAGTTCACGAGAGTTGGCCGGCGGACAAACCAAGACGATAGTCCAGCTGCTACGGATCTGGGGTTCTCCATCAATTATCCAAAGTCCTACTTGACATCATGGCAGAATGCGCTGTTCCTAGGAGACAGACTCAATAGAGTCTCCTGCCTAGCATCGTCCTCGGACGAGAGGGTAGCGGTCATTCTGGGGAAAGTGTAGCGACTGTTGTCACTCAAGACCGCCACGCTGCGGACCATCAAGTCGCTGCTCGTCATGATGTCGTCTTGCACGTAGCTTATCTGGCTCTGCAGGTTATTGATGCAACCTCTTCAGAAGTTCCTGGACGCTCGCTGGGTTCAGGTGCCCTGAAGCTTTGCAGACAAGATCCTGCGTGACGAGGAGTTCCGACAAGCGATTCGGTGGTGGGGCGTCCACCCCAACATCGTGTGGGGCACAGGGTTCCAAAGCCCCCAGTACCACGAGACGTCACCATGGATGCTTCCCTGGGGGTCTGGGGAGACCACACCAGGCGCCTGCATGTGAGAGGATGGTGGCAGACGGAGGAGAAGGATCTTCTCATCAATATCCTGGAGCTGCGGGCAGTGTTCTGGGCCCTCAAGTCATTCCTTCCATCTCTGCAAGGCAAGGTTGTGAGGGTCTTCACGGACAACACCACCATGATGTTAATTGTGGCAATGGGCCATCGAACAAGAGATGTTCCTCATCCCCTTTCACCTGGCGGGAGTCAAGAACACCATTGCCGACTTTCTCAGCGAGGAGTTGCGCTCCTGCAACGAGTGGGAACTTCGGCAAGCCCAGGTGGACTGCATCATCATCAAGTGGGGCAGGCCCCAGATCGATCTGTGTTAGGCAAGATTGTATGCAGGACCCTTTGGGTGCACTACAATAACCTTGTCCTCCTGGCAATAGGCACCCAACCTTTGGTATAAGTCTGAACTACACAGGTTGGTAGTGTAGTCGAGCAGCCAGGCTTATCTCAAGAGAGGTCAATGTGAGCACTAACGTTGTGGTCACAGGTTTCTTGATAAAACAATTATTAATTTATTTTACAGTCACTTATATAAGCTTTCTTTAGAAAGGGAGTAAAACATGTAACACTTAAATATACTTCAAAACACACTCTGTTTCTCTAAATCAGATGATACCCATTGGGGATGGCACACAGACACATCCTACACCCTCAGGTGACTTAAATAGCTAGGACATGGTGGACATTGATTTATCACTGGTACATTTAGAGCAATACTGAGTTTGGTGCAAAGGTAAGATATAGGAATAAAATAAAGCTTAACAAATAGTTCATAAACAGGTAAGTACCTGCCAATGCAGAGTAAATTAACCCTTTCCTGAGGAAAGAGAAAGCACAGAGTCATGGGTAAGAAGAGTCACTCAGTGAGCCGCGACAGCCAATGTTAATTGCACAATGTTAAGGGGGACTGAAGATCTTTTTTGTAGGTAGGTAGAAAGTCTTAAACAATGTTTGTAGAAAATTAGAACACTTGAAGGGGCCACAAGCTGTGAGGCTTGTGAGGGGCAAAGCTTTAGCAACTCTGCAAGGTAACCAAGACAGGTCTCAACTGAGAGCAAGCAAGGCTACACAACAAGAGGTAAGTTCTCTTAGAGTGTTCAGTACCTCTGGTTAGAAGAAATGGTTCCAGCTGGCTTCTGTTCCTGTACAGCTCTGCAGATCCTTTTGTTCCTTGACCTCAGTCGTGGGGACAAGAGGGAGGACGTCTGGGGACTCCTACTCTGTCAGTGGCAGCAATGGGAAAACTTCAATTCAGCGGTCTAGCAGTGTTTCGCTCCTCGTGTCTGACAGCAAATAGCAACACCGTGGTTCTCGGATGCCACTTCAGACTTTCCTTGCTTCTGGGGTCCAGCACTCTGTTGAGGTGGCTCGGGCTTGGTCAGTCCTGCAGCAGGGAAGTCCAGAGGATCTTCCTAGCGCTCGGGTCTGACTTAAAAGCAAAGCACACAATCTGGTGTTCCTCTCCCTGGCTCTTCGGTTCCAGCAGCAACGGCAGTGGAAATACAACCAGCTTCGAGAGGATGTCCAGAAAGGCTTACTTTGGAGTTGATTGGTCCCACCAACTCGAAGGGAGAAGTCGTCCTTGCAGGGCTTCTCTAGTCGAGGCGAATTTGGAGCTTTAGCACAGCATCAGGGCTACACCAGGCAAACCAATGGTCCAGAAGTTGCAGCAGGCGTCCCTTCCAAGTTCTTCTTCGGATTCCTTCGTCCAGTGGTCGACTCTACCTTCCAACCCAAAAAACCTCACCTTTTATGCAGGTTTCTCCCATTCACTCTAGCCTAGCTGTTAATCACACAGCAGGGTGGCTGTCCTTGCCGGACCACCAGCCGGCTAATCACCTTTGGGTGCATTCCTGTAACCAAGGGATTAAGCACAGGGAGTTTCGGGCACTTCCCTCCCTTCCTGCCCCTACCAGACATACTGGAGCCAGAGGTGGGCTTCACACGTGAATCACGCCAAAGACAAAATGAACAAAGAGACCAAACTTGGTTTGGCACGCAGAGTAAGACTCAAGAAGGACCTTTCCAACAAGAAATGGCGAAAAAAGAAGACCAGGCCATTTTGGCGAAATGGGCACCCACGGTTGCCTTACTATTGCTGCGAACGCAGCCCGCAGTAAAAATACACAATGGTAGTAAAAAGTAAACCAATGCCACCAGCCATTAATTGTAGAAAGGGTAACATGAAATTGTTGCATGATAAACTAGACAAAGGGGATACTAAGTAACCCCTCCAGCACCCTATGGTAAGATAGATTGTGCTGAGTCTAGAAAGTTACAAAATGTAATTAAAGTCAATTTCACTTCACTGCTCTTGGAAACAGTAGTTTTACCAAGAGAAGGTATTTAAACCTTTTGGAAATCTTAAAGACTTCCCTGTGCCACTGCACTAAATGTAAATATGATGCCTATGGAGTTTATCAGACTCCAAAGCAAAAAGAAACACAGAAAAATGAATCACATTAAAATTACATGAGAGATAAAGAGCCCTAAAGTCCAGCAAAAGAGCTGGGGTCTCTAAGGTAGAATGGAATTAGCACATTTCAGAGAATTCTCCCTAAAAATCTGTTTAAGACGGCAGCAAACTCCAAATGCCAGAAATTTGCCAGCAGATTCCACCAATCGGCGAGCATAGGGGACGCATTCTCCTTCCCGTGGGAAGGCCTGTTTCTGTACGGGTTCCCTCTCCTGCTGGGAGTCATCAATCAACTCAAACAGTGCCGATGCAGGATAATACTCATCGCCCTGGTGTGGCCGAGGCAGATTTGGTACCCGGACCATCTCATCCTGTCAGCGTTGCCTCCTTTCCAGCTGCCGGTGGTTGCAGATCTACTCACCAGCGAAGGAGGCGCAATCCTGGATCACAAACCAGGATCGCAGAACCTGAGGGCTTGGCTCCTGCAGCCCTAGAGTTTGGAGGATACGAATTGCCAGCGGACTGCAGAGAGGTCATTGTCAAGGCCAAAGCGTTGTTGACTCTTAAGTGCTATGGTTAGATGAGGAAGCATTTCGCTACGCGGTGCCGGTCGCAGAAGATCACCCCTCCGAGTGTCATGGTCCTGCAGATTCTTCCATACTTGTTGTCTTTGGCCAAGGCGGGCACTGGCACATTCCTCTATCAAGGTGCATCTGGCTGCTATCTCCCGCTAAACCAAGTCTCTAGGAAGATCTTCTCTTTGGTCCCACCGTCTAGTCAAGGAATTCCTCAAAGGACTGGATTGCTCTTTCCCACCAGTGAAGGCTCCTGCCCCGCATGGTAACTGAACGTGATGCTGACGAGGCTCATGGGGGCTCCCTGCGAGCCTATGCATCAGGCCACTCTCTAGTTCCTCTCATGTGAGATGGCTTTCCTTGTGGCCATCACCTCGGCCAGCAGGTTAGGTGAGAACAAGGCCTTATCCTGCAAACATCCTTATCTGACTTTCTACGAGTCGAGGGTGGTGCTGCGGAAGCACCCCTCGTTGGTGCCAAAGGTTCTGTCGGAATTCCATCTCAACAAATCTTTAGTGTTACCAGTGTTTTTTCCTAAACCTTTGTCACCGGCTGAAAGGGCCTTGCACTCGTTGGACGTTGCTTGTGTCCTGAAGTTCTATGTTGCACGCACAAAGAGTTTTCGGAAGACATCTCAACTGGTGAGCTTTGGTTCTGTGAACCATGGGAAGGCCTTGTCCAAGGCTTTCATCTCAAGGTGGCTCTCCGGCTGCATCACACACTGTCATCAGTTGGCGAACCGACTGCTGCCCGGCCATCCGAGAGCCCACTCCACCAGAGCGATCGCTGCGATGACGGCGTTCCTGTCAGGTGTGCCCCTGCAGGACATCTACAGGGCTGTTACGTGGAGGTCCACGCACACCTTCACGAAGTTCTACTGCGTCAACAGGGATTCCAGGGAGGAATCCAGAGTCGGCCAAGCAGTGCTGCGCAACCTGTTTGCTTGAGGTGAGTCTGTTCCAGAGGTAAGGGTGATTTCTTCTGTTGAGCCTTGCCACCTCCCATGGTTATGTAATGTTGTACTGCTATGTATTATTTATTCATGAGCATGTGAATCCATGCCAGACCCATGCTGGAGAACAATAGTTACAGGTAAGTAACTTGTTCCTTCCCAACTATCGCCTTACTCTGTAGCTCTTGGGCCTGGAAAAGCGATTCCATCTGTGGCAGCATGTAGAGGCTGGTAAAGGAGAAGCAGAGAGCAGCTCGCCACTTGAAACTTACCTTATTCACTAGGGGGACGCTTTGCCTCCACAGACAGGGCTCAGCGCCAGTGCGTCCTGCGCGAACTCGCCTGACAACTTTTCAAATATGCGCACAGACTACAATTCCACTAGGGATTGTAGTTCGCTGCGCGGTGGCCTTTGCAGAGTGCACTGCTGCTATTAGGCAAACAAGGGCTAAACTATCAAGATTAAAATTTCTAAAAGAACCAGATTGATAAAAATCAATACAAATTCTGAAACTGCTAAAATATGTGGAATGAGTCAAATTGAATCTAGATAGAAAGTAAGTCTAAGTAACGACCAACTCGTCTTGAATAATAAAATAGGGTAGCAACATGCAACGTGAATAGTTAAAAAGTGGCATGAAACAGAACAATAATGAAAGTAACGCTGGCGGAGGAACGTTGGGTTTAAATACTAGCAGACTTGCTTGTCCCTGACGCACCGGCACTGACGCGCCTTGCAACTATTCAAAAAAGCGCACCGACTACAATTCCACTGGGGATTCTATGACAAGACTGGAGGCGAGCATTATGCTTCAACTTCTTTATTTACTACACTTCAGCAGTTTCAACAACTATATCAAACAACAACAAAGAAATGTCCATATGACTTTCACTTTAAAAACTACAAATCCCAAAGTCTCTGTAGTCCTTCTTTCTCTCCAGCTCAGCTATGACCACATCCTGTTCCTGAGCTCCTCCTCTTCTTTTACTGCTCTTCAAGCAGATAAGTGTTTTTCTTTCTACCTCCCGGCTAACATGTATTTAGATAGCATTGGCGTAGGATTTAGTTATGTGGAGGTTTAGGTCTCCAAACATGTTTGCACAGCTTACTATGTGTTTATAGTGGTGATTACATTGCGTGGGAAGGAGTGCTTTGCGGGACTTCAGTCCGAGCCGTGAACGGCATCCACCATGCGCGCGAGCGTAGGGCGCGATCTACAGCGCTGCTACTTGGCGGGTGCAGCCATGGAGCTCCCTCGAGCCTTCCAGCGGGGAGCGGACACGCTTCAGCGGACTCCCTCCCTCGGGGAGGCGGGGCAGAGTGCCGAGCTTTTCGAGCCCTCGCAGAGGGCCTGCAGGGATACTCCAGCCCACACCCTTGTCGGGGCAGAGCGTTCGGAGCGCCGAGCCGCGTCGCATTCACTCTGCGATGCGGCCGCGGCAGCTAGAAGATCGTTCCTGCGATCATTGCGGAGCTTCGGGTCAGCTCCTGTATTCCCTGATTTTTCCTTGCGCGCCCGAGAAGCGCATGACGAGCGAGGACCCGCACAGCCTCAGGTGTGAGAGGCGGCGGGAGCGGGAGCATCCCGCAGTATATAAAAAAAAAATTTAAAAAATTATAATAAATATATATAGAGTTAAAGGACAGAGCCAGCAGGCACCCAGACACGAAGCTTCCGTCTCCTAAAATAAGAGACAGACCCATAAGCCATCACAGGCACAGCAGATCAAGAGAGTCAGGTGCAACCAGAACAAACAGAAGGAATTGATGATATATATCTAAGAGAAGCAGAGATGGTCTCTGAGGAGCATCTACTAGGAAGTGGGCAGCAAGAGACACCCACACCAAGGTATTAAGGCACGCAGCACCCCTATCATGTCGGAATTCGAGTGGAGCGAGGTGGGAGCAGTCTCTAGACTTGGCGGCAAGTTTCAAGGAGGTGCTGGGGAATTCCCTAGTAGATGCTGTGGCCCAAGGGGTGAGACCCTTACAAGAAAGGCTTGAGACACTGGAAGCTATGCTTCACCAGCCTAAAGAAAGCACCAAGAAGACTTGCAGCTTGCCCATTGAACCCTCTGGAGCAGGGTCTAAGGGGAGTAGTCAGGCCCGCAAGAGAAAAGCCTCTGCAGACCCCCAGGGCCCTACAGATGGGGCGGAAGATAAGGCCCCGGAGGTCGCCGACGCTTTTGCGAAGCTTAAGAAAGCATATTTGCAGCGCCAGGCCGTGCCGGACCTCATGACCCCCTCTCCTGGGGATGATAATGAAGGAGATGATGACCTAGGGTCGGAGGAAGAGCCAGAGGAAGGGGACCTGACCCCTCAAGAGCCGGAGGAGCCAGTCGAGGAAGAGTGGGCTAAGCCCAGCGGGGGTAAGAAAGCCCGCAAAGAAAAGCACCTCGAAGAGGAGCAGGGCAATATGTTCGACCCGGATGCTATTAGGAATCCGAGGTCTTCCGACTGGCAGCCTTCTCCAAGAGTAACTCAATATATGACAGCAAGGCTAAGGAAAGCCTTAGATAAGGAGGTGCGACAGCGCCTCCGAGCAGAATGCCCCCGACCAGACTTGCCGGGGAAGGTGGCGGAAGCCCCTGAGGGATCCGAAGATGCTCACCTTTGTCCCGAAGACCAATAGGGACCCCCGTAAAGGGATTGATAGGTCATGGAAGAGTTGCCAGGAGAAAGTACTGGACTTGGCCGGGCTTCTCGCAAACATCATGGACTTGGCAGAAAGAGCGAGGTACACCGGCGAGGAGGTGGACCCAGAGGCCCTGGCTGGACGGGCACAAAGGGCAGTTTGCCTCCTAGGAAACACGAATTGCGCTATAGCATCCGAGAGAAGAAAGGGGTTGCTTCTAAAGATTGACTCGAAGCTCAGTGACCTGGCGTCCTATGAGGCCGGGGGGAAGCAGCCCAAGGCCTCTTGTTCGGTGAGACTTTCGGGAAGGAAATGGGCCGCTTTGTAGGCACAAACACGTCGCTGGAGAAAGCCCAGGCATCCATACAAAAGATCTTCCCGCAGAGAGTTTTTGCCGGGACCGGTCGTTACAGGGGTCGTTCGACCGGTCGCCAACAAGGAGGCAGAAGGCCCCCGAATAACAGAGCCCAGTACTGGGAGAACAGGCAGCAAGACACGTTCTTCCCGGCCAGAGGTCGCAATACCATAGGGCGACGAGGAAGAGGTTTCGGACGAGGTCAAGGGTTCACGGCAGGTAAGAGCTATAACTTACCCTCCAGTAGGAGGGAAGACAAGTATGTTCTGGGGAAGCTGGCGCGCGCTTTCCAGCAATGCCTGGATTTTGCAAACCATCAGAGGTCTGCAGTTAGAGTTTATTCAGGACCCAGTGCAGACAAGTGTGCCCCATCGCCCGCGCCTAGCGAAAGCAGAGCAAGCGGCCCTCAATTCCGAATTAGAGCATTTAGCGAAGAAAAGAGCCATAGAAAGATGCCCCGGGGCCCCGAATTTCCTCAGCAACATGTTTCTCGTTCGCAGGAAGGAGAAAGTATGCCCAGTAATAAATTTAAAAGAGCTGAACGGTTGGATAGTTTACCATCATTTCAAGATGGAGAGGATCCATCAGCTCAGAGATTCCCTGAGAGAGGGAGACTGGCTGACCAGGTTACACCTAAAGGACGCCTACCTGACGGTGCCTGTGCAGTCACGTTTCAGGGGATTCCTGGCTTTTCGCTGGAAGGGACAGTTCTGGCAATTCAGGACAATGCCATTCGGGCTAGCATCAGCGCCTTGGGCGTTCACGAAATTGATGAAACCAGTAGCTGCAGCCATCCGAGAAAAAGGAATTCGGCTGATCATATATTTGGACGATCTATTACTGCTAGCAGAAGATCGCGGAGCTCTGGAGTATCAGACACAGTGGGTACTAGACCTGTTACGGTCACTGGGGTTTCTAGTGAACACAGAGAAGTCGGATACAAAGCCAGCACAGAGATTGGACTTTCTCGGCTTCGGCCTGGACACAAGGAAAGCCACCCTGGAGCTACCAGCAAGGAAGATCCGAGATATCAAAAGAGAGATCAGAGCATGCTTAGAGAAGAAAGTGATTTCTCTGAGAGTTCTGGCGAGAATTGTGGGCCTCCTAGCAGCCTCCACACAAGCCATTTTTCCAGGTCCCTTACACTATCGAGCCTTGCAAAGATTGAAGATCAGACACCTACAACAAGGGTTAAGATATCATCAATCGATACCGCTAGATCAGGAATCTATCACGGAACTGGAATGGTGGTTGCAGAATATGGACTCCTGGAATGGGGGTGCCATATTCGGGGGCCGGCCGGACCTAGTGATAGAGTCGGACGCCAGTCGCCTAGGATGGGGAGCTCGGTGCGGAGAGTTGCAAACTGGAGGGAAATGGAGCGCAGAGGAACTGAGCCTGCACATAAACTGCTTAGAGCTTCTGGCGGGCTCTTTCGCGATAAAGACATTCACGAGAGACAGGGTGAAGTCTTGCGTGCTGCTAAAGATGGACAACATATCGGCAGTACGTTATATAAACCACTTAGGAGGGACGAAGTCCAGGATGCTAGCCGTGCTAGCGAAGGATTTCTGGCATTACTGCCTGAGGACAGGGACATCAGTGACAGCGGAGTACTTACCCGGGGCACTGAATGTAATAGCGGATTGGAACTCCCGTTACCTCACAGACTCCAGCGATTGGAGGTTGGATCCGGCAGTGTTTCAAATTCTGGATCAGAGATGGGGTCCATTACACACGGATCTATTTGCATCTCGCCTCAACGCTCAGTTACCCAGCTACTTCAGTTGGAGGCTAGACCCAGATGCAAGAGGAACGGAGGCATTCCTGCAGGACTGGGCGGGCGGTACACACTACGCCTTCCCTCCGTTCATGATGCTGAGCAGAGTGCTAGCGAAGTGTCGCAGGGAGAGAGCGGAGCTGGTGCTGGTAGCACCGTTGTGGAAAGCTCAGGTGTGGTTCCCGATGATCATAGAACGCTTGATAGATCTGCCGAGAGTCCTCCCGGAAGGGGAGCGATTGCTCATAGACCCAGTTGGGCAGTGTCATCCTCTGAGAGTGAGAGGGACACTCCCGCTCATCGCGTGCAGGATATCAGGAGACGATGGGAACTGCCAGGCATTTCGATGCAAGCAGCAGAACTTATTGCCGAATCCTGGGCACCATCGACTAGGAGGAGCTACGACGCGGCTTGGGCCAGGTGGGCGAATTGGTGTAGAGGGAGAGGTTTTCATCCCATTTCTGCACCTGTAGTGGCAATACTACATTTTCTAGTGCAACTGCTGCAAGATGGGAAAGCATTCCGCACTATAGGAGTGTACAGATCAGCGATTTCAGCAGGTCACGTACCGATTGAAGGAGTGCCGGCGGGTGAACATCCAGCAGTGTGTAGGCTCATCAGAGGAGCTAAGTTTAAAGTGCCACCGGTTCCCAGATATACAGTACTATGGGACGTGACGAAAGTATTGAGATTATTAGAAAGCTGGCCGGTTAATAGATATTTGTCTCTCAAGCAGTTATCGGGCAAGTTAGCAATGCTGTTATGTCTCATATCCTGTAAGAGGGTGTCCAATGTTTAAGCATTGGAGATTAATAGGAGGACGTTTGGGCCAGAAGGCGTGACCTTCGTGGTGGTACAGAGGACTAAATCGAATACAGCCACAGTGCACTATCCCTATTTCCCAGATAATACTAAATGCTGCGTAGCTAGTTGCATCAAGGAATATGAACCCAGGACGGCAGAGAATAAAGCGATCGGTACAAATCAGTTGTTAATAGCGCGCTGGAAGCCTTTTCAGGCGGTCAAGACAGCTACCATAGCGAGATGGGTCAGAGAAGTAATGCTAGCAGCAGGGATCGATATGCAGCGGTACAGTGCGCATTCAGTGAGAGGGGCCATGGCGTCTAAAGCATATAGGACAGGAGTTCCTTTGCAAGATATTATGGCGACAGCCGACTGGGCGAATGATCGTACCTTCAGAGAATTTTATTTTAAACCGACTGAGAGTATAGCGAGTGCAGTGTTGGGACAGCTTTGAACAAGCATAATGCTCGCCTCCAGTCTTGTCATAGAATAAAGATTACCCCTGCTAACTGCGCAGGGAGTATTAATTCTATTAAAGACTAGGAGGCGAGCATTAGTTCCCACCCGCGACTGTTTGATTATCATATTGTATGTAATTGTGTAAGGTTATGATGACAAACTAGATGCCACCCTGACATTATGTTTATGTTTTCCCTAGGGGAAGAGCACAAGAACAATTGAGGGAATGGTCTAGAAAGGAAGGCGAGAGTTCAGCCGTTGTGAAGTTATTATGTTGGAGTTTAAGAAGTCCTTGCTCAGTTGGCGGGACGAGAAGTTTTGGTATCAGGACATTCAGAGCACGTAAAAGAGAAGAGGAGCTCAGGAACAGGATGTGGTCATAGCTGAGCTGGAGAGAAAGAAGGACTACAGAGACTTTGGGATTTGTAGTTTTTAAAGTGAAAGTCATATGGACATTTCTTTGTTGTTGTTTAATATAGTTGTTGAAACTGCTGAAGGGTAGTAAATAAAGAAGTTGAAGCATAATGCTCGCCTCCTAGTCTTTAATAGAATTAATACTTCCTGCGCAGTTAGCAGGGGTAATCTTTATTGTAGTTCGCTGCGCGACGGCCTTCGCCCGAGATCCTGTTATGAACAGAGCACCCTTATGCCTCTAAACCTTTTGGTGCACGTTATGAATAAATTAACATAGCATAATAGAGTGCAGGGAAATTACGTTGCAAACAATAATATGGCAAAGGACGCTTCATTTGCAAAATAAAAATGTGTGATTTGTTTCAGGCTCTTAGGAGTGCGTGTGTGTAACATTTGCCATGTTAGTTCAGTTTCCACATGCACAGACTGGCTGGAAATGCAAAGCAGTAACCACTTGTGGGACTGTGCAAAGTACCTGCTCTTCCTATGTAAAAGTGGAGTGTCAATGAATTTTCCAGGCTACGGCACTAAAAGTGAAATGCAAATGGAGATCAACACCCACAATTGAGCAAATCCCAAAAAAGTGCTAATTCGCAAAACAAATTGCTCCCATTTACTGGGAGATATGCCTGTCTTGGCTTATACGATGGGGGCAAAGTTGAAAAAGTGCAGTCTCTGCCAGCCCTGTTAATGGCTACTGTCAGAAGAGGTCTCCCCCAGCTATAGTGTCCATGGCCTTGCTGCTCAAGCCCAAAGAAGGTGAGAGTATTTCATCAGAGAATTGCCATACTCAGAATGTCTAATGAGAAAGTGAGGTGTGGCTCTGACCCACATATGATACTTGATATGGTAATGTAGTGGGTGGTGCCAATAAATCTCACTCACAGCCCCTGGTATTTTCTGGGTACTGGGTAATTCCATCGCCCACTTCAATGACATGCGGTATTTCACAGGCCAGGCATTCATATGGAGAGTGCACAGGTGCTGCAGTGCCTCATTGGTTGCATGCAACAATACATCTGCATGCTTCAGGTGATGCAGGACAAGCAACGTTCTAAACTGCTGCCCAGTTTACCTGCTTGCTTTGACACTGGACTGCTACCATTTGGCATTACAATCACTGCTCCAAACTGAAGACATTTTCACAATCGGGTGTGGTGGCATTACATCAATGCACACAACTTCAAAAATGCTAGGGTCTGCACTGAACAGGTGAATGCCATCCTTCCTGGTTCCACACATACCAGCGATATTGTCTGTTGCTCAACAGATGTTGCACAGCTGCTGACTGTGGACAATGGTGATATGTGGATGCTAGTTGAGTATGCTTCATCATCGTGATAAATGTTCATGAACAACCCAGTGCTATTGAGTGCAATGGTAGCAGGTCACAATCACAAGCTTTCACTCAAGTCCTGTGCGTCACAAAACATTCCCTTAGCATTTGTGTCTCCTAACACTCTTCTGCTAACCTAAAACCCTGGTCCAGCGTAGGTATAATGTTGGACACCTGTTCACCAAAGGCCTAATTTAAAGTACTTTTAGTATGTTAAAGTCACATTTCTGGGGCACCAAGACCTCAACTGCAATATCCAGCCACGATTCCCTCAATTACTTTAGACAGCCCTGCCCTGCTTCCTATAGAGAAGAGGCAAGGAACAATGAACCTTAGAGGGGAAGGAAACACCATGAACATAACTCACTCCCTAATAGTACTTCCCCACTCACTCAGGCAGTACAGTACTGTGGAAAACCTACTCCTCCCATTCAGTTGGTGGGATTATGGATAAAATATTCTAGTTTGGCCATAGTACTGCATGGAAATACCAATGGGAAAAGAGAAGCTAGAAGGCCCCAGAAATGCCGATTTCCCCAGGCCTAATCCCCTTTCACAGGACAAAGAATACAGCAAATCAGAGAGAAAGAAAAAGGTTGTTTGCGAAACAAACTGCAAATAGACATAGCATGGATACAAAATGGCCACAAGCCTTCATAAACCCTTCCCACTGTGTTATGAAGTACAAAGCCTGACTCGCAATGAGATCACTGCAGAGAACCACCTGACTACCCCAGCCAATCATGGAGTAGATGCATAATCTAGACAGCATACAATAAGCTATTTGTCTTCAGTCTGGGAGAAGGGATGCAGGATTGCAGGTGTACCTGTTAGAGCCGTAATCCAAGAGCCAGGTGAGAGCCCAGGAGAGCTGAGAAGAGTGAGAGGGACTTGGGGCCCTCAGATAAAGCAGAGCCCAGGCAATCATACCCCCATATAGTTAGCGCCAGGATGCCTTTTGGGGTGAATGTGCGCGGTACATATGTTGTTAACATAACATAAGAAAGTGTTGGAGAGCAGGGGCAGAAGTGCCAGGTACTTCTGTGATTTAGGACGAGGCAATTGTAGAAGGAGATGTTATAGGGGAGCTGGGAGAATGGAGGGGGGAGGGAGACACCCACTGGAGTATAGTGGACATGTAGTGAATGCTGGTATTAGTATAACGTGTGTGAAGTTAGACGCCATCTTGAAATTGAGGTCTAGCACCATAGTTATGCCAGTACGCTTACATCCCGTCCCGAGGGTTAGAAGGGTGTGTGTGTGTTTTCTGCTTGCAGCCCTGACAGCCCTGCAGAAGGATAATTTTGTCAACACACACAATTCTTTATTGTGTCTTATAATTAGTGCATGTAACCCAGAAGGAATGTGCCCTGTGAGGCCACTAGAGGGCTGAAAGGGGTCTTTTGAAGAACTATCCCACGAGCAGGGGATTAGGGCTCTAGGCCTTTACCCAGTCGAGATCTCTAAATTATAGCGTCCCGGGACCCCCAATCTCCAAACACCCACACGTGAGTGCACTCACCAGCCCAAGACCCCTGGCCATAAACCTGTAAAGTGGACGATCAATCAGGAAGAACAGAGAGCGGTGACGGGCTGCCCCCACCATCAGTTCATGTGATTTGTGCTAAAGGTGCCAGGGGAGAGGGTAACAAATTTAAGCTGTGGGTGGAAAAGTTGTGGAAGAGCCAACGTGTATAGGATTGAAGCAGAGGTTCAAATAGTTCTGAGAAGTTATCAAGACCTCCAAAGTATCCGCCCGCTCATGTCCTTGGTACCAGGTGCACTGTAGAAGCTATGAATTAATGAATTGTGCAACTAAATTGCCAATTAGAGCCTTTGTAAACCGATGACAGAAGAAGATCCCCACGTGGAAGAAGATCAACAGAAGATGCTGGGACCGATCGCCTGGCATCCCCTATGGAGCAGGCTATATGTGTATAGGGTCACACCAACCAGTTACCTGGATTTGTAACCTATGTGATGTATGTCACGTGTGATGCTCTGTACCTTTATAATCTACTGTTCATGCTGTTTTTTTCTCCACAGCGCTCCATGGCAGCAGAGTTCTTTGTTGGCATGTACTTGTATTTTTGTGAGATAAAACCTTGTTCTCCTTGGAAGAGATGTGCTGGGCCTTTTTCCCTAGTGGATTGTATTTTTTCTGGTGTGAGCGTTGAGGGGTTATTCTACAAACTGCACCATATCCCTTGAAGAATGACAGAACTGAAAGAGACACAGACTCTGGGAGATCTGGATCCTGAGAGATTGACCCAGTGGGAGAAACAGAACCGCAGAGAGGGGCAGACCCTGGGGGAAAAGCTAGACTATGGGTGTAAACTAACGGGAGGGACTCTGAGCCCCAGATACAAACCTGAAAGCCTGCTTGTTGGCTTTATAACTGACCGTAACAGTAGCTAGAAGCCAGAGCCTGCTGAAGCCTCAAGCTCATGAGGGTAATCCCAGACCTGTGGGTGATAACAAAGCAGCCTGACAAAGATCCTAGCAATGGGTATGAAATACTTGCTGGCAAGATAACAGTAATAGCGTGTCATGGGGGGAATTCTTGCTGATAAGGTATCTGCTAAGCAAACAGGGACAGAAGAAATACCTGCTGGTAACAGACTCTTGCCTTCTTACTTTGAACCCTAAGAGTGTGGCCCATGCCCATAGGGTTGAAATGCTTCTTTCAAGGAGAAACCAAGACTGAGAAAGTCAACGGGCACATTATCCATGGGACAGAGAACTCAAGCTGTGGCCTCAGTGACTTAATCGTGAGTCTGAGTATTAGAGGAAGGAACCCACACCAAGACCAGCAATCCTTTTAAATAGACCCTTACACCTAATTAGTTCTCCATCCTGGCACGCTAATTGTAGCAGACCCTTACAAGTTGTAGAAATCATCCGTAGGCCCTTCAGGTGCTCATCCTACGCCACACCACATAAGAGATGTGGGCCAAAAGCACAAGCTAGGGACTCTTTCAGAAAATGTACCCTTTACCATGGGGAAACCAGGAAGAACGAGGAGAACTAAAGACCTGCCTGTCCACATCCTGTTCACGGCCTGTGCGTTGCAAGGGATGTGGGTGGCTACGTTCTCAGAAACCCACTTTCATTTTGGGTCCTGCATTTAAGCAGTAGATCAGGATCGCCGTTTAAAGGTTAAGACTCAAATATTGGACATTGGTTGGGGAGGACAGGCTCTCCTGGACTTTTAATTTCAAAGGATGGTTTCCAAAGTTCAAGAGGGCACATCTGTGGGATTTGCTTGAGGAAATCCAAAAGGGAGATAATGTGAGAAGGAAATTAGGGTATATTTGGACTAGGCAGAAGATGAAATTAGAGCTTTTGCAAGTACCAACTCTAGACTAGCTCTTCATTTTAGCAATGGGTAAAGTTTTGGTTTTGAAAATCTTGAGGTAATGACCAATCTAGAAAAGAGGATTGTATATATGAAATGTACATCATTGAAGATAGTACCAGGTTCTTGGCAGATGCTAGAGGCGTACAATTGTTCATGCTGTTGCGACAAGATCTTCCAGGAGGCCCCAATCAATTTCCTCTTTTGGTTCCCCGTACCCCACCACATGAGGCAAGTGTACCTGAAACCCCTGCTCTGAAAAAAAGGTCCCAGGTGTGGGTGGAAGGCACGCTGTCCTGGACTGAGAATATGGCATCACCCCAGCCAGTATGTCTGGAACAACATGTTAAATACATATATTTTGAACTTGTCTGTATAAATTCTAATAAATGTAGTGGTCGTGTATGTAATTATACGCTTTTATAATTTCCATGTTGGGTTCAAGGAGGATGGCATTGCTTTCTAATGGTGAATTGCAATGCAGTACTTAATTTGATATGACAGAAGAGTCCACATTTACCCTTTAAAGGACCTGTACAGTGTGGCCATGTGTGCGTACTGCACATCTGGCATGAAATAAAGACATGTGGCCAAAGAATGCCACTGTTTTGCTTGACATCATAAAATATGTGATTTGATTTTGCATTAAGCTCCCAGATCAGCGAGTTGGCCATGCGTGACATCAAACCTGTTGTTCTTTGTCATTCCAGGCAAGTGCCACAAATCATGCTATTGTGCATTGCAAGTTACTGCTATGTGTCCTGTGTGGGTACATGTTCATCAAAAGTCCTACACTTCAGCATGTGTTAGTCATTGATCACAGGGCATTTGTCTCTTGAACACATGACTCTGTGATAGTAGGGTGCAGTGGTAGGCTCCACCCACCACACTGCGCAGTACCTGGCTGTGATTCATGCAGTCAATTTTCAATGGATGTTGCCTGTTATTTGCCTTCCCACCTTTCCGTCACATTTCTATGATAGTGGCTCACATGGTGAGTGTCATGGTTCACGTGACTTTCATACAGCATGCTATTTTATTTATGTTTCCTTTTATTTATATGATTTGTACAACACCGCTAAGAAGGTGCATGTGAAGGAGGTAGAGGGATTGGGAAATGGAGCAGTGTGTAGATGTGGAAGAGGAGGAGATGGGGAAGTGGTGGAGAAACTTGAGCTGTTGGATGAGAGTGAGGAGATGGTGAGGACCAGGATGTGTCATGGTGGAGGCCAGTTGGCAGTATGCCAATGTAGTACTTAACTTGAATTTCTTCCCTGTCAGCCACGGGTGGTTTCATGAAATGCATTATGAACCATACCGTTGTAATTCCTCTGTTTTACAGTTTCCATCCCCCTTTTTCATTCCCCACTGTGCACATCCAGTCCCATGTCCATTCACCTCCCCCGTTTTCATGTTTCTCTATTAAACCACTCAAAAAACTTGCAAAAGAAAACACCAGGCTATAAAGGTCAATGCATAACACAGAAACAACAAATGCTGACTGTTTTGCATGAAAACCGATCCTATCAAGTTTATATCACCAATTGATATACCACCATTACATCCAGGGGTATGAAGTGAGAATGTGGGGGAGGAGGGGATTCCATGATTCCATGGGACCACAATAATCACCACGAAATAGAACACAATCCCAAAGGAAACCCATGAAAACTGAACAAGGACAACCTACACCCTCCCCCACCACCTGCCATCCCCCAAATGCCTGCATTGTGCAAATAGGGGAGATTTGGACTGAGTGTGCATTTGCCCAGGATAAATGAAGAGAGACATTGCAGTTCAAGTGTTCACCCGTTCACATTATTGCCTGTCTCCCCAAAAGAAGATGCAGCTTTGGGCTCAGAAAACACACAACGTTTTCCCCAATGGGACACTTTCAATTTTACTGGTTGCCAAACGCAGTCACCAATTCCCTATGATAAAAGTGATGTCCATTATGCCAACATTCATTTATGCTCTTTCATCCTTTCATTGCTCGGGTCAGGAAAGAACAGTGATTTATGACCATTGTAACAAAACTCCTTATTGAGTGCAACTTTTTTCAAGAATGCTTGCCTATCGTCTAGGTACCAAAGTAACAATATCATTACCAGTTCCCTCTTCGGTTGAGTTACTGGATCCCTAAGATGGCAGCCTAAACGCTTCCTTGATATGAAAGGAGCCTTTGCTTTTCTTCTCTTCTAGGTTTGTCAGGACAATCTGCATTTTTCCATGCAAGTCAATGCCTCAGAACAAGCACATTGCCGCTCTTTTTGTAGACTGCAAATAGATGTCATTTTGTTACATTTCTTACCACAAAATGCGACGGAGGGGGAGGTGACTCCCCTGCATCCCACTCACAAACCACTAACCGCCCTTTCTATGCAGCTAACACCAGCCCATCTACCTCTTTACAGTAAAGAAATGCGGTCAAGTATTTGCTAAAGAGATACGACCAATTCGATCCAAGTGGTGAATACCCCACTCTTCTGGTGTTTTCCCAATCCTCCCATTTTTGTTCAAGGGTAATCATAATTTTCACCAATTTCAATGGCATGGCCTTTGAGGTAGTGATGCCTGCGTCAAGTTCATTCAGCCTTCTTGCTAGCACAAATTCTTTATATTGTCAGAATGGATCTCTTTTTCTGCTCCATTTAGATGAGATTCCATGGTTTCTAGCCTTACCCCCGCTGCTGACACTGCTGTTTCAAACTTGATCACCTTTTTGTGTAGAATAATTCTGGAAGACCTATTCGCTCACCAACTTGGAGCGACATCTGATTATTCAGGCAAGGCTGAATGACACCTTCTCCAGGGTCTGTGTGGAGTGGGAGGGACTTAGAAAAGTCTCTCTTTCCTCCACACGGTTCCCAGTCGAACCAGCAATTGCCATCAAGTAAGGGGATCACCTCAATCCAGTGCAGGGTAAAGCGGTACCACCTGTCCCTAGCTGCTCACGGCACAGAGCAACGGGCAGAGAATGCAAAAGGGCTCTGCAGCCATCTCTGGGGATATCTAAACAGATTCCCAGTTACACCTTTCCCATTATCTCTGGAATGTCCTGCCTTTCGCCCTCCACCCCACAGAAAGCAATCCCCATGCCATTTGCATCCCACTGGGATCCTTTTCCCTGCCTGGGAAGGGACCTTAGGTGGAGCACAGAATGGGGGTGGGCTGCTACACTTAGACTGCCTTAACGCAATTGACTTCCTTTATCATTGATGAGCCTTCCATTGCGATTACCTCGCCCTATCTTGATATCAAAGGAACATATCATCGCCCATCTATTACCAGTCGCTTGTCCCCACACATTTGCTGACAGTATCAATGTTGACTGCATACATCCGTTCGCTCCATTCTCGCATATCTGCCGCTTTTGTATGCTTTCCTATCAAATGGAACCTACCTTTGTTTCCAAACCTATTTATCAAGCACCTCTGCTTGTAAGCCCAGGCCCACATGGTTTGGTCTTGACAATCTGCATACCTGCACCTGTCCTTGCGATGTATCTGTGTGTGATAGTTGTAGCTTATGCTTTGCCTTTCTAGATACTTGCACCTACTTTGCCCTTTTGATGTATGCATGTCTGATGTAGCCCCCCGCAACATGAGGTGAGACTTTGCCATTTCTATAATTGAACCTACTTTGCCCTTTTGATGTGTGCATGTCTGATGTAGCCCCCCGCAACATAAAGTGAGGCTTTGCCATTTGTATACTCGCACCTACTTTGCCCTTTTGATGTATGCATGTCTGATGTAGCCCCCCGCAACATGAGGCGAGGCCATGCCATTCTGTATAATTGCGCCTACTTTGCCTTTTTGATGTATGCATGTCTGATGTAACCCCTCACAACATGAGGTGAGGCTTTGCCTTTTGTATACTCGCACCTACTTTGCCCTTTTGATGTATGCATGTCTGATGTAGCCCCTGACACCATGAGGTGAGGCTTTGCCATTCCGAATACTCACACCTACTTTGCCTTTTTGATGTATGCATGTCTGATGTAGCCCCCCGCAACATGAGGCGAGGGCATGCCATTCTGTATAATTGCACCTACTTTGCCCTTTTGATGCGTGCATGTCTAATGTAATCCCCCGCAACATGAGGTGAGGCTTTGCCATTTGTATACTCGCACCTACTTTTCCCTTTTGATATATGCATGCCTAATGTAGCCCCTGACACCATGAGGTGAGGTTTTGCCATTCCGCATACGCACACCTACTTTGCCTTTTTGATGTATGCATGTCTGATGTAGCCCCCCGCAACATGAGGCGAGGCCATGCCATTCTGTATACTTGCACCTACTTTGCCCTTTTGATGTATGCATGTCTGATGTAGCCCCCCGCAACATGAGGTGAGGCTTTGCCATTCTGTATACTTGCACCTACTTTGTCCTTTTATCTATGCATGTCTGATGTAGCCCCTGTAACATGAAGTGAGGCCTTGCCATTCTTTATACTTGCACCTACTTTGCCATTTTGATGTATGCATGTCTGATGTAGCCCCCCGCAACATGCGGTGAGGCTTTGCCATTCTGTATACTTGCACCTACTTTGCCCTTTTGATGTATGCATGTCTGATGTAGCCCGCTGCAACATGAGGTAAGGCCATGCCATTTTGTAGACCTGCACCTACTTTGCCCTTTTATGTATGCATGTCTGATGTAGCCCCTGATAACATGAGGTGAGGCTTTGCCATTCCGCATACTCGCACATACTTTGCCCTTTTTGATGCATGAATTTCTAATGTAGCCCCCTGTAACATGAGGTGAGGCTTTGTCATTCTGTATACCTGCACCTACTTTGCCCTTTTTTAATTTTCTTTTAGTTTTATTGGTTTTTCAGGTGGAGGCTTCAGCATTTTAATACAAATATTTTCAGTAAAACATGGCATGAAGAATGAAAAGACATTGCTCATAGTACATATTATCAACTATAAAATACAGAGTTTTCTCAATAGCATTTCTAATAGTGTCTATCCTCAACTTCCCACCTCCCTCCCCTTCCCATATGACCGTAGGCGAGGCCAAAATAATTCCACTTTTTCACGTCAGAGTCTTTGGTAGAACCATAACGATGAGCAGAGGCGCACATTAGTAGGTTATGACTCTTTGCAGGCATTGTCAACTGGCCAACTGGATGTCTATTGCGTTTTGACATATTGCGCACACATTCTTTCATACAATATATTTGGCACGAAATTCTGACCATTCGTTTTCAACAGAGGTACGGTCCCCATGAAGGTAGCGGTCAGGTTGTCCATTCTGAAAATGTTTCGAGAGACACCTACCCATTCAGTCTTGGTGGGGAGAGTTGCCCTTTTCCAAACCATTGTGAGACAGGCCCTTGCGGCCATCAATAGGTCCTGTATCATTTTGGGTACTTTAGTGATCGCCTCTTCCGTTTCGATTAAACCAAATAAAATCAACAACGGCCTCTACTAGTGCCGTGTACATTGCACTTATGAGGCCTTTGGAACTTGTGGAAGTGTCAAGGATTTTCTCGAATGGGGGGATGTCCCTCTACAGTTGGTCTTTCTATACCTCTCGTGTCATGCCCCCTTTCCTTTCAAGTTCAAGTATTGGACCGCCAAGAGTGGGCATATACACAGTGCTTCTTTGAGCTCTTGGATGGTTATGAAGATCTTATTTCTCCACAATTGGCCCGCCCTTTCTAGCCCAGCCTCATACCAAGATTGGAAGCCCCCTGGGTCTGGGATAGCGTCTCGGATCCCTGGTACCCATAGATGTCCTGGGGGGAGGGCCAGGTCGTGACCCCTCTCATTCCCTTATTTGGTGTCCACACTGCCCATATTGTTCCAAGGATGGGATGGTTCTTAATTCTATTCTGCAATTGGGGCCCAGGGACCCAAAGCCATTCCCTTACAGTAAATGGGCAGAGGTGGTAAATGTCTAAGCCTATCCATTGTAGGTCTGTCTGCTGTCTCAGGTGTGGAATTAGTACACGCAATTGGGCCTCCCTATAGTATAGTTCTAAGTCTGGGAGGCCCACCCCTGCATTATCCTTTCAGAGTTGAAGTAAGGATTTAGGGGCCCTGGGCGTTTTGTTTTGCCACAGGAATGCTAATAGGGATTTCCTGATGGCAATGAAGTATTCTCTGGGCATTTTAATGGGGAGTATCTGAAACAGGTGAAGTATTTTAGCAGGATTACCATTTTAATATCGTTTAGGTGGCCCATCCAAGAGATGGTGAGTCTGGACCATCTCTCAATGTCTCTCTCGAGGGTAAGCGACAGTGGAGGGAAATTGGCTTGGTATAGAGTTCCAAGTTCCTGGGTAACATTAATGCCTAAATATCGGAGTGTAGTCAGGCTAACCTTCATCCCTAGGGAGGCGAACTGCTCCACTTCAGAATCCTTGCTCTTATCGATCGGGAGGATGATTGATTTCCCCGTGTTGATTTTGGGACCCGCTAGTTGACCATATTCTTTGATTATGCATACTGCTGCTGGAACAGAGCTCAGAGGATCAGTTAGGTGCAAGAGAATGTCGTTGGCATAGAGGCCCAGTTTGTATTCCTGTTTCCTTACTTTAATCCATTTAAACCTTTCATCAAGTCTCAGTTTCTGTGCAAGTGGTTCAAGGGACAGAACAAATAGTATTGCGGACATTGGACAAGCTTGTCTTGTTCTCCTCTCCAGTGGAAACCACCTAAAGTAGCCACCGTTCACCCTCACAGAGGTTTTAGGGGATGAATAAAATGCCTTAATGGCACAACAGAGCTTTGGTCCTAACCCTATCCAAGCCAATACTCTTTCCAAGAAATCCCAGGCCACCCTGTCAACGGCCTTCTCGCCGTCCATAGACAGGAGAGTTGGGTCACCCCCCATCCCTTGTGCTTCAAGTATCAGGTGGAGTGTTTCCTCATCGTATCAGCCCCTTGTCTCCCCATCACGAAGCCGACTTGATCGGAGTGTATTAGTTGCGGTAGGTGTGTTTCTAATCGGGCTGCAATAATTTGCACGTATATTTTAGCATTGATAGTAAAGAGTGAGATGGGCCGAGAAGATCCGCAGTGTTTGGGTCTCTGCCTTCCTTCAGGATGACTGCGAGAAGAGTCTGTGCAAAGGATGGGGGCACCTGGCCCATCTCGAAGACATCATTGAACAAGGTCACCAAAAATGGTGCGAGGAGCATGGAAAACATTTTATAAAAACCGGGCGTGAACCCATCCTCCCCTGGGGCCTTCCGGTCACCAAAAATGGGGCGAGGAGCATGGAAAACATTTTATAAAAACCGGGCGTGAACCCATCCTCCCCTGGGGCCTTCCCTGTCTTTAGACGGTTGATAGCATCCATAACCTCCTCGTTCTTGACTGATGTTTCTAGGGATTCAGCTTCTGCGTGTGTCAGTGCGGGGAGATCTGCATCTCTGAGGTATTTATCAATACTCCCCGATGGGGGGGGGTGGATCGCAAGTGTACAAGTCCTTGTAGAAGGAAGCAAATGCTTCTTGTATTCCCTCTGGGGAGGACTCTGTTGTGTCTAGAAGGGTGCCATTGGTTCTCTCTATTAAGTCCATCCATCTTTCTGCTCTCTGCACCCGAAGCCGGGCCGCCAGGAGGGCATCTGCCTTGTCACCCTTTTCATAATATTTCTGCTTTAGATATTGTAGGGCCTGGGCCACCTTGCCTATGACAAGTGTTTTCAGTTCCTCCTTGAGCTATTTGGCTTCAGCAATGTATTTTGATCTTTCATGTGGGGATGACTGTGCTAATTTCTCCGCCGTGTTCAGCTTTTCTCTGATGTTTTTCACCAGTAAAGTACGTTCCCTCTTTTTCCAAGCCCCCTCTCTGTTGAGGATACCTCTCCATGTAACCTTAGCTGTGTCCCATACAGACGCCTTCGCAACCTCACCCATGTCATTGGTAATGAAGAATTGCTTGATCTCGTTCTCAATGTCTTCCCTGAAGACTGAATCGGACCATAGCGATTCATTCCATCTCCACTTTGTGTTCCGGGAAGCAAGGTCATCCAAAACTATGTCCACCATGGCCATATCGTGATCTGACCATGCAATGGGGTTTATGTTCGTGGTTCAGAGTATTCGTAACAGGCCCTCGGAGAGGAATATGTAATCAATCCGTGTGAGAGTGTCATGTGGATGGAGCAGAAAGTAAACCCCCTGTCTAAGGGGTGAAGGTGATGCAATCTGTCAGTGAGGCCATAGAGGGTAAGAGTCATTTTTTTTCCAAAACTTCTTTTTATTGGTTTTGTACAAACAAGCATACATCATTGCACTTTATAGTCAGCTCATTATTCCAGGCTTGGTTGTTTAGTAACAGAGGAGTCCAATAACCGAAACAGTTAACCTATATAGTCTTAGTTAGGACGGAAGGTGGAAGCAGGGTCATCGGGAGGGGGTAAGGAGCATGTGGATGGCGCTTTCAGTTCATCTGTGACTTACCGAAGAGATGCATCTCCTCAGTCGTAGTCCTTTGATCGGCTGAGTTGGCTTTTTCCGGGGGGGCAGGTGCGGCCAATCGTCCAGCACCTTCTTCGTGTACCATTTGCGTCAGGCTTGATTGACTTGTGCTTATGCCCTGTGCCTAATTTCAGCCTCCTCCTGTGACTGCGGTGGGTTATATCCATCCATTTTAGTTTGCCTATCCACAGAGCTATTCATCCATGTGTTGAAGTCACCCTCAAGAACTGTGTGGCCTTGTGCTATATTGAACACTTTCTCTGCAGTTTTGTGGAGGAATCTTTTTTGCCTCTGGTTAGGTGCGTAGACTGTGGCAAGGGTAATGATCGTGTCACGGATAGTTCCCTCGACCAACACGGCTCTTCCTTCCGTGTCGGCCCAGGATTTCAGGACCGTCATGCGGAGACCTTTCCAAATTAGGATCCCCACACCCGCCTTTTTTGAAATTCCAGAGCTCCAAAAGGAGTGACCTACATTACCACTAGGAATCGCCCTCTCTTCCCCTTTCTGATAACGGGTTTCTTGGAGAAACAAGATATCAATGTCAGATTGCCTGAATTCTCTGGCCACCATGGATCGTTTTGTAGGAGAGTTTAGGCCCTTCACATTGAGTGTGCATGTGCGTAAACTTGTCATTTCTAAGTGTGGTCGACATTGTGAACATTTGATGCAAGCATAGGTGACAGTTATGCCCGCCTTAGTGCCTCTGCTGTGTTGTGCAGCTGTGTGCTCGATTCTCCGCTATTGGGTTGAGTCATGGTTGACCTTAAGGGGGGTCGATGTTTGACCTGTTTGCTCTGTGGTCAGCTTATTCAAAGATCCATCCCCTTCTCTACTTCCTTCCCGGCCCTCCCTACCGTCAACTTTAACTCGTCCCAGTGTCCCAACCTGACCTGGAAACCGCACAACAAGCGGTCCTGCTCTTATTACAATCAAATTAACATTGAGTGCCCAACATTTTGCCTGCATCGTAAAAGACTTAGATCCAGCCAGGACTTAACCCTGGCCTCAAGTATTGTGTTGGCGGATGCCCCGCATCGAGCCCCTGTCAACACACCCTGAAAGCAACCGCTATAACCGGATGTACCTCAGACCCCTTGTGTCTCTCCCCCTCCCCATGTGGCGCCTGTGTCTTCTCAGGTTTTCACCTGGCACTCGATGGTCAACTGCTGGGCACGGGTCTCCAGTGCTCAGCTACGATCTTACCCTGGTCCCGCCATCAGGTGCTTTACACTAGGCAGATTGGGCGGTTTGAAGGGGGAGTCAGTGCTCCATGTCCGGAGAGGCGTTCATTCTCCTGAACTTTCTGGATCCCTGCATCTTCTTTCGGCGTGGTCCCTTGATGCGCCACTCCCTGTCCTCATTTCTCTGCTCACCCGAGGTTGCTCCCTCCCCATGGGTGCCCAGTAAGTCCGCCGTGCAGCTGGAAATGTCCCTCTCAGAAATATGTTTCATTGTAGTTCCTTCCTATTCGAAGGTGAGTGAGAACGGGTAGCCCCAACGGTACCTTATGTCCTTGTCTTTGAGCATTTTGGTGATCAGTCGGCACTTTCTCCTCATTGCCAGTGTGAGGGAGGATACATCTTGGTAAATGGAGAGATTTGTTTCCCCCAGTGCTATATATGGTGTGTGTCTGGCTTTCTCTAGGACTCCAGCTCTATCCGCGTAGTTGTGAAATTGGGCTAGTACTGTTCTCGGGCCGCCTGGTTTGCAGCCAGCTCTGTGGATGCGGTCAATTTTAGGTTTGTCCACTGAGTCATCTTTAAAGAGTAGCTTCAGTATAGCATGCAGAGTTTTTTTTAGGTCCAGTTTGGTTTCACCTTCCTTCTCCAGAATACCAAATACGCGTATGTTGTTGCGGCGCTCTCTGTTTTCAAGATCATCAACCTTTAAACAGATTTCCTCTTCCCTGTTTTCGATCTGTGCAAGTCGGTGGTCCATTTGGGTATCCAGAGTGTTGAAGGAGGTTTGGTTATGTTCAACTTCTTCCAGCTTCTCCTCCATCTTATCTATTCTATGTGTGATTTTGTCTATCTTGCTTCCGATGTCGGCTCTCATGCTCCTCATTTCAGTGAGCAGGTCGGCAACGTTCACCTTGGTTGCGGCCGCCTCAGGCCCCGTTGACGACATGTTTGTGACACTGGGCGGATGTTGGAAGCCGTGGAGCGGTGAGAACTTGTATCTCGCTAGCTTTTTCTTAATGTCCATGGACAGCAGGTCTGCAGCGTTGCAATGGACGAACCCCTACTGTGTGCGATAGGCACGGATGGGCTGTGGGAGCTGTGTAGTGGGGAGAACCTGTATGTTGCTAGCTTTCCCTTAGGGTCCTAGCTTTCCCTTAGGGTCCATAAGCAGCAGGGTTTGAGTGTGGATGATGTCTCCTGTAGCAATTGACGTTCTTGTTAGGCGTGATCTGTTGGGGTACATTTCCTGATCTCCACGTGTTGCTCTCTGATCAGAACCACGGTGGTGTATATATGAAAGCATTGGAGCTTGTGGTTACACTTTGGCCAAGGGGTGTGCCGGATGGCACAGACTGATTCCAGGATCGGAAGACGTGAGTCATCTAAGTCTCCCAAACTTGTTCTTTGTAGGTTTCCAGGGTGTGCATGAACCATATGTGATGACGTGTGAGACCCAATATGTCGTGGAAGGATCCCGTGATTAGGAATGGCTGGTATGAGGAAGGTGTAGGGGATCTGAAGAGGGCACACGCCCTGCACCACAGCGGCCCAACCCTCAGTCAGACAATTTAGCGTAAGGCTGTTTGAGGTCTCCTTGAGTGTTATTCGAGTTTGAGTCCTAAATTTCTGGTGGTTGGTTAACGTGGGATACAGTTTACCGGTGACCTGCGTCGTTAGGTGGGTTGTTGCGACCTGCTAGGATCAACTGGACATCTCAGGGATCTTCTTCATGGTCTCCTTATTCATCCATATCACATGGGCCTGCACCTCAGCATCTCTGTTAGCGGTTGTGCATGGCTGCAGGGGTCGGGACCCCAGTGAGGCCGATAGACAGTGCCAAATGTGGTGGTCCTGCTGTTGGGCATCAAGCCTTTGGGCCAATGTCTAATGATTCCTATTTATAACTAGGTCACCGGGGGGCTTACTGCCAATAGGGGCTGGGGCGGGGGGAGCAACTGATGGGGAGGCTGTCCGCAGCCAAGTGTGCTCCAGGTACGCCTTCCTCGTAGCGATTCTGCGTTGGTTGCACAATCATAAGTTATGGCAGGCCGCGGGGGCTCTCAACCACATCTGATTGCGTTGATCGGGAGCTGCTATCCCGATGGTCGGTGGGGGCGACCCGTGCTGTTGAGCTGTCCGCCGCGTGGTGGGCAACAGAGGCTCTAGCACCGGTATCCTCGGGTTGTGCAAGTGCAGGAGCCCACCGGTTAGGGAGGCAGTGGTGGGGAGCACTATTTTCACTCTGCTTCAATGGTAGCCACCGGGTCTGGTGAATGGGGGGGGGGGGCAGAGGGCCGCCGTTACCTGGACTTCTGTGGCTCCTCGTAGGATCCTCTCACCTCTGGTTCGCGGTGGGGGTAGTTTAGGCACAGTCCGGATGAGCGTCAAGTGGCTCTATAGGTCCTTTTACTTCATAGGCCTCAACATAATTGTGTTCCCCCTCAGACGGGTCTCGGCATTAGTATACGCTGGTTCGGATGCCTTGCATTCGTGTCCCACTGAGGAGGGCCGTTGATGTGGGGCTGTACGGCGCTCCCTCAGTTTGTAAGTTCCTCAATCCGTCCGTATTGGGCCCCATACACCGCGCGAAGGTGTGTGTTGGATCCGTGGGCCTGCTGCGCAGATGGGTGCCATAGTTTCAGCCACGGGTATCTCTGCCAAATCTGCTCTGATTTGTGTCAGGTTTTTCCCTGGGGGGTTCCAGGCTCCTTCCGATGTTGAAATCTAGTGGTTGCCAGGTAAGGGGCGGGGGGTCTCGTGGTGAGGGCTCAGTCCACGTTTAAGCACCTGTGCGGAGCTCACACAAAGGAGGTTTCCATTCGTGTGCCCCTGGGCGGCCAGTCCTGATTACTTTTCCCTTTTGATGTAAGCATGTCTGATGTAGCCCCTTGTAACATGAGGTGAGGCATAGTAAGAGTATACAACATCCATTCATTGCTACGTTGTAATTCTATTGCATGTTCTTGTACCTATTAATTGTAACAAGCATTTACGGTAACTAGCGCCTAGATGCCTCGAGGCTTTGTGCGCTGAAATAAATAAAAAATAAATAAAAAAATAGGGAGGGTAATCGGCATTTTGCAACCTCCTTGGAGTGAAGGGATAGGCATGTGTAGGCAAAAAACACAGGTCTCCAGTCAAACTATACAAAAAGCAATGATCAGACCAGCTGACCTTACAAATATTCTGCTCCAACGAGAGTTGGAGAGCACAGCTTATAGAACCTTACAAGCACTCATCAAAAAACCTGGTGGTCGAAGTAATGAAAGCTACTGGTCATCTTGGCAGCCACTCAGCTCTGCTCCCTCGCCTCTCCCCACTTTCATGTCATGTTGCCACCACTGCCCTTCCATGGGCCATTGCCAGAGTCAACAATACACCCTTTGACCCTTATATTGGTCTCATTTGATTATGGACCCCTTCATGTTTGCTTAGCCAAAACTAGTATGGTAGATGCTGCTGGTTTTTATTGTGTTACCCAACACTGTTTTCGGGGCTGCTCCCATTCATTTTTCAACAGAGAAAAAGTCCAAATTCTATCCCGCCAAAATGCAAAAAATGCTGGAGGGAATTGGCTCAAATCAGGAACAACTTGGGCACAAAGCGTTGACTTAATTTCCGGGACAGGTTTTGGGTTATTCTGTCCAGTCATTTAAAAAATGTATTTGATGGGGAAAGGTGTGCCCCCTTCTCCCAAAAATATAGCTATATTTCCCATGGTTCTTTGCAGCAGAGAGGCTTTTCAGAAATTTTGCCCGATGCAAGTGAATACCACAGTAATATCAAGGGAAAGCAAAAACAAAAGTGCAAAAAATCTTTCCGGAGGAGAAACATGTTTGAAATTGCATCAGGCTCAAGGTGAGGAAGGGGAAAGAGGATATCATGTGGAGTTGGGGGTGGTCTGGGGAGTCAGTTACAGTTTGGACCTTTTCACATTATCGGGGGAATTTCAAGGGAATCACGGGAGAATACTGCATTAATAACGAAAGACGCTCCCAGAAACTAAAATGCGTCACACGAAGCAAAGAGAAAAAAAGAGTAATGGGAGGGGTTCAGGGAGTTAAAAATCATCTGAGGTTGGTGGGGGAACATAGGGAAAAGGAATGAGGAACATGGGGATCGCCTGTGAGGTCCTTTTAATTTTCAAACGTTATCGCAGTAATTACAGCAAAATGACTGCGAGATTACCACAGTTATTATCGGAGGAATGTAAACTGAGGGTAAAAAAAGAAATGGGGGGGCTAATCTGTTGTGTTCCCCTCTACTAGGCAGGGGAAATGCGTCTTTGTGCCAGTGGCCCTGCTTAGTGGGCCCCAAACAAACCTATTGGTGCAACATGTTGTGATGCTGGAAATGCATCTGAGGGACAGGGCCTCTGAATCCTTGTCCTTTACTGCTTTTTACTGTGTGTTCTGTCATGTTTTCTGCCCAGGAATCCATGTGGGACTCCTGGCAGTGCAGCTCTCTCTTTTGGTTTGGTGAACAGACCCTTGGGATACCCTTATGGCACCCATGGGTAGGGGTACGACCCTGTGCCCCTACTGTATGTTTTTGGGCACCTGTGGGTGGCCCACAGAGCAAGGTATGGGCTGGTGGCAGCTCCATGCTGAATTCGACGGGTGCTCTGGGTGTCCTCCATTTTGGGATACCCAGGCCCTGCCATTGGGATCTGTTGATTCCTGATAGGAAACAAGATGGCCCCTGTGGCCTCTTGCTCTCTATTGCCTGTTAACTTGTTTTCCCAAAGTCCTGGGAAGCCCTGACTCTGTCCCTTCCCCCTGACTGGCTGTTGGGTGGAAGTTCCATATATGGTGTTGTTGTGAAGGCCCAGCTAGACTGGCTGGAGCCTTCCCAGTGACTGTATGTTGTGGGTACCTCCTGTGGGTGGGACCTGGGTGAATGGAGTGTGTGGCCAATATACACTCCTTGTTGTGGTTGTCTGGTTTCTGGCATGAGAGACAAAGACTGAGACAGCCCTGCCCGAAACTGGCCTGAATGCAGTGTGTAGTGTTGAATGGCTGGGTACTTGTCTCAATCCACATTCCTTGTTGTGAGTGTCTGAAAGGGAGGAGTGTGGCCTGAATGCACTGTGTGCCTGATTGGCTGACCGACTGCATGAATGCCCTTATGTCTGATTGGCTGCTGAGTGTGTGCCAGCAGTGTGGATGAGAGACAGAATAGTATATCTGGGGACCTCTCACCTCTGGTAAAGTGTTCAGGAACGTGCAGACACGTTCAGAAGCGTTCCGGAGTTGAGTCTCCACTCTAAGAGTAACTGGAACTGCTGATCCTCGACGTCCAGCTGGAAGAAGAAGACTTGCTGTGGCATTTGCTTCGACCGATCCGAAGGCTGTCGAAGTCGTCGAAGACTGACCCGAGAGAGGACCTGGTAAGGCGCCCTCTTCCCGTGCTCCGAGGGACCATCGATCACCGCTCCATCTTCGCCGTAGCGTCCTGGAAGACAGACCCCCGAAAGGCTGCCGACCCGAGACGGGACCGCCGAGGAGATCGAGGTGAAGCACCCGGACATCGACGTCGTCGAAGTCCATTGCCGTCGACCAGGGTTCGCAAGTTTGTGTGACCGCTGGAGGCCCGTCGAAGTTGTGTTGCCCAGCCGTGGGAACCACTTGACGCCGTGCCGCCGACGACCGGAGCCGTCCGCTCCTTTGCCTAAGAAACATTCAATCGAAGGACTCTCTCGACTGCATCGTCGACCACTTATCCTGCCGGAGAAAGTCGAGGACGACCGACGCGCCGAGGAGAAACCTGCCGGTGGGTTTCCCGACACCCGAAGACCCCAAAGACTCGAACGACTCGACGCCCTTGCTGGTCCTCCGTCTCCACAATCTTTGCGGTCCAGAACTATTGTCACCGAGGTGCCCCGCACGCCTCTGCCTTGCAGGACGCCGACGCTCCGACGCCGACGAGCACTGCTCGGACGAAGCTGCCGCCTCATCGACACTGTTCTACCTTGTTCGTCGACAGACGTTCGACGCCCCGTGCCTCCCGCTTGAAAAGGAAGGCATTCAAGAAGGGCCGTCGATTCCCCGTCGCCGAACAGCGAGTTCCTCGAAGTTTGTCGACGCCTCTTCAAAGAACTTGACTCCACCAGGTACATTGGGGGGGTAAAAACATTAGGAGGGAATAAGACTTACCGAACAATATATGGACTGGGCGTGCGCTATATCTTTGGTTTACAGGTTACCCAGGTGGGGGGATCTCCACATAGAGCTGTGCCTAGTGGTAGGGGCCAGTATTCTGCCTATTGTTCAGCCATCTTATTTTCTCTCCTCTTTCTATTGCTGGTTTCACTCTCTTGATCTGTGTGCCATTGTTACAGTATTGTTGATGCACTTTCCTAGGATCTAGTACAAAGGGTGGTACCACTTTAGAATTGTATATATTTGTCATTGTTGATTTTCCGGAGTACAAAGTGAGTTATAGTGATGAGTGTACATAACCTTGACTATTGATTATATAAAGACTGTGTTCTAATCAATACAGTGTGTGGACATTCCTTTGTGGGGGCTTGGGGACTACACTGTACTTAAGAACCAGCCTGCATCACCTCCTGAGAAGCTAGGCCTTGATTGCTCGCCCATTGCTACCGTATCAGAGAATCTTGGCTGGGGTCCTCTGTGCCTCTCTTCCACCATATAGGGAGCAGAAGTACAGACACCCCCCACCGGTTCGTTGCACTGGTGGCAGCGGTGGGATGCTTATGGTTTTAAGAATCAGTGTATAACCGTGCCACTTACAAAGGATATCTGCGCTTTATTAAATTGAGGTTTAGTTGTGTACAAGATAACTGCATTACAAACAATGGAATCTATTGCAAATGGCAAATTGACTCTGATGAGCTTGGAGGCTCTCCAGAGTGCTTGTGAAGCCAGGGAGTTAGACTTTGTGGATAAGTCTAGGGCGGAGCTGATAGCTGCCCTGGTGGACTACCAGACTGATGGTGAAACTCTTGATGAGGGGGGGAATGCAACCAATGAGGACTCTGCCCCTGGGGTTTCTGCTGAATCTGTTTCTGGGAATGCCGCCATTCCTGCTGCCTCTGTTCTAAACCCCAGCAATTCCTTGGAGCTTGAGTTATTAAGGATGAAATTGGCCTTTGAATACCGCAAGCTGGAAATAGATGCTGAACTTAAGAAGGAGGAGTTGGCTCAACAAGTAGAGCTCAAGAATAGGGATCTTGAACTCAGAAAGAAGGACCTTGAACTCAAGAGCCAGGACACTGAATGTCAGAGAATCCAGCTAGAGAAAGCTAGAGTGTAGACTTCAGCTAAAACCAGTGAGAGTGTCAGGTCCACAGCCACCAAGTTTATGAAAGATTTGGTGGGTGTATTTGTGGAGGGTTCAGATATCCTCCAATGGATTGAAGCGTTTGAAATGGCTTGTGCGATTCATGATGTTGATAAAAGAGATTGGGCTAAGTGTTTGTTAAGCAGAGTGCCTCAAACTGGATATGACTGTATTCTGAAGCTGAGTGTGGAAGAAAGGGGTCAGTATGAGTGTATGAAGTCTGCTTTGATTGCCAAGTTTGGCAAAACACCTACCCAATACCTTAGAAGGTTCAGGGATTTTAAGAAAAAAGAGAATGTGTCTTGGGTTGACTGGGTGAGTGCTGCGCACATGAACATGATGGGGTGGATCGATGGATACAAGGTTAAGACTTTTGTTGAATTGTCCCACCTCTTGTTTTTTGAGCATTTTTCTGAAGCCTGTTCGCCAGAGCTGTGTCAGTATGTGGCTGACCAGAACATTTTGGACCCCTTTAAGCTGGCTAGGTTGGCTGACCAGTGGGTCTCCCACCGGGTGTCCCCTAAGGACTCCAGTGGGAAGGACAAGGACAAAGAAAAGGGGGCCTCTCAGAAAGCTGAGGAGTCCCACAAGCAGTCCCAGTCGGGTAAACCTAAACCTTCCTCTCCCAAGACCCAAAAGTCTAGTGGGGATAAGTCCTCTGTGGGTGGGAATAAGAGTAGTGGTCCACCTGCTGCAAAGCAGGCTCCCAGTGGTTCCAGTACCGTACCCCGCGCTCCTGGCGCTTGTTGGGACCGTGGGGCTCTGGATCACAAAAGGGGTGACTCCAAGTGTAAAGGTAAGGCACTTGGAGTACAGGCTGCCAGCCTGACCTACCCTTACCCCGTGTCTGAGGTGGAGGCCACTGTCCTCCCCTCCTCTACCGGGATCACATGTTGTGCTCCGGCAGAGATTTCCTTAGTGTCCCTTGGGGCCTGGGACCAGTATGCAGAAGTACTGGCGACTATCCCACAGAACACCCGTAGGTTTTTGAGAAGTGTCCTCTTGAATGGCCAGCCTTCTACTGGTTTGAGAGACACTGGGGCAAGCATGACAGTGGTGGACAGGACCCTGCTCAAGCCAGAGGACTATGTAGGTGCTTCTCTGAGAACCACCAGGTTAGCTGGTGGGCCTCCCAAATCATCACCTGTAGCCTTAGTCACACTCGTGATTGGAGACAAGACAGCAAAGCTTCCTGTCCTGGTTCAGGACAATGTCCCTGCTAACATTCTGTTAGGAAATGATCTAGTAGAGTTGGGGTTGATCTCGGATGGTCTTCCCATGACTGCTGCTGCAGTCACTAGGTCACAGGTGACACCGGGTCTGGCTGTGGGTCAGACAAAGGCGAGGCCGAAGGCAAGAAGAAGGAAGACCAAGAAGGCCACCTCTGTGGAGGGAACACCTTCTCTTCCTGCTGTTCCGACAGCACCCACCGGGATCCATGCTCCGGACGGGCTGGGTCCAGTGTAAAACCCAAACTCAACTCCTGTGGGAGAAGAGACGGAAGACTCTCCTGTTGGAGAGGTTCTCAACCCGGAGGATCATCCCGACCTTCAATGCTTGTTAGCTGAAGGGGGACCCTCCCGGGCAGACTTCTGTAAGGGACAGAGAGAGAGTGCCACTCTCTCGAGGGACTGAGGAAACAGGCCCTGTCCCAGGCACAAGGAGAAGTGCCTAAGGCATTCCGGATTTATTGGGAGGGTGAGCTCCTTGTTAGTGAGCCCACTAAGCCTGAATCTGGTGCCCTCAAGAGGTTGGTGGTACCCCAGGTTTACAGGCCCTTCCTACTGCAGTTGGCGCATGAGGTGCCCTTGGCTGGTCATCTTGGGACCAAGAAGACTAAACAGAGGCTCTCTGCCCATTTCTACTGGCCACGGATGGGAGTAGAGGTGGAGTCCCACTGCAGGACCTGCCCAACTTGTCAGTTGTCTGGCAAGACTGGAGGCAGTGTCATTGCCCCACTGCAGCCATTGCCAGTGGTTGGCACACCATTTGAGAGGGTGGGCATCGACATCGTCGGTCCTCTTGACCCTCCCACTTCAGGTGGACATCGGTTCATCCTGGTTTTGGTAGATCATGCCACCAGGTACCCTGAGGCGATACCCCTTCGGACTGTTACTGCCAAGGTGGTTGCCAGGGCTCTCCTGGGCATTTTCACCCGTGTTGGATTCCCCAAGGAGGTTGTCTCTGACAGAGGATCCAACTTCATGTCTAGTTACATGAAAACCATGTGGAAAGAGTGCGGGGTAACCTACAAGTTCTCCACCTCTTACCACCCCCAGACCAATGGTCTGGTTGAGAGGTTTAATAAAACTCTCAAGGGCATGCTAGGGGCTTTGGAAGAACCCCTAAGGAGGAAATGGGATCTCCTCCTGCCATGCCTGCTGTTTGCTTACAGGGAGGTACCTCAAGAGGGTGTTGGTTTCAGCCCCTTTCAGTTACTCTTTGGACATCCAGTGAGGGGGCCCCTCGCCTTGATCAGAGAAGGCTTGGAAGCCACCCCTCCAGGTCCCGCCAAGCAAGTGGGGGACTATGTGTTAGGCCTCAGACGGAGGATGACACAGATGATGGGTCAGGCAACAGCAAATCTCAAGGCCAGCCAGGAATTGAATAAGTACTGGCATGACCTTAACGCCTCGCAAGTGGATTGGACTCCGGGACAGGAAATCCTAGTGATGGAGCCTACCAAACCTAGAGCTTTGGCGGACAAGTGGACTGGACCCTTCAGGATCATCTCCAAGATGGGCGAAGTCAATTATCTGGTTGACATGGGAGCCGCTGGGGTAGCCACTCAGATATTCCATGTCAACAGGCTCAAGCCTTTCCACCGGCGAGCAGAAGTCTCATGTCTCTTGCTAGCTTCCGGGCAAGAAGAGGATGAGAGTGAGCCCCTTCCTGATTTGCTGCATAGCAACCCTCAGGATGGCTCAGTGGAGGGAGTACATCTCTCTCCAGATTTGACAACAGAGCAACAGAGGGCCTGCAGGGCTTTGCTCCAACAGTATGCCTCTCTGTTTTCACTGAAGCCAGGCCTTACACCGTGGTGTAAGCATGAAATTGACACTGGTGACAGTGTACCTGTCAAAAGCAGGTGCTACCGTATGTCAGATACCGTCAAGAACCACATCCAGGCTGAGGTCGGGGCTAACCTCACTATCAAGGCCACCAAGTGCCAGATAGCTCAGGGGTAAGTTACCTATCTTGGTCATGAGGTAGGAGGGGGTCAAATCCAACCTCTCTCCAGTAAAGTACAGGACGTACAGAACTGGGAGACCCCCACTACTCAAACCCAGGTGAGAGCCTTTTTGGGCCTCACTGGGTACTATCGCATTTCATGGCAGACTATGGAACCATAGCTGCACCCCTGACAGCTCTAACCTCACCCAAGCAGCCTAGGAAGGTTAATTGGACCGAAGACTGTCAGAGGGCCTTTGATGGCTTGAAAGAAAGTCTGTGTAGGGCACCTGTGTTGTGTGCGCCTGACTACAGCCGACCCTTTATCGTCCAGACGGATGCCTGCGACACCGGAATTGAAGCTGTCTTGTCCCAGTTAGATGACAAAGGGAGAGAACACCCTATCATATTCATCAGTAGACAACTCAAGGGTAGAGAACTTAGGTGGGCTACTGTTGAAAAGGAGTGTTTTAGCATAGTTTGGAGCCTTAGGCGTTTTAGGCCCTACCTTACGGGGTCTACCTTCAAGGTCCAAACAGATCATAAGCCCCTGAAGTGCCTTATGCAGATGAAGGGTGAGAATCCGAAATTGCTCAGGTGGTCCATTAGCCTGCAAGGGCTAGACTTCACCATAGAGCACAGACCAGGGAAGAGTCACGATAATGCAGATGGCCTTTCCAGAAGGTATGTTGACCGTCTGGATGAGGGTGTCTATCCCATGGGAGATTAGACACCCTCCACCTCAGTCTGGGGGGGGCGACTGTGATGCTGGAAATGCATCTGAGGGACAGGGCCTCTGAATCCTTGTCCTTTACTGCTTTTTACCGTGTGTTCTGTCATGTTTTCTGCCCAGGAATCCATGTGGGACTCCTGGCAGTGCAGCTCTCTCTTTTGGTTTGGTGAACAGACCCTTGGGATACCCTTATGGCACCCATGGGTAGGGGTACGACCCTGTGCCACTAGTGTATGTTTTTGGGCACCTGTGGGTGGCCCACAGAGCAGGGTATGGGCTGGTTGCAGCTCCATGCTGAATTCGACAGGTGCTCTGGGTGTCCTCCATTTTGGGATACCCAGGCCCTACCATTGGGATCTGTTGATTCCTGATAGGAAACAAGATGGCCCCTGTGGCCTCTTGCTTTCTATTGCCTGTTAACTTGTTTTCCCAAAGTCCTGGGAAGACCTGACTCTGTCCCTTCCCCCTGACTGGCTGTTGGGTGGAAGTTCCATATATGGTGTTGTTGTGAAGGCCCAGCTAGACTGGCTGGAGCCTTCCCAGTGACTGTATGTTGTGGGTACCTCCTGTGGGTGGGACCTGGGTGAATGGAGTGTGTGGCCAATATACACTCCTTGTTGTGGTTGTCTGGTTTCTGGCATGAGAGACAAAGACTGAGACAGCCCTGCCCGAAACTGGCCTGAATGCAGTGTGTAGTGTTGAATGGCTGGGTACTTGTCCCAATCCACATTCCTTGTTGTGAGTGTCTGAAAGGGAGGAGTGTGGCCTGAATGCACTGTGTGCCTGATTGGCTGACCGACTGCATGAATGCCCTTATGTCTGATTGGCTGCTGAGTGTGTGCCAGCAGTGTGGATGAGAGACAGAATAGTATATCTGGGGACCTCTCACCTCTGGTAAAGTGTTCAGGAACGTGCAGACACGTTCAGAAGCGTTCCGGAGTTGAGTCTCCACTCTTAGAGTAACTGGAACTGCTGATCCTCGACGTCCAGCTGGAAAAAGAAGACTTGCTGTGGCATTTGCTTCGACCGATCCGAAGGCTGTCGAAGTCGTCGAAGACTGACCCGAAAGAGGACCTGGTAAGGCGCCGTCTTCCCGTGCTCCGAGGGACCATCGAGCACCGCTCCATCTTCGCCGAAGCGTCCTGGAAGACAGACCCCCGAAAGGCTGCCGACCCGAGACGGGACCGCCGAGGAGATCGAGGTGAAGCACCCGGACATCGACGTCGTCGAAGTCCATTGCCGTCGACCAGGGTTCGCAAGTTTGTGTGAGCGCTGGAGGCCCGTCGAAGTTGTGTTGCCCAGCCATGGGAACCACTTGACGCTGTGCCGCCGACGACCGGAGCCGTCCGCTCCTTTGCCTAAGAAACATTCAATCGAAGGACTCTCTCGACTGCATCGTCGACCGCTTATCCTGCCGGAGAAAGTCGAGGACGACCGACGCGCCGAGGAGAAACCTGCCGGTGGGTTTCCCGCCACCCGAAGACCCCAAAGACTCGAACGACTCGACGCCCTTGCTGGGCCTCCGTCTCCACAATCTTTGCGGTCCAGAACTATTGTCACCGAGGTGCCCCGCACGCCTCTGCCTTGCAGGACGCCGACGCTCCGACGAGCACCGCTCGGACGAAGCTGCCGCCTCATCGACACTGTTCTACCTTGTTCGTCGACGGACGTTCGACGCCCCGTGCCTCCCGCTTGAAAAGGAAGGCATTCAAGAAGGGCCGTCGATTCCCCGTCGCCGAACAGCGAGTTCCTCGACGTTTGTCGACGCCTCTTCAAAGAACTCGACTCCACCAGGTACATTGGGGGGGTAAAAACATTAGGAGGGAATAAGACTTACCGAACAATATATGGACTGGGCGTGCGCTATATCTTTGGTTTACAGGTTGCCCAGGTGGGGGGATCTCCACATAGAGCTGTGCCTAGTGGTAGGGGCCAGTATTCTGCCTATTGTTCAGCCATCTTATTTTCTCTCCTCTTTCTATTGCTGGTTTCACTCTCTTGATCTGTGTGCCATTGTTACAGTATTGTTGATGCACTTTCCTAGGATCTAGTACAAAGGGTGGTACCACTTTAGAATTGTATATATTTGTCATTGTTGATTTTCCGGAGTACAAAGTGAGTTATTGTGATGAGTGTACATAACCTTGACTATTGATTATATAAAGACTGTGTTCTAATCAATACAGTGTGTGGACATTCCTTTGTGGGGGCTTGGGGACTACACTGTACTTAAGAACCAGCCTGCATCACCTCCTGAGAAGCTAGGCCTTGATTGCTCGCCCATTGCTACCGTATCAGAGAATCTTGGCTGGGGTCCTCTGTGCCTCTCTTCCACCATATAGGGAGCAGAAGTACAGACACCCCCCACCGGTTCGTTGCACATGTGCAGTCGGATGTTGCCACTGGCCATAGCTGGAGGCCATGATGAGTGGACTTGAAAGAAACATAGGGCCTCATTACAAGTTTGGAGGTAACCATGCCGTTTTTAGTGGCATGGCTACCCCCAAACCGCAGGTACCTGGTCTAGGTTCCAGAAATAGGCAATTACCGTGCCATGCCGACTTTGGTAGGCCCAGTAATTCCCATTCTCGGGACCCGGACCCGGTACATCCCCATTCCCGTTTGAGCCCCCATAGGGCTCAATGAGAATGGGGAGGATGCTAACAACGGGCTTGTTAATAACGGGCCCATTGTTAGCATCTTGGTCTGCTAGCGTGTCTCGCTAAGGGTGTCTGGCTAGGCGTTCAGAGCGGGACCCGCTGCAGACCTCGTAATGTGCCGGATCAGAATGAACGATGCCGGTCCCTTACCGGCACCGTTCATTCCGCGGCCGCCTTCCTCATAATGAGGCCCATAGTGTATTAAAATATATAGTGAACATGCCCAAAGGCTGTGCTCACTGGCCAGGGCCGAAGGCCATGACTAGTGCGCCCCAAGAAAACCTATAGTTGGAACATGTACGCGGCCATAGAAGCCTAATAGTGGCCCTTGAATGAATTATTGTATAACAAACCCTTGAAATTCATTGAAAAAAACTTTTGTTACGTGACAGTTAAGGTGACGCAACAAAACCCTTGAAATTCAGCAGATATGCGAAGTGATGATCATCTTAACTCGCATCTCCCCTGTTGCAAAGCCCATGAGCATATACATTATGGATGGGATTCACAATGACAAATAAAATTTGAAGGCCAGCAAGATGGCTCAGTGGCTTGTGTGCTCGCTACTGAAATCTGTGTGTGATCTGCAGGTCGCAGGATTAAATCATGGCAATCCCAACTCAGCCTTTCATCCTTCT
This sequence comes from Ambystoma mexicanum, assembly GCF_040938575.1. Taxonomy (NCBI): domain Eukaryota; kingdom Metazoa; phylum Chordata; class Amphibia; order Caudata; family Ambystomatidae; genus Ambystoma; species Ambystoma mexicanum. The sequence goes on along the minus strand of NC_090931.1, from coordinate 801,989,684 downwards.
GAGGTCGATAAACGAGTACCAACTCTGGTTGGTTGATATTATATGTATATGTGTTTTCTGTAAAGCGCTTTTGAGCAGGCGCTATATAAATAACACATTATTAGACCCCCAGGGTCATCAACAGGGGACGACGAGTTAAGATGATCATCACTTACCACATCCGCTGAACTTCAAGGGTTTTGTTGCGTTAAATCTGATCACCTTAACTGTCCCTTAACTAAAGTTTTTTCAATGTATATATATGGTGAATTACTGAGGTTTTTCGGTTTTACTTGTAACCATAACGTCCCTTTAACAAAGTTTTTTAATTGCATTTCAAAGGTTTTTATTAGTGCAGGCTAATTTCCTACAGCTTACTAATATCATACATACCCCAACATAGCAGGATTATTGTCCAATTTACGACGTTTCACCTTAAAGCTCTCCATTCCCCACCTTCTAGCATCATTTGTAACACTTCTATACACTTTTTTCAACATTTCCCTGTGTTTTTGTATTCATCAACGTTCGCAAACGTCTGACGTCATCGCAGACTTTTCGGACTTTTCGGAGTGGCACGTGGCCACGCGCGGCACTACCTGTTTGCGAATGTGTCTGCTCTTAGTGAACGGGTCCATGCTTCGCAAACAGTTCAGAACTGCATTTTCAGCTGATCTAGGAACTTTCAAGCTCAAAATGTACCCTTGCACAGGTCCTACACCTATTCTTGCTCTTTATCCATTAACAATCTAGCACAGAGCACATACTTGAAAGAATATTAGCAGAACTGCTATTTTTCTTAAAAATGACATCAGCTATTGCCATCCCTCCTCCGCAAGAGCCACCACCACCACCAGCTAGAGGACCTACACAAAAAAAGCACAGTACTTCAAATGACACTGAAGAGAACCAAGAAGATCTGGTAGAGGAAGTGCCTATTTATAGCACCCAGAGAGAATGATGGGTGTGGCAGTTCTTTACCACTGTTGAGAATGTACCAAAGGCTAAAGCTACCAAAGTGAAATGCACCGAGTGCAACATTGTACACAGTCCCGGACTACCTGGACAGTACTCCTACGGGACCACACCCATGCACCGCCACACCAAATCCAACCACCGCAGTGCTCTCAGAAAGGTTGTTCCTTTCTTAGCAAGTGGTAGGCTGTCTTTGTCCACCTCATCTTCCTCAACCAATACTGTAACCACACAGCCTACTTCTGTGGGACACAAAATCCCACCAGCTACCTTGCAAGCGATAAAAGAGGCTGTTGATCCATATCTTTCGAAGACAACAGTTCTCTGTATATTCTGCAACACACCACTTTGCAAGGAGGAGCAATTTTAAAGTGCTTTTGAAGCTGTAATCAAGGAGCATAAGAAACACTGCCCCAAAATCGATGTAACACACGTGCAACAACTTCCCCTGTCCAACTGCCCCTCCATATTTGTGGTTGGGGTCTCTTCCCTCCGTTCCCTCCCCATCTTCCTTACTGACCTCTCCTACAAAAAAAATCAAAAAACACCAAGAAAAGGTTCCTTTAGGAATCACCTTTCACAGTTAAAAAATAGAACTGAAAAGAATAATCTTATAGACTCCCTCTACTTTATATTTCTCAGTAAAGTAGTTAGACTCAACATTTTGTGTTATCCTAATGGGAATAATGGACAATTGGATACAAGAGAAAAATATAAAAGGACAAAAACAATTTTCTGTCCCAAATACGTTTCTCTAGCGTACAATAAGGGCCATAATCAATGGACCTTTTTAACTATCCGTGGTCTCACCAGTCCCCTTTCGAGACCATGGATCATTAAAAGATCAGCATGGCACATGCATACCATCCCACAGGGCAGCTCTTCTACCTTTTTTAATTTTATATTTGTAACACTCCTTCAATGCCTGCTTTCAAACAGTCACACATCCATCCACCAATCACTTCCAAAAACTGTGCATATAACCCTATGACCATGTTAAGCTTCCACACACCAACTGCCACTTAACAATCTTCTACAAATCTTTTGCATCTGCATTTCCCTTACTTATACAAATAAATTGTACAATGCTCCTATAAATGCACATATAAGTGCATAAATAGAATGGGCAGTATGGATTGGCAACTGGTTATGAGAACCCAAGAGGGCAATGCCAAGGGATGCCAAGGTGGGAGGCCTATGGCTAACTACTGGAGTAGAGGTGTCCCAAGGGTGGGATGCATCTTAACCGTAACATCCATTTAACAAGGTTTTTTCTGTCAATTGAATAGGTTTTTATAAGTGAAAATGTTTCTTGGTGTTACATCACGGTATATAAGTTGTTAATAATTCCTCTTTTCATATATATGAATGAACTATAAACCTTTTAAGAATGTTTTTTTGCAACATATACTTACGTCTGACGTTATCAGCAGGACATGCTGGGGATGCAAATCATCGTTCAATTGAATACGGCATAAGGCTCAACCGTGACCCCAGCCCAACCAAACCACCCCTCTTATTCACTGCACCTACCCTGCATCCTAGCTCAGTGTCTACTATACCCTAGTAATGCAACTAATGGCCAGTGCTCATGGCTTGCAACCATGGCCAGTCTCCAAATCCATGGGGCATAGGCGTCGCCATGCCGCATTCCCCAATAAGCAAAACAGAGTACACATTTGCGTTTGCCCCAGGCCAGGCCTGCTTCCCAGACACCAAATGTATATCACTAGTTTTTCTACTTACATTCTTACACTTTGGAATAATATAAAACAAGACATATTTCCCAAAACATGCTTTCAGGTGCTTGTTGCGCAAGTTTGTTGTAATCTAGTCCACCACTTCAGGCTGTAACCCCAAACATGGTATTTTTTCCCATTCAAACCTACCACTTCAGCCATGCAAATTATAGTAGATAGTTCTCCTTGCTGACGGCCAGGCCCATTGCCCAGACACCTATGTTATATCACTGTATTGTTTACTTACATTTTCACACTTTCAACAAAAATCAAACAAAGGACATATTTGCAAAACCATGCTTTAAAGTTCTTGCGGACGCTCCTCGTGCATATTTGCTACTATGCCATCTATCACTTCAACCTGTACCCATGAGCAGATTTTCTTTCCCATTCAAACTTATCCCAGTTTCAAAAAACGTTACTGCCTAGCTGGTCCCTGGTGCCATGCACACTTTAACCCCATTGCTGGTCCTGATGGCCAGTAGCAAGATTTTCCGGGTCATGGCCTTTGGCACACTGCCAATGGCCACAGGCTATACCTCAGTCACCGAAGGTATATCACTATTTTTTGTACCTACATTATGACACTTTTCCAAAAATAAAACACAGACACATTTGCAAAACCATGCTTTCAGGTCCTTGCCAATGCACCTTAAATGAGTTTGCTGCAACTCTGCCATGTTTTATTTTTTGAGAAGTGTCAAAATGTTCGTACCCACATGACAAAATTCTTTCAGACTTTGCCCAAACATTCAAGGTTAGGTCTAGAATCCTTCTGAAAACCTTAGTCCACATTCGTCAAACAGCAACAAAGTTATAAGCCATCTACAAATGTTGAGAACCCCCTTTAATGTTGCCCCTCTTCACAAAATCCCACCAAACTTGCAAAAACATTAATTTTGAGGGGATTGGGTCCTCCGACGTATTCCATATCTATGACAGTAATCACCACAGCTGTGCTGCTTCGGAATATCTTTGGCCGTCTGCGTCCTGCGTCGATGACGTTGATACGCCGTCCATGAGGGCCTTCGTCGAGCCGACGTCACCAGATGTTATAAGTAGGATGCAAGACGCCCGTAGCCTCAGTTCTGTTTTTTCCGCGAACGTGTTCGCTTTGGAGATCTCAGCGCGCCTCGATTCTACTGAATCCTGTTCTTTCGGTTCATCGAACCTGTTTCTTCATTGCTATCGAATAGGATGTCTTTGGCTTTTTCCACCCCGCGGTCTGGGTTTAAGAAGTGTCGGGTGTGCGGATCCAAGATGTCCCTGACGAATACGCACAACGCTTGCCTCTGGTGCCTCGGGGAGGACCATGATACGGACGACTGTGTCGACTGCCAATCGCTCACTTCGAAGGCCTTGCGGGAGAGTAAGAAGAAGCTGTCGGTCGGTAAAGTGGCCAAGCCCCGGAAGTCGCGTTCCACTGGTCTTTCGACAGACGATGCGAGGGGTGACTCTCTGCATCGTCGTCGTGAGTCTGGGGGTTCTCGGTCTGGGAGTCGGTCCTGCCATTCCTCTGCCTCTGTGAGGCACTCCAGGAAGCGCCGTCACAGGTCGCCTTCCCCGTCCTCTTCCGAGGACTCCGCCCGTAGGGGGGTAGCTTGTCCCAACAAGCATTCCACTCCGGAGGAATGGGATTCGTTCCAAAAGGAGGTCTTGGTGATTTTTCAATCGGAGGGCTCTGGTCCGGCCGCGCCGTCTGAGGACGCCGGTCGAGGCCGGGCTAGAGACACTGGTCGTCCACCTTCGGGCTCAAGCAGTCATCGCGACCACCGGGCGTCTTCAAGGTCCCGGTCGGACAAGGATGGTCACTCTAGGTATGCCCGTTCCAGGTCCCGGTACTCAACGCCATCGAGACCACGAGACTCTATGAAGTCTTCGAAGAAGACATCGACGCCGAGGTCGTTGACGGACTCTCTCGAGGCCCCGCCTCCGAGGAAGTCGTCAACGCCATCAACGCCTAGGCTGTTGAGAGACCCGCTCGGGGCTTCGCCCTCGAGGCCTGTGTCGACGCCGTTGAAGCTGTCGGTGCCTCACTCGACATAGACGCCCTCGACGCCTTTCAAGGCAGCCTTGTCGGAGGTACCACATGTCACTGTGGCACCCACAAGAAAGGCGATGGCTAAGGCTAAACATGTCTTTGTGCCTTTTTTCTGTACCCTCTTTCCATCCTCTAGAATATATTTATGAGGTGGATGAGGGGTCTGAGGAAGGTGAGGTTCCTGCATTGGTTCCTGATGACATTGTTTCCGGTCACAGTCAACTTGAGGACTTGCGTCAGTCGCTGCACGACGCCAGTGGTCTAGAGACCTCTCCGGAGGTGGAGTTTGGTAGGCCGGAGCCTGGCAAGCATGCCAAATCTTCTTATCTGCGCCTCATGCCGAGGGTCACTGAATACCTGGGTTGGTCTGCCCCCCCTGGGGATTTTCAGCAGGACGACCTGACTGAAATCCTGGACCAGGGTCCTCCGCCTGACCCGGTGCTGCCATTCCATTAGGGCTTGCAGAGAAGGGCGAAGAAGGTATTTTCTTCTGGGGGTATGGCGCTTCAGGCTGCCAACTCCGTTTGTGCCTTGTCTCGTTTCACGCACACTCTGTGGAACTGTATTTCCCTAGCGGCTGATCGTATTCCCGATGCCCTGTGTGAATCCGTTCAGTCGGGTCTGGACATGGTTGATTGCATCAGCCGGTCCATGGCGGCAAGCACAGTGATACGCAGGTTTGCGTGGTTGCGGAAGTCTGGGTTTGCTCCGGATGTGCAAGCCCGGCTGCTCAACATGTCCTTTGATAGTGACCATCTTTTTGGCAGCAAGGCTGAAGAGAGTCTTGAGAGGTTGCAGACCTCGAAAGCTGCAGCAAAATCGTTGGGTGCTGCAGTTCGCCAACCTCCGCCTTTTCGTCCTAGGGGACAGCAATGGAGGGGAGATTCCTTTCGATATTACTCGTCCTTTAGTAAATCGAGAGGAGCTGCAAGTCAAAGGGGCAACCGTAGGAGTGCCAGAGGTGGAAAACAAGGTACTCAAGGTGCCAAGGCCGCGCAAGCAGTTACCTCTTTGCCCTCAGGGACTGCCGTAGCCGCTTCAGCTCAGTCATGAGGCCCATGCTTCTCCGGATGGGGGAAGGCTGGCGCACCATCTCGTAGAATGGCGTCCCATTACTTCAGATGTGTGGGTCCTGGAGATCATAGCCCACGGCTACTGTCTTCCTTTCCGGCAGAGGCCTCATGACAATCCACCAGGGAACCTCTCTTTGAAGAGTCTGGATCCGCTCCTTGCGCAGGAAATTCAATCCCTGCTGGAGAAAGGCGCCATAGAACTGGTGCCTGTAGCGGAGAGGAACAAGGGATGGTATTCCCCTTATTTTTTGATTTCGAAGAAAGACGGGGGATTGAGACCCATCATGGACTTGCGCGGTTTGAACAGGCTCCTCAGGAAGGACAAGTTCAAGATGGTTACTCTTTCTCAAGTCCTCCAGGCCCTTCAACTTCAGGACTGGTTGGTGTCTCTCGACCTCAAGGACGCTTATTTTCATGTGCCGATCCATCCAAAGCACAAGAAGTACCTGAGGTTCGCGGTTGGTGACTCGCACTTTCAGTTTCGGGTCCTGCCATTCGGATTGACCTCCGACCGAGGGTCTTCACCAAGCTCATGGTGGTGGTGGCAGCTCATCTCAGGAAAAGGGGTATTCACGACTAGCCCTACCTGGACGATTGGTTGATAAGGGCGCGCACTCCCGAGCAAGTCCTGGATCATCTGTCCGTCACCTGCCACTACCTTCACTAGCTGGGCTTCTCACTCAACTTAAAGAAGTCTCACTTGACGCCAACTCAGCAGCTCCAGTACATCGGAGCAGTGCTCGACACGTCCCTGGGGCAGGTTATTCCACCCCACGTGAGGGCTCTTCACATTCAGCAGATGGTACACAAGTTTCAACATGCCCAGAGTCTACCGGCTTTCAAGTTCTTGAGGCTGCTCGGCATCATGGCATCCTGCATTCTTCTGGTGCCAGAGGCCCGACTGCGGATGAGATCTGTAGTGGGCTCTCAAGATGCAGTGGTTGCAGTCCTCCGGCAGGATGTCGGACCCTGTTCAGGTGACGCCCTCGGTCAATCAGGACCTTCTGTGGTGGGCCGACGAAGGCAATCTGATGAGGGGGGCTTCATTTTGGCTGCCCTGGCCGGAGGCGATGATCGTGACGGACGCATCCCTCACGGGATGGGGAGCCCATGCCAACGAGCTGACAGTCAGCGGTCGTTGGTCTCCGTCGGAGTCCAGACTACATATCAATCTGTTGGAGCTGAGGGCCATCAGGCTTGCCTTGAAGGCTTTTCTGCCGACTGTGCGAGGAAAGAATGTCCTGATCCTGACGGACAACACAGTGGCCATGCACTACCTCAACAAAAAGGGGGGGGCAGGGTCACTTCCTCTGTGCAGGGAGGCGATGCAGCTCTGGTTCTGGGCCATCCAGCAGGAACTTTCGATCTCGGCAGTTCATCTGGCCGGAGACGAAAACGAGACGGTGGACGCTCTGAGCAGGCAGAGCGCGATCTCTCACGAGTGGGAGTTGGCTCAGGAGATTCTCCTGGAGATCTTCGCCCTTTGGGGGACCCCTCAAGTGGATCTCTTTGCAACGAACCGGTGGGGGGTGTCTGTACTTCTGCTCCCTATATGGTGGAAGAGAGGCACAGAGGACCCCAGCCAAGATTCTCTGATACGGTAGCAATGGGCGAGCAATCAAGGCCTAGCTTCTCAGGTGGTGATGCAGGCTGGTTCTTAAGTACAGTGTAGTCCCCAAGCCCCCACAAAGGAATGTCCACACACTGTATTGATTAGAACACAGTCTTTATATAATCAATAGTCAAGGTTATGTACACTCATCACTATAACTCACTTTGTACTCCGGAAAATCAACAATGACAAATATATACAATTCTAAAGTGGTACCACCCTTTGTACTAGATCCTAGGAAAGTGCATCAACAATACTGTAACAATGGCACACAGATCAAGAGAGTGAAACCAGCAATAGAAAGAGGAGAGAAAATAAGATGGCTGAACAATAGGCAGAATACTGGCCCCTACCACTAGGCACAGCTCTATGTGGAGATCCCCCCACCTGGGCAACCTGTAAACCAAAGATATAGCGCACGCCCAGTCCATATATTGTTCGGTAAGTCTTATTCCCTCCTATAATGTTTTTACCCCCCCAATGTACCTGGTGGAGTCGAGTTCTTTGAAGAGGCGTCGACAAACGTCGAGGAACTCGTTGTTCGGCGACGGGGAATCGATGGCCCTTCTTGAATGCCTTCCTTTTCAAGCGGGAGGCACGGGGCGTCGAACGTCCGTCGACGAACAAGGTAGAACAGTGTCGATGAGGCGGCAGCTTCGTCCGAGCGGTGCTCGTCGGCGTCCTGCAAGGCAGAGGCGTGCGGGGCACCTCGGTGACAATAGTTCTGGACCGCAAAGATTGTGGAGACGGAGGCCCAGCAAGGGCGTCGAGTCGTTCGAGTCTTTGGGGTCTTCGGGTGGCGGGAAACCCACCGGCAGGTTTCTCCTCGGTGCGTCGGTCGTCCTCGACTTTCTCCGGCAGGAAAAGCGGTCGACGATGCGGTCGAGAGAGTCCTTCGATTGAATGTTCTTAGGCAAAGGAGCGGACGGCTCCGGTCGTCGGTGGCACGGCGTCAAGTGGTTCCCACGGCTGGGCAACACAACTTCGACGGGCCTCCAGCGGTTACACAAACTTGCGAACCCTGGTCGACGGCAATGGACTTCGACGACGTCGATGTCCGGGTGCTTCACTTCGATCTCCTCGCCGGTCCTGTCTCGGGTCGGCAGCCTTTCGGGGGTCTGTCTTCCAGGACGCTTCGGCGAAGATGGAGCGGTGCTCGATGGTCCCTCGGAGCACGGGAAGAGGGCGCCTTACCAGGTCCTCTCTCGGGTCAGTCTTCGACGACTTCAACAGCCTTCGGATCGGTCGGAGCAAATGCCACAGCAAGTCTTCTTCCAGCTGGACGTCGAGGATCAGCAGTTCCAGTTACTCTTAGAGTGGAGACTCAACTCCGGAACGCTTCTGAACGTGTCTGCACGTTCCTGAACACTTTACCAGAGGTGAGAGGTCTCCAGATATACTATTCTGTCTCTCATCCACACTGCTGTCACACACTCAGCAGCCAATCAGACATAAGGGCATTCATGCAGTCGGTCAGCCAATCAGGCACACAGTGCATTCAGGCCACACTCCTCCCTTTCAGACACTCACAACAAGGAATGTGGATTGGGACAAGTACCCAGCCATTCAACACTACACACTGCATTCAGGCCAGTTTCGGGCAGGGCTGTCTCAGTCTTTGTCTCTCATGCCAGAAACCAGACAACCACAACAAGGAGTGTATATTGGCCATACACTCCATTCACCCAGGTCCCACCCACAGGAGGTACCCACAACATACAGTCACTGGGAAGGCTCCAGCCAGTCTAGCTGGGCCTTCACAACAACACCATATATGGAACTTCCACCCAACAGCCAGTCAGGGGGAAGGGACAGAGTCAGGGCTTCCCAGGACTTTGGGAAAACAAGATAACAGGCAATAGAAAGCAAGAGGCCACAGGGGCCATCTTGTTTCCTATCAGGAATCAACAGATCCCAATGGCAGGGCCTGGGTATCCCAAAATGGAGGACACCCAGAGCACCTGTCGAATTCAGCATGGAGCTGCCACCAGCCCATACCCTGCTCTGTGGGCCACCCACAGGTGCCCAAAAACATACACTAGGGGCACAGGGTCGTACCCCTACCCATGGGTGCCATAAGGGTATCCCAAGGATCTGTTCACCAAACCAAAAGAGAGAGCTGCACCGCCAGGAGTCCCACATGGATTCCTGGGCAGAAAACATGACAGAACACACGGTAAAAAGCAGTAAAGGACAAGGATTCAGAGGCCCTGTCCCTCAGATGCATTTCCAGCATCACAGTCGCCCCCCCCAGACTGAGGTGGAGGGTGTCTAATCTCCCACGGGATAGACACCCTCATCCAGACGGTCAACATACCTTCTGGAAAGGCCATCTGCATTATCGTGACTCTTCCCTGGTCTGTGCTCTATGGTGAAGTCTAGCCCTTGCAGGCTAATGGACCACCTGAGCAATTTCGGATTCTCACCCTTCATCTGCATAAGCCACTTCAGGGGCTTATGATCTGTTTGGACCTTGAAGGTAGACCCCGTAAGGTAGGGCCTAAAACGCCTAAGGCTCCAAACTATGCTAAAACACTCCTTTTCAACAGTAGCCCACCTAAGTTCTCTACCCTTGAGTTGTCTACTGATGAATATGATAGGGTGTTCTCTCCCTTTGTCATCTAACTGGGACAAGACAGCTCCAATTCCGGTGTCGCAGGCATCCGTCTGGACGATAAAGGGTCGGCTGTAGTCAGGCGCACACAACACAGGTGCCCTACACAGACTTTCTTTCAAGCCATCAAAGGCCCTCTGACAGTCTTCGGTCCAATTAACCTTCCTAGGCTGCTTGGGTGATGTTAGAGCTGTCAGGGGTGCAGCTATGGTTCCATAGTCTGCCATGAAATTGCGATAGTACCCAGTGAGGCCCAAAAAGACTCTCACCTGGGTTTGAGTAGTGGGAGTCTCCCAGTTCTGTACATCCTGTACTTTACTGGAGAGAGGTTGGATTTGACCCCCTCCTACCTCATGACCAAGATAGGTAACTTTCCCCTGAGCTATCTGGCACTTGGTGGCCTTGATAGTGAGGTTAGCCCCGACCTCAGCCTGGATGTGGTTCTTGACGGTATCTGACATACGGTAGCACCTGCTTTTGACAGGTACACTGTCACCAGTGTCAATTTCAAGCTTACACCACGGTGTAAGGCCTGGCTTCAGTGAAAACAGAGAGGCATACTGTTGGAGCAAAGCCCTGCAGGCCCTCTGTTGCTCTGTTGTCAAATCTGGAGAGAGATGTACTCCCTCCACTGAGCCATCCTGAGGGTTGCTATGCAGCAAATCAGGAAGGGGCTCACTCTCATCCTCTTCTTGCCCGGAAGCTAGCAAGAGACATGAGACTTCTGCTCGCCGGTGGAAAGGCTTGAGCCTGTTGACATGGAATATCTGAGGGGCTACCCCAGCGGCTCCCATGTCAACCAGATAATTGACTTCGCCCATCTTGGAGATGATCCTGAAGGGTCCAGTCCACTTGTCCGCCAAAGCTCTAGGCTTGGTAGGCTCCATCACAAGGATTTCCTGTCCCGGAGTCCAATCCACTTGCGAGGCTTTAAGGTCATGCCAGTACTTATTCAATTCCTGGCTGGCTTTGAGATTTGCTGTTGCCTGACCCATCATCTGTGTCATCCTCCGTCTGAGGCCTAACACATAGTCCCCCACTTGCTTGGCGGGACCTGGAGGGGTGGCTTCCAAGCCTTCTCTGATCAAGGCGAGGGGTCCCCTCACTGGATGTCCAAAGAGTAACTCAAAGGGGCTGAAACCAACACCTTCTTGAGGTACCTCCCTGTAAGCAAACAGCAGGCATGGCAGGAGGAGATCCCATTTCCTCCTTAGGGGTTCTTCCAAAGCCCCTAGAATGCCCTTGAGAGTTTTATTAAACCTCTCAACCAGACCATTGGTCTGGGGGTGGTAAGAGGTGGAGAACTTGTAGGTTACCCCGCACTCTTTCCACATGGTTTTCATGTAACTAGACATGAAGTTGGATCCTCTGTCAGAGACAACCTCCTTGGGGAATCCAACACGGGTGAAAATGCCCAGGAGAGCCCTGGCAACCACCTTGGCAGTAACAGTCCAAAGGGGTATCGCCTCAGGGTACCTGGTGGCATGATCTACCAAAACCAGGATGAACCGATGTCCACCTGAAGTGGGAGGGTCAAGAGGACCGACGATGTCGATGCCCACCCTCTCAAATGGTGTGCCAACCACTGGCAATGGCTGCAGTGGGGCAATGACACTGCCTCCAGTCTTGCCAGACAACTGACAAGTTGGGCAGGTCCTGCAGTGGGACTCCACCTCTACTCCCATCCGTGGCCAGTAGAAATGGGCAGAGAGCCTCTGCTTAGTCTTCTTGGTCCCAAGATGACCAGCCAAGGGCACCCCATGCGCCAACTGCAGTAGGAAGGGCCTGTAAACCTGGGGTACCACCAACCTCTTGAGGGCACCAGGTTCAGGCTTAGTGGGCTCACTAACAAGGAGCTCACCCTCCCAATAAATCCGGTATGCCTTAGGCACTTCTCCTTGTGCCTGGGACAGGGCCTGTTTCCTCAGTCCCTCGAGAGAGTGGCACTCTCTCTGTCCCTTACAGAAGTCTGCCCGGGAGGGTCCCCCTTCAGCTAACAAGCATTGAAGGTCGGGATGATCCTCCGGGTTGAGAACCTCTCCCACAGGAGACTCTTCCGTCTCTTCTCCCACAGGAGTTGAGTTTGGGTTTTCCACTGGACCCAGCCCGTCCGGAGCATGGATCCCGGTGGGTGCTGTCGGAACAGCAGGAAGAGAAGGTGTTCCCTCCACAGAGGTGGCCTTCTTGGTCTTCCTTCTTCTTGCCTTCGGCCTCGCCTTTGGCTTGGGTGTCTGACCCACAGCCAGACCCGGTGTCAACTGTGACCTAGTGACTGCAGCAGCAGTCATGGGAAGACCATCCGAGATCAGCCCCAACTCTACTAGATCATTTCCTAACAGAATGTTAGCAGGGACATTGTCCTGAACCAGGACAGGAAGCTTTGCTGTCTTGTCTCCAATCACGAGTGTGACTAAGGCTACAGGTGATGATTTGGGAGGCCCACCAGCTAACCTGGTGGTTCTCAGAGGAGCACCTACATAGTCCTCTGGCTTGAGCAGGGTCCTGTCCACCACTGTCATGCTTACCCCAGTGTCTCTCAAACCAGTAGAAGGCAGGCCATTCAAGAGGACACTACGGGTGTTCTGTGGGATAGTCGCCAGTACTTCTGCATACTGGTCCCAGGCCCCAAGGGACACTAAGGAAATCTCTGCCGGAGCACAACATCTGATCCCGGTAGAGGAGGGGAGGACAGTGGCCTCCACCTCAGACACGGGGTAAGGGTAGGTCAGGCTGGCAGCCTGTACTCCAAGTGCCTTACCTTTACACTTGGAGTCACCCCTTTTGTGATCCAGAGCCCCACAGTCCCAACAAACGCCAGGAGCGCGGGGTACGGTACTGGAACCACTGGGAGCCTGCTTTGCAGCAGGTGGACCACTACTCTTATTCCCACCCACAGAGGACTTATCCCCACTAGATTTTTGGGTCTTGGGAGAGGAAGGTTTAGGTTTACCCGACTGTGACTGCTTGTGGGACTCCTCAGCTTTCTGAGAGGCCCCCTTTTCTTTGTCCTTGTCCTTCCCACTGGAGTCCTTAGGGGACACCCGGTGGGAGGCCCACTGGTCAGCCAACCTAGCCAGCTTAAAGGGGTCCAAAATGTTCTGGTCAGCCACATACTGACGCAGCTCTGGCGAACAGGCTTCAGAAAAATGCTCAAAAAACAAGAGGTGGGACAATTCAACAAAAGTCTTAACCTTGTATCCATCGATCCACCCCATCATGTTCATGTGCGCAGCACTCGCCCAGTCAACCCAAGACACATTCTCTTTTTTCTTAAAATCCCTGAACCTTCTAAGGTATTGGGTAGGTGTTTTGCCAAACTTGGCAATCAAAGCAGACTTCATACACTCATACTGACCCCTTTTATTCCACACTCAGCTTCAGAATACAGTCATATCCAGTTTGAGGCACTCTGCTTAACAAACACTTAGCCCAATCTCTTTTATCAACATCATGAATCGCACAAGCCATTTCAAACGCTTCAATCCATTGGAGGATATCTGAACCCTCCACAAATACACCCACCAAATCTTTCATAAACTTGGTGGCTGGGGACCTGACACTCTCACTAGTTTTAGCTGAAGTCTCCACTCTAGCTTTCTCTAGCTGGATTCTCTGACATTCAGTGTCCTGGCTCTTGAGTTCAAGGTCCTTCTTTCTGAGTTCAAGATCCCTATTCTTGAGCTCTACTTGTTGAGCCAACTCCTCCTTCTTAAGTTCAGCATCTATTTCCAGCTTGCGGTATTCAAAGGCCAATTTCATCCTTAATAACTCAAGCTCCAAGGAATTGCTGGGGTTTAGAACAGAGGCAGCAGGAATGGCGGCATTCCCAGAAACAGATTGAGCAGAAACCCCAGGGGCAGAGTCCTCATTGGTTGCATTCCCCCCCTCATCAAGAGTTTCACCATCAGTCTGGTAGTCCACCAGGGCAGCTATCAGCTCCGCCCTAGACTTATCCACAAAATCTAACTCCCTGGCTTCACAAGCACTCTGGAGAGCCTCCAAGCTCATCCGAGTCAATTTGCCATTTGCAATAGATTCCATTGTTTGTAATGCAGTTTGTAATGCAGTTATCTTGTACACAACTAAAGCTCAATTTAATAAAGCGCAGATATCCTTTGTAAGTGGCACGGTTATACACTGATTCTTAAAACCATAAGCATCCCACCGCTGGCCACCAGTGCAACGAACCGGTGGGGGGTGTCTGTACTTCTGCTCCCTATATGGTGGAAGAGAGGCACAGAGGACCCCAGCCAAGATTCTCTGATACAGTAGCAATGGGCGAGCAATCAAGGCCTAGCTTCTCAGGAGGTGATGCAGGCTGGTTCTTAAGTACAGTGTAGTCCCCAAGCCCCCACAAAGGAATGTCCACACACTGTATTGATTAGAACACAGTCTTTATATAATCAATAGTCAAGGTTATGTACACTCATCACAATAACTCACTTTGTACTCCGGAAAATCAACAATGACAAATATATACAATTCTAAAGTGGTACCACCCTTTGTACTAGATCCTAGGAAAGTGCATCAACAATACTGTAACAATGGCACACAGATCAAGAGAGTGAAACCAGCAATAGAAAGAGGAGAGAAAATAAGATGGCTGAACAATAGGCAGAATACTGGCCCCTACCACTAGGCACAGCTCTATGTGGAGATCCCCCCACCTGGGCAACCTGTAAACCAAAGATATAGCGCACGCCCAGTCCATATATTGTTCGGTAAGTCTTATTCCCTCCTATAATGATTTTACCCCCCCAATGTACCTGGTGGAGTCGAGTTCTTTGAAGAGGCGTCGACAAACGTCGAGGAACTCGTTGTTCGGCGACGGGGAATCGACGGCCCTTCTTGAATGCCTTCCTTTTCAAGCGGGAGGCACGGGGCGTCGAACGTCCGTCGACGAACAAGGTAGAACAGTGTCGATGAGGCGGCAGCTTCGTCCGAGCGGTGCTCGTCGGCGTCGGAGCGTCGGCGTCCTGCAAGGCAGAGGCGTGCGGGGCACCTCGGTGACAATAGTTCTGGACCGCAAAGATTGTGGAGACGGAGGCCCAGCAAGGGCGTCGAGTCGTTCGAGTCTTTGGGGTCTTCGGGTGGCGGGAAACCCACCTCAGGTTTCTCCTCGGCGCGTCGGTCGTCCTCGACTTTCTCCGGCAGGATAAGCGGTCGACGATGCAGTCGAGAGAGTCCTTCGATTGAATGTTCTTAGGCAAAGGAGCAGACGGCTCCGGTCGTCGGTGGCACGGCGTCAAGTGGTTCCCACGGCTGGGCAACACAACTTCGACGGGCCTCCAGAGGTTACACAAACTTGCGAACCCTGGTCGACGGCAATGGACTTCGACGACGTCGATGTCCGGGTGCTTCACTTCGATCTCCTCGGCGGTCCCGTCTCGGGTCGGCAGCCTTTCGGGGGTCTGTCTTCCAGGACGCTTCTGCGAAGATGGCGCGGTGCTCGATGGTCCCTCGGAGCACGGGAAGAGGGCGCCTTACCAGGTCCTCTCTCGGGTCAGTCTTCGACGACTTCGACAGCCTTCGGATCGGTCGAAGCAAATGCCACAGCAAGTCGTCTTCTTCCAGCTGGACGTCGAGGATCAGCAGTTCCAGTTACTCTTAGAGTGGAGACTCAACTCCGGAACGCTTCTGAACGTGTCTGCACGTTCCTGAACACTTTACCAGAGGTGAGAGGTCTCCAGATATACTATTCTGTCTCTCATCCACACTGCTGGCACACACTCAGCAGCCAATCAGACATAAGGGCATTCATGCAGTCGGTCAGCCAATCAGGCACACAGTGCATTCAGGCCACACTCCTCCCTTTCAGACACTCACAACAAGGAATGTGGATTGGGACAAGTACCCAGCCATTCAACACTACACACTGCATTCAGGCCAGTTTCGGGCAGGGCTGTCTCAGTCTTTGTCTCTCATGCCAGAAACCAGACAACCACAACAAGGAGTGTATATTGGCCACACACTCCATTCACCCAGGTCCCACCCACAGGAGGTACCCACAACATACAGTCACTGGGAAGGCTCCAGCCAGTCTAGCTGGGCCTTCACAACAACACCATATATGGAACTTCCACCCAACAGCCAGTCAGGGGGAAGGGACAGAGTCAGGGCTTCCCAGGACTTTGGGAAAACAAGATAACAGGCAATAGAAAGCAAGAGGCCACAGGGGCCATCTTGTTTCCTATCAGGAATCAACAGATCCCAATGGCAGGGCCTAGGTATCCCAAAATGGAGGACACCCAGAGCACCTGTCGAATTCAGCATGGAGCTGCCACCAGCCCATACCCTGCTCTGTGGGCCACCCACAGGTGCCCAAAAACATACACTAGGGGCACAGGGTCGTACCCCTACCCATGGGTGCCATAAGGGTATCCCAAGGGTCTGTTCACCAAACCAAAAGAGAGAGCTGCACCGCCAGGAGTCCCACATGGATTCCTGGGCAGAAAACATGACAGAACACACGGTAAAAAGCAGTAAAGGACAAGGATTCAGAGGCCCTGTCCCTCAGATGCATTTCCAGCATCACACTCTTTGCCTCCAGTGTCAACTGGAAGTGCGAAAGGTTTTGCTCGCGGGAATTTCCTCCAAGAGGAGCCTCAGGAGACGCGTTCGTGGTGGAGTGGTCCTTCCCACTGCTGTATGCATTTCCTCCAGTCCCCGTCATCCCGCAGGTGCTGCGGAGGTTACGGAGGTTTGGTTCCCAGATGATCCTCATTGCTCCAGCTTGGGCCAGGAGGGCGTGGTACCCGGACCTTCTCGACTTGTCCATCTGCCCTCCACGTCGTCTTCCCTACCGAGACGATCTGCTCTCACGGGAGGGGGGTCAGGTTCTCCATCCAGAGGTCAGATCCCTCAACCTTCACGCTTGGCTTCTGAAAGGTTGAGGTATAAGGATTGGGATCTCCCTGAAGACGTGATGGAGGTGTTGCTTTCGGCCAGACGGCCGGCAACGAAGTCCCTGTACTGTTGCCGTTGGAGAAAGTTCTGCGACTGGTGCAGGGTTAAGAATGTGGATCCTTTTTCATGTGACATTCCTGTAGTTTTGTCTTTTTTGCTTTCTTTAGCCCACAGGGGCTTTCAAGTGGGTACCATTAAAGGTTACCTGGCGGCGCTGTCCATATTTAAGCACTCGTCTGAGGAGTGTTCTTATTTTAAAATTCCTTTAATTTCTCAGTTTCTGAAAGGGCTCACTAATGTGTTCCCTCCGCCACCTTTCCAGGTGCCCGGCTGGGATTTGAACCTTGTTCTCAAGTTTCTAATGGGTGCTCCGTTTGAGCCTTTGTATTCTTGTCCTTTGAGACTGTTAACCCTTAAAACTGTATTTTTAGTTGCGGTCACTTCCGCTCGCAGAGTGAGTGAGTTACAGGCACTTTCAGTTAAGCCACCCTTCACTGTGTTCCATAAGGACAGGGTTGTCTTTCGAGTTCATCCTTCCTTTCTTCCGAAGGTGGTGTCGGAATTTCATTTGAGCCAGAAGGTTGTTCTTCCGGCATTTTATCCTCCTCTGCATCCTGGTAAGGAGGAGGAGAGGCTCCATAGGTTAAATACTGGGAGAGCTTTAGGTTTCTACATTTCACACATGTCCCGGGTCAGAGTGGACGATCAACTCTTTATTGGTTACGCTGGAAAGCGTTTGGGATAAGCTGTGACTAAGCAGACTTTGTCTAGATGGATTATCTTGGCAATTTCTGAATGTTACCGCCTGGCGGGTAAGGATCCTCCGGTAGGCTTATGGGCCCATTCGACTAGGGGTATGGCTGCCTCTACTGCCCTGCAGAGGGGTGTTCCTATTCGTAACATCTGTGATGCCGCCACTTGGGCTTCGGTCCATACTTTTGTACGTCACTACTCCCTTGATTCTATCCATGGGCAGGATCTGGCCTTTGGCAAGGCGGTCCTTTACTCTGCAATTTGATTGGGCATTCTAAATTTGTATATTCTAAATTCTTTTCCCGCCTCCTTACATTGATACTGCTTTGGGAGTCTGTCATAGATATGGAATACTTCGGAGGAGCCAATCCCCTCGAAGAACAAGTTACTCTCTTACCTGGTAACGTTCTTTCGATGGGATGATCTGACGACGTATTCCATATCGCTCCCTCCCTGCCTTCCCCGCTACAGAATTTCTTATGCGATTGCAGCTTACGTTTCTGCAAGGCTTTCTGTGGTCATATTGGCAGTAGATTGGTGCCACACGTTCTGGGAAAAAACTACACCTGAGGCTACGGGCGTCGTGCGTCCTACTTATACCATCCGGTGACGTCGGCTCAACGGCGACCCTCGAGGACGGCGTATCGATGTCATCGACGCAGGACGCAGACGCCGAAAGATTTTCCGTAGCAGCACAGCTGTGTTGATTACTGTCATAGATGTGGAATACGTTGTCGGACCATCCCATCGAAAGAACGTTACCAGGTAAGAGAGTAACTTGTTCAACTAGGTCTAAAATCTTTTTGCAAACTTTTGTGCAGATGCGTCAAATGGCATCACATTTATAAGCCTTTAAAATATTTTGGGACCCCCTCTAATGTTGTTCCCTCTTCACAAAACAGCACCATTCAGAGCCCGGACATGCAGTTTTATTGAGTGGCACCAAAGTTATAAGCCATCCAAAAACTGCTTTTCACAAACCCTTTAATGCAGAAATAGGCATAAATGTCCATGAACATCTGAGATGTTCACGAACATCGCAGGACAGCCCCGGACCGTTCGCGCACATCAGAGTTGAAAAGCCACCCGTTTTTGGGGCTTTTCAAGGCCATTTGCCATCCCATCCTCATCACCCCTCACCTCTCTAGAGATTGTTTCATTAGTCTGGAAAGTCCAATGTTGTGTTTTTTAATATTTTTTTACTGCGTTGCTCAAAGACATAGGCTACTATCTGGAAATCCAACAAGGCAGGTGCTTCCAAAAATCTGACGCACCTCACACTTTTCAACATCCAATCAACGGGCCTGCCCGATGTCCGCAGACATCACGCCGTCCTCTGGGCCAATCGGAGGCCCGTCCGCGGACCAAACAGGGAAGTGAGTCCGCAGATCAAACCCAGCTATCACTAATAATTGTTTGCCTACTTTATGGGCGTTTTATCAAAAACGACTGGACGGATTTACACCAAATTCACAAATACGAAAGCACGCTTTCGGGACCAAGCCGCCGCTCCTGCTACAAATTTGGTAAAAATCCCTCCAGTGGTTTGGGCAGTGGGGAAAACCACAACTTTTGGGATCCCTCCTATAACTTTGACACCCCCTGCACGAAACCGCACCAAACTTCGCAGAATCAATCTGACAGGCCATATACTTCTTTTGCAAAGTTTCGAGAGGATTCGTCAAGGGAGGGGCAAAGTTATAAGCGGCCCAAAAAGTGCTCTTCCTTTGGATTGAGCAACTTAACCATAACTACATGGCCGCTACCGCAGGCCGTGTAATATGTTTGTAAGAAAACTGAAAAAATAAATAAGAAAACAGGTGACTTACAAAGGTAACATTAACCCAAGGGGATAAGCGCTTCAAACTAAAGAGTACTATATAAATAATAAAAATTACATTATTAAGCATCACTGGATGGAGTGATGGGGTCAGGTAGGTGCAGCAGGGGGAGCTCCATCTTTAGCAAGCAAGTTAAGTGTAAGCCAAACTTGGAAGAAATCCACTGTTGGGCTGCTTTCGATTGGGATGGTCAGCAGGTTCCAGTGGAGCAGGAGAGTACGGAGAAAGAGCGCACGCATGAGGAGGTGCATATTGGTTGGCAGTTGATGTCCTCAGCTTGATCAAGTGAACCGTCGTGCACGTGGCAGACATCATAGGCACACACAATGTGTTGAAATTCACGTTACTCAATAACAAGATCACATTTTATTTTCTGTGCTAGGAAACGCAAACAGCTTTTGTGAACTGAATAATTGTTAAAATATAAAACTGTGTGTGGAGCCACAATGAAACTGCATGAAATGTTGGGCTATCATTCTAGGCCTGAATGAATGGTTCCTCAAAGTGTGGTGCTGTTTTATGAAGCACAAATGTGGTAGGCAAATGTTCCACATTGCAGTCTAAACTTAGCATCGTTATGTGGCACAAGTGGTGGTTGTAGAACTTGCTGCCAACTATAGCAGAGTACCACACGATTAAAGGGGCATAGTGTTGGCTTATATCACCCCACCTCTTCGTGACCGGTCTGTGAACTTCCCACTTCTGGATTCTGTAGGGCCCTGCCTGTCTCGGGGAAGCGAGTCAGCCAACAACAACAACACGAGGGCACTTTTGCAGAATGAAGGTGCAAATGGATGCTTGATCAATATTTCATGCTATGCACATTAAATATGTACGCCTGGCTGTTTGAGACTGCTCAGCACAGAGCTTTCTTCGCAATAACCACTTTTTAAGAAGCTGGTATCATCACAGTTTCGGTTTAGGAGTTTAATTGTTTATTTTACGACAAAACTGGATACCAGGCATTCCGGAATTGGCTCATTTTATACCCAGCAAATAATACCACAAATGACTATGACGCCTATTATACAAATATGGAAGGCTTAGCAATGCAACAAACATGATTATCACTTATCATTGAAAGCAGCCGGTCTTTGATAACGCTATTTATAAAAGGGCACTGCCCTATAAGACAATGAAAATGATCTCACGTGGAGGTAAAACGCAAGTTTTCGC
The DNA here is from genome assembly GCF_040938575.1 of Ambystoma mexicanum. Lineage (NCBI taxonomy): Eukaryota > Metazoa > Chordata > Amphibia > Caudata > Ambystomatidae > Ambystoma > Ambystoma mexicanum. The sequence continues at coordinate 801,968,975 of NC_090931.1, read as the reverse complement.
TCGATTTACATCCGCATAATGCCTTGCTCAGTTGCCATGATGTGGAGGTGGACTTACAGTGGTGGCTACTAGGTGGCGCTGTGCCATGCGTGGCTTATCGACTGATTTGGCTTAGAACATCGTTTGTGACATTCCTCCGTCATTTGGTGCTGTGTGCAAGCGGCTATTTGTTAGTTTGTACCTTGGATGAGCTAGCAGACAGTTTAATTGATCTGAGGTTGATAAAGTGAGTAACTGTGAAATAGCTCATGCCCCCTTTATCAAGGTGGGGGCAGCAAAAAATGCTGCTAGTTGGTTTAATTGTTGGGTGAAACTTTCCCAGTCTCCAGCATGCAAAGATGGGGTAGCAGAGGGCACCCAGATGCCCTCAATGGTGGAAGAGGGTCGAGAAAAATGTCTGGCAGATGGCATGCATCCGCCAAGACCAATACAAGTGTGCCCCACTCCCACCACACCACTTAGAAACTGGGTAGAAGGTGGAGACTTCTTTGCTACAGTTCTTTGGCTAAGGGAGGGGCAAGTGACAGTAACGGTGCTAACGGACTTCCTGTTTGTTTTTTTGTTTTTTAAATAACAAAAATATAGTTTCTTTCTAGACTTTGTGGATAGCCTGCTTGAGCGCCAGTGGGCGGCTTCGCTTAGAGGTGTAAATGGCCCTGCATTCATGCTAGCTACGGCATTTGTATCACACATGCTCTGTTTTCCTCAGATCTTCTAATGTAGTTCTTTCTCACTGTACTCCAGGGGAGTTGCTAGGTCTGGCAAAGACCCGGGGCTAAGCTGATGTCAGAACTGTTGGGACTGGGGGCTAGCTAGTCTTTTGGCTGTAGCTCCTGAGATTCTATCCGGGGCTGCAACCGAAAGATCAGGGGCTATAGCCCCCTTAGCCCCATCCCCCCAGCAACGCCCCTGCTGTACTCCATGCCCTGTTCCTTCAAAATGCCCAATGCTCATGAAGAACTGATCCACTATAGGCAATGGCCACTGCCATGAAGGCCCGGGGATAGGCCCCACAACGAGCCTTTATCATTGGGCCCTGCTCTCTTTCATCGCATTGTTAGGAAATGTATTCAGGCTGTCGAGGAAACCTTTGCCAGTATGTCCATGGAGACATTTTCTTAGTAATGTAGGCAACATTCAAGTCAGTTGGTGAGTCTGCAGAAGTAGTAGTGGGGTGCGACCACAAACCTATCTGGCTGGATAAGGCAAGCCCAGGTGTCTCTCGTGAGTTAGGTTGCATGATGTTACTATACTTTGGTATTGAGCAGAATTAGCACCATAGTTTCCAAGCACCATACCCTTGTCTTCTGAGGTGTATCGCGCCCATGGTAACCAGACCTTAGAGTGCTGGTAAGAATAGCATGAACAAGCATGACGTAGAGGGAGGAAACATGGGGAAAGATTGTGAAGACCCAGGGAAGCAGTTAGACAGGGCTAAATGCTCGCATTAGTATGGCCTCCTGTTGTCCATTAAATAGGGACTATTTTCTAGAGAAATCGACACAGAAGAGTATGCGTTGAGCTAGCATAAGCACTGGGATTCCAAGACAGTTTGTGTGTATTATAAGGTAGAGATTGGCTAGTGTTGAGTGTGTGAGTGGGTCGAGGCCATGCTCAGCAATCCTGTTATAGATGTAGGCTTAAAATGGTTGCCGTGTCTGTTGATGGTACCACAAGTATATTCACAAATAATCATTATGGGGCTGCTATGCCAACTCAGACGGCGGCCTAACCCAAGGGTAGGGCATGTAAGAGCTGAATGTTTTCGGTAAGAAAAGGCAAGGCAGTGGGATGGACAGAATTAATTAAATACATATTATGTCTGGCCCTAGATGTAAAGTAAACAATGATTGAGTTATGTGTAGCGTTTGATGCCACAATAAGGTCAGCTGACAACACTGGGGGAGCGGGAAAGGAATCTTTCAGGTTGCAAGGTAACAATGTGACCTCCATTGTGCCCAAAGATCAGCACTGAAGGATCCAAAGAGCAGCACTGAAGGACCCTTCGGCACAAGAATGGCCATGTGTATAGTAGGAATAAGTAGATTACTCTTAAGACTTATGATGGCTTTCAGCATGCAGGCTCCTTTCTCAGGATAGAGCCCCGAGTCATTGTGCGACGCCAGCAAACCTTTGACAATTCCTAGGTTTTGCAGAGGCTGCCCCCCCCCCCAATACAGTTGCTGGGGCCCTCTGGGAGAATATGCATATACACCACGCCTTTCAGCCACTTCTCAGGGATGCAGTTTTCTAGTTAGTTTAATAGGTAGACGTTGAGAGAAAGCCAAATAGCTTTGACCAAACAGCTTAGTTTGCTGGACAACCTGTCCTTTCAGCAGCACTGGACAGTCTTCAGACCCAAAGTGAAAGGACATAACATAACAACGAGCGGAGAAACAGAGACCACAGACCCTACTGACCTCATGGAACACCAGAGGTCATGATCATTTATTCCACCAAACCCATCCTAAACTACAACAAGCGCACAAAATCTGTCTTCAAGAGACATGGTTGTCGCACCCTCCCACGTGCGAAGGATACAATATTTTTACTAATCCAGCCATCATACAACAAAAGGGAAGACCGTCCTCAGGGCAGATAACGATGATAAAAATTAACTCCTATTGGATGCCGGTGGAAGCAACAAATTTGAACCCATGGATCCAATATGTGGTGGTACGACAACAATACAAACCCGCCTGCAACCAGTCACGCTGGATGGTCATATTTAATATGTACTGGAACCCCATAGCGACTGACGAACCGGCATATCTTGATGCATTCTTAACAGCGCTTGATAAACTGGTCACAAAGTTTCCATCAATTGACATAATAATATGTGGAGTCTTAAACATACATATTTTTGATAAAATTGGAAATTACAAAGAAAAGAACGATCTATCCTCGAGAGCAAACGCGTGGATGAAAGAAATGAAAACAAGAAATCTGAAGCTGATGGGTAGCTATCAGAATGCGGACCGACAACTTATTCCAACGTGGTCACAAGGTACATCGGAAGCAGTTCTAGACTACATATACACCTCTGAGAACATTGAGAATGCAGTGACAAATACAGAGATCACAAAGAATAACAACAGTGATCATCGCATGATATCAATGTCATGGCAAAGGCAAAACCTAGACAAAGAGCTACTTACTCTGCCTGAGATGGAACTTAACGCGAAAACTACAAGACTAAGATTGAAAACCAACGACAATGTGGGAATAAACCAGAAATTTAGGGAAACAGGGAAAAAAGACGATGAGAAAATAAATTATGAATGGCTATTTGAGCCACATTATCGACCCCAAAAAGAGCAGAAAAAACACTTGCCTCATATCCATACATACGACCCTATGATTGCAATGAAAAAAAGAGAACTACGAAAATTATGTAGAGAACTAAGAAAGCAAAGAACTAAAGAATCATATTCTACAATTAATATTGCCAAACAAGAATATCAGCATTGGTTAAAATCCCACAAAAGTCAAATGTTGCAACAAGATTCAGAGCAAATGCTAGCAAGCCTGAATAATCGCAATACGCGTGATTTATGGAGTGTGTTAAATCCCACACAAGGTGTCCAACATCGAAGGATACAAAATGTGACTAAAGCACGTTGGATAGAACATCTTTCCACTGTATATAAGAAGAAGGACACCCCTGAAGCCGATAACCAACAGAAAATGAATAAATGGGCAATTACCACTACCAGAGAACAAATCCTACAGATAATCTCGAAATTGAATAAATCAAGAGCTCCCGGCCCGGATGGCCTGACAAACGCCACAATCAAAGCTGATCCAGAGATATGGGCGGACATGTTATTACAAATCATTAAACTGATTAACCAATTACACCAAATTCCTGCAACCTGGAAACTAGCGCTTCTGATCCCTATCTTTAAGCAAGGAGATAAAGAGAACCCAACAAACTATAGGCCCATTGCATTATTAGACCCGTTGGGCAAAATTTTCGCTACTATTCTACTAAGGTCACTAACGGCCTGGGCATCAGAAAACAAACGTATTGCTACTCGACAAAAGGGCTTTGTTGGCGCAGTTGGTACTAACATCAACCTATTTCTGCTGAATCTCTTAAAACATGAAGCAATGTGTTCTAAGCAACAGGTGTGGATAGCATTAGTAGACTTACATCTTGCGTTTGATTGCGTGAATCGCCAATTGCTGTGGAACAAACTGGTTAAGTGGAATTGCCCCCCCCCCATATAATACAACCAATAAAGTTGCTCTATTCTTCAACAAAAATACGAGTAAGGCTAAAGGAGGAGGGGCATATGACCGCGTACATTGAAACCTGGAATGGTTTGAAACAAGGGTGTCCATTGGCAGCCACACTCTTCAATTTGTTCACATCAGATCTCCCATGTGAAATGATTTCGGACAGAATATTTCCACCGAAAATTAACTCAATAAAGATACCAATAATGATGTACGCGGATGACATCATATTATTGGATAAAACACCGAAAGGTTTACAAGAGAGTCTCCGAATGTTGGTAGACTATATGGAAAGAAATGAATTGAAAATAAATATAGCAAAAACCAAAATCATGACTATTATGAAAGCGAAACCAAATGAAAAAAAAACAATGATATCCATTAACTCCTCCATTATTGACACGGTAACATCATATAAATATCTGGGCATATTGATTAGTCAAACTATGGAAGAAAAAGAATGGGAGATACAGATTTAAAAAAAAGCAATGGCCCTGGCGAGACAAGGATATATACTCCACGAAAAATATGGCAAATTCTCGTACCAACCGATCATTGCTTTTTATAGGAGTAAAGTTATCCCTATCCTGACATATGGAAGTGAAACACTGATTAATCTGTTGGACAAGATATGGCCAATTTTGGAAGCAACGTTTTGGCGGAAAATAATGAGGCTGCCCAAATCGTTCCCGATAACCCGTATCCGAGCAGAAATCGCAGTGCAATCACTGGCATGGGTGGCACTTTGGAAAAAATGTTATCTGTATCGGAAAATAACTGGGGAACAATCTATCCCGGCGTTAGAAATTTTCAAAGCAAAGCACAATGCAATAAACGCAAGGGCCCTGTCTAAATGGAAACAACAAATACTAAGAGCATTAGAAAATGAAGAGATAACAGGAGAAATGCTACAAATGAGGCCTCAACATGCCAAGAAACAATTAATGTACCAAGATTGGATAAGAACTAATGAATGTATAATTCGATACAAAGAAAATATAGCAAGTAAAGCAGAAATTAGACCGATCAACGTCCTCCCACCGTACCTGGTGATATTTCCGGACAAAGAAGAATGTTTTTTTTAAAATTCCGGCTTAATTTACTACCCACTAGAGAAAGACTCGTAAGAACTAAACAGCTAGTGAATAAAGACATTTTTTGTCGGATATGCAAAAATCAGGACGAGACAGAAAGTCTGTATCACCTTATGATGACATGCCCCGCCCTCAGTAAAGAAAGAACTATATGCAGATCTTATTTTGAGTCAATACAAAAGACGTTGAGTGCTGATAAAAGATGGGCCTGGATATTGGCAGGGGCGGAGAAACGAATGACTTACATAATCTTTCATTTTTGGAAGAAGATCATTGATAGAATTGAAAACATGAATTGACTAAAATGAAGTTTTAAAACATAACAACTGTGATAAGATAAAATGAAAAGTTTAAATTTAAAGAAACATTTTTAATAAAAATAAATAAATAAATAAATAAAAAGTGAAAGGACAGTCTTCCGGCCCAGAATGTAGAGAATGGGCTTGAAATACAAAATAATTTACTCCAAAACAGAGTCAATGGCAAGAGAAATGGTACTCGGCTGCGCTTATAGGCCCACAAACCCTTTAAAAGCGACCAGTGGATTTCCATTCAAATCTATCACAACACAAATTAATTTACTTCAAATCTTTCTCCCAGACATAGACCTTTTGCCACCAGGTGGATACATGGGAATTTCGACAGTAGACAAGCTGTACAAATCTATAAAAACACTTTCAAAACCCAGGTAGGATTATATTAAAAACCTGTGGAAACACACATTAATTTGCACCAACACTGGCCTACGCACAGACGAAACATTTTACAACAGCAAGGAGGAGTGCATTTTAGTTCATGCATTCCAAGTATTTTAAAATACCTTTTTCTGTTAAGGTATTTCCAGACAGAGCCAGGGGGTGCATCCAGTCTTCTGGGTGTTGGTTATGCAGAAACTCTACTCCTCACTGGGTTACTATTGCGTTCCTGTTCCAGATTACATTGTTCCAGATTTCATTAAGTGCACTCTGCAAATCACTTTTGTTTTTGCCTGTATGAACGTACAGCGTTTACACCCCCAATGTGGTTTTCCAAGCCAGAACCCTACTTCCACTTTGGAAAGCCAAGCCAGGCAAAAAAGTGAAGAATAAATACTTCATCACCTCTGCTTCCAGGCCAGTGCTATTTCAATGTGGAGCTGGTGTGAGAGGACTTGCCTTTCTGACACGCGACTGCTAGGAAGTGCATGTGAGCCCCCAGAGCCTCCCAAAAGGAAAGTCAAGAGACCAGTCCCAGCCCCAGGCACTGCAGCATATATTGCTGAATTAACCTCCCATGACCTTGCTGACCCTCATTGCCTTTCCCTGCCCTCCTTGATTGCTGTTGGTTTATCCCTGGACCTTTTGGCTCCCGATTGCTGCTGCTCCCTCCTTTACCTCCTTTCCCCCCTGTGATTGTGCTACCCCGTCCTTGCCTTTGTTCCTTCCCATTGAGAGCTGTTACCCTCTCACTGCATCATGCCACCCACCCTGACAGATGTTTCCCCCTCCCTGACCCCTGTGTCCGCCTTTGACAGCTGCTACAACCTCCTTGACCCCACAAGGCCTCTTGACAGCTGCTACCCACTTATGCCTCTTGTGCTCTCCCTTGACAGTAGCTACCCCAACTTACTCAATGTACCCCCTTATCAGCTGCCACGCCCTTCCTGCCCCTTTAGACCTCTTTGAAAATTGATAGCCCTTCTTGCCCCTGTTCTTCCCTTGGCAGCTACTATACTCTTCCTGCACCCTGTACCCATCATGGACAGCTGCTAGCCCCTCTGCGAGGCCCTGTACCGTTAACTGATGGCTCTTATCCCCTTTTTGACTGCTTCCATCTCAGCTGTACCCCCACCATATTCCTCCTGCTCACAACCCTCACTCATGCATCCCCCACTCTTCATACATCCGTTCGGCCCCTACTGCCTTCAACCTCCTTGGCATGCCCTCAAGTTACCTCTGCTCCATCCTCAAATGCCCCACAAACCCCTGTAGATCTGACAATTCCCTGCAGCCAGATCCTATGGCCCATTCCGTTCATGGACAACTTGCCTTTTTCTTTGCCCCACACCACCAGACACCCACCAGGACCATGTCGGAGGCAAGACGCCCAATGTTCACTGATGAACTGAAGGTCCCGGTGGAGGGCATTGTGAAGGAGACGATGCCCACAAGATCTCAAATGACTAGTGCAACAAATTCTAGAAATCCATCCTGCGCACTATAGTGGCGATTAACCCCTAGGTGGACTAGATACATAAACACATGCAGGATCAGCAGGAGCATTACCAAAAGCTAGTGAAGAAACATGGTAAAGAGGTCCTGGCCACAGGCTCAACACTGACACCTCTGGAGCAGCAGCCATGAGAGGAGAAGGTGTAGACAGTCATAGACCTCAGCACCATAAAGAGAATGGAGACATGGAGACTAGGGTGGAAGGTGAGTACACCAAATACATGCATGGAAAAAGCAACTATGCGCTTTGCTCAGTGGGTGGGCGGCACACATCTTGCCACTGGCACACATGCACAAAAGCGCTGATGTCAACATCTACTCACAGATATGGACACAGGAGAACACCAATGTATGCTTCCATAAAACATGTTACTCCTATCACCTCACATTTCACTGTGACAACATACAGCCACTTGTCCTAAGCATATGCGCAGATGATTACTCCATGTCCATAAACAGGTCAATGGTGACATCCCAACTACACTCCAATGTATGAAAAGGTTGTCTGTGCACCCGGAATTTCTGCACTCAGAGGGGTCTACAACCACCTTTTAACTCACTGACCCTACAAAGAGGAGAAATAGCCATTTGCCTATAAGTCTGGTCCCACCCACAATGGCAGATCAGCACTGACGTTCTAGGCAATTCTCCTCTGAACAAGACTACCATCTGCCACCAAGACCTGTTTTACAGTCTTGTTGGGCCTCCTAAGTGAGGTGAACCAATAATTCCTGGTCAAATATCTCCTAAATAAGCCATTGTAAAGTTCATTGGGCCAGTTGTTTCTTTGAAAAGTAGATACAATTTTGATTAAACATTGCATAGGTGATCTTCCTTGACAGAATTGTGCTCACTCTTGTCTTCTTATCATATATTGTTTGTGTGCTGGTCAAAGGTACTATGTAATTAATTTTAGGCATCAAATGTTACTGCTTTACTCACTTGATTTACAATACTCATGAAGTTTAACAGTAACATTTTAGAATGTCTTTCTTTGACACATACCATTCTCACACTCCAATTTCACTAAATAATCACTTTGCTGCTGTAAACCTAGCTTCTACAATGTCGTCTCCAATTTCACTAAATAATCACTTTGCTGCTGTAAACCTAGCTTCTACGATGTCGTTTTTGAGGAAGGATAACCTTATTAGATTTGCTTACTACACTTCTGCGCTACAACTATCCTTTATGCTACCCTTTATTCATGATTGATCTTCTTCCAAAGGACCAAAGGAATGGATAGGCATTAAATAAATGTAACTGCTTGGACTCCACCCTCTACACTTTCTTGATTGCTTATGTAACTGACATCCATAGTACGAGTTATCACACACAACCTTACGCACCAAAGTAATTCCTCGTAGACCACTGGTGCCTGGACCCCCTGTCTCTGAAGGACAATTGACAAAGGACATTTTCCTTTAAGAATTGAGTTTTTATTTTTTCTTTCTCAGACCTGAGGCTTTTCATTTGGCTTGGAGTGGGGATGCCTTTTTGTCTCCCTTTCCTATTATCACCTGCATGCTTTAAATACATCACCAACTCTTGGCTCTGAAACACATTTGTCAACTGGGTTCACCTTACCCAGCCTGCAGGAACTCTCATCCGGAGAGAGTGTTCACATTGCTATTTGGTATGAATAGCCACCACAACTATCTGGAACTCTTGAGCTCATCTGAAGGCAATCATGCATCCATAACGAACCTAAATAAATCTCCTCAACACACTTAAGATGTCATAAACCACCTAAAGAGGACGTTTCCCTCAAGCCATTCTCTTTCCAATTCCTGATTTACACTGTATTTCCTAACAAACAGCTACATATCTCTTACATACATTCCTCATTATACCTTGTTTTATTTTACCCTAATGTTTTTTTGTAACTTGGTTCCATTTCTGTTCACCCATTTTCCCCCAACAAACCTGCCCCTTTCTTCAGTTTTCCTTTTTTCCGCTCGTACACAAGACTATGGTCTGGTTTAACACCCTGGTTGGGGACGTAATTCACTCACCCACGGACAAACACTTGGCGCTTTAAGACAACTACGGTGGTGACTCACGCACTATAAAAGCTAAATAACATAACATAACACAGACATATGGCCAAGAACGAGGGTCTGTGGGATGACATAACAGACTACCTGAGGCATTACCGCACACCTCCTAGGTACAAGGAGTGCATGAAATCTGCAACACCACAATCGCATGGTGGCATCTGCCCTGGAGTGGGGCCAGGACCATAAATATACAAAGGAGGGGGGCAAAATGAGCCCATCTGGACAGATTGAGACAGAAAGAACATAACCATTTCAAAACTCACCCTTTGAAATCCGGTTTTGTAGACTGTATAGCAAGGAGCATCCCAGGAACCACCATATCAGAAGTCATAGTGAGGACGAGAAACGCATATGAGCCAAACCATCCTCATCAATATCTCGAAGGATGTCAACCACAACCTTGTGTGGGGAGGAGGGGGTAGCTTTTTCAGTACAATGTTGAGCTCTGAATACAGAATGATATGAACAAATGTGTTGATGCTGCCCCATCTACTCCAGAAGTTGCGATTAAACTTCCTTTTCCATGACTTTCCTGAAGAAAGGCATTCTCATTATAGGGTGGTAATTACTTAAAACTGCAGGATCTAAAGAATGAAAAGTTGAAATTAGGCACAGCTTTAATTTTCAGCAAAAGAAGCGTGACAGAGTGATAAGTGCGACATTTGTACCAACAGACCTAAAGCATCAGCTGAAGGAGTTTTTTTCTCAATTGTGAAGCAATGGGACAATCTGCTTATGTAAAAGCTTCAAAGAGGCTGGAACAGATACAAGTTTGGATATCGAGATCCAGTTTCAAGGAGCGTTTTAGATTGAATAGAAACAGAGGTCATTTTGGATGCACAGTATGAGAACTTGGCTTCCAACAATAATTCCTTACATTGGAGGCAGGCACAACAAAGCTCAGAAAGAGTGGTTCTGTTGGATGATTAAAAAAAAATGTATTTGTTTGTTACTAGCTTTTAAAAAGGCACCGCTTAAGTTACATTCTTATGATTGCCAGCTTTCTGTTGCCCCTATGTCTCCTGTGGCGTAATTTCCCAATCGATCTTCTTCAATTATTTTCTTTGATCCCTACATTTGCCCTTACACATTCTCTATTGGGCAAATAATAGCTTAGATATTTGATCCAAATAAGTAGTTAGTTCAAAAGTTAGTTTGTTGTTCGCACCATTACACAATAACTTTCACCATTCTGCTCCGCTCAATAGCAGTCTTTCTGCTATAAAGAGTCCCAGATGTCTTGTTCTCTGGGTTCTCAAACCTGGGCAGAACAAAGTTAGATGTTTTAATGTTTCTGCTTCCTTGTTACAGAAGCTACACTTGTTGTCTTTGAATTTACTCTTTTTTTCAATTTTCCAAAATGTCTTTCGTAGAGAAAAGATTGGATCGAAATTTCATGTAGAGGTTCGATGATGTTGATTTGGAAATGTCTCTAAGTATTTTGGTAGTGTGTTCATCGATTTGGCCTCATGGGATATATTTTGAAACCATTTGTATTCGCCTCTTTGGTCTGCAGTAGCAGTCCACTCTCTGAGCCAGAGTTTCTTTTTTAACGCCACCGGGTTTGCCAGAAGCGTGTCCGTCCGTAGTCGTATTAAGCTTGTCTAGTATATGTTCACATCGCTCAGCCCATTTTTGAGTATTCGCTCATTCACTTTGCTGCATTGTTGGCATAGGATGTTAAATTGTGGGAGGCTATCCTCTATCATGATTTTCCTATAGAGGGACAGCATGTTCCATGTCACTCTAGCGTTTTTTTAAATCAAGCCCAGCTTGTATCTTATGGAGGCTGTTGACACACCTTTTGGTAGACACAGGACTGCTCGCCAGAAGTTATTTTTCAAAGATGACCACAGAGCCCATAGGCATCCAAATGCACATTCTGCTCCTTGTATTAGAATGGGAACAACCGTTTGTTTGTAAAAAATTGTTACTGCTATCAGAGAAAATGTTTTGTATTTTTTGTTGATGAAGCAACCTTGCGCTGTTAATTGCTTGTTTTTTGCCTTGGCAATCTTTACCCAGGGGGAATCATTGATGCTAGAGTTTATCCACATCCCAAGGTATTTTGTGGAGTCTACACATTTCAGTGTTTCTTTTCCAAGATGCCACTGGAATCTCTTTTTGTTCTTGTTTTTCTTGCCTTTTAGGTTTTGTAGTATTAAGATCTCCGATTTCGAGGCATTGATGTTCAAGCGGTTAGCTTCTACATATTTCCCAAGGAGGGGTAATTTCCATTGCAAGCCAATTGGTGTTACATCTAACAGCACAAGGCCATCAGCGTACATCATCCATCCCAGTTGTTCTCCATTGATTTTCGGCGGAAATGCGTTGACACTTCCTAGGGTTTCACCAATTTCAGATATGAATACATTGAAGAGTAGAGACGCCAGTGGGCATCCCTGTTTGACTCCTCTATGAGTCTTGATTGGAGCAGGTAGAGTGCCCGATTGATCAAGGCGGATTCTTATTTCAGTGTTGGAGTGTAGTACTTTGATTGCCATGATAAGGCTTGTTGGGCAATTCCAACTTTTTAATTTCATCCATAATAGATCCCTGTCACCACTGTCAAAAGCATGAGCTAAATCTATTAAAAAAAAAAACAGATATATTTTTGCTCCTTGTCTAATTGCTTTCCTTTTCAACAGGTTGATTAGGATCAAGTTGAGCCCACATCCCTGGTTGTCTAGGGTCATAATGTGAGGATTCGATCCTAGCTCTAATTGTTAATTGGATCTGAGATGCAAATATTTTACCCGCAACATCGAGAAGTTCAATCGGGCGATATTTTTGCGGATCAGATCTTATTCCTTTTTTGAAGATCAGGACTACGATTGCACTTCTCCAAGAGGACGTAGTTGCTTTCTCGTCTGCTATTCTAGTAAAGAGAGACATACAGAACTTTGCCCATTCCTCAGGATGTTCCTTTAGCATTTGATTAGTGATGGCATTGGGGCCGGAGGCTCTAGAGGAGCTGATGTGTTTAATTTTTGTTAGAATATTGTCTTTGTCAAAGGGGATGTCCCATTTATCCACATTGGGAAGGTCAGGATTTTGCAACAGACCTTTCTTTTTATATAGCTCATCATAATGTTTAACCCACAACCTTTCAGATACCATGTTACTCTGAATTGCTTGTTGTGGGGCATTTATGTTCTTGATGAGTTTCCAAAATTCTCTTCAGTTCCTGTTTGAAAGGGTCATCATCATATCTTCTGCGTCTCATTGTTCTATTATGTGTTTGTGCAAAATTATACAATTTTTATATTTTTGTTTGTTTCTTCTTCATTACAATTTTATCTGTATTGTGGAAATTAGCAATTGATCTGATCTCTTTTCGTAGTTCTCTTTTTCTTGCTAACATTTCTGGGTCAAATGTGTTTTTTTTGGAATCAGCACCTTTGCCGATCCAGCTGTGTTTCTTTGTATTGCTCCAACAGGGAGCGATAATCGACTGTATTGTTTCGAATGCCACAACCATTTTGAAATTCTCTCGTGATTTTATGCACTTTGGTGATATTTAGACATAGTGTGTTTCTTCCTTGCTCAACTGTTACTAAGGACTTCCATAATTTCTATGTTGATTATAGCTGATGGTGGTACGTTATTTCCACTAGGTTGTGGTCACTGTGTTGCATTGGTGTAACTTGTAGCGAGGCAACTCTTTGGGCTAGTTTTCCGATACGAAGAAGTAGTCCAGCATGGATTCCTGACTTCCTTTTTTCCACATGGCTTGTGGCGGAATATCGCCTCGTAACTGGCCATTGAGGATGAACATATCTCTTGCCTCAATTTCTTTCATCCATGTGTTGGTCATGCTCTGTTCAATCCTGGATCTGTTATTTTTGTTTCTGATGATGCTGTCTGATTTCATGCAGTCGATATTTAAATCGCCACACAAAATTGTGTTTGAATTCTTGTCCAACATTTCGAGGAGTCGATCAAGGTGGCTATCTGATCGATATAGCTAAATGTAAAAGCAGCTTTATGTTGCCAATAAAGGTTCAGGATGTTAATCTTATTGCTCACAGCTTCCAGTTCTTTAGTTGTTTTTCCCACATTGAGTTGAATATATTATTTTTTTATTATAGATGTGATTTAGTTTAAACATTAAACTTTACACATCTTAAACCAAAATGTACATACATATTTTACATAAAATCTGACTTTAAACCGAATTCATTTTCTCATGCAACTAATAAAAGTATACAAAGAGAAAAATCAAATAAGAAAACCAATATAAGTCAGTTTGCTAAAATCAAATGCTTATCAAACTGCAGACAATTATGTTAATTTCATATCTCATATGTATTCTTTCTCACTACAAATGTCTGTGCATACACATTGACCTACAGGCTTCTAATCTTCAAGTGTTCCTTATTTACCTTAAAAGAGGAGCTGAATAACAGCTAAACACTGTAGTTGAATGCAGAGGAAGAAAGGCAAAATCTAGGTCATGTATATTTAAGTGCAATTTCAATAAAATTCAACACCCAGGATCTCCATTTGGCACAAGTTGTTCCCCAGGCAAAACTCAGTACCGAACTAGTAGGGGCTCATTGGACTAGCAACCACTAGTTACTTATATTGAGATGCCCAACATCGTTTCAATTACCAGCCAAACATTATATAAGGCAGTGAACAGTCGGATGCTAGTGGTATTGGTGCAGTAGAGCCAGAAAGACAGCTCCCCAATTGTTTCTGGGTTATGGACATAATTGCCAAGATAACGCACATAAGTTTGCGACAATATGGAACACTCAGTCAAAAGGTGTTTAGCTGACTCTGGAATGTCATGGTTTTTACAGAGTCGCCAATAACGTTCTTCCTTAGGGGTCCTATTAATGATGCCTGTCACAATCAGGGTACAGAGTTGTGCTACTCTCAATAGGATTATGAAACGCCTAAGTTTCTTAGAAGGGCAGAGGCTGAGATGGCCCTGGGGCGTCTTGAATGTATACAGCCTATGCAACACAAACTGATATTTTTTTAACATGCTAAAGTTGGCATAGTTCTCTAGCCAGTCCCAGAGGTCAATGCGCTTCGCTAGAGATTTCTGCATTCCTCTAGGTTGCCAGCATAGCTCAGCAAAAAATGTATCCATAATACCCTTCCGTTCACATGCGGTGGGGTTTAGATGTTTCCTGGCCAATGGCTGCCAGTAACGCATTATTAGTGGAATAGCATATCTTGAGGTAAAGATCAGCTCTCTTTTATAATACAGTTGCTTTTGAAGGAGATTAAGCCTAACTCCAATCATATGAGAGCCATGGGTACACAAACCGGTAGGCCCAAGATCTTCCGCCAGAATTTACCTTCAATGATCTGCAACCATTTCAAATCAGTCGTAACAGGGCTTCAAGGCAGTAAGTGATCATTGGGGCAAGGACCTGAATGTACAATTGTCGGGTGTCCCACCAAGTATAGCCTCCTTGCTTATTAGTAAAAGTGAAAATTAATGCAGTGATCTGGGCAGCTTTTGTGTTACGTGCCTGTTTACAAGTGGTATAATCACTGTTCGGGTCAAATTCAATACCAAGGTATTTATAGTAAGGTGCATACAAAATGTCAGCATCGCCGATGGTAAGTCGAAGGTGTGCTGTTTTCTTACTGCTAAATCTCATAATTTGGGTTTTTCCCAGGTTTATTGTGAGACCATTGTGATGTGCAAACTCCCATAACGCTAATGCTGACCTGCGTATGCCACTAAATGTGTAATCAAAAATAACCAGGTCATCAGCCTATGCGAGTACTGGCCGGGCTGCCTGGCCAATTTTAGGGGGACAATTTTGGGCTGATGCAATTGCCTCTGGAATGTCATGTACATACAGATTGTAAATCAGAGGCACTGTAACACAACCTTGTTTCACCACTATGTTCTGGATTACCTGGTCCGTCATGTGGGCCTCTTTGTCCTGTTTAAGTGTTACAGACGTGTTCTGATGTAGAAGTCTGAGGTAATAAATCAGGCTCTCTGGGCAACCCATAGCCTTTAACTTATACCATCATTTTCCCCTTGTAATTGAATTGAATGCGGCTTTAAAGTCGACATACAGTGCATAGAGCGGTGGATTACCTGTCTTCCTAGCCCTGGTCCACAAAATATTGATAATAATGAGATTATGAACAGTGGAATACCCAGTCCTGAAACCACTTTGGAATTTGCACAGGATCCCAGATTTATCAGCCCATGATTGTAGCTCAGTAAGTAACAAAGATGCGAAGAGTTTACCGGTAGCGTCCAACAAAGATAATAACCTATAGTTATTGGGGTATAATTTGTTCTCTTTTTTAAATACAGGGACTAGTATGGCCATCTGCTAAAATGATGGAATAGTTCCTTTGCAGAGTACCTTCTTAAACATAGTAGTTAGTAACTTAGCCCAAAATTCAGGTTGGCTCTTGATCACTACGTTGGCCAGCCCAGCTTGATTTCACCCAATAATGATTAGCATGATACATCAATACATGTGGAGGGAGGGATGCAGCCTAATGGGGGAGAATTCTCCTCATTCTCCGGTGCATTACGGCTCTCAAGGAAATCCATCCATTCCGCAGTGCCAATTGGATTACATATTTGGCTCGGCCTTGTGCCCCACGCTTCGCCCAATAGGGACCAAATACTCCTGGTGTTTTTCGAGCATATGGTTTGAACTAGTTTTTGCTATTTAAGATTTTTCTCAGAGCTTCTTCTGAGTTTAATGGCGGCTCTATATCTATTTGTAATGGTTCTAACGGTGGTGTAATAAAGCACATTGAGCGCTCTAGTTTTCTTGGGCAACCGGAGCTCGGCCCTTAAATTTCTTTTAGCGCCCTGATGTATCTGTCATATGGTATATATTTATTTCTTCTCTAATCATCACACCCACAACGGTAGTTGCATGTGTACCCGCAAAGAGACGGATCCAGTTCTCAATTGCATTTACCGTCATGCAGTGAAATTGGGAAAGATTGGGGCTACCAGTTTCAGATAATGCTCCGGAAGCTAATCTTATATTCCTATCTGGCCATCAGCTTCACGTGGCAGCCCTATTGGTCAACAAGTTCCCCATAGATTTACATTTATGGTACTTCCTCAGTATGTAAAATTTACAGACCAGAGACTTATGATCGCTCCACGTGTTATGGATGCCCCTTAGATCATTGACGTTCTCTGCCATTGTCGGGCTGACAAAGATGTAATCTAGTGTGCTCCGTTGCAAACCACTCTTCCATGTGTAATTACCGGGAAAATCACCAAATGTCCTGCCATTAATCATCTCGAGTTCCCAATAGTCAAAGAACTGTAACCAGCCATCTCCCTCTGAGTCATTTATGATGTGCTGCATCATGCATTTAGATTTTAACTTAGGGTTACTTGCATTCCCTCCCCTACCGATCATTTGACAATTAAAATCTCCCACTACCACTACAGCTCGATTATCTGTGGCCATTGAGCAACATGCCAATAGCTCATGTAGGGCTTCTTGTTTTTGTTCCCTTAACTCCGCTCCGGGCGGGTTATATAAACTGACAAGTAAGAACCTTTCAGGATACCCTTTGTGGTGGTATTCTACTTCTACGGCTAAAAGGTTGTCATCAGAGCGAGTGGCTACCCGCCTAGAATATATTGTATGTACCACTCCGATGAGCAGACCGCCATAAGGTCTGCCACGTTCACCCTTATTAGCATATGATTGAAAGACTGTATAGCCATCTAACATCATAGGTGTGGTTGACCAGGTTTGCCTGTAGGCAAATACATGTTTGGGACGTGATGAATGGGAGTGAGCCAGAATTGGATAAGAGGTGGGAGAAACCTCTACAATTCCATGAAAGAAGGGTAAACTCTCATTGCTTTGATATCGCTTCAGGTAATGCGTCAGCCAACCATTTCAAGACATTTTGTATATCCATAATGCCAACACTTTTGCCATTCCGAGGTAGGGGGTCTCGGAACCTCTCTCAAAGGCTCCTCAATGATTGTTCCATGCCGTTTAGGATCTTCTGCATTCAAGTCCGCGTCAATTTCCACATCTATTGCCAGCATGTTTTCTTTGTAGGCTCTTAACATTTGAGCTGTAGCTAAAAATGTACAGTGTACAGCTGAAACATTTAGATTAGGCCCCTTCAGTGGTTCTAACTAAAAAATCTGAGTGAGACAACCACTTACAATCTTTATCCTGGTATAAGTTCTTTATTAGGCATATACGCTTGCCAATGGTACCAGCCACCATTTCCCCAGCTGATTCAGTAATAGTATATGGAACCTTCAGCACAGGTTTAAATCTATGCAGTACATTGGGGGTGGAGACGTTATTGTCCTCCTTATTCTGAGGATCAGATGTAGAAATATCTGGAGACTCCTCTATTTGCAACTCGTTTCCGTGTTCTGGTAAAAGCCAGCTGGTTAAGCTTCCTTCTCCATTTGCATTCCGTTTACGGGTCCTTGCCGCTCTTTTTTTTGCTTTCCTGGATCGTTTTTCCGGTAAGCCTGTCTCCGCCAGTGGAGAGGCAACGACAAAGGGCCTTTTGCTCATTACTGCCCTTTTGGCCAACCAGCGCTGCTTCCAGGAGTAGATTGCATCTACATTGTGCACAATGTTAATATTACTGTCAGATTCCAAGTTTTCACCTAATGTCATGATCTCTGCTTCCAAAAGGTCAGGGTTTTCCCAACTCCCTTAGAAGCAGATCCATAACCCAGGTTCCGAGTGCCAACCAGTCCCAATTGGGACCTTTTGGACCCAGTCCTGGCGCCAGTGGCACCAGGCTCATAAATATGCCCAGTCCCAGCGCTGGAAGCGCCGGGCTCATAATGCTTGGGTGGACTTACCTGCAGCAGACCATGCTGCTTACTTGCCTGCCCGTTGAGTCTCTGATCCTCTTCTGTTTGGAACTACTTTTCCTGTTGGGTGGGGCAGGAGCCACTCCCTAGATTCAGAATACTGGAACTCTTCTGGAAAGCAGGAACTCTTTTCTTACCTAGGCGTGGCTGTGGAAGGAGACACCTAAGCACTACAGGAGGCTATTTAAACCACACCCGATGGATGAATCTTGCTTTGCGTTATTCTGCATCCTCAGCAGCAGAACGCTCATCGTGTCTTCTGCATCTGATCCTGGGCCTAAGGGAAAAGGCTTACCATTCTGAATCCAGTCTTCAGCAACACCTATTAAGACAAGAAAGAACAGGTTAGCATTACGGTCTTCAGTGACAGCTCTTCACTTACCGGGTCCATCGGCTGTCACAAACGCCTCGCGCTGCATTCCGGCATCTGAAAGACAAAGGCTTACCTACTTTTCGTGCGCTCCGGAGGTCTTCACACTGCATTCCGGCATCTGAAAGACAAAAGCTTACCAACTCTTCGCACGCTCCGGAGGCCTTCGGCGTTGCATCCCGCATCTGAAAGACAAAACAAGGTGCGTTTAAAGGCATTGGGAAACTTTAATACTCACGTGCCATTACTCCTTTCCACATCTAACCCAGTGGGCATTCCGGCACCCTGCAGCCGCCCCGAACTTGTACCTGCAAAATAAAAAGACAGTTAGAGCGCATCGTGAAGCAGGCAACAAGCGCTTACTTACGTGCTTCCAGGCGCTTCTATTCATCACACGGGCTCCATCTTCAACTCACTTCAGCCCGCCATCCGCCATCGCCGGAACGCTGCAAAACAAGAGACATCATTACTAAAGACTTTAAAGACATTAGAATTACTCGAAACTTACCGTTCGTGCAGTAAACGACGGACAGCAGTCCTCGAAGTCAAGAGGCCTGCTCCCCTTATCCAGTGAAGAAACTGGTTACAGCACCCTGCCTCGAGGCAGATGGAGAGCACGGCGTTCACTTACCTAAGGTGAGAGCGTTAACCTTTGGGGTTCTACAGGAGAAGAGAAAGGGAAGAAGAGAGAGACATTCAATAACCCAGTTCATTAATCCCACATTTTCTATCTGCAGACATCTTACCCTTCGAGCCAGACATACAGTGCACAGAGGTCCAGCCCAAAGAGCCAGCCGTGTGTTACACATCACCTTTGAAGATACGGTATACGCCCAGTCAAGACCGGCGCCTCTACGGGAATCAGGTGAGCGTTACAGAACACAAAGCCTACCACAAAACTCCCGTCCAGGCGCTATGGAAACCTCGGATACCGACCAGTTAGCCCAGTTACTTGGGGAACTAAGGGCAGAAGTGCATGCAGCCCGTCAGGAAACGAACGCTCTAAGAAGGGAACTGATTATTTCCAAGGAGCGAACAGATGATCTCGCTAGACAATTGCTACAGTCACAAGCCGGACAGACCCCGTTACCCGCATCTGGGGGAAATCTTCCTTCTACATCCTCTATGAATCCAGTGCAGATCAACCTACCTGGGAATGTACCTCTGGCTCCGCCCGAACGATTTTCTGGTGACCCAAAGAGGTTTGCAGTATTTATCAATCAGTGCCGGTTGCATTTCTTATGCCGGCCAGCAGCCTTTCCAACTGATCAAGCTAAAGTAGCTTTCGTGCTTTCGTACCTTAGTGGCAATGCGGCAGACTGGTCGATCCCTCTAGTAAATCAAGATGATCCGGTCCTCCATGATTTTCAAGCTTTTCAGCTCAGTATCTTGGACAATGAGCTTCTTTCGTTGCGACAAGGTAATCATGACCTTTTGGCTTATATTGCGTCTTTCAACAGACTGATAGTGGAAACTCACTGGCCTGAGGACAAAAGGATTACGCTGTTTTATAGAGGTCTACGCGGAGAGCTCAAAGATGTGTTAGCCCAAGTAGTGAATCCCCCACAAGATTGTTCGGACTATATAGACTTAGTCGTTCAAATAGATCACAGACTGCAGAACAGGAAGGCCGATCGTTCCAATTGATGCTCGAGTATTTTCCAAACCGCCAACTCCTTCCAAAGGAGTAGACTCCGGGGAACCCATGCAAATAGGGGGTCTGAAAGGTCCTCTAACACAAAAGGAGCGGGAAAGGAGAAAACAGTTGCAATTATGCCTCTATTGCGGAAACTCAGGGCACTTTCTTCGAGACTGTCCGGTGAAACTTGCCAAGAAGGCAGTAGAAGCTGCAGTTACCAAAGTTACAAACTCTGAGCAGGGAAACGACCTCGCCCGACAAGAATAGAGGTCCTCTTGCCGAGCGTGAAAACCAGTTCCGTGACCTCGCATTTCGTGATACCTATGGTCCTCATTAGCCCTGATAATCCGGATCGATTACATGCAATTGAAGCTTACGTCGACAGCGGTGCCATCGGCAATTATGTGGATCATGAAATGGTTTTGAGGATGAATCTAACTCTTTGTCCCAAGGCTGTAAAGGACGTCATTACTACGGTGGATGGTACGGAGATAGCCTCCGGGCCAGTAACGCATACCACTCAAGAAGTGACGCTAGTAAGTCAAGATGGACACCATGAGAAGATCGTGTTCGATGTGATCAAGGCCCCTCAGTTT
This sequence comes from Ambystoma mexicanum, assembly GCF_040938575.1. Lineage (NCBI taxonomy): Eukaryota > Metazoa > Chordata > Amphibia > Caudata > Ambystomatidae > Ambystoma > Ambystoma mexicanum. Next base: position 801,947,937 of record NC_090931.1, on the reverse strand, counting down.
CAGATTATTCTAGGAATACCTTGGTTAGAGAAACACAATCCTCTGATCGATTGGCGAGCAAGAACGGTCCAGTTTCCAGAATGTGTCTCTACTTGTCACCCTCCAACTGGTGTTGCACTGGCAGCAATTTCTTCAGAGACTCCCCAGTTACCTCCCGAATACCTAGAATACCAAGATGTTTTCCGGAAGGATCAGGCTAACTCTCTACCTCCTCATAGGTCTTATGACTGCCAGATCGACCTGATACCTGGATCTACTCCTCCTTGTAGTAGAATTTATGCCCTCACCGAGCCTGAGAACCTTCACCTTCGACAATACCTGGATCAATACCTGGCAAATGGGTTTATTCATCCTTCCAAGTCCCCTGCTTCTTCAGCTTTGTTCTTCGTTCCAAAAAAGGAAGGAGACCTTAGAACTTGTATAGATTATCGCTCCCTGAACCAGATCACCGTTAAGAATAGATATCCGTTACCTTTGATCCCTGAACTCCTGGACCAAGTCAGAAAAGCATGCATATATACAAAGCTGGATCTTAGAGGAGCTTACCACTTGGTACGAGTAAAAGAGGGCGATGAATGGAAGACGGCCTTCCGCACCAAGTATGGGCTATTTGAATATCAGGTCATGCCCTTCGGACTTTGTAATGCCCCGGCCGCCTTTCAATATTTTATGAACGATGTCCTCAGAGAGCTCATAGATGTGTGTGTTGTTGTTTACATTGACGACATCCTCGTTTATTCTTCATCGGAATCTGAACATCGGAAACACGTGAAAATGGTCCTCGAAAGATTGCGTCAACACAAACTTTTCGCTAAGTTGGAAAAATGTGTTTTCAACGTGACTGAAGTTGAATTCTTGGGATTCATATTATCACCTGGCGGAGTGCGTATGGATTCAAAGAAGGTCGATGCAGTTCTCAAATGGCCATCACCATCCTCCGTAAAAGGTGTGCAAAGCATGTTAGGCTTCGCTAACTTTTACCGCAGGTTTATCCCCGAATTCTCTCGAATAGTCCAGCCCATCACTGCTTTGTTAAAGAAAAACAAACGTTTTGAATGGTCTACCGAGGCGGAACAAGCTTTCCAGGATTTGAAGACTAAATTTATCTCTGCACCAATCTTAAAACACCCTCGCCCCGAACTCCCCTACATCGTGGAAACTGATGCTTCAAGCCTTGCCATGGGGGCAGTTCTATCACAAAAGGACCCGGTAACCAATCAGTTGCATCCCGTGGCATTTTGGTCCCGCAAATTCTCGCCTCCTGAAATCAATTACACGATTACTGACAAGGAACTTCTGGCTATCAAGTCTGCCTTTAAGGCTTGGCGGCATTATCTGCTGGGGGCCCGACACACCGTTACTGTGATTACGGATCACCGAAACCTGCAATATTTGAAAACCGCAAAAGCCCAATCCTCTGGACAACTCCGTTGGGCATTATTCTTTGCCGAGTTTGACTTCATAATTACCTATCGACCTGGTACAAAAAACGGTAAAGCTGATGCCCTTTCTCGGATGGGAGTGGAAGAACACTTGATCAACCCTAAACCTGTACCAATCATTCCCGAACAAAGAATTCTGGGTGTAATCGCCACAGAATCCATAGAGGAAGTTAAGGATAAAGCCAGGCAACTTGTAACTCCAGCAGACATACAGAATTGGCATCTGCAGGGAAAGGACTTTGCAGTAAAGGACAATTTATTGTATTTCCAAGAACGATTATACCTACCCAGCACAGATTTACAGAAAAAAGTAATCTCTTGTTATCACGATTCTTTAATGGAAGGACATCCCGGTATGGCCAAGACCTCAGAAAAGATCAATCGCTACTTCTGGTGGCCGTCTTGGAAAAAAGATAT